>NC_138066.1:47132749-47740249 GCF_964194185.1 Rhinolophus hipposideros
GTTCCATCTTATTGAGTGAGATGCCAGCCCAAAACGCATTTAGGTCTGGAGGGCAACATTCAACCCTCCAACATACATACACTTGCACCATCATCATCCCTACCCCAACAGATACCAGCCAGGGCTTCTGGAACCCAGGGGTCTTCAGTCTTACCCAGACATTGGAGTGTGACTTTGCATATTACACAGATGGGACTCTGGAATTGCTAATGATTAATTGCACTCCAATGCAGGCGGATTAAATAGGATTCTGGGTCTGTAGAATTAAAGTAACTGACAAGCCAGTTAGAAGTGACAGTGGGAACAACCCAAGTTGAGATATTAAGAAAAGATAGAGATATTTAAAACAAAGGTTTCTTTACAGCTGTTTTTAATAGCTACCAATTTATGCCTTTTACCCAATGCAGACATTAAATCCCGGGTCCCCCAAAGTACTTCGCAGAAAGGTCAGCCACAAAGCCGATTCCACGTTATAGACAGTCGTGTGATGGGGAGATTAGCACAGAGAAAAGAAGCAATGAGCCTGGCAGGGCAAAATGAGTCAGAGGCAAAAACGGATCCTCAAGTACTTGTTGCCGGCCAAGTCCCCCTACATCGTCAGGAGTCTCTCCAAGCATAAAGGAGCAATGTCCAGTCTTCACTCAGGCACCAGGAAAAGTGCCCTGCTCAGGGGAACTGTGTCCGCCAAGGGAATTATTCCCACCGTGTGCCGAACACACCTTCCCTTTACCACCTTCCCTCTTCCAGGAATGATCTCCTTGCTTCACTCTTCATATATTCAAGACTCAGCTCAAGCCTCCCTCTTAAGAAACCTTTTCTGCACAGCTCAGGAGGGCTTAAGGCATTCATTCTTAAGTCCTTTGTTCTCGCTGCAGCTCACACCTGACATGTGCTGGCTTCCTGGCCCGGCACCCCTCCTAAATTGTCACCTCCTAGAGAGTACCACCCATGTCTTGTTCATTCCTGTATCCCTGGTGTCCAGAATAAAGCAGCCCCTAGTGATGGTTCCGGAATGACTGTCAATAAGTCATTTAATTACGTGATAAGCTATTGTCTTATACCTTAGGCCAAGCCAACAGTGTTACAATTATTTTCTCAGCATGGAGGTAAAACAGGAGTCAGCTGCTTCAGACCAAAGCCCCATTATTAGCTGCTAGTTTTCCAGTCCACTGAGCAGCAGCTGTGATGCTGTGAAAAGTGCAGAAGATGTGGGTGCCCTGTGTTGAAATCCCAGCTCCAGCAATCATGTACGGGCAATGGGAGCAAGTTGCTTCAACTCTCTAAGCCTCGGTTTCCTCATCTGTGAAATGGAGATTCAGGATTCAGGCAGAGCTTGGTAAAGGTGGCAGAGGTGGTCAACTGGGGAGCCAGTGCGGATTGGGAAGGCTCCTCCAAGGAAGGAATGAGTTTAAATCACAGGGGATCTTATTTCATCAACAAAAAGTCAGTGGCCTAAGGTCTCCGAGGGACTTCTGCTTCATTTGGGTCCCATGGAAAGTGGAGTCCAATGTTGGGCAGTCACTACTTGTTGAGTTGTGGGGAAGATCAAGGGGACAGTGAGTGTGAATGAGCTACATCAGGGTTTGGAACCTTCTGTTCACTTCTGTGAATGAACAGGGCTCCTGTTTTTGTCCTGAATCCGGGGATCGCAGGCACCTTCTCTGGGTGTTAGGAGACATGCATTCTGGAGCAGCATTGTGCTGAGGAACCTCAGGAAAGGGCTCCGAGGCAACAAGGAGGTCAAGAACGGGGTATTACAAAAACAGGAATAGACTAACATACATTTTAAAAACAAAAGCAAGTCAGATTTTTAAAAAATATTTAAGACTAAATTGGTTCATTATATATAGGCTGATTTCAATACTAGAGATAAAGGAGATGGCAGAGGAAAAATGGGGAAAAGATATTTATTGAGCTCCGATTATGAGCCCAACACTCCGTGAGTCATTTTCCTGGAAACACTCCATTTTCATGGAAACACTCCGTGAGTCGTTTTCATATACATTTCATCATTTAACCTTCACAACACCCCCATTTTAACAAATGAGAGCCAGAGCAGTTAGGTGCTGGGCAGAAAGTCACACGGGTTCTGTGGTGGAACCCTGGTTTGTTTTACCTCTGAAGTCCGGGATTTTTCCACTATTGAGTTTTCAGAATGGAAAAACTCCAAAGAAGTAGGCAGGTCAGCATAGATTTCCTCGTGGGGAAAGGCCAACAGCCTCGGAGGTCAGAGGCTGGACTTCTCCACGCTCGGCCTTTTTACAGTTTGGACCAGTCAACTTCTTAGGGATGAAAGTACATTTTTTTTGCAGCCACAACCATCTCCCACATGTGCGTCACCAAATGACGAGATAAACTATGATGGCTTAACCTAGACCCTTCCCCACTACTGGACAAACAACTCCAAAATTCTGCACACTGGCGAGAAGGGGCTGATAGCTCTTCGTTGATGTGGAAAGATAATTTTCAGTTGAAGACTGTGTCTGAGAGAGTAAACCAGAGACACGGAAAGCTGGCGAGAGCTTAAAGTAGCCCCTGATTGATGAGTCAATCTTCCTTTTTCCCTTGCAGATGACACAGTGGATCCTTTGCCTTCGGGACCCATGAAGGTGAGAATAAGACCTTTGGCTGGCTGGAACTAGCCTAAGACTCAAAAGGCAGCCATGGATGACCTGTTCAACGGGAGCCGACCATTGCTTTCCTCTCCATTCGACCTCAATGGCTCAGTGGCGGCAGCCAACAGCTCAAACCAGACAGAGCCATACTACGATCTGACGAGCAATGCGGTTCTCACATTCATATATTTCGTGGTCTGCATCATTGGGTTGTGTGGCAACACGCTTGTCATTTACGTCATCCTTCGCTACGCCAAGATGAAGACCATCACCAACATTTATATCCTCAACCTGGCCATCGCCGATGAGCTCTTCATGCTGGGTCTGCCCTTCCTGGCCATGCAGGTGGCTCTGGTCCACTGGCCCTTCGGCAAGGCCATCTGCCGGGTGGTCATGACTGTGGACGGCATCAACCAGTTCACTAGCATTTTCTGCTTGACCGTCATGAGCATTGACCGATACCTGGCTGTCGTCCACCCCATCAAGTCGGCCAAATGGAGGAGACCCCGCACAGCCAAGATGATCAATGTGGCTGTGTGGGGCGTCTCTCTGCTGGTCATCTTGCCGATTATGATATACGCCGGGCTTCGGAGCAACCAGTGGGGGAGGAGCAGCTGCACCATTAACTGGCCGGGGGAATCTGGGGCATGGTACACAGGGTTCATTATCTACGCCTTCATCCTGGGCTTCCTGGTGCCCCTCACCATCATTTGTCTTTGCTACCTGTTCATTATCATCAAGGTGAAGTCCTCTGGGATCCGAGTGGGTTCCTCCAAGAGGAAAAAGTCTGAGAAGAAGGTCACCCGGATGGTGTCCATCGTGGTGGCTGTATTCATTTTCTGCTGGCTCCCCTTCTACATATTCAATGTCTCCTCAGTCTCGGTGGCCATCAGCCCCACTCCAGCCCTAAAAGGCATGTTTGACTTCGTGGTGGTCCTTACCTATGCCAATAGCTGTGCCAACCCCATCCTGTATGCCTTCTTGTCTGACAACTTCAAGAAGAGCTTCCAGAATGTCCTCTGTTTGGTCAAGATGAGCGGCACAGATGACGGGGAACGGAGTGACAGCAAGCAGGACAAATCCCGACTGAATGAGACCACAGAGACGCAGAGAACCCTCCTCAATGGAGACCTCCAGACCAGTATCTGAACTGCCTAAAACAGAAATAAAGAAATACAACGCCAAGCTCTGCCAACCGGCAATGTGCCCTCTACCCCCACCCACGTCCCTCCTCCCACCCACCGCACCTGGCTTCTAGAATAGGGAATTGTTCCGCATGAGTCCAATTCAGAGAACCGTGTTTGAGTCGGCGTGTCTGAGTGACTGATGTGTGTTAAATTGATTATCTCCCCCTAAAAGTGAACTTTGAAATACTGGCAGACAGTTTAAAGTCTGGAAAAGAGGTGATCATCTGGATAGGATCCTTTGAAATGCTGAAGCTCAGCAAAGGTAGACAGCGATATCTGTGTATTTGTGTGTTTCGAACCCAATATGTAATCTTGTATTACACTTGTATATTCCTCTCTAGCCCCTGTACAGTCATTATCTACATTTCCTGTGTATAAACACACAAGTAGCAAATTCAAGTGTGCGTAGTGCATTTGGACGTTAATTACAACATGGCATCTGCAGAAATGGACTATCCATGGAGCCAATAAAAGTTTAAGCTTCAGGGATCTTGCTGGCTCGGGCAGTAGGTTCACACGGCCACATATTTTTGTAAAAAATTATAAACGGAAGATGTTTTTGCATTCTTTTTCTTAAAGAGGGCCCCTTAAATTGTATACGTGTCCAGCCTCAGAAAACCAGCCTCTTTCCCTGGGCATCTGCTTCATTCCTTTCAGGCAAGTTAGATCAAAGCAAGAAGGGGAAGGGAGAAGATATATGAGGGGCCAGAACATAAATTCATGTGTTTCCTCTTCTTACATATAATCAAAGAATTATTCATTTACCCAAAATGACTTAAATGGTTATGGCCATCGATCACTGCATTTATCAAGACAAGGCTGGCTTTGTTATAACATTGCATTTTTTCTTCTCAAGTTGCTTTAATTTTTCTTAGGGAACCAAGGAAAGGGGGTGATGGAAACCACTAACATGCAAGGCTAAAAACAGACTACAGTTCTTGTGGGGAAACAATTTTATTCTCCCCATCATGAAAATAAATAAGAATGAAGCAAAATTATATCTTTATGAGAAACCATGAACATTGGGTTTTTTAATGCCAGACATGGCTTCCTGATGGAAATGTAATTCAACAGCCCCTCAAAAGAGTTTTTAAAGGACTCTATACAAAGCTGGGCACTGAGGAAATCACAATGCATACTAAAGACCTGAGGACAATGTTCCCTAAACATAATAAGCACATGCACCAGCCAATAAATATATAGCATTACAGGTGTGCGGGTGTGAGCAGTGGAGGGTGCCTCATCCTCATAGGTACGGCCGTGCCACCGTTCTCACCCACTACATACACATTGCTAATGCCACAGACTCAGATATTCCTCAAGCACTGCCATAGACAGGCACTTTGCACCATCAGTGGCATTTTTTTTTTCTTTCTCTTTGAAATTGTAGATGGGCTCATGGACAAGTGATAGGAAATGAGGTGATGCCCATTTCATTGACTGAATACAATTTCTAGGGTGTTTGTCAGGATGCCATCACCTATGGATTTATATAAAAAGCTCCTTCTTAGTGTCTCACATACAGATTTTACCGTATTCTAAACTGAGCTTGCCTTTTCTCGCTCCCTACGCAAGGGCTGTTTGTGGGAATGACCAGGAACTCCACGTGTGGCTATCATTAATGCGCCGTCTTTATTCCAGCTGTCTATATTATTCATGCCACCTCATTGCCAAAAGTACTTACTGTGCCCTAGAAAAATATGTTCAGTAAGATTTACGACAGATAAATAAGTCCTTGAAAAATAAAAAGAGGTACAATTATAAGGGGAGATGCCAGGGAAAGTTGTCACACAAAAATGCGTGCAGTAAAATCCCACACCAGCACTAACGGAAGGGTCAGCGACAAGACCAGCTCAGGACTTCCCAGCAGCCACAACTAACTGAGTGACTCTTCCCTTTCCCTTCCCCACCTCCTCCTCACTGTCTTCCATAAAAACAGTGGAATAAAAGCAAAGATTTGGAATGAAACGCTTTAAATCGAACATTATTATAATAGAAGATGTCCAGGGTCTTTGAATAAAGGCTGATTTTTACTTATGGAAGTGATTCCAAGGGGTGGAGTCATGGTAAAAAGAAAATTTCAAAGCAAATAGAGTAATTCTATAACACTCATGACCTCATGATCAGAGAAATTGCCTCCAAGGAAGCTGGGGTCCAAAGCAGCCACGTCTCAAAACAAAATGCACCGCCAGTATACTGTGAGTACTCAAGCGGCAGAATGATCTCAAAGACTACCAGATGGAGCCTTTACGATTGAGGCTGTAATTCCATTCAGGTAAGGTCAGGTCTCTACTACATGAAGAGGTATTCTCCACTTTTTGAACTATCTCTTTCAAGGATTATTGGCTCTCTCGTTGTTTTCTTTTATCCAAGAGGGAATCAACATTTTCGATTCAATGTTAACATAATTTTAATTCCAAAATTTAATCTTGGCTTCCACTCAACATTTCATTACGAAGACAAATCTGCTGGGTGCTGGGAGAGAATAAAAAGTAATGCACTCGATTGATTTTAGGATACCTGATCACTGGGCATGTGCGAATGACTACCTAACTTCCATTAGCATGGATAGTTAAGCACCGATTAAACCTAAGTGGATTTAGTGAGAAAGGTACCGGGAGAGAATCTGCCATTGTGGCCTGTGTTCAATGGTGTCAGCTTGTGTTTCAGTAACAGAGAGTTCAGAAATATTGGACATGGAGTTGAAACTTTGGTGGGGTTCATGTCATAGGTTGGGACAGTCTAAGAAGACACAAGGAAAAGGATACTGGATGACGGCAGAACATTGCATTTCTTTCCTTTGCTTGTTCTTACAGAGAAAAAGGAAAATAAGGAGGAGAAAAAAGAAGAGGGGGAGGAGTCACTCTCTGTTACTTGTGGCTGCTGGGACGTCCTCCTGAGCTAAACTTGTAGCCGACCTTTCCTTTAGTGATGGTGTGGGATTTCACTGCATGCGTTTTTGTGTAACAAGTTCAACAGTTTCACAATTGTACCTCTTTTTATTTTTGCATGGGTTTATATACCTATCATAAATAGTCTGCAGAGAAAAAACTGTGGCCTGGTGGATGGGACTTCCAGAGCTGGCAGTGAACTGGAGTCTATCTACTTACACAGAGGTAACCTCTTCTCCATGACCGAATACAAGTGTTGATGGCGGAAGCGATCAGCCCCAGCTGCCCTACACAGGAGCGCTGTTCTGGAAAAGTGTACAGTCTGGTCACGGAGACAGGTAGGAAGTCAACGGCTGTCGAGATACATGCTCCTAGTCAGCTCCAAATGTGACAGTTCAATCAAGACAGCAAAGTCCCAGTGGAAGGCAGAAATGAACCTTGGCCTTGCGAAGAAATATGGCAAGAAGGTCATCACACATTTCCCCATAAGGTTGGGAAGGTCCGAATAGGGTTTCAGAAACACGTATCATCATAAGAATCACAATAGTTGACAAGCCGAGCTTGTGAGCCTATAAGTAGTGACTTATCCTCGATCACTTGCCTCATCTACATTTTTGCCAGATTCAAAAACACCGAATTCCCTATCAAATGTTCTATCAGAAGAAACCTTTACCTAAGTGGTCGCTTTGCTTCTACTAAGTAAATTTCTGGGAACATTCCCATAGGCAGAGTCTCTAACTCTTTTATTCCAGCAGCTCAGTTAGAAAGTAGGCACAAGGGACTGTATTCTACTTACAGCTAAAAAGCTTTTGTAGCTCTGTTATCTGAGTTGGCAGGCTATTAGGGTTGAGAATAACAGCTCAAGGACAAGCTTTCACACCTCCCACCCCCACGGACACTTTCAACAACTGCCCACCCCTTCCTTTAACTCAGCAGTGATCAAATACAGGCTGATCATGAAGTTTTCTACTTTTGAAAACCGTGTCAGGTTGTAGGTGTCTTGACTTTGCTTAAAACCAGAGCTAAATATTAACCAAGACTTAACCAAGCTGAACATAAAACATTACTGATTCTTCCAAGATTAAAAGTGAGTATAATATCATGGAATGAAATGTTGTGGTTTTATGACGAGGCTCAGTGAACGTCTGCCTGCCGTTGGACAAAGGCTTTAAACATGAGTGAACGGATGACACAGACAGTCAGCTTCAGGTGGGTGGAGAGGGAGTTTAAATGGAGACGGGGAGAGGCTTCATTTTTTTCCTCTCTCACTCCTCTCTCTTAGCATTACTGAAGGGACAGATGGTGGGAGAAAAAGACCTCTTTGCCAGAATATTGGTGTCTGGTCGGAAGAGGTGGCTCACATTCCATCCTGAGCCTGCTGGGACTGGAAGCCGAAGAGGCACGTAGTGGTTAGAGATAAAACTGCCCTGTCCTCTGAGAAAAGCCTGTTGAGGAGCGTGATGCAAGGCCTGAAATGGCTTTCCACACGCTGGCCCACTCAATTATTCAGTGACCAGGGCCTCCAACTGCTTAAGCACTCGAGAAGGTCTCTGTGCAGTGACAGTCACTTTAGAGAGAAAGGAGTGTGCTACGGTCTACCAAATAAGACTGGGACAGAAGGAGACACAGACGTCCCAGGTCCTTCCAAAGAATAGATTACAAAGTGTCTGGTATGGGAACCCTGAGGAAAAAGTGCTAGTCTCAAAAGAGCCAGAGCCATGAGCAGGCTTACCAGACTCCCTGCAAGCTCACCAGGTACCACCTGGGGCACCTGCTCCTGGGCAGTGCTCCCCTGACCTCACAGGTGGCTGGGTGTCAGTTCCTGTGACGGTTCCCAGCCCCAGGCGACAGATCTGGTCATGACCGAAGGAGCGGATAATTTTCTCATGGATATTATTTAACAAGAAACCCAAATGGTTCTCGTATAACATAACCAAGGCTTAGTTGTCTTCCTGACATGAAGCAGCAACCCACGTCTCCAGAGAAAGGGATGGTCTTCCAAAGTTCTCAAGGTCTCCTCCACTTTCACTGTAGTTGGCGCTCTCCAACATACACAACAATGCACACGAGTCATGCAACAGAGCACGTGTGGCACACACACACACGTGAGGCACAGTGAGGGGTCTGCACACATGTGTGATACACATGCACACACATGTGACACACATGTACACGCACACAATAAACCTACGTTGTTTAGGCAAAACCTCCAACACAGAGATACTCCACGGTTCTCAGAGGATGGAGATAACTGTACTGTCTGGCTTATTTGGAGTCTAGGGATAGTAAGTCACTTTTTTCTAGACAAGGGAGGGGACATTGCGCATGAGCTGGTTTCTCACCCAGTGGATCCAAGCCATGCCAGAGACCTCACGCCCAGCCCCGGCCAGCCACCCCTGCAACAACAGGCCAGCTCCATTAAAAAAAAAAAAAAAAAAAGACTTGGGAAAGGATGCAAATGGTTTACTACAAATCATCCCCACTAGTCAACCACACGTTCTGTTAACAGCAATGTTTTTGCGGGAAAAAAATACAGTTTCTTTGCAGAAAAATCACTCCAAGCAATTCTCAAATTGATTCTCATCAATGACAGTGTTTTGTTTTGTTCTGTTTTGTTTTTTATACATTTTTATTGGGGAATATTGGGGAAGTGTGTTTCTCCAGGGCCCATCAGCTCCAAGTCGTTGTCCTGCAATCTAGTTGTGGAGGGCGCAGCTCAGCTCCAAGTCCAGTTGCCGTTTTCAATCTTTAGTTGCAGGGGGCGCAGCCCACCATCCCATGTGGGAATTGAACCAGCAACCTTGTTGTTGAGAGCCCGCGCTCTAACCAGCTAAGCCACCGGGCCACCCCATCAACAACAGGGTTTTAATAGATCAACCTTACCCCTGCCTCCCCCAGGAAGCTTCGCAATACAAATCTGAGGGTGAACACTTTGCGGGAAGCTGAGATGTTCGGCCACCAAGAAAATGAACTGCGGTTCTCTTCCTCAGCCATGGGCACACCTCCAAAATCTCTCTTCAACGTAAAAGATGTCCTCCCTTGCCCCCGCTCCCACTCCAGTCCGTGTCCATGGCTCAGGCTCTCTACTTCAGCTCACCCTGTGCTTTCTGAGTACCTGTCGGTATGGGATGTGGGAGAGAGCGTTGCTGTATCTTCCTCTGATGAACAGAAGTCTGATCTGCAGGATTCATTCTCAAGATTAATTAAAGTCAGCTTAGGCCCAGCTGTGCTGCCAAACTGGAGTGTAGACACTTCCGGAGCAAAGGCTCTGACGGGATGAAGACTCACTTTGTTTGGTTTCTGCTTAATACCTTTGACAGATTAAAATTGTCTCCTAAGTGTCTCTTCCAAACTCCCAGGTAGATGGGCGCTGTTTTCTTGATGGCAGGCCTGCTATGGGAGGCGACGGGCCACAGCTGTTCCACTTTTCTTCTCTGCACCTTCCTGCAATCGCCTTTGCTATCTGTGTCCTGGCTCCAGGGCTTATCCACTGGAAGGTGGAAGAACCGCGTCCCCAACCACGCCACCTGTGGCCTCTGCTAGGGGCCGTCTATACAGCCAAGGAAACCCATTCCTCCTAGATCTTAAGGAACATTTCTAGTCCGACTGAGCAGCCATCAGCAACATGGTTCTGGGCTGGTGGGCCAACGTGGAAGTGGGTACTTAGAAGGCTTGGGGTTTTGAGGACCCCCGCCTCCAGGACCAATGAAATAAACCCCAGTTGCTGGAGAACAACCAAAGTGAGGCACTGAGGTGGCAGTCACTCAGCAGTAAAGCCTGCCATTGGAGGTCAGCTTCACCTTAGAGAGTGCCGAGGTCAGCAGAGGTCCAGGTTCTGTGGTGGAATCAGGACCTGGACACTGCCTTTCAGTGGCGGGTCTCACATTTTTGAAATTGAACCCGTCAGTTTGCTTCCTTTAACAATACCCTCCATCTATCTTTCAAAACAGCCTCTCTCATATTTAGAGTTAAAATGTGAAATTTTAAAAATGTCTTCTCTTTTTGCCGCAATGCCCACGTTTACACAACAGAAGAGGACACTTAGTTTTCGTCAAATCAGGTTGGAAACTGGTTTTGAAGGAAACAGTCGGCAGAGGCATTTAACCCTAGGGGTGGATGAGCCAGACCCAGGCCTCATTCTTTCTCTCCGCCTCTCCCTCCTTTGGGTCATTGCCTGGCCTTGGACAGGAACTGAATACCTAGCTGAGCGGGAGAAAAAGGCTTGCGGTCACAACAACCAGGTAATGAAGACTGATCTCCCATCCGTTCACAGGAAGAAATCAGCCACCCCAGCCGCACAGTTCCAGGAGCAGCCACCCAGCTCACCCTGTTGGACGGTGAACAAAAATAACAGCAGACAATTCAGCTATCCAGAATCATTCAAAAACCTGCACCTGAGTTTCCAACAGCCTGAGAACCATCTCTCCAGGAAAGAACAGAGTGTGGCGTGTATGGAGTTGACTATTTAGGATGCATTTAAAGATAGTTTAACGTGTACAGTGCATTTTTCCTAACGTAGACTCTCCTTATTTCATACTCTACCCATCACTCTCTGGCTGCCACTCACCAATAAACAACAGCAAGTTTTTACAAGCAGTAGAGCAATCATTATCCAAGGAGACTGAAAATTCTTTGTACACATGCTCCCATACAGCATTTCATCCAACTTCTGTTTTTGAGTGTTTTTTTTAAAGATTTTTTATTGAGGAAGGGGAACAGGACTTTATTGGGGAACAGTGTGTACTTCTAGGACTTTTTTCCAAGTCAAGTTGTTGTCCTTTCAGTCTTAGTTGTGGAGGGCGCAGCTCAGCTCCAGGTCCAGTTGCCATTGCTAGTTGCAGGGGGTGCAGCCCACCATCCCTTGTGGGAGTCAAACCGGCAACCTTGTGGTTGAGAGCCCACTGGCCCATGTGGGAATCGAACCGGCAGCCTTCGGAGTTAGGAGCATGGAGCTCCAACCGCCTGAGCCACCGGGCCGGCCCCGATTCTGTTTTTTTGAGTGGTGCTGACACTGTGTGTCGTCGCCCCTACCCCGCCTCTTTCTGGAGGTGGTGGCGATCAGGAAATGCGAGCCTTTGTGTTTGTTTCCACCTGTCTTTGACGGTTTAATGGAGTTTTCTTCTGCTTCCACGCTCTGTGGATACAAGGAAACCTGGGACATCCAGAAAAAAGCCTGCAGCACCCCAACTGCAAAAATAGTTTCAATTATGTGATGCGAAGGATGGTTTTAATATATCAAGAATAGGTGTGCACATAAGCTATTATTCTCATGGTATGTCGAATGTGGCTACTCTTGCTAACATGTCATTCCTGCATGTCCAGAATTTAGAAAAAATAGCTAAAACTGGTTTTGCTTTCAAATAAGCTGCTACTGCTTTTGTATGTGTATGTTTCCTGTCAGGTAAATGTACCTCTCTCTTTGCTAGTACAACTGATTGTATATACTAGAAAGCAAGACGCAATCAGTTCTTTTTAGTGACTTGATTATTTTTGAATTTTGCAATTTGTTTTAAAACTCTAAGCCCAACGAAAAGCCTACAAAATGTTGTCTAGCTGTCTTAGCAATCACTGGTTTGGAAGCAAAAGAAAAATAAAAGTTCAAAAATTGACAGCCACTGGTGAGTGCTATTTTGTCCAAGGACTGACTGATTTTCTTTTTTTAACTTTTATTTATTTGTGTTTTTTCAGGACCCATCAGCTCCAAGTCAAGTAGTTGTTTCAATCTAGTTGTGGAGCGCCAGCTCGCAGTGGCCCATGTGGGGATTGAACCGGTAACCTTGTTGTTAAGAGCACCGTGCTCTAACCAACTGAGCTAACCGGCAGCCCCAGGACTGACTGATTTTTAATGGCCCTATCTGATTTCTTCTAGATTTTGTAGCCTCGTTTAAATAGCATGGTTAAGTCATTGTAAAGCCGATGACAAAAGAGGTGCTCTGAAAATGCCACAAAGACATGCTAGGTGTAGCTGATAACAAAACCGGTCGTGGACAAATGTCAAGAGTTTTAAAATTCGGTCAAAGAAGACAACTTTTTGTCACCTCCTTGTCTTCCTTTCACTCAAAATCAAAACATAACAAAAATGTCCAGCTGCTTAAAACAAGAGTCTTCACTCCAAATTAGACTGCTAAAATCCAAGAAGAACATTAGCAAGTTTCTGGAGTGCACACAATGTACCAAGCCGGGCTGTAAGCACTAGAAATGCATCCTCTCATTTCAATTCCCATAAGAACTCTAGGAAGCAGGGACTCCTGGTAACCCCCTTCTACAAATGAGCAAACTGAGGCGTACGGCGCATACTTGCGTCTCTTGCCCACAACTCACCCTCTCAACTACTTTGCTGCATTGCACTTGTAGCTAAGGGATATGGGACCTCATTCATGCCTTTGACAACCCAGAGCCCAAACTTCCTGTCTGCACAATGGGCGTAACACCACGTACCTCACAGAATTGTGTAAAGATTGGAGAAAGAAAATAGTTTCAATAATTTATTACATTATCAGGTGCATAGAGGTGCCCAGTAAATATTAAGTTCTCATCCCTTTAATCACAGCAAAAGAAGATCAGACACTTTTTGGTTGTTAAACAACTGATCATTTTCCACATAGGCTAATATTAAATCCTGGTTTCTAATTTTGCCATCAATGGAAAGCTTAGGTGGCTCTATCAAAACCAACCCTGTGATGCAAGATGAAAGCCAAGTCCAGTAAGAAAAGCAAATGCATTGTCTGCCCAATAAAATGCTACATGCTTTCTGTCCACACAGAGCGTGTTCCTTTCTAGCTGGAGGACTTTCTTCCTTGGCTAAACCTAACTGAATTCTGGTCTCCGCCAAAATGGACCAGGGCTATAACT
This sequence comes from Rhinolophus hipposideros, assembly GCF_964194185.1. Lineage (NCBI taxonomy): Eukaryota > Metazoa > Chordata > Mammalia > Chiroptera > Rhinolophidae > Rhinolophus > Rhinolophus hipposideros. Next base: position 47,146,295 of record NC_138066.1, read on the forward strand.
TCTCACTTCCCTAAACAGAGCCTCATATTCCAGAGCGTTCTGGAAATCGGGCATGTGACAAATTTCTGAGCTCTTTGTTCTTCCTCCAGAGTGAGACCATGGTTGGGCTGCGGCCTGGCACTAACCAGAGGGAGAGGATCACGCTGTTAATCCCGGGTCTATAACCATCTGTATCGCTTTCACGTCCTGCTGGAAACAGATGGCACACTCAGAGGGGTTTAACTGACATAAATGTAATGAAGGCACTGCGTGCAGAGGTGTGGGGAGGTGTGAGGGTATCAGCAAAAGAGAGGTGAGGTGCCCAGAGACCAGGTCAAAGTGGAGCCTTCAGCAGCCCTAGAGCTGCAGGGCCCAGGGAGAGGATGATGTTGGGAGAGCCCAGTGAGACCCAACAGGAGACGTGGCCACAAAGTAATTCAGCCAAAGGCCAGAATCACAGTGGATCCATTTGATCTCCTCCCATGACAAAAATCAACCAGAGCCGGAGGGCAAAACAGCCAGGCAAGGCAGTCCACAGAGGTCAGCCTCCAGAGAGGGGGACAGAATGGATGAGGTGTTGGGAGGAGAACCACCAGCTCTCCGATCCATGGGCTATCCCCCGTCTCAGGAACCCAGCACTCTCAGAGCTGCCCACAGTCTACTGGAATCACTGGAGCGAGGTCATGTAAACTTCCACCTGGCACAGACACAACAGAGGGGCCCTTGGGGGCTTGCACCTTAGAAGCATTCTCTAAACCCTAAACGATAAACTGGATTTTGAGAAAATGACCATTGGACGGCTTGGGAGCTGCAAAAGGGATGGAGGGTTCGTGCCCCACCCACTCACACAGCATTCTGGGTGGTCAACACCCAAAGATTTAACTCTGCTTTGGGCACTGGCATTGCAGAATACAACTTTATGCTCTCCCTTCGCAAGATATAAACTCATTCGCACAACTTTTCAAATTCAAAAGTCGAAGAGTATACTTCTCCACTACCCCCCAGACAGCAAAGGCCTGTGGGAAACCAAGCAGGCTGTTCAATACGTTTTAGTCAATGGATTGGCTCATGTGCTCCCAAACTGGATTTGCAAATACTCAATCTGAACATTTTCTCACCTCTAAGGATTCAGAGCCTTTTATCATCCAGCCTTTGGGCTAAGCAGGGTTGATGTTTCCCGCTGGCCCGGAAGAACTTAACTAAAACACACAACACACAAACTTCACAACTCAGTGGCAGGAGAGCTTTCTGCAAGCATACCTCCTAAAGCTCTCAGAGACCGGACTTCCCCACCTGAGTCTTTGAACTTTACATATTCTAAGCTGTCGTTAGCTGGTCTTTATAATTTTGGGCCATGTGACTCACAAGCTGGGGCGTGATCCTGCCAATGCAGCATCCCGAGGAAAGGTGGACTTGACAACTGCCTTCTCCCAAGTTAGGCTGTATCCCAGAGGAAGATATCCCAGCAAACTTTTATCATCAGAGCTGAATAGCCTCAGGTGGCGGCTATATCCGTAGGATGCCGAGGAGGCCACTGCACCAGGCAGCATTCCTGTGATAAAACAGCTGCTCTTACAGATCTGTCCTCAAATTGAAGGCATTCAACCAGGTCAGCAGCGACCATCTCCTTGAACTCATGCCGACCTCAGTGTTGTTGTGCTTGAATAATACCGTGTGAACACACTCGTACGTAGCCCGGAAGCAGCATGATAAGGGGATAAGAACGTTAAAATGTACAGGAGTCCTTTCTAATTCTATAAGTAACATTCGAAAGTCCAACGAATTCACATCATTTGGGGGAGAGGAGAGGGCTGATCAGAATATGAACTAATTCAACATTTCTGAAATTAGAGTACGTGAATCTGATCGTTTTCTTTCTTTGATAGGAATTCTAAGGTAAGGTGTACTTTGAATAGTTACACACTTGTTAATCTACCAATAAATTATTATAAAGTAAAATTATTATTTGTGTGCTCAACAAATACTGAATGTCTCCTGTGTGCCAGACGCTGTTCTAGAAGCTAGAAGTTTGGTGAGACCAAAGACAGACCAAATCTCTGCTCTGTGCTGTAGGGGAGATACTCGACAAACATACACACATAAATGAACATGTAATCTCAACATAGTGACAGATGCCATGATGAAAATACATAGACAGAAAAGAGTGGTGGCTCAGGTCACAGGCCCCAGAGCCACACAGCCTGGTTTATATCTCAGCTCTGCTACTTCCTCGATGACTGCGGACAAATTATATAATCTGCTTTGGCCCCAATTTCCTCCTCCATAAAGCAGAGATAAGAACAGGATCTAATTCAGAGGGGTTTTTTTGATGAGAATTGAATAAGATAGCTCATATTCAGAGATTATAACAGGGCTTGACATATAGTGAGCCCGTGATAAATGTTAGCTTTTCCTACTTTAGATTGGGGAGGTCCTGACAGGCTTCTCAGAGGAGGTGACCACCATGTGAAGATCCGGTAAAAGAAACAGCCAGAGCGACAGTCTTAGAAAGGAGTGAGCCATGCCCTGTTTATGAATCAGAAAGGCCAATGAGGCTGAAATAGAGCAAGGGAGGAGAAAGAAGAGTGGGGTGGGACGGGGCCAGGGCATGCAGGGCTTTGAAGGTCTTTGACAGGAGTTGGCATCTACCCCAGAGGGGTGGGAAGCCATTGGAGGTTTGAGGCAGAGGCTGCACAAGACGAGGGACGAGGCTAGAAACGGGAATTGAATCAGAAGGTAACTCAAGTGGTTCAGGTGAGAAACTGGTGGCTTAGACTAGGGTAGTGACAGTGGAGATAGAAAAGAACAGGGGTATCTTTTGGGGCCAACAAATGACGGCCCATGGACCAAAGCTGGCCCTTGTTTCTGCAGATGAAGTGTCGCTGGAACACAGCCACGCCTGCTCATCTACGTACTGTCTACTGCTGACTTTGTGTTCCAGGGCCTTGTGGAATTGCGGTGATAAGAGACCACAGGGCCTGCAAAGTCACTGACCATCAGGCTCCTTACGGCAAAGGTTCATCAGCCCCTATTTTGGAGGAAGAGTCTATACGACTTTTAAATGGATTGAGTGTGGACGGTGACAGAAAGAGGATTATTCCTGGATTCTAGCGGTGAATAACCGGGTGGTGCCATTTCCTGAGACAGGGATGACTGGAGGAGGGTATAGGACGGGTGGCAGGAAGAGGGTTACTATTTTCGAAGTGTTCAGTTTGAGATGTCTCTTCAACCTCCAAGTGGGGATTCTAAGGAGGCAGCTAGAAATATAATCCAGGAGCTCAGGGCTGGAATAACACACGTAGAAGCCATCTGCAAACATCTGTTCCTTTCTTTCCATTTCCACTGTCATCACAACTTCCACCTGATCCACTGTAGTGACGCGGTACCTCTTAAGGCCACAGGGCGGGACGGGATCCTCTAGGCAGGCAACGCAGGCCAAGAATGGACCAGAGCTCAGGCTTGAGCCTGGGCTCGTCCAACATTGAGAGGTCAAGCAAAGGAAGAAGGATAAGCAAATACGATCGAGAAGACATGCCTATGAGGTAGGACAAAGTCGCTGGAGCATGTCACAGATGTCAAGAGGAAACCATGCCAACCAGGGGCAGGCCAGCTATGCTAAACACTGCTGAAAGGTCCAGACACTGAGAAGTTACTACTAAAATTGGCAAGATCGAGAAGGGACGCCTTTCCGTGGATGGAGTGGTGACGCAAGAAGCCCTAAAGGATGGAGTCGAGGAAGAGAATGGGAGGTGACTCGTGGAGACAGCAACTACCGAAGGCCAAGAAGTTTCACTGTGACGAGGAGAGGAGGTCTGGGCAGGGGCTGGAAGGCGACATGGAGACGCAGGAGCGTTTTTACAAGATGGGAAACACTAAAGTATTTTGAAGTAACAGGAATGATCCGGCTGAAAGGGAGAAAATTATGTAGGAGAGAGAAGGAAGTAAGGTCTTTGAGAGGTGGGAAGGGTGAGATCCAGAGGTCAAGTGGAGAGGTCCAAGGAGCAGGAATACTTTGTTCTTGATAACAAGAGAGAAGGTGGAAGGTGTGCATATAGACTCAAACAGGTAGGTAGAGATAAAGGATTCACTGTGAGGACATTTCCTGCCTGATTACTTCTGTATACATATGAGAAAGGTTCCTCAGCTAGGGTGGAATGGTGGGGAGGAGGAAAGGCAACGGAGGAGGCTGCGTGGAGAGCTTGTCCCAGAATCATTCACTTTTTCCCCCTTCTTCTGCCTCCCCCCCCCCCACTCCGGTTCAAGCCGTTGTTTCTCAGTCTAGTTGTGTAGGACACAGCTCCCTGGCCCAGGCTGGTATTAGGAGCCTTGCGCTCCCCACGGCTGAGGCAGTCGGTCACCTGTCTTCGGTCGACCACTCACAGCAGCTCTTGCGGGCTGCCAGCTGCTCACGGTGGCTCCCAGCTGTGAGGCACACGGTAGCCTGCAGCAGCACTCAGCAGCTTATACCAACCTCCAAGCAGCCCAGCTCCAGGGAGAGCTGTTGTTCACAATCCCAGCTGTAGAGGGTGCAGCTCATGGCCCATGTGGGAATCAAATCAGGGATCTTGGCATTAGGAACACGGCGCTCCAACCACCTGAGCCACTGAGCCGGCCCCAGAATCATTCACTTTTAATCAAATATCTTTGTATCCTCCACAGTATCCAGCATGGAGCTAGTTAAAATAGTAAGCACTCGATTACACACGAGGTGAGGCCATGAAGTTTGCAGTATGAGCTTCGCTACCACTTTTTTCAGTTGAGGTGTCGAGAATGTGTGTAGCCCGGACATCCAAGCCCCTTACCTCATGTGTGATGCCTGCCTGGCTATTTGTTGAAGGCAGAGTCTCAGGTATATGCAAACAAGTAAGTCAAATAACCACCCATTGTACTACAAATGTCACCTCCAGGAGACACAGGCTGACATCTCAGCCAAGAGCAAACACCAAATGTCTGAATCCCACCGTTCCTTCTGTCCAGCCCCTGACACTCCTTCGTTGACACAGCCTGTCCGTCCCCAGGTCACATTTCCCTTTTTCTCCACTCCGTGAATTTGCTGTCAGATTCCTCTCCTTTTGTCTTCCTTCTTGCTTTCTCCCTTTCCATTTCTCCTAGCGTGGTCAAAGTCCAATGTCTTATGTTAATTGCCCTCGGTAATTTTGTCTTTCTGTGTATTATCTCTTCTCCAGTGTGGCCAGCCCCCATTCCATCCTAATTCTATAGCCCTCCTTCCAACATCATCAGGGCAGGTTCAGCAGGTTCAATCTTCAGATTGAAGAGCGACGTACCAAAAATGCAGCCACCTTACGTGAAACAAAAGGCATTGAACTGGGTGCGATATGAGTGAGAACTACCTTATTGCTTTTAGTATTTCAACTATTAGACCACTGATGGTAAAAGGCCCTTTTGCCTTTTCTGGTACGTCCTTTGAGCAGCTACTTTGTGACATACACGTATGACACCATTCACTCACTTTGCAAATATTTATTGAATCATTTAGTTTGGAAGCCAAGGTCTGTGGGACCCTTTCCCAGACGCTAGGTCACATATCACATGCAGGAAGGAGAACAAAAATCTTCTAAAAACCCTTCTGTGTTAGGCATTATGCTGGCTAGCTTTCTACAGTTCTATTAAAAAGTAAAGATAAACCTGCTCCCTCAATGTTCCCAATGCGATAAGAGTGCCAATGGGACAAAAGAAAGTAAAAATGTCAGAGTATGTTCCCAGTTTTGAAAGATGGCCCTCTAGCATGCAGACACCGGCTACCCAGCATGGCCACCCAACACGCCGTCTGCTTCCAAATCACCCAGAAGCCACTCTAGCTTGGGCCCCAAAACGCCCCTCCAGTTGCAGAGACCCACTTTTGGGCAAAGGGTAGGAAGCAGGGTGGGTGCCATCTGAATGTTACTCAGAACTGTTTGGCCCATCTGTCTCTTGACATTCTGAAATTTTCTTGGAAGCTAATAACACGACAAAGTAGAAAGACCAAGGACTAGAGAGAAACTGACCAGGTTCTGAAGACAGGCTCGGCCGTTGACTATCTGCGTGATCTCAGACAGGTTGCTTGGTCCTGTGAGCCTTGTTTTACCTATCAGATGAGTGTAAGACCACCTACGCTGTAGGATTATTGTGAGAAGTAAGCTCTCATGTGTCTTTTTGAGCAAAAATTAATATAAGACCCGGTCGTATTTTACTATAAGACCGGGTCCTAGGTGGCGAAAATTACAGCTATTATAACTGACAGAATGCTTAGGTTTGATATCAGGGGCCAAGGATGATCTAAACGTAATCTCTTGAACTTAAACATTGGATGTTTAAAATTCTACCCCTAAAGATTTAAAGAGAGTGGAAGAAAACATGACATCAAGAGGCGCCACACAATACACACACAGGCATCCATGCTAAATCAAAACTAAACAATGGCAATAAAACTAGGTGCCCTTTACTCACACACAGAAAAAGACAGTTCTCATCTCTGTCGCGGGCACAACGCCTGGTCCAGCTGCTGAAGCTGAGCTGTTTGCCCAATCCGGGTTTGGACAGAGCAAGGAAATAGATGGCAGGACAGGAAGAGATGCTGCCTCAATGCAGGGGGAATGGGAAAGGAGACACCGAGAGTAAAGAATCAAAGACACGGCTCCTCCAGCCTCCAGAGCTTTTCCAGTGCCCATGCAAGACCATCTGGTAACCAACAGCCTCTGTTAGGCGCCCGGTTCTGCAGGCAGAAGAGCAACAGCGGCATCTACAGGGCAGCCACGTGAACGTGGCCCGGGAAGCCGAGAGGAAGAGTAGTGAAAGCACAGCGGCTTTCGGAACACGCTCCGCAGTAAAGACGTCAGCTGGTGAGCTTGCCTTTTCTCCACACACCTGAACAGGTGTGTGCACAAGGGCTAGCCACCTCAAACAAACCCCTAGGCCCCCACAGCCTAACATGTGTTGACCTTCCCCCCTCTTGCTGTTAGAGAGACTCAGGCAAATTCCCAGGGAGCTGGAAACTCGGGGAGTGTCTGTGTCAGCTTGAGGTCTCTAGGGCAAGCAACCGAAACTGTTGAATTTTCAAAGAAACGAAATTTAGCAACAAGATATTGGACAGCTCAAAGCGAAGCTAAACATTCAAAACCCAGTCAAAGCACGCCACAGGGCGATTCTGGCGAGGACACTATTGTGGTCACCATAGCTGCCACCAGCACCGCCAGCACGGGCAGCTGGGCTCTGCAGCTGGATTCAATACCGCCGCTGGCCCTGGAGAGTGGATGCTGCAGGCGGTACCTGTGCCACTACCAAAATGAGGTCTTCATGGGCCCCACTCGCTCTCCCCTTTTTTTTTTTTTAAGATTTTTTTATTGGGGAAGGGGAACAGGACTTTATTGGGGAACAATGTGTACTTCCAGGACTTTTTTCCAAGTCAAGTCGTTGTCCTTTCAGTCTTAGTTGTGGAGGGCGCAGCTCAGCTCCAGGTCCAGTTGCCATTGCTAGTTGCAGGGGGCACAGCCCACCATCCCTTGTGGGAGTTGAACCGGTAACCTTGTGATTGAGAGCAGGCGCTCCAACCAACTGAGCCATCCGGGAGGCAGCTCAGCTCAAGGTGCCGTGTTCAATCTTAGGTACAGGGGGCGCAGCCCAACATCCCCTGCAGGACTTGAGGAATCGAACCGGCAACCTTGTGGTTGAGAGCCCACTGGCCCATGTGGGAATCGGACCGGCAGCCTTCGGAGTTAGGAGCACGGAGCTCTAACCGCCTGAGCCACCGGCCGGCCCACTCGCTCTCCATTTCAAGTCTTAGGTGGTTGTGTCTGATTGGCCCACCCCACCATAGCTCTAAGGGGAAAAGATCTCGCAAACAGAAGCAACATCCCCAAACACAAAGAGATTCTGCAGATGCTGGGCAGCCAAACACAGACAAGTGTCCCCTGCAGAATGGGACTGCAGTGACAGCAAATTGCAGACCCGCCACCAGCGAGCGGTTTTTTGAGCTTGTGGGAAGTTGTGTGACAAAGTAGAAAAGGCACAAGCCAGGAATTCAAAAATTCTAGGTCCAAGTGCTGCTTCTGTCGTTCATTAGCTGTGCGATTCGGGCAGGTGTAATAGGCTTTTCTGGGTGACAATTACGCCGACCTACCTCGCAGGGCTGATAGGTACACAGTTTTGAGGACAGGCCTTGAAAGTGATCCTGAGTAAATCCATTTGCCTCTCGGAGTCCCGGGTTCTCCATTTGTAAGATGAGACTATTTCCTACATTGTAGGGCTATTGTCAGGTAAACTAGATTATAACTGAACGGCTTGTTTACAGATTGAAACTCTTGATGTCTGGGGTTGGCCTCCTCAAAATAATGCAGGTGGTGGGTGGCAGGGGAAGCGGGCAGCGACATAGATAGGACGGGCCATGAGTCATTAAGTGTGAAACCCAGCTGGTGGGCACGTGATACCCTTCTCTCTACATTAGCATGGGTATGAAATCTTCAATAATAAATGTTTTGTTTAACATGAAGTATCTTGGAAATACCTAGACGCAGCGGATGCTGGGGCCAAACACACTCTCCAAGTTGTATCATTACTGAGTCGGCACGAGGCTCCGCCTCCCCACCCCTCCCCCACCACCCCCCTCCCCCACCACCCCCCTCCCCCACCACCCCCCTCCCCCACCACCCCCCTCCCCCACACCACCCCCCTCCCCCCACACCACCCCCCTCCCCCCTCAGGCCTCGTTTTCTCAGGACTGGGGGCTTTTCCTCTCTGCCCAGTGCCCCCCTCCCCGGACTGGCGCCTGCGTAAGGCGACGTCAGGGGAAACCTTTACGGTGGTAAAACAAAAGCTTTGAAACAAAAACTAAAACCCCAAAGAAGTGACGAACAGGAGAAGAGCAGAACTGCGCGCGCACACCCCTTACGGGGCAGCCCGCCCCTCCGCTGGTCGCGGCCAGAGCCCCCGTGAGGTTACTGTTCTCCAAAGGACAAACACGGGTTCCAGCTTCGCTTTCCCTAGCCCGGCCTTCGCTTAAGGACCACAGGAAACGCCGAATCATCAGGACGCCACGAAGGCGCCACCCCAGCGCCAGCCGGGAGCGCACGGGGGCCGAGGACGCGCGTGGTGCCGCAGCGCAGTCCGGCACCAGCCGCGCGCTCTGTGCGGCCACGGGCTCCCGCCCGCCCCGGACACCTGGCGGCTGCGGGCTTCAGAGGGAAGGGACACCGGTGACGAGTGCAATCGCGTCATCGCCAGGAAGCCATCCCTGTGCGGGGCCGCGGGGGGTCGAGTAAGGGACCCCAGCATCCCCAGGAGGCTTTACGAGCAGCCGGCGGCCGCTCAGTTCCGACCGGAAGTGGGGCTGAGCTGGGCGGGGCTTCGGATCCCGACGGTGCGCGGCACGCAGGCGCACGGCAGCCCTAGCGAAGGAAACTAACCACGTGGTCTCTCTTTAAAAACAACGCCGCGCAAGGCCCGCTCCGCCCACCGCCCGCTGGGAACAGGCGGGGCTCCCTGCGGGGCGGAAGTACTTCTGCCTCCAACCAAGATGGCCGCCGGGCGGGGCGGCCGGGCGGAAGTGGCCTGTGGGGCCACTGACGGGGCCAACATGGCCGCGGCCGCCGCCTCCCCCGCGCTGAAGCGGCTGGATCTGCGCGATCCTGCGGCGCTTTTCGAGACACACGGAGCGGAGGAGATCCGAGGGCTGGAGCGCCAAGTTCGGGCCGAAATCGAGCACAAAAAAGAGGAGCTGCGGCAGATGGTGGGCGAGCGGTACCGCGATCTGATCGAGGCGGCCGACACCATCGGCCAGATGCGCCGCTGCGCCGAGGGGCTGGTGGACGCCGTGAAGGCCACTGACCAGTACTGCTCGCGTCTCCGCCAGGCGGGTTCGGCAGCGTCCCGGCCGCCTCGGAACCCGCAGGTGAGTCCCGAGCCCCAGGCCCCGCCCCCCGGCTCGGCCCCGCCCCCCGGCTCGGCCCCGCCCCCGGCTCGGCCCCGCCCCCCGGCTCGGCCCCGCCCCCGGCTCGGCCCCGCCCCCGGCTCGGCCCCGCCCCCCGCCGGACCCTCACCTGCGTCTGGGAAGAGCCGCCGCACTTGGGGGCTCCTCTGCCCGGGGCACCCGCCCGCAGCTCGCGGCCCTTGCCCTGGGCGCTGAGCCGGCCGCCCCGCCGCCCGGCTTCTCCAGGCGCCTTCGCCGACTTCCGGCGCGACCCCCTCCGCTCCCCCGGCTCCCGGCTCCTCCGCCTGACGTTGCGGGGCCCACACAGGTCACTGCGTTCGCTAAAGCTCCTCTTGCGACGGAGTTTTTCCCTTAGGTTCACACGTTGCCCCCACGTAGTTGATTCCTCCTCCTAATCGTCCTCCCACCCCCACCCCACTCAGAATAACGTCCACGGTCCCAGATGGCCATCCTTCTACCCGTTGCTGGAGGAGACGACCGGCGTGAAGCCGGCATGTTTCAGTAGAAGAACATTTTCATTTCAAAGAACTAAGGTTTTTCTAACCAGGTTATCCCAAGCGTTGGTGCCCCCAGATACTAACGATTAGACCTGACGTGGAAGGACGCGGCCCGAAACATCCTAATATTGGAGCAGCGTTCGGTGTTTCTAAAGAACGTTGACTTAGGGAGAGACACCCACGATGGCAGACTCGGGAAACACTGCCTGCCCACTCCCCTGAACGCATTAAGATGACAGCCAGGGCGCCCGATGGCTCAGGAGGTTAGAGCGCGAGCTCTGAACAGCCGGGCTGCCAGTTCGAGTCCCACACGGGCCCGTGAGCTGCGCCCTCCACAACCAGATTGAAGACAAGCAGCTGCTGCTGAGCTTCCGGAGGGGCGGCCGATGGCTCACGTGGTGAGAGCGCGAGCTCTCAACAAAACGGCCGGTTCAATTCCCTCTGCAGAGGTTCCTCCCAGAGGAGCGACAAACCCCAGCCCCACACCAGCCTCCCCATCCCGGTGTCCTGGTGCCAGGAAGAGGAGCCCCCACAACATCTGGCTGGGAAACATGGTGGGGATTCTAACCATCGGGTGGGACGGAAGGCTACGGGAAACCCAAATGTCCTCTTAAACAGCCCACACACAGACTCACTCATTCGCAGGCACTCACCTTGGGCTCCAGCGGAGAGACGGTGATTGTCTGTGGCGGGGACAGACTGAGGTGTGTGGCCTGGGGTGGGAGGGGAGGCCTGGAGGACAAGCCCGTTTTCCCTGTGAGGGGGCCTACTCCCTTAGAGCTGCCGGGCAGGCTCCAGCTTTCCTGTGTTGAGCCCTCCCCCTCGGGCCAAATCTGAATCTGATTGGCCTGGTGAGCTCCACTGCTCCACCCTGCTAACTAGGACCCCCTCCCCACCCAAATTCCCCAACTTCCCTGCAGTAGCAGGCCCCGCCCACATTGCACCCTTTCTTAAAAAACTATTGGAGTCCACAGGCCCCAGGCTGGCGGGGACTGGCCTCAGTGTGATTTAAGACTTTTGCTGAGTAGCTCCAGGCTCAGCACTGGCACCAAATTAGAGTCTACATTAACCTGGTGACCACCATTCTTCCCATTCTTCAGACTCCCTGAGATCCTGCCTCACCGAACTCTCAGGAGACTTTATCAGTGGCTGAATCTTAAGGGAACCGGCAGGTGGCAGCCGGCCTCTGGGAGTCCTGGATTTTTGTACAGCTACCCCAAACCAGCCTGAGGATAAATCCCATCTACTGTGTGCCAATAGTGATCAAGTCTCAATTATAACAGGAGGGCACATACAACCCACACAGAGGACACTCCTGGAGCACGCGGAGCAGGTGACCAGGGAGACTGTGTCAGTGTCCCACAGGGCACCTACTGTGTAAGGCCTCCCCAGCCAAGACTGGTAGACATAACAGATCTAATACTTGGAAACAAACACCAAGACACATTATAATTAAAATGGCAAAGGTTAAGTTAGACAGAATCCTAAAAACAGCGAGAAAGGCAACTAGTAACTTACAAGGGAGCCCCCATAAGACTGTCAGCTGATTTCCCAGCAGAAACTTTGCAGGCCCGAAGGGACTGGCACAAAATATTCAACATGATGAAAATCAAGGATACTCTACCCAGCAAGGCTATCATTTAAAATCAAAGGACAGATAAAGAGCTTCCCAGATAAAAAGCTAAAGGAGTTCATCATCACCAAACCAGTATTACAGGGAGTGTTAGAGGGACTTCTTTAAGATGGAAAAAAAAAAAGATCAAAATTATGAATAAAATAGCTGCATATCTATCAACAATTATTTTCAATGTAAATGGATCAAATGCTCCAATCAAAAGACATAGGAGGGCTGAATGGATAAGAAAACAAAACCCTTACATATGCTGCCTACAATAAACTCACTTCAGATCTAAAAACAGAGAGAAAGTAAAGGGATGCAAAAAGATATTTCATAAAAATGGAAAAAAAAATCTGGGGTAGCAAAACTTATACAAGACAAAATAGACTTAAAAACAAAGACTATAATAAGAGACAAAGAAGGACCCAGTAATCCCACTTCCTGGTATGTATCGGAAGAAACCCCAAACACTACTTCGAGGGGACGTGTGCATTCATATGTTCATTGCAGCATTGTTTACAATGGCCAAGATGTGGAAGCCTGGGTGTCCGTCGATGGGTGAATGGATAAAGAGTAGGAGGTACATATATACAACAGAATATTGCTCGGCCATGGAAGGGAATGGGTTCTTGTGGTCTGTGGCAGCATGGATGGACCTGGAGGGTGTTGTGCTGAGTGGAGTGTCAGACCAAGAGAGACAGATGCAATGTGATTTCGCTTACATGTGGAATCTAAAGAACAAAATAAATGAACAAAACAGATACAAACTCATAGATAAAGAGTACATTTTGATGGTTTCCAGATGGGAGGGTGGTTAGTGAAAAAGGAGAATGGATTAAGAAGTATAAATTGGTTGTTACAAAGTAGTTACGGTGATGTAGGGTACAGCATAAGGGATATAGTCAATAATATTATAATTATGCATGGTGTCAGATGGATACGAGATTTGTTGGGGTGATAGATGGGAGGGTAGTTGGGGGGCAGGCTGAAAAAGGGGAAAGGATTAAGAAGTACAAATTGGTAGTTACAAAATAGTCATGGGGATGTAAATTGAAGCATAGGGAATATAGTCAATAATATGGTAATAACTATGTATAGTGACAGGTGGGTACTAGTCAGGAGGGTCACTTTTTAAATTATATTAATGTCTAACCACTATGCTGTACACCTGAAATTAATATAAAATAACATTCAATGTCAACTGTAATTGAAAAATTTAAAAACGGGGAAAAGGTGAAGGGAAATAAGGGGTCCAAATTTCCAGGTATAAAACAAATGAGTCACAGGGATATAATATACAGCACAGGGAATATAGTCAATAATACTGTGATAGCGCGGTAGGTGTCAGATGGTTGCTGGACTTACCATGGTGATCACTTCTTTAGGTATGTAAATGTTAAACAACTACCATAGTGCACACCTGAAACTAATATAATATTGTATGTTAGCTATATTTTTAATACACTTTTTAAAAAAGAAAAGAAAAAAAGAATATTGACTTCGGGATGACAGTGTGAAAGGGCACTGAGGGTGAGAAAGGTAAACAAGGAATTTGTTTTTAACAAGCTGGGAAAAGAACCTTACAGCAACATGGAAGAAGAAATTGCAGAAGTACAATTTAGCTCGATTTTCGAACTTTTTAATTCAACCTGGATTTTAGAATTCAGGTCAGTAGGCGGGGCTCGCACAATAGAACTGCAGAAGGGAGGAAATACGTAACTTACTTTTCAAAATGAGAGACCTCATCGCTCTACAAGCTTTGCATTTAGTACATGTCCCCCATCCCCACGTCCCCACCTTATGTGGCCAACCTTCGCTATGAGTGATGCTTCCAAGTCTATTGAAAAGCTAATTTGTATTATGCCTGATTTTAGAAATGTATTTATTTGTATAATTGTTATATCTAACCTATTCTCAGTCCAACCCACAAAACTTTGCCTTCTTCAAGGCACAAAGAAATAAAAGTGCCCCAATTTCTGCTCTGACAGAGCTCATAGTCTAATGAAGGAATTAAATCCATGGAAAGCTGGTAAGAAAAATGGAAATCATTTCAAATAGCACTAGAAAACATTTTGATAATGGTGATTGGTTCCCAAAATAATTGTGTGTACTTACCATAAGAATTCTGAAGGAAATTACTTCAGATTCGCCTCCTGCTCAGTAAAGAGGGGCCTTTAAGGACAGATGAGATTTGGAATGTGGGTCTAAAATATGTAAAGACAATTAAAAACAGGTAGTCAATCGGATTAAAGCAGGGTTTCTCAACCTTGGTGCTATTGACATTTTGGCCTGGGTCAGTCCTTGTCGTAGGCCTGTCCTGTGCCTAGGGTATTTAGAGGCATTCCTGGCTTCTGTGCACGAGATGCCAGTAGCACCCAGCCCCCTTCACCCAATATCGTAATAATGAAAAACGTCTCTAGATACTGCCACGTAGTCCCTGGGAGATGTAATCACCCCCTCCCCCAGCCCCACTCCTACCTCCCCCCTCCACACACACACTCACACTCACACACACACACACACACCAATGGATTCAAGGAGCCCTGGAAGAAAGTAGTGGAAGGACAAGAAACCTTGACCACCAGGCTGATACTGAGTATTGAGGAGCCTTTTAGAACCAAGCCCAGACATGATCCAAATGGCTTTTGAAGGTTAACTTGACAGCAAAGGAAAAGGCTAGATTGCAGTGAGTAATGAATGAACACAGCACAGTGAAACACTTTTGAATTAATCTAAGTATGAGATGATGATGCCCTGCGTCAGAACCGTGGAAGTGGTCATAGAAACTTAAAGGACATGAATTTCCTGGAGTTTAGGAGCAGAGTGGTGGTATATGCTAAGATAAATAGGGAGGGCAGATGGCAAAGATTTTTGTTAGGGAGGTGAATTTAGTTTTACATACACTGATTATGGGATGGCAGTGAAACAACAAAGGCTCGATTGGGATTCAGGGGAGTGGTGAGAACTAAGAAAGATACGGTAGTAGTGTTCTGCTTAGAGGTGATGTTTGAGGGGAGAGAATCCTGCAGTAAGGACAGACAGAGGAGTGGAGGCTTGAGGACTGAGCCAGGTGAAGGGGCTGGTGAAGAACAGCTGGCAGAGAAGCCCATAATGTACTCAGAGAAGCAAGAGGAAATGCAGGAAGGCTGAAGGTCAGAAAAAGGAAGGAGAGAGCTCCCTCGAGGGGTGCTCCGTGGGGCTCCATGCTATAGAGACATCACAAGGATCACTAATAACCAGACTGTGAGATGATCAGGTGCAGTTTGCCTCTCCACGGGACTAAGCAAAGGTGCACACATCTGGGAGGAAAAACCAGGGAGCCTGTAGCAAGCTCCTGACTCCAGTATTTCTACTACGCCAAACTTGGATGCCTTGCGGAATGGCATTATCGGGCTGTTGAAAGCTTTGTGCCCTAAAATGCCCCTGCATTTCTCCCCAAGCCTTCTGGACCTGACCTTGCTTTTGTTTTGTTCTTCTGACTTAGTTCTGTGCCTTTCCCTGCAGCCACAGCCATCCCAGGAGAAGTTCTACAGCATGGCTGCCCAGATCAAGCTCCTGTTAGAAGTTCCTGAGAAGATCTGGAGCGCGATGGAGGCCTCTCAGTATCTCCATGCCACTCAGCTCTACCTGCTGTGCTGCCACCTTCACAGCCTGCTCCAGCTGGATTCTTCCAGCTCCCTGTACAGCCCCGTCCTCTCCCGATTCCCCATACTCATCCGGCAAGTGGCAGCAGCCAGCCACTTCCGGTAAGTAGATCCAGCCTAAAGAGCATCTCTGGTGAGGGCTGCGCTTCACCACCACAGTTCTATGGAGCACATCTTCTTTCCTGATCACCAAGGTTCTTCTCCTATGATGTGAAAAATTCCCTGCTGACGTTTGTCATCATCTTTCTAGGTCAACCATTCTGCATGAAAGCAAGATGCTGCTCAAAGGCCAAGACGTGTCTGACCAAGCTGTAGCGGACGCCCTCTGCTCTGTAATGCTCTTAGAAGAGAGTTCTCCTCGCCAAGCCCTAACAGACTTCCTGTTGGCCCGAAAGACAGCTATTCAGAAACTCCTCAACCAGCCGCACCATGGTAGGTGTGGCTGCTTTCCACACTCTGCCCATAAACATGGGGATGGAGAAGGATGAGCTGAGGGAGACAAGCATCCAGAGCATTTTCTGTTCCTAACTTTACTGAAGGAGATTGTTTACAAAGATGGTTTCTTCTCATAGGTGCTGGTATCAAAGCTCAGATTTGCTCGTTAGTGGAGTTGCTGGCCACCACTTTGAACCAAGCTTATGCTCTTTTCTACACTTTACCAGAAGGGCTGCTTCCAGATCCATCCCTGCCATGTGGCTTGCTCTTCTCAACTCTGGAGACCATCACAGGCCAGCATCCTACCGGTGAGCTCTTAGCCAACGTTTTTTATTTTCTGGTTCATTGAACTGATGCTGACTGCGCATCTGCCATTTGTCAGCTACTATGGTAGGCTCTGGGGGTACAGCATGAACTGGACAAATACGGAGGTCACAGTCTAGTGGTACAGACGGGGATTGAACTCAAATCCACATGAGTTATCTGTTTAATATCCCTGATGAGGAAGGCCCTGGACACGGTCTGTACTTTGCTTTTCCCCCTACTTCAGCGGAGAAGACGAGGTGATTTTTGGAAATTCCTCCTCGGTCCATTTTTTAAGATGCTATTCAGAGGACAGCCCCAATTACTTCTCACTTGGTCTTCTCTTTAGGAAAGGGCATTGCTGTTCTGCAAGAAGAGATGAAGCTTTGCAGCTGGTTCAAACACCTGCCAGCATCCATTGTCGAGTTCCAGCCGGCCCTCCGGACGCTTGCACATCCCATCAGCCAGCAGTACCTGAAAGACACGCTGCAGAAATGGATCCACATGTGAGTAGCCAGAGCTTTCCCAGGCAGGAACCACCCAGGCAGCCTTGTATGTGGCCATACAAAGGTCAGTGAGGGACGGGGGACAAGCCTGATCTCCTGGATGATGCTGAGTATCGCCCGATAGGTTGTACCAGCCGCTCACTCAACTGCCTTCGTGGCAGATTAGCCCCCACTGTGGGAGAACCAAGAAGGAATTTGCCTTTCAAAATATTATGTACCGAGTGGTAAATTCTCTTTATGTAAGAGTTCTGCCCCTCCTAAATTTTTATTTAGTGCATTGATTTTGAAGCCATTCTGTGGGGCTCTCGACTTCCTTCTAGATACCTCAAAGAAGCAAGGGTAGGCCTGGTCAAGGGCTACAGGCGCTACCCGCTCCATCCAGCCAGAAATGCTGTGTTTATACATACTCTTAAGTGCTCTGAGATAAATACGTTTATATATTGGGACCCAGGTAAGAGGTTTTCAAATGAAATCCTGCCGTTTTTCCTAATTAAGGTGTGAAACCCCATATCTAATGAGGCCCAAGGAAAACGATTTTGTTGCAGGTGTAATGAAGACATTAGAAACGGGGTCACCAACCTGCTTATGTACGTGAAGAGCATGAAAGGGCTCGCAGGGATCCGGGATGCCATGTGGGAGTTACTTACCAACAAGTCCACCTGTCACAGCTGGGATGTGGTGTGTCGCCGGCTCCTAGAGAAGCCACTCTTGTTCTGGGAGGATTTGATGCAGCAACTGTTCCTTGACCGATTGCAGGTAAGATGGGACGCCACGGGTCCATCTGTTTGACAGCCAATCCTCGTGTGATCTTTTAGCCGTCTGGGTCGAGTCCTGTCACATCCTAAGTGTATTCTTTCCCTGCTGACTTATTCTAGGGAGTCCCATAGAATTGCTTCCAGGGGTGGTTCTTTTGGATAAATGAACCATAAAAATGACCAGAGATCCGGATTCTGGTGCTAAAAGAGAGACCAGGCGTCTGTCAGTTGTTCAGGAACGTGTCCATGTTCATCAGTGATGATTTTGTTCTCTGCCCACACCATGTCATGTTCCTGAGCCTGGTGGAGAACATTCTGAACGCTGGGATAGATTGCCACTCAGTGCTCTTGTTTTGTGATTTCCTGAAGGCAGCTGTGATTAGACCGCTTTTCTCATTCTCTTTTAGACTCTGACAAAAGAGGGCTTTGACTCCATCTGCACTAGTTCCAAAGAGCTGCTCGTTTCAGCTCTGCAGGAACTGGGAAGCAGCACCAGCAACTCCGCTGCAAACAAGCACATCCACTTTGAGCATAACATGTCCCTGTTCCTCTGGTCCGAGAGTGCTCATGACCTGCCTTCCGACGCCGCCTGGGTCAGCGTGGCCAACCGGGGTCACTTTGCTGGCAGTGGGCTCTCCATGAAAGCTCAAGCTGTTAGCCCCTGTGTCCAGAACTTCTGTTCTGCCCTAGATTCTAAACTGAAGGTGAAACTGGATGACCTCCTGACTTACCTTCCTTCTGGTGACACGTCTCTGGCCAAGGACGTCACCCCCATGCAGGCCAGGAACTGTGCGTTTGACAGATACGCAGACGCCGGGACTGTGCAGGAAATGCTGCGCACTCACTCCGTGGCCTGCATCAAGCACATCACAGACTGTATCCGGGCGGAGCTGCAAAGCATCGAGCAAGTTGTGCAAGGGCAACAGGATGCCCTCGACGGTGGCAAGCTGCATATGGTCCTCTTCATGGCCAGACTCTGCCAGTCACTGGCCGAACTGTGTCCTCACCTGAAGCAGTGCATCTTGGGAAAATCAGGGAGCTCCGAGAAACCAGCGAGGGATTCCCGGGCTCTGAAAAAACAGGGAAAGGGGAAAGCTCAGGAAGTCCATCCTATGCAGGCCCAGTGGCAGGAAGTTAAGGAACTCCTCCTCCGGCAGAGTGTGATGGGCTACCGGGTCTGGAGCTCAGCAGTTGTGAAAGTGAGTAACGGACTGTGTACTTTATGTGCTCACCGGGTCATCCTCCTTTGGTCTCCCTTTTATCATAGTCCGGTCTTGCCAACCTTGGTAAGGTCTTTTCATAGTAAGGGAATAACAATCGCATTTTAATTCTCATTACTTTCACTTATCTCTGCCACATAGCTCAAATGTCAAGTTTCCCATTCATTTGTAGCCTGGATTTGAAAGGCAGAAATCCTGGATTTTTTGCCTTCCATCTGATGAGAATGAAAGACTTTCTCAGCTAGACATGGGTCTACATTTCCTGCTCTTCAACCGAAATATCATATTCCCTATAGTCTCCACTGGTATTTTAAGATGTGGCCCCTGATATTAGTAATTAGCAACAAAATTCCCACTGCTGATTTTAGTAGCCAAAAGAAAAGGGATGTGTGCCACTCACCATCCCATACGCCTTAAGCAGTGGAAGCTGGCTTCAAGGTTACTCCAGTATATTGAAACAAACTCTACAGGATCTGAGTGGCCTTTATGGCTCTTTGCGTGTGTTTTTTTTTTACCAGGTTTTGGGTCATGGATTTGCCCAGTCATTACTGTTAGATGATGCCGGCTCAATGCTGGCCACAGCCACCATCTGGGATGAACTAGAAATTCAGGAGGAAGCAGAGTCTGGCAGCAGCGTCACGTCCAAGATCCGCCTCCCTATACAGGTAGGCCAGTGCCACCGTCGGAGAGCTGGGGGCTGGAAAAGGAAAAGAGCTTAGGAACTCATTCAACAGACAGCTTCTGAGGGAGAGCTACAAGTAGTATTTATACCTTTCCACTGGGGGCTAAGTGGACGTAGGGCCAACTAAATAGCAGACCGTTTGAGAAGTCAGTGGATGATTCTTGCCTTTTGAACGGGCTCTGTGCTAATTAGAGAACCACTTATCCTAAAGGGAAAACAGCAACATCAAACACTATGCCACCCACCAGGTTAACCCCTGGCCCCAGAGGAAATGACAGCAAATGTCACTCGTATCTGCCAACTGGTCTGCTGTGAGGAGCTGACTGG
Source organism: Rhinolophus hipposideros (assembly GCF_964194185.1). Classification (NCBI taxonomy): domain Eukaryota; kingdom Metazoa; phylum Chordata; class Mammalia; order Chiroptera; family Rhinolophidae; genus Rhinolophus; species Rhinolophus hipposideros. The sequence continues at coordinate 47,166,183 of NC_138066.1, forward strand.
AGATCCAGGTCTTGCGTGTACGCCTAGTAGGGATAAATGGATCCATGTTTACTGTGGCGTCTCATTTCATTGGTGCAACTTGGCGAGTCAACACCGCTTTGTCCTTTTAGCCGTCCTGGTATGTGCAGTCCTTCCTGTTTAGCTTGTGCCAGGAAATTAATCGGGTTGGAGGCCAAGCCTTGCCAAAGGTGATACTGCAGGAGACGCTGAAGAGCTGTATGGTTCACGTAGTGGCTGCCTATGAGCAGCTTTCAGAAGGACAACAGGTGAAGGTAGGTGTTTGTTTTCCACTAAAAGCCCAAATACAACGTTAGCTTTCTCTTGGGTGTGAGCAGTGTGCGTGAAGATTCAGGCTTTAGGATCTCTGAGCCCAGGCCTCTGGCAGTAGTCTTTCCAGCTCTGCTGGCGTTGTTACACCCATTCTCAGGTCAAGCAGGTCTTCACTGCAGGTCAGTGCAGGGGAGGGTGAAAGCTTCAGCGACAGAGACCCGCTTCCCAGCCCCAGTACGGCCACGTGCTCACTGAGGGCTCGGGGCAAATCATGAACCCGTTTCCTGAGGATTAAATGTGGTCACTTAGATCAAGTGCTGGGGACACTTGAGGAGATTGGAAGGATTACAAAGCACAGCGTGTGGCACACAAGGTCCACAGACTCATTTAAGGGAGTTCCTATCTCCCAGCTGTCCAGTCCCCTCACCCTCTGTGACGCCTCCTGCCCTTGCTGTGTATTCCCATTTCATCAGTAACACTTTTAAGACAGGGCCACCTTCTGATTTGGAAAGAATTCAGGTAACTCTTCTCTCCTGAGCTCCTTTCATGCAAGGAGCTTTTTTGCCTATGAAATGACTATCTATGGGCCTGAGGCTATTTTTAAGGGCTGGGTCTCCTCCTTGCTGTGAGGTCTTTTCGTTTTAAGTCCACGCTTCTAACATAACCTGTTTGTGTTGTTGTGAGATTAAACTGGCCACGTGAGTATAATAAGCTTCTGCTTCTGAAATAACAAGCTGTAACTCAACCAAGACTTGAAGCTGTTTATTATGCTCATGTAACACGTCATCTCCATTCATGGGTGTGGCTGGGGAATTGATTTGCAGAAAGAAGGTGCATTTCCAATGACCCAGAATCGGGCACTGCAGCTGCTTTATGATCTGCGTTATCTCAACATTGTTCTGACAACCAGGGGTGAAGAGGTGAAAAGTGGCCGCAGCAAACAGGACTCCAGGTATCCCCTTCTCTGGGGCTCTCCCAATGCAGCCTGCAGCCTCGGCCTACCTAATGCAGACAGCCCCTTTTCTGGGGCACCACCAAACAGTCTGCCTCTTATTGCACATTAGCTGTGTTTGTTTTTAACAGTAAGTGCTCATATTACCGGCGAGATAAATAGCCACCTGCTGGATAAATTCCATAGTCAAGTGCAGTAGGTGGGATCTCATTCCTCTTTTGAAGTCAGCCCACCAACTGTTGGCTATAATTTGAGCCTGGAGGGCCCTCCCTAAAAACACCACGGAAGAATGGACTTGAATTAGACGTCACAAGGGTAAAACTCTTGGAAACGACTTAAGCACAAAGATCAGTGACAAGTAGCACGAAATCAGCAATTAAGCAGAATAAATCCAGTTCCAGGATTTCTATAGCATTACAATACCGTAAGATTGGGTTTTGTCTTTTAAAAAGTGCAGAGAATCATCATCCTAATCCTTTTTTCAGAATTGAGAAAGTGACTGATGACCTGGAAGCACGCATTGACCCATTCGACTTGGATGTTTTCACACCACACCTCAACAACAACCTTAATCGCTTGGTGCAGCGAACTTCTGTAAGTAAAGAACGGATCAGTGTGAATGAAGCACCACACTCAGGTTACAAACTAAATCTGCTCCAGCACTTACTGCTCCAGGAGGTAGGAGGTAGTGTCGGGAGCAGGTAAGACACAAATAGCTGAGTTTAAAGACTGAAAGAGGATTAAGTAAAATCTCACCACTCAGGCAACCAGGATGTGACCCCTTCAGTTGTAGATAAGGATTAAGGTTTTACCAAGGCCTCAGAGGAGTACGAGGCATGTGACTCTCAGATTCCAACCTGTGGGCAGTGAGAACAGTAATTTTGAAGCATTAACACACTCAAAAGAACATTCCCCAAAAGGATGGTTAGAAACAAAGTAGTGATCGATGACTAATACAAGTGATTTTCTGTTAAATGGACAACAAAAACCCGGCATGTTACTTGCCCCCTTTCTTGTCCGTCAGGTTCTGTTTGGATTGGTTACTGGTACAGAGAATCAGTTCACCCCCAGGAGCAGTACATTCAACTCCCAGGAACCCCATAACATACTGCCACTGGCATCGAGTCAGATCAGGTAATGAGCCTAAGGCTTTTGATGGGCCCCAAAGCCTCCTGTTCACGCCACTGAAATTCTTTCATCTTGTCTTGAAGGTTCGGACTTCTTCCACTGAGCATGACAAGCACTCGAAAGGCCAGATCAACCAGAAGCATCGAATCAAAAGCCCAGGTTAGTACAGAAAGCAAGAGGTTCATCCCTGCTGTTTCTGTCCCCATCTCCCACCAAACCACCCAGTCAGCTCCCCTTTAAATCACCCATAAAGAACTGAAGGACAAAGTGCACTAATGCTGCTTTTAATGGTGGCGCAATATAGAAGTACAAGGTTTTACTAGCTTGAGCTGATAGAAGTTTTAAAAGACGCCCATTTACACTATCAAGTAGCCTCATAATAAACTGTATCTCGAGCTGCCAAAGCTATAGAAAATATGCAGGACAGGATGGAGGTTATTTCTTGGTTTTAGTAGGGTGAGAGAGTGAACTGCTAACCCAGCACTACCATTATATTTATGGGGGGGAAAAGTGACTTCTTTGGGTGGTTTCACCTTCCATTTCTTTTACTTGGATGGTAAATAAAAGGAAATTTGTGTTCTCGAGTTTTTCCATTTTCTTGTTAATACATGTTTTGTCTCAGTAGGCTGCCATCCATTAAGCCTGCAGGAGTCCTCCTGGGTATTTCTGCATTGTGTTGTGTACATGTGTGTGTGAGAGCTCAAACCGCTTGTCTTCTTACAGCATTTAGTTGTTGTTTGCTTTGTTGTTAGACAAAATATTGCCAATGAATCCTTTCCATATTCCCTGCCATCAAACCCATTAAGATCCAAAATCCTAGTCAAAAATCTGGTTTTAAAACTTGGGAGATGGTAGTAAAAGAAAACACAAATTCTTGCACAAACCATCCGCTTCATAAGCATGGGCCGGTGCTGTAACTTTCCCCCACAATTCTAAATTTCTACTTCAGGTAACTGACCTTTAAATTCTATCCGTAGAGAAACCAGCCATGGAAAGGAAGTGTGTATGTTACCCTTTTCCTACAGTAGTTCCCCTCTCCAAACTTCAGTCCTGTCCCCATGTCCTTCTCACACCCCTTCACTAGAGCTGTCCATGCTTCTCAGGTCTGCTGTGTGCTGTGCGGGCTGAGGGGAGGGGCGGGGGTCGGCAGGCGAGAGGACCTGGGTACACTCTAAGGCACTTTCCTGTCCGTGCAATGGCAGGTTGGCCCTCCGGCACTCTCCCGAGCAGATGACCCGGTGCATCCTGGCTCCTTATTCAGACAGCTTGTCAGTGAGGAAGACGACTCATCCACACCTTCGTTATTCAAACTTGGTTGGCTCTCTGGTATGACTAAATAACATGGGGACGTATCACCCTCTCTCTAAATAAATACTACTGCATCACTTCTTCTGAAGATGCCTCTGCTGGTTTGTTTCTAAGCCACACCAGTCTTTCCAGTTTCAAAGGTGGAATGTGGCCCCCTGGTTACTGCTAGGGGTTACATTAAGCATAAGGTGAATCCTTGTCTCACAATTCTTGTGACGTTAGACCTCAGTTCAGGTACCTTATACTTGGTCAACATTCAATAACACCTTAATTCTCGATACTACAATGAGATCAGAAAGCTGCTGATAGAACAAGTTTGTAAGAAAAAGTCATTACGTATTTCTTGACTGTCGGAACTGTATGTTTTCTACTAAGTAAGATGTAGGCTCTGGAGGAATCATGGTAACAGAAGTTATCTGGGTATATAAGAGTCTGCAAGACATTCTCTCTGGAAATGCAAATATGTAACAAAGAGGGGGACAGTTATTAGGGAGGGTGCTTCACTTACAGTCTCACTGGGATCTGACTGTGCTCCTGTGACAAAGGAGAGTACTTTCAACAGGACATCTACATACTAAGAGGTAGTATGGCGATTAGTTTCAGTGCAAGACTGAATCAAGCTTTCTATAGTTTGGAAAAAAACTTATGTTTTTTCATGGAAACTAGATACTCTTTACTAGTTTATTGAATTTAAAAAATTGAAGATCCTGCATTTTTAAAAGGCCTTTTTACATAAAGTAGAATTGCTAATTGACAGATTTGGAAATTAATCTGAATTGGACAAACTATGGATTCAACACGCAGATGAGATTTCCTCATACCGTTACCTTGACATGGATTTGACACCCACCCTCAAAAGAATCCTATAAAAATTGCTTCAAAGCCCCTTTGAAATTGCAATAGTGCAGCAAAACCACAAGTAAACAACTGCCTGTTAACCTGTTATTTCAAATATAGACTGAAAAGCCAACAGGCATTTTTTTGTGCAATTTTTTAAAACATCATAAGATGAAATATCAAATCTGCACAGCGCTGTCCCTTCACAGAAGGCAAGAAGCTGCCAGCCCATCATGTTGGAGGCCGTCCTCGGTGCTGTAGGCTATGAAAGTGGGCCTCCTTCAGGGTCTGGTTGATGTGGAAATAAGGGCCTTGGCACAGTGCAGACTGCTCGGGCATGGGCGGAGGGCTGTGCGGGCTGCACCCGGCGACCACGTGGTTTAAGCTGCTTTCTGGCCCACTGGCCCTGTCCGGGCTGTTGATGGTGCTGCTGCTGCTGCTGCTCCCACCACTGTCACTGCTTGAAGACTGGAGAGAAAAAAACACCGTTTCATGGTTAGGCTGTTTTGTTTCTTGAGACCTTGATTGTGGTTTAACTGACAACACCCTATTTAAGACGATTATTCTTCCTATCTGGTTTGAGGAGTAACGGCATCAAAACATATTTTGGGCTTTACAGTTTACAAAGTACGTTCACCTAAGACATTCCATTCTAACTTCACAACTCCCCTGTAAGGTCAAGTGGGAATACTGCCCCCATTACACATCCCTAGGAAGTGGCAGGGTCCATAGTCAAGCACAGGCCTTCTGACTGCAAATCCCTTCAACTACATCTTAACTCCTGTACATGTCTTCTCTACCTGCTTTTATCCTTCATTCCAATAATTTCCAATAATCAAAGGAAGAAGTTCTCAGCCTCCAAGGGAAAGAATCAATCATTGGCACAGGGTATAAAAAAGGTGTCCTTATAACAAAAATGATGGCTTCTGGGCACAAGTTAAAATAAAAAATAAAAACCTATGAATTTTGTGGTTATCATCTCATGGACATGAAAGGTATTCTCTGAATGCAGAACACATACCCTGAAAAACTTTAAATATTTCTTATAAAGTTGTATTAGCATTTTTTGCAGTTCTATATGTGTGTAAGCATGTGCATGAACTTGCCTCTTTTTTTTTTAACGTAACTAACATGACTTAGTGTGTTAGTCACCTTGAAGAAGGTACCCAGGGATCCCTAGTAAGAGTCACTCACAAATCTCCCTCCTTCCACTGGTAGGATTCTCAAAAGAGAAGGCAAAGGAAAAGATCCTTTCAGAATTATGGTGTTATACAATGTTAACATTGCATTTCTAATAAATGACAACCCCAATAACTTGATTAGCAATACCCTTTATTTAGAACTCAATACAATATTGTACTAAAAGGAATCAATGCACGAGAAAGTTAGAATTCTAGTAATTAATGATCTGGTATAAATTTTTTTTAACGCATTAGCCCTTTAAGTTAAATTTATATTTAGACAAAGGTATTGGTTTTGAAACGTCTGCTTACAACAATGTAAAATCTACACATAAGAAAAAAGACCAAAAACAAACAACCCATAGTAGTTACGTTAAAATGGAGGGATTATAGCTGCGTCTCTTTTCCTATCCTTCACTGTAACTTTTTTCAATGTGGTTATTATGTATTTTCATTATCAAAATAAATGTATAAATAAAATATTTCAGATAGATACTTTAAAAGTGACTTTTAAAACACTACTTCAATCCATTTTTCCCATCAAAAGTTATATCTAACAATATGTACATAAATATGCCTGAAATGGCAAAGAAAGCATGTTCACAAAAGGCATCCATTATTAATAAGACTTAAACCAAGAACTGTCATGGTCCATGGGTCATTTGGAGCTACTTCACATGGGTCACATATCCCACTGCCCATAGGTCATAGGAGATAACCTATCTATCGTTCTACAATTTAAAAAATTCACGAATGGATCATAATGGACTGAATGACATTGGTTGGCAGAGAAAGCAGCAGCGGCCATGACATTTACTTAGAGACTTAAAAAGTCAAAGCCAATTCAAAAACAAAAATTGTTTCCCATAAAAGCCTTCCCTAACCTCGACTATAACCCCTAGGACGGCCGCTGGTACATCTGGTGAGGTCGTGAATATTGAACAAGTAGGTTACTACTACACTAGAGAAGAAACCCACCGCGCAGAAAACCTTGTTTCCTCTTAGTCTGTTTTCCTTGTTTTGCATTACAGGTACTGTCTGAAAATTAAGGCAAGAACTGGGATCAGTTTCTAGTAGTCAAGGTTCCATCTCAAATTATATTTATTTCACAACATAACAGCAAAGGTGACACTATTCTGAGACAAGGTAAAAGGTCCTAAACAGGTTAGAGAAGAGTTCTGTACACTTACCATTAAAAAAAGGGGAGAGGAACACAAATATACCAGCAATTTCTAGTCCACTTAAAAAATCTTGTACCTTAATTTTATAAAGACATGTATAAAAATGTTTAGTATGGCCTTGTTTATAATAGCTAAATACAACAATTTAAATGTCTAACAATAAGGAAATTGGTTGTTATAGGTATATAAAGTATAACACACAAATTATAATTCGTAACAATGAAATTCTATTCAGCTATTAACAATGATTACACACACACACACACACACACATACACAAAATGGAAAGAAGCCTTTAACATCTTTTTGACGGGTTACAATACAGTATGTATGTCAGCTGGTTTTAAATGTTTTTTAAATAATATACACATATATGTACACCAAATATAGTCTGGAAGGATATATATGCCAAAATATTTAGAATTTGGACCTTCAAGTTATATGTTGATATCGTCAATAAGATTTTTTACGAAGACTGTTTTGTCTCCTTAAACTACTTAAGAATATCAAAAACTGCTTCAGGTTTATTCGTTGCATTGAGCAGGCCAATGATCCTTTCAAATTAGTAAGACAGCCTATATAGAACCTAGGGAGCACTTTGTGTCATTTTAATGCATACGAAATGTTACGTGTGTGTGTGTGTGTGTGTGTGTGTGTGTGTATACACACTATTGTCATCTAAGGTAAACATGAAACCTCTTTTTCAGAGATACTTTGGTTCTTATTTTATGCCAATTCAGACTTGTCTTCTTGCTTTAAGAGATGCTTTCGGGAGTATCTCAAAATCTATGGATGGGCCAGTGTTTTTCAAATGGAGGGTAAAACCCATTTGGTGGGTAGCAACCAGCATTAAAAGAACAAAAAGAAAGAAACAGGGCAATATGGTAAGGGTAATTGTTCTGTGAAACTTTTTTTCAATTATTCACAAATATATTTGGTATGTACTAGGTCACAAAGGAAAACATTTCTTTGCGTCAAAAATGTTTGAAAGTTATTCTCATCAGTCTTAACACTGTCAGCCATCAAAGTGGTATATTTTATGGAATAAAGACCATTATTTACTTTTAACCCTGAAGGCATAAAATCAAACTTTGTCTCCGTCAGTGCTTTAACATATACACAGAAGTAAATCGTTTTGTGTTATAAAACCAAAAAATTTGAAATAGGAAAAAATCGTCTTTCTCCCACTTGGTAGAGCCTTTTAGTATCTCAGCCTTTGGGTGGGAGGGGGGCACTCCCTGATGGCATGGTTTTGAGAATTACAACCGCTAAACTGGTACAGAAGTGTTTACTTGTTACTATTCCTGTTCTTAAAAAGACAGCAAGTTCTTTTACTGAAAGTCCTGAAACTTTGGGACTGAAAAAGACTGGTCGACTCAGAGTCCTGTCCCCAAGGAGGCCCGACTCCTCCCAGACTCCTCACTGCGCAGTTTATCCAAATCCAGTTATAAAGCTCCTTCCTTTTCTCTGAATTTTCAGTTTAGGCTTAGTGCTGACCACAGGGTATTTTCAATGACAAATTAGTATTACAAATCAACAGAAAAGGTCATGATCTATGAAATAACGTAGGTATACAAGCACAATACAGTTAAATTTATGAAGATTCTGACGAACAGTCTCTCTCTAAGTACAGAAAGGCCACTCCTAAGAATCTTGTGGTGAAGATCTGGGTGAAAAGGGAAGATGTGAAATCAGGCAGTAATAAACTCTACCCATATACCCCTGTATCTGCAGGCACCTGGATAAGACCTAGAAGAATGCTGTTTTGGAATCACTTGCTGGCTTTTCAAAAAAAAGTGTACATGCCAGGGTCCCACCTCAGGAAAACCTGGCACAGGTTATTCTGATGTCCAACCACTGTCCAAACAAATGTGTGTGGGCCTGCTGAGAGGGAAGGAGAGAAGGCAGACGGGAAAGCACCAGCAGCGAGCGGCTGCTGAGAACTGAAGAGATGGAAGAGGCTGGCTGGTGGGAGAAAGAAGGCCCAGCGTACGCTGAGGGGCAGTGCGGCAGAGAGAAGATGAGCTGGGAAGGGAAAAAGAGCTAGTGAAAGAGGGTGTGGAAGGGGAAGACTGCAGAGACGAGGAGAAAGGCAGAACGCCAGAAGCAGCTTTCAGGACCCTCGGTGGAATGGCCAGCACATACAGAGAGGCAAAGGAAAACTGCCTTCTCCTTGGCAGAAAGGAAGAATATATATGTAAACCGTGAAGCAGAGGACAAGAAGTTGAGGAAGTTCATGTTCTTAGTCCACAGGGATAGATTACACCAGAAGTAAAAAGACCTCTTGGTCCCTCAGCTAGGCCTACCTTTTATTTCTTTTCCCAAGGTGTGAAGGCAGTTAAGAGATAACCCATTTATATTCATGATAGAACCTAATCAACTCTCATGACTTTTTCTGCTAATAACCTTTAGAAAGCCCCCCGAGGCAGGAATCTTAATTACTGAGTCTGCTTCATGAAAATAGAACCAGATATGTGTATATTCATTACCTAAAGTTGTACGCTTTCTCTTCTTAATTAGAAAAGCAGATCAACAGCATATTTTATTTTCTTTGAAGCCCCAGCTTTCCCTCACATCCATCTCCCCATTCACTGGCACTTTTAATTTACATGAGCTTCAAAAGAAAACTGCCTGGGCCGGCCCAGTGGCTCAGGCGGTTGGATCTCTGTGCTCCTAACTCCGAAGGCTGCCGGTTCGATTCCCACATGGGCCAGTGGGCTCTCAACCACAAGATGGCCAGTTCGATTCCTCGACTCCCACATGGGATGGTGGGCAGCACCCCCTGCAACTAAAATTGAACACAGCACCTTGAACTGAGCTGCCACTGAGCTCCCGGATGGCTCAGTTGGTTGGAGCGTAGGCTCTCAACCACAAGGTTGCCAGTTCCAAGGGACGGTGGGCTGCACCCCCTGCAACTAGCAACGGCAACTGGACCTGGAGCTGAGCTGCGCCCTCCACAACTAAGACTGAAAGGACAACTTGACTTGGAAAAAGAAGTCCTGGAAGTACACACTGTTCCCCAAAAAAGTCCTGTTCCCCTTCCCCCCACCAAAGAAAAAAAAGAAAACCGCCATCGCACTCCCTGTATACACTACATCCCAGAGTCACATGCAGTTCATTCCAAGGCCACTGCAGACTCTGCATTAAGTGCAAGAGATGGTCCTAGCCAAGTTGGCAAGAGCATCGAATGTAAAATCCTGGGCTTGCAAAGTGCCCAATAATTTTAAGAGAGCTCCAAGTCTGCTAATACCTGTGAGACAATAAGATTCCAAAAGACATCAGTGGGTATTTTAAACCACTTCCTAAAGATACAAGGAAAGAAAATGCAGGTGGGTCAATTTTCAGTGTCAACCCTTATAAGCTAGAGATGGACCTTATAATGTGTTTTAAGTCCTTTCCAAACCAAAATATTCTGTTATCACTTCATTTGTTTAAATTTCAGCAGGCCAAAACATAATGTGCACCTATACAAAAACACATGAATGTATGTACCCTCATTACGTAACAGACTTAAGATGCAATTTCAGTATGAAACTGCTTGGGGCAGCTTTTGATGCTGGAAGTTGATACACTACAAACATTTCAAGGACTTAAGTTGTGACCAAAGTTTCTTAAGATGTACACCACAAACGGACTGCACCTCCATTTTGAATGGACCTTTTTAGACATTAATTTCAGAATTAATTGGCTACAGGGTTTTAAACACACAACCTGACGGTTTTACCCAAAACAGAGTCTGCCAAAACACCTCTGTCTCTCAGTATGTGCCTACCACTCTATGACAGCATAAAGATGAGAATGAGCAAAAACCAAGAAAAGGCCTTAAGATAACTTTTTGAAAAAATTACGCTAAATATCACCATTGTCAGCTCATTCGTATTCTTAAAACAAAAGGATTTATAGAATCCTAATTTTAATCAGACATGGATTCCCTTGGTTCTATTAAATTCCCCTGGTTCTATTAATTTGTCACGCCTCTATACTTGTGTAAGAATACGCTTAGGATTTGAGTGATATCTAAAATGTTCTCCCTCCTAGAGATAAGGAAAAGAAGAGGCTGTTCCAGATAAGCCACTTCTGTTTTATCTCCACATTTTCTCACTGCTTGTTACTTCAGAGTGACCTGAAAAATTAAAATGGTCTTGGTAAGTTCCAGATACTTAAAAACTCGGGGTCTTGTAAAAAGGTACTGCTTTTACTCAGGCAGCCGTCCTTTTTCTAAGGCATATACCTACGTACCAGAAGCCAGATTTACATGGACACGTCTAGTGTATTTTGTAGATAAGAGGATTAGAACTGAAGGCAAAGAGCATTACTCCTACAAGTGAAGATACAATTCAAACCAAAAATGCCAGCCCCTGAAAGAACAAATCTGTAAGTAAGTTAAATCCAGCTAGTTTCTACCCATCCAAATAATCGTCCAAGATCAGGGAATGTCGCTGCCGTTGTGCAGGGGCCAACAGGAAGACACAAATTGACAAATCATTTCACTTCTTGCTCACCGAAGTGAAACACAAGGCTGACTTAGACGTTAACTAACATGATTCACACAGAACAGCTTTACAAAGAGTTTTTATTCCGCGCCCAGTAAATTACTTCTCAATTTTAAAAATAGCATCCTAAGGCCCACAAGTCATTCACGCTAGGTCATGGGAGCTAGAATTCAAGGTCTTCGATTCCAACACCAATTACTTTTTTGGGGAAAAACACTACACCCCAATTTCTGCACTTTTTCTAGCTAGAAATCTAAAATGGCTTTCTAGCTCAGACCACATCCTAGAATTTACTCGGGAAAACATTTCCCAGCTATTCGTCTCTGTTCCTATGATTGAGAACAGTCTAGGATCTAGCTTCCTCTGGATATGTTCAGCCAAGTCACCGAGAACTTCGGTCCCGTCTTCTGTGGGACAGCACACACCATGGTTAGGAGCCAACTGCTCAGCTGTCAACATCTGGGGCTCGCCAACCCCGCCTCTCACTAGCTGTATAGCTTGCGCAAGGGACTTTTTTCTGTGCCCCAATTTTTCCATCTGAGTAGAAATACTACTACCTACGATAATGACAGGAAGAAAATGTACAAGTAAAGTAAAAGTCTCCTTCTACATAACTAACCTGGCAAGTCAGTTCACATTCTTTAGCTTCACAGTATCTAGGAAAAGAGGTATACGCTAGCTCCATTTTTCAGGTAATTATGATTTACTTGTGGCATCGTTCAATAGTTTAAATAAATCAAACACCTTCCATCTTATTCCCCAGTACTTTGCTACTAGTATTACATTTAGGAGAAAAAGGTAAGTTTTGGGAATTAATTTTAAATCTCTCTCAGAATTAAAACAAACTCCTTCCAAATGAAAGCTCTTCAAGTTATAAGAAAAAGAATTCTAAAATTATGTAAGTATTTCAGGAAAGACACAGGAAACATTTTCTCCTAACACAGTTAATCTTAAGGAAACCTACCCTGGCCCTCCCTCCCTACTTTAGGACTAAAACGTAACATTTTCATTAATAAGATGAGTATATAAATTAATAATCCATTTATAATGAATCATTTTCTTATTTTCCCTTTTATACACAACTGTCCAAAAGCAGCCAAATGCCCCTAAACTTGGTATCTCTGTGCTGTAAGCATAATCACCTATTCCAGTGGAGACGATTCAATTATTCAGGGCCTAACTTTCCATTTTAAAGACTTTCCCCTGCCCTTCGCTTCTCTAGGTCTCCTTGGGTTCACTGGGCCTCATTACTTGTTAATACCACCAGTGGGGAAGCACAGCACCAGAGGCCACTGGCTCAGATCGCTGGTCAGCAAAGCTGAAACAGAGGGTCACATCTGGCCGTGAGGGGCCTACCGGGGAGCTCAGATTACCACAATTGATAAAAAGTACCTGTATTAACTGTAAATTATAACAATCTAGTCCGTCCCCAGGCTAATGATTAGAGTGGTTTAACTGCTGAATTTCTCTGGACAAGTAAGAACAAGACATATGAACCACCAGGTTGAATAACAACATGTTGTTTTCTTCTGTGATACCAATACACAGGTTTTAGAATGGGAGTGAAGGTCATTTTCCACAAACAGCAATTAAAACAAAACAAAAACTAATACTAAGGAGTTTTACTTGAAATAAGAGGTCAGAAATGTTTAATTCTTTAAACATGACAACTTCTATTCCTGTTCTCAGGCATCAAAACTACACACAGAGAGAAAAAAGATCAATGTGAAGAGTTAGACCTACTATACTTTCAAACTAGTATGAACATAACATAGCAGAATTTACATATAGGTACAAGTAAAGAAATATTCACGCTGACACCGTGAAAGTAATCACCACACACACTTGAGGGAACAGTCTCCTAATTCAATTACCAGTATTACAGTTTTATCACTGGATGTTCATGGTAGCCTCTAAGCTCTGGTTTTCTTTCTTGCATGAGATTCCCTAATTACCACAGTACACAAAGCTCAACAAGTTTTCTGTTTTTATAAAACGGAAAAATGTGATAGAACATTTTAAAAACAGGGATTAAAGCAATAAACTCGAATCTCCGCATAGAAGGATCTCTCTGCACTTTTCATTAATTGCTCCTGAATAGCTCTTACCTACATGCGAGTTACTGATCCCTCCTCCCCACCCCACCGGGGGAATTACCTTGGATTTCTGGTAAAGACTGGATGTAGGGCAAGTCCTATTATCAAGAGCTAATTAAATTACAAATTACCTGGTTGTGCAAGAATTGTATATACAGAATTGTGCTTGACGTTATGAAGCTAGGAACGTGCCACGGAGGGGTTTCTCTGTTAGGGTGAGAACTGTTACGGGTCAAAATCTTTGGGTGCCTAATTTCACAGAAGCACCCCCTTAAGGTTTCTGCACTGCAGGCCAGCCTTTGGACCACAGGGAGACTGTCTCCCCAGGATGCCCACTGAAGCACTGTTTCAGGAAACCCAACTCCAGGAGCACTTTCTCCCTGTCCCCACTCTTTCCCCGTCACTCTGCCAGCAGCCCTTTTCAGAACAACAGAATGGCAAAGGAAAAAAAACTTAAAACAGGATTCTGCTTGCATATACATTATACATTCTGGATGCTTATAGTTTCTCTTAAAGATAAGTGAATCGAAGGCACAGAATACATTTGCCTTAAAGACAATCATGGTTTATAAACTATTAGAAAATAAGCTGGCTTCTGAAATATGAAATAGGGGGTTCAAAGAGGGGCTTTCAAAGGTTCATGAAACTCCTAACAGATACAAATTGGGGGGGAGAGGGTGTATGTATGAATATGTGCAGACACAAACCGTTTTGCTGGGCAGAGGACGCACAGCTCCTTCAAAGGGGCCATGACAAAAATGGTTGAAACCATTGTAATCAAGTAAGGTCACTTTCCTTTATTCGAAGGATATTTGAATGACACATTAGAAACTGCGTTATTTAGCTCAAGCAACGACAAGAGCAGAGCCTCTGAGCACACTTCCTACCTCCGTGTCCCAGGAATCATGAAAGACGGGGTTTCTACTACTCCTTTTGGTCTGGGGGGGAAGATGGTGGTCTTCTTCATTGCCATTCCTTCTCCTTTTCCTGAAATTAAATCACAAGGAGGAAAAAAAAATCCAACAATTGATCTTTTGCACACTTAAAATTGCAAACCATGACACTATAGAAATATGCCCTCTTGCCTGAGAAAATATCATTCATTGCATGATATCCCTCTCATAGGTAAAAACTGGAAGCACACCATCACTGGGCACAAAGAGCAAAAACATAAATAGCAGCAATACGGTCGGGCTTGAATTAGTGTGACTAATTTCTGAAATGAAGCTTGACAATTTATGCCTACTGGGAATAAATAAGAACAGGAAGACGTTAATGACTTGAGCATTCAAACCCCACCTAATTAATGTTATCATCTTTCTACATTCCCTGAAATTACAATTCCAAGTTACCTAATTTTACTCCCTTCCATATGATAACACCTAAGACAGGGCTGGCTGCCTTTGCCTTATGCTTAAAATCCATATAAAGATGGTGCAGCACAGGAAAACCCATAGAGGGTCGTGAGAGCCGCTAATCTTCAGTTTTCCTTCATCCCTGATTCTTCCCCAATTATCACTTAAACAAAAGCTCTCTGCCCTCTAGCGTAATAAATTACTTTTCTGGATAATCACTGAAAAAGCTGGTCTTGGACACATAAACTAGATTATTTCAACCACACCACCTAGTGTTACGATATATATCCCTTCACCAGATTGTTACTTTGAGACTGTAGCATAAGCTGCTTAAAACGTACAGGTTTAAAGAAAAATCACACATCTTTCTCAGTCAGGTGTTCTCAAATGTGTAACTGAGACAAAATGTGTATGTTTTCTACGCAAGAATCAAGTGCTGTCAGAAGAACTTCTAAAACCCAGTTAGAATGTAGAAATAAATTATAGGTGGTATAATTTTAAGTCAAATTGCCTGGAATTGTGCTGTCCGATATGGTAGTCACTAGCATATGCAGGCATTTAAAAGTAATTAAAATTAAATAAAGTGAAAAGTTCCTTAGTAACACTGGCCACATTTTCAGTGCTTAGTGGCCACGTGTAGCCAGTGGCAATGGTACTGACCAGCATGGACACGGAAGGGTCCCAACTGCAGAAAATGCTGCTGGACAGGGCTGACTAGAGGCCAATTTACAGAGCAGCACAATCTGCTATAACGAAAACTCTTAAAGGTTCAAATTTCTCTAGCTAGAGGGAAAAACAGCTTTTCGGAAAGCACTGAATTCGAGCACAGAGTACCTTCTGTACAGTTATAGACTTTCTACGTGAGCGGGCGGCGTATGTACAGGTCCTTCTTCCTAAAGTTTTGAGTTGAGGTCTGGATATTGAAGAAACTTTAAGTTATCACCTGAGTTCAATTCCCTGTTCTCTGCAACATTCTGAATACATCGAACTTTATTAATGAGTTTGGATCCGGTTTAAGCTTGGAAGGGTGAGCAGTGGGTGTGTGGTTATGAAAAAGCGTTAACCAACTAATTGGCAGAGGGCTACACCATTTACCTGAGGTTCATCCTCAATAAAGCTCAACTGTTGTAAAATACGATCACCGTTTCTGCTTCCTACCTTTCTCCCAGGAGATTAGATCATACCCACAAATGATGTGAAGTACATCAAGACTAAAAACTAGATGAATACCAGGTTTTAATAATCATTAAAAAGATGTGCTGTTATCATAGATCTGAACCAAGAAAGTGCTCCTTTTATCCTAGTGTGACCGGAGACTCTTCGTGGGAATGTGATGAAGTAACAGAGCAAAGTCTAATTGAAGGCCAGCTGATGTAACACCCAAAAAGAAACTCGTCAAGTGGCAGTAGGTTGGTTCCCAAACCCTTCTTTTATCAGCGTGACAACAGCTGATCTTGCTTTGGGCCGCTGAGTCACTCTAACCAAACTTATGAGGCTGACTAAAACTTTCCAATTTCCTCACTTATAATGGGGTACATATCTTTCCAGTGACAAGAATATGAATGTCAGGGAGGTTGCAAGGCAAAAAGAATGTAAGAACAAAGAGGATGGGCTGATTTTGTGGACTTCAACCAAGCTCGGGGAAAGCCACATGAAATATCCCCGCCTCATAATCAGTTGATTTCTCCATGGACCAGAATTATCTCCTTGGCCTGCTTGGGGGGGTAGTGGGGGCTCTCTTTTGGATGGAACTGGATTAAGAATGAGCCCTACCTGTTCTTCAATTCTTTTTCTAGGCTCTTTGCAGATTCTGCCCTTGGAACATTTTTCTTTCAACAATATCATTAATACTGGCAAGATGACAGCTTCACGCTCAACCCTATCTGCAGTCAGATTACAGTTTTCAACGTCAGTGACGCAGACCCAGTTATCATTTTAGCAGCCACCCTATAATTGATTATATGCTCCCTAACCATCTAGTTACAGATTGTGTTTAGCATGCTACTTCTAAGGACGGCTGATTACATCACTTTTCATCGTTTCATTTCTCTCCAATCTTCCTGTCATCTCCTAGAGACTGGGCATAGAAGAAATCCTAAAGAATGGAGACTAGTGGTTTCAAAACAATTTTAACGAACAGAACCCTTTCTTCCTACCAGAAAAATACAATCCCTCAACATACTAGGACATGACATAAAGGATATGTTTTGGTTAAAGTAAGGACTTCCTTGCCACACACCCACTCCTCTATGGCCATCCCCGTACACGGTGGAACATTTGGAAAAACCACCAACGTTGACCAACGCTTCATCTCAGAATGGAGAAAACAGAACTAGAGAAGTGAACTGACTTGGAGACACTAAGATAACCAGAGCTGGCAGAGCTGGTCCATCCCCCACCAGGAAACATGGGGTGAAGGGGAAAGTAGGGAAGAAACCCTTGTCCACATCAAATGACCTCTTTTACAGAAATGAAGTTACCAGTGTAAACATAACTGACATTATTTGTGCACTAGAGAAATCTGCCACCAGTATAAACATACTCAGAGTACTTGTGTACAGCGCTGGATAAAAGGAACCTTTTTCGTACAAAATATTTTGACTTCGTCAGCTGTGAGACGTTCCAAGCGACTCTCAGGAGTCTCAACTGGGTTTGAGAAGGAAAAAACGTGGCAGTCAGCTCAGGCTTGCCAGCTCAGGCTTGCTACACCTAAGGACCTTGGTCCTAACCCAACGGCGTGTCAGTGACTGGGCTCCTAAGTTCGGCGTTGGTCCACTCGTATTTGTATACACAGGAGGCTTTCTGCCTGTCTCGGCACCACTATCCAAATCAGTAACCCTACGCTGAAGTTTGAGGAACCCTGGAGTTTCACTGCTGGACCAAACCAGCTCAGGACGCTTTGCAGACCCTGAAGCCCACCGCGCGTTACCTATCCTGCAGAGCAGCGTCCGGGTGGGAAGCCTGTCAGTGACATGCAGAGCCGGGGACACCACGGAACCACAAGGAAATGCGCAGCACGGCGGGCCAAGGCGATCCTGTTTTATTCACCTAAGCCTGAGCCTACCGGGGAATGCAGCGGAGCGCCGTCAACCTGGAAGGACCGAGGTCAATCACCTGCGCCTCCCAGGTCTCCGTGGCTTCATCAGAGAGACGGAAGAGCTGCACTTGGGCCTCGCTCGGTCCTGCCTTCAAAGTGCACGACGAGGCATTTTCCTACTTGGAGACAAAGCGGAGCCTCCTCCTCCCGGGGCCCCCAACGCCAACGTGCGCCCCCCACATTGCGACAGGGGCGAAGGGAAAGGAAAGAGGGACATGGCCGTGGGGCCCGGCCGCCGCCTCTCGCAAGCGGACCGAAAGCCCGTCACCCGCGTCCGGGGCCGGGCTCCGTGGGAAACAGCAGCGCGTCGCGACCCCGGCGCACCTGCCGCCCGCGGAGTCAAACGGCTGCGCAGCGCGACAGTTGAGACCCCGCGTGCCCTCCGCGCTGCGGCCACGGGCTCCCCGCGCCACGCGCGCCACCGGCCCTTCCGCGTCCACCCCGTGCGGGGCACCCCTGGGCCGCGTGCCCCACCCCGAGGCCCGGCTGCAGAAGCAAGGCCGCCCGCCCGCCGCCCCGTCCCCCCACGGACGCCCCGGCGACTCCCACGCAGCGATCCCGCGTTGCTCCCATCCCCCCACCCTCCTACACGGAGGGCCCGCGCGTCTCTTCCGGGACCGACCAGACTTCCTCCCAAACAGGGAAAGACACAGCGGAAAAGACGGGTCTGCGAGGGACCTGCCCCCTGCAGCCACTTCTCCGGGGCCCTCCAGGCGCGGGCACCCCGTCGGCCGCGCAGCCCGGTCCTCGCCTCCCCGGCCCCGCGGCGACCCCCGCGCCGCGGACTTGCCCGGACCCCGCTCCGCGCGCCCCCTCGCCTCCATCCCCCCAGGCCGGCGAGCGGCAGCCACGGAAGGGGGGTCTCCAGCCTCACCTGGGGCGGAGGCGCTCGCTCATGGCAGCGGGCGGAGGGGAGCGACACGGCGCCGCTCCGCGACACGACGGAACAGAGGCGGCTGTGTTTCCGCGGCCGCCACGCCCGCCCCCTCGGGCCTTGGCTCTCGCCGCGGCTCGGGTGGACGCTGCCGGCGGTGAGTACCCCTCGGTGGGACCCGTACCGCGGCTACTTCCGGCGTCCGCTCCGCGCCCCCCCATGTCGCAGCTGCCGTGGTCCCGCCCCCTCGCGGCTGCGCAGTGGCGCGACGTCGGCCTCTCCGCCCCGTCACCCGGCCAACGGGAAGAGGCGGGCTCGGGGAGGGCGGAGCTCCCGGGGACTTCGGGGAGGCGGGGCCTGCGGGCGGGGTGCCCGAGGCTGTCGCCTGCGCGCAGCCCGGCGGGGACCGCGGCCAAGGCCAGCCGGGGGTCCATGACATTACAGTAGGTCCTAACCGTCGTGCAGGATGAGTATGTGAGTCCAGCCCTGGTGAGGTAACAAGAATTGTAGAAGTAGCCGCGCAGCCTCAGGCCGTCAGGTGGGCGGCGGGCCGGGTCCCGGGACGGGAGGTGGGGAGCCGCTGGCGCGCGGCCCCGGGGCGCTGGTGGCGTGCGCCGCCTGCACTTTCCCAGCCTGCGAGGTGAGGCCGCTGCTCCGGGGGGGTCGGTGGGCGGGGCTTCTCCTACGGCCGCCCCCGCCCCGGGTCTGGAACCGGGAGCCGAGCCGGCGGGGATGAGCCGGAGGGGGCCGCCCCCAGCGCAGCGTGAGCCCGCGCGGCTCCGGCGCCTCGGACCCCGGGAGGGGCTGCGGGGAGGCCGGCCTCGGGCCCCGGGGCTGCCGGGCCGTGGAACGGTCCGCGGGGGGGCGTGGGGGCGTGGGGGGACCGCGCGCATCTCAGATCCGCCCTGTGCCCGGGGAGACGGTGAAGCCCGACCGCGCCGCTTCCCGGAACACCCGCCGGGAACCGCCCCGCCGGGAACCCGGCTCCTCGTCCCGTCCACTCACTGCTCCGGTTGTGTCCCGCACAGGCGGACATTAACACCTGGTGTCATTCCGCCAAACTCGGGGACGGCGAACGTGGGGCGTGGGGATGCGGGAGAAGCCACCGCAAAACCAGCGTCCCGGCAGCGCAGCTCGGGTAGGAAGGCCGGCGCCGCGGGGAGACGCTCCCGGGGGGAGGCGGGCTCGGCCGGCGGGTTCGGAACGGCACTGGCCGGGGGCCGGGACTGGCCACGCTTGTGTGCGCTTTGCAAACAGCCGGCCCGTCACTTGCATGTTATTGTCAAAGGGGCACCTCCAAAGTAAGAAGAATTATTGTAAAATCTGTTGGCAGAAAAGGTTGGTTTTTTTTTTTTTTGCCCGACTTCATGGAGGATCAGGTGGGTTGGCTGCGTGGATCAATGGTTTGGCCAGGATGACACGGATTTACTTCGTCAGCGGTTTCAGAGTCTCACTTTTTGACCTGTTTAGTGGTCGGAAGATACTCACACTTACAAGACTTGATATTATTCGCGTGCTTCTAGCCAGAGAAAGAATTCGTAGCACAAGGACCCCATGCCAGGCTGAGTGCCAGATTTTGAGAACCCTGTGCCCGGAATAGACATGTCCTTGGAACTTGATAGAAAGAAGAAATGTAAAAAAATAAATCACTTTCAACTGAACTTTGTAGTTAAATATTTTTTTCCTTACTGGAAAATAATAAAGACGTATAAATTTTGTTAATGCTTCTATATGGTATAAATTTCACAAACTGTCAAACTAAACAAATTTGCCAATAATCCATTGTACTACAAAATATCACTAAAAAATTGGGGACCGTGCTTCCTCCGTGTATATATGATTTGTGCATTATACATACTTTTATCTAGGTATATATGTGTAGGTGTATATATGTATATATATATACACACATATATATATACAAACATACACATTACTAATATGTTAAACGTTAGTAGAGCTCAATTTCTCGTGCTTCGATAATGGAAGTTCTAATATTTTCTTCTTGCACCCCATGAATCTTCCATATGTATCACTTTGGAAACCAATCAACCATCTCCAATTCCTGGCCCAAGTTTTTTATTCTTCACCACTCTCTCCTTGAATGATCTATGTGTTTAAGGATTTTGAACAATTCCTCTACATGTGATATCCAGTTGACTTGCTACAACTTTAAATAGCAAACCTTTTATTTTGGTATTTGGATACCTCTTCCTTCCACTAACCATTACTTCATTAGACGTAACTCTTTCATCTTGCTCACCTCCTAGTCGGGGATGTTGAGACATCTCTTTGATAGTCTTCTGTAACGATTGATTCCTAGAAGACTTCCTAATGTAATATACCAAGTGTAAATGGAGCCAGGGACATTTATCAAAATCAGACTATGTCTTCTCTTGTTCTACCTGTATAAGAACGGATCAAAACAAACTTTTAAAAATTTATCTTTAACCTATGTTCTTCCAAATGAATTGAAAAGGTATGACACAAATAAAATACTGGTATTTACTCTGAAATTATGTGCTCCTCATACTCTCCTATTTACCTTTTTCAGGAATAGGAGACTGATATTCTCCCCAGAATGGAAGTGTGTCCTTATTGTAAGAAACCATTTAAGCGACTAAAATCCCACTTGCCATACTGTAAGATGATAGGACCAACTGTACCTGGTGATCAAAATGTTTGTCAGTCCGAGCAGGCTACACTCTCACGTGCTAAGAAAACGAAAAGTCCAATCAAAGACTTGAATAAAGCTAAAGAGAGAGAATTGGTGACAAAGAGTGAGAAAAGAAATGCTAAGTTGAGAAAGGACAAATCAGAACAGACAACTGGGTCCTTCCCACAACCAGCTATTGGTGTGGAAAGAGCAAGTAATACAAAGGCAGATAAACACATCAAAAATCAAATTCAACTCTCCCTCAAAATGTTAAAAAATCCTGAACCAAAGATTACTTCCCAAGGAGAAACTAAGGCTCAGTTTTATGCATCAGAGAACACTACTCCTAAAAGAGAACTTGCCAAAGATTTGCCTAAATCAGGGGAAAGTAGAAGTAATCCTTCAGAAACCAAAGAATCTTTACCTTTTGGCCCAATGGAACCTTCTTTGTCAAATCAAGATAGGAAATATTCTTCAGCCTTACCTAATGATGTACAAACCACTTATGCTAATTTAAAATTGGACAAAATTGATCCCTCAAGACAGAAGCTTCCAGTAACATTACTAGCTATGCCTATTGGTGATTATCATAGTTCTCCCAGAAATCTCAATGATGGGGATAAAAGAGTAAGAACTTCGTTTTTAAGTGATGAGAGAGACTCCAAGGCCAGAGATTACCTCTCAGAAGTCTCTACTGAGGTTAGAGACCCTGAGAATCAGGAAAAGAACAGGGAGTCACAAATTTTAGGTTTTAAAGTTAGCCCATTAGGTAAAATCCAAGTCAAGAAGAACCAAGGAGAAGGACTTAACCTTGGAGTAGAGGCATGTGGGAACAAAGGACATGCAGAGGAAAGTTTATCTGTAACAGAAATGCAAGAATGCTCTTCCATGAGCGACAACTCGAAGAACTTCAGTACCGACGATTCAGCCACAGAGAAGAAATCTCGAGACGAAGGTCCCAGTTTAGATTTGCTCACGCCAAGGGACACAACTGGCAATGACTTTCTTTCTGTGTCGCAGTCACGTAACCAAAGTCTTACCTCTCTGGCTATGAAATTTCTTCAAGAAGAGAAAGCAGCAGCCTGCAATCGTAATCGAGCCCCTGATGTAGAGGCCTTGATGGAGAGCGAGGAACAAGCTTCTCTGCAGCCCCCATCTGGCTATCAGCCCCAAGCCTCACACCGTGGGTGCCAGCCGTCTTTCCATTCAACCCAGCGTCATACTTCTAAAAGCCCCTTCACCCATCAGGTGGATGTTCCTGACAAGAAGGCCCTTCCCGGCTCCCTGGGGCTGGAGTGGTTTCCAGAGCTCTATCCTGGTTATCTTGGATTAGGGGTGTTGCCAGGAAAGCCTCGGGATTGGAATTCAATGGCCCAGAAGCCCCAGCTCATCAGTCCCCAGGGGGAACGACTTTCACAAGGTAAACATGCTCAATTTAAAGGGCCATCCAGCCCATATAAACCGCTCTGTGCCTTTTAAATTAATGAGATTCAGAATACTAATATTTTCACTCAGCTTAGTTTTACCTGGGCATTCAAGTGCACTGGACTTAAATTGTTCTGCAAACATTATTTCTTGTTCCAAGGGGTAACAGTGCTTTATCACTCTCCCTTCCCCTCCACCAGTAGTCGAAGGTTGGATTAAGACAGGCTGGCTGGTGATATTGATAACAGTTGAATTTCTACACTGGGAAGAGGCGTGGCCAATAGAAATTGGGTGGGTATTCAAGCTGAACAGACTCAAGAAAAGCATAAAGACATAAGGGTCCATCTATATAGAACAAGCTCTGTGTTCAGATTTCAATCAGGCCCAGGTTGTACACAAATAGGTTCCAGGTTTATGGTCAAATGCAACATCTGGGAGTTTAGAGTGGCAAGGTACAGACAGACACTACTTTAGGATTTGGGGGCAAGATGAGATGAAAACTGTCCAGGGAGACATGGCATTCAAGGCAGATAGTTGGAAGTGGAGGTTCAGGAGATGAGGACCAGGAATAGAGGGGGAGGCAAAAAAGGAACAGAAGGCCATGCACTAGAAAAATTAGTCCACAAAGAACAGGACCCAAGAATGCAACCAGAGATTGAGCCTGAAGACATAAGAGATTAGCTTAGGCGGGTGGGGAGGACTGGACATCGAAACTGATCTGAATTGTGAATCAGTCTCTTCAGAAGCTTCTAGATGCACCTTGTTGGTGCCTAGAATCGCTTCACTAGTGGGTTGGACTGAGGCCCCAGGTAGGAGCAAAAACATTCCCAACTGTCATTTCAGGTATCCTCATTTTTTCCTGAATCTCACCTTTAGTTATTGGACTACCTCTCCAGTTACAATATAGAAAGTGGCTTCATTTTCCTCACCCGGAAACTTTGTATTTTTTTCCCTCTTTTGAGGTTTGCTAGCGGCATCAGGTTAATGTAGCGTCCATCTCGTTTGTGTGTGTGTAGTGTTATTGATGTTTTTAGATGTATTTTGACAGGAGACCTGTAGTGACTCCGAATAGATTCACACCTGAAAAACTTGTATTCTCTCTTGCTAAACGGATGTATTTTTCCCTCGGATACATTTTATAAATGACCGCATAGTCACAAAACCCCAGTTTGTCAGGTCTAGAAAGCATTTTCTGTTGTATTTTAATTATCCCTTTCTGAAGATTTCAAAATGGAAGTGTATTAAGTAAAGACTTGCCAGCTCAAGCTGTATTTTCTTCAACTGCCTCAGCGGTTATCTGTTTTTCTACAAACAGGTCTAACATCTAGACTCTCTTTACAAAATTGTACCCTCAAGCCTCTTCTCCATATGAAACATTGAAAGAATATTAACATTTTTGTTGCTGTGGTTTTCCGAGTGCTTCCGCCTATTGTTTGGGCCTCACCATTCGGAGAGGTGAGCAGAGTGATTTTGTCTCTGTTTTGTAGCTGATGAAACAAGCACAGGGACAAGAAATGATTTGTCCAAGGTCATGTTGCCAATCAGTGGTAGAGTTACGTGTAGAACCCAGACTCCTGAGGCCTAGCTGAATCCCTTCCACTAAGCCATGTTGTAGAAAAGATGCCGTGACCAGAAACATACCTACGTGTCTGTGAAATCTGTCCCTTTCAGTGGCATAAACACAGCCCGTAGCAAAGCTTTGTTGTCTGTACTATCTTTTATAGTGCTAAGCAGTGTCCTTCACACATCCACTTGTCATTTAGAGGAAAAGAGGAGGGAACTGACGTGTGTCAAGTGGTGACTGTTTCAGTCATCGTGCTAGGTACATTACATTATTCTCTCATCTACCTCTCCTCACAATTCTGAAGTGACGTCACTGACCTGCCCTCTTTCACAGGTGGGGAATCTGAGCCTCGGACATCTTAACCGCCTTGCCCATGCTCGTACCGTAAGTGGCAGTCAGGATTCAAATCCAGGTCTATCTGACTTGTACATCCACAGTCTTTGCACCCTGCCTCAGGCAACCATTTGTAGCAATTAGTGGTAGATATCATGGTTGATATACGTTCGTTGACTCACTCACTTTAGTGGGTCCCAAGAGTACAGTCATAATGTAAGAGAGACACAGTAACTTATGTCATCAAATCACTAGGCTTCTGAGATTGACTATGGGGGGGAAATACAATCCTTCCTTCAACAATAAGTTCTTCCAGAATAGGGTTAGAAACTGTTTTGTTTCTATAGACTTTTACAGTCCGTAATATGTGATCAGTTTGGGTTTCTATCAGACAAAGTGTGGCCATCACAGTGCCGCTAGTTCTGTGACAAACTGAAACACGATAGAAGTAGGCTCCACAGTTAAAGCTCAGACTTTGATGCTGCCACTG
Organism: Rhinolophus hipposideros; assembly: GCF_964194185.1. Classification (NCBI taxonomy): domain Eukaryota; kingdom Metazoa; phylum Chordata; class Mammalia; order Chiroptera; family Rhinolophidae; genus Rhinolophus; species Rhinolophus hipposideros. Next base: position 47,191,423 of record NC_138066.1, read on the forward strand.
AGTGAACAGAAGACACTAGAGGAAACCGTAGGATCGCAGGTCGAGACCTGATTCTTCAGTTGGCTAAGGGAGACTTCAGGGCCATCTAAATCTACAAGGATGAAAAGTGTGGCTCCTCTGTCATTTCCCCAGGCGATGGCTACCTCCAGGGACTGCAAATTAAAGTGAACTTTCCTGGGTCTTTGCAGAAGAGCATGGCTGTCCACTCCGCCTTCTGTACTTCAGGAAGCCAGTATCTTTCTTTGATACTTACAGGCAGGGCCAGTGAACTAACAATTGAGTCAACTGTATATGTCAGCTATGATGCCTGCATGTTTACACAGATTACCTCAGCTAAACTTACGCCAGTCCTGACGGGCTGGTCTTAGCCCCTTTTATAGATGAGGAAACTGAGTCTCAGAGTGCATAAATAACTTGCCCAACGTCAAGTGTCAGTTCATGGTTGGCATCTAACATTGCCTGATGGTCTTTGCCAAGCTTTTCCAAGCTTTGTTTTCCTCTGTTGGATGTAACACTTCAAGAGGATGTCAGATATGCTTTCCTACACAAGGAAACCTGTGACAGCATTTAGTCCTCGTACGCAGAGGACCTGAGTAAACTTAGGTGACGTGATTGCACCAGACAAAAAGGTACCCCAGGGCCTTGAGAGGCATAAAAGACTATTATGTCATTTGAATGAAACAAGGTAGAACCAAAAGCTCTCATGGCCAACAAAAAATGGATATATTTTGGTGGCCTAAGCTAGGAAATCCCAAGGCAACTGATAGTTCTGAGGGTGCCGTGGAGTTTTAGTCAATCAGGGATAAGAATTCAGCTTACAGAGTTCAGTGGCATCAGGAGCCATCTTTTGAGGTTCAGGGAGAAGGCTTTTCATGGATTTACCGTGTTTCCCCGAAAATAAGACCTAGCCAGACAATCAACTCAAATGCGTCTTTTGGAGCAAAAATGAAAATAAGACCCAGTCTTATTTTACTATAAGACCTGGTCTTAGATAATATAATAATATGTGATATATTATTATATAATATAATAAGACCAGGTCATATATATTAATTTTTGTTCCAAAAGACGCATTAGAGCTGATTGTCCAGCTAGGTCTTGTTTTCAGGGAAACAGGGTACTATCAAAATGAGTAGTTTTTTTGGCCTTGGAGAAATTAGATTTTAGAAGTTCAAAATTTAAATCTCAAGAGACTCAACAGGTAGAGCAATAGAAACTCGTTTCCGTTATTCAGAGGAAAGCTTGCAGAGTCCCCATGGCCTTGAGAACGCTCAGCCGGGGGCACTTGGTGGAGCCTTTGCAGAATTCAGGGTGCCTTGGCTTTCGGGACTCAGTTTGCGAGATCGAGGTCCTTGTCGCCCAGTCTGCACAGTCAGCAGTTTCACACAGGCATTACTTAGATTCAAGATTCGTAGAGACGGAAGGCCTCAAGTCCTCTACCTTCCTAAGTGTTTCTGAAGAGCAGCCACATTCGAGAACTGCTGACGTAGGTGCCTCAGACCCAGTGGGCAAATCGCAGACAAATGGTGGGCGGAGGGGAGGGTGGTTGGGAAAAGTAGAGTTCACGTAAAGCAAAACTTTAAAAAAGTAGAGTTTACAAAAGCAAAACTTGGCTGATGGGGATAGCGGAAGGTAAAGTGAGAAACCTTACAGGGTCATGGGTTTTTAAAGGCCGAGAAACAGCTAAATGAAGGCTCTTTTCTAATCTTTAAACAGCATTTCCATCTGTCAGGTATCTGTGTGAGGTGCTCGAGGTGGGGCACGTGAGGAAGGGGCTCAATAGTCAGGATCAGAACTTGCTCAGGAATGTAACAAGCCAGCGTGTAGGTGCCCTCCTGGCCAGAGGAGTCCATGGAAGCGGGTGTTTTAGATCAAAACATGCACGTAATTAATAGCCAGAGATTTAAAGGGGGAAGTTCAATCGTACGTCTGGAATCCCAGCTCGACCGGAAGAGTGTCAGGAAATGGTAGAGGTCGAGAGGGAAGGTGACAGTTTTCAGTGGTGGAGCTAGTGGAGCCAGCGTTGCTGGCAGGTGAACCACACGCGTGGGGTTTGAAACGGACCTGAGTGGGTATGGGGCAGTGTCTAGGAGATGAGGGGACAGACACGGCCATGGGGATTAGCAGTCCCAGCCCACAACCAGGCCAAAAGGGATGCAAAGCAGAACCCACGGTACCTGGGCAACAGGCAAGAAGGCATCGAAAAACTGTAACAGCACTTCTGTGGGTTCTGAGCTGGCCCCTCCTGGGCTTCTTATATATCCCTGCTCAGGGCCCGAACTGGTGTCATACACGTAAAGTGGAACCTGAGCCAAAATAAATAGGCTCAGCTGGCTGGAGACAGAACGGAGTTGAGGAGCCACACGCACGCCTCCTGACACGGCTGCGAAAGTGGGTATAATGGCAGGTGTTTTCTCCCCATCTTTTCAGACTTTGTCCAGGATGAATGCGTTATGTCACGCTTTGTTTTTTCAAGAGACTAATCACCTTGCAAGAAAATTATCTTCTGTGTAACTTCTTGGAAGCTAGCATGGTTCTTTTCATTGTGACTTAATACAATGGTGATCATTTGTATATATTTTTACATGGACGGCAACTTTTACCACACTTGCTAAACCTGTCGTAAATGCTTGCTTAATTTATCCACTGTCTCTGGTGAAGCAAACCAAGACCGGCAATCGAAGACACTCCCTGCCTATCATTAAACATAAAGAAAAAGTGGTGCAGGAAAAATGTAAATACAGGGCACAGACCCTCCTGTGTGGTTCCACTTTGGTGATCCGCGTGTTGAACATAAGAAATGTTGACTGGTCAGCAGTAGCACTGGGGTACTAGAACAGACGTGCTGAGCGTAGATACAGTGACAAGTAGCAGCAGTTAATACTCAAATCGTAGAAGGTCGTGCTTTTTGCTAAGAAGTTTAGCAGCTGATAGAGAATAGGAATGATTCATTCCATTAGGCACGTACACAGGGTCATCTGAGCAGAGTATTCATCAGATCGGAAAGTGTATCCAGGTCCTGATCCCCAGGGCTCGCTCAGTCTTTGAAAAGCCTGTTTTTGACGTGCTATGGAGCTGCAGCCCAGTTAATCCACCTCTTTAGAACATGCTTTCCCGAGGCCTAGCCCTGGGAATCTTGGGTACTGAGTGTCCGGGAAGAGGATCATTTAGATGAACTATCATTGTAACTTCTGTTTGGAACCGTAGTTCCTTTGTTGGGAAGAAGTTTGACTGCTCTGAGGAGTTGGGAACCACCAGCAACCTCCACCGTCTCTCTAATGAGGCTCTTGGGAGCTGTGCAAAAAGGTGAGGCCAGAGTCATTAACTGTTGGGTTCTGTTGCTGCTTCCAAGCATTTGGAGAATTTTCTCTTTCTTGAGCCATGACTGTCATGGCAAGGCTAAAGAAAGGAGACAAATGTGTCGTCTTCCTGCTCGTCTGTTTGTCTGCTTTCATTCTGGAGTCTGACATACTTGAAAGCACCAAAGCTAATAAAATAGCAGTTGCCATTTATTAAACAGCTTTCATTTTTTAATACCTACCTCTGCCTGCCTGCCGCCCACCCCCATCTCTCCCTCGCCCACATTGATCATCCCAAAGCCAGGAAGACTAAATCTTACGTTCATCAGTCCATCATAGTAATCTCGCCACTAAAGATTTTAATCTAACTCCCCAAAACAACAGGAACTAATTGAAATTTCAAATAAACGTCTTCCAGACTTGAGCTTTTTCGCCTGTTTAAATATATATGTTGTGGTATGTAAATTCTTTAAAGTACAATTCCATCTCTCAGGCTCACTGGGATAATTTGCATAACACGCAATTAATGCTGGTGACAGCTCACCGTGATAGCTCAACCTGTCTCTTTTTAAACAGGATGGATCAGGTGCAGCGCCAGAGTTGGTGGCATCACGATGCTCGTCACCGGGTACTTCGTTCTTTGTTGTAGCTGGAGCTTCAGGCACCTGAGTAAGCCTTTCTATATTTTTAGCCTCAGTTACAGGTCACAGCCCATTATAGGGACCTCCAAGGGATTCTCAGAATTGCTTTTTGTATCACAGTTTGGCACTGTCTGACATGCGCTACTGAATGAGCTTTGCCTGAAGCACCGGGATGTTTTTTTTATTTATTAAGAGGTTTTGGTTATAATGGACTTTATATGACTTGACTGGAATTTACATAATTGCTCGTGTGCTCCATTTAAGGTTGTCATTGAAGATCTGCCTCCTGGAAGATCAGGGCTCTTCTCCTTGGTGACTTTTTAATTCCTACCTAAGAACTTCTTTTGAGGATTGAAACCAAACAGGTTTCTACCCCAAAAGACAGGGAGAAACAATACAGCTGTCACTCATCAGTGTGTCTAAGGCTTATACATATTAGGTTGGTGCAAAAGTCATTGTGGTTTTTGCGAGTATTAACCTTTTAAACCACAATGACTTTTGCACCAACCCAATAGCTGTCATAGCTAATCTACTTTTAACATTTAAAAAACAACCACCCTTCCAGTTATCAGTTTCAGCTTGCACCAAATCTTATCAGGAAGAAAATACCTGGATTTCATTTCTCTTTTAGTTCAAGATGACTTTTGCTCATTTTTTAATGTACTGTTTTATAAAAATATATCCTTATAGTTAAAAGTTTAAAAAGACATATAGAAGGATAGTCAAAAAGCCCAGTATTTTTCCACAATTTAAGAAAAACAAACAAAACCCCAGACACTTTCTAATAGAAACTTTTGGCATAAAAGTACAAGATAACCGCTAACAATAAAAGCCAATAGAATTCACTTTAGAAAACTTCTAAAATACCGGATTGGACTCAAATTGGAATTTGGGGCTAATTCAGTGTCAGTAAGTAGGAGAGCAGCAGAAATGGGACTGCAGCCAGCTGCTGTACACTGACAGGTAGGGATGATATGGTACACCTGGGTGCCGGTGAGAAAGGATTCCTTTCTGACCGTCCCTGCAGAAATGGAGATGCAGAAAACCTGAAATCATTTTTTCGCAGGGAAAAGACTTTTCCTTTGACTTTCACCTCCGAAAGGGATCATTTCCTTGATACCGGAGGTTATTTTTCACGTCTCTAAATTGAGGCTGAAGAAAGGGAAGTAGAAACTTCTCATTGTTGCCTAAGACTTCATTCCTAAATTTATAAAACAAAAATTTAACAGCATGATCTATAGAGACAAGAGATAAAAACAGTCTATAGAAATGGCCTCCCGGGCCCTTACGTTTATCTCTGTTTGTCCAAAGGGCTGCAGCGCTGGCGTAAGTAGTGATGATCTGACACCACTCGGGAACGCTCTGGAACTCAAGTGCGGAGGAGACGACTGCTGCAGTAGATGTTTAACAATTTCAGGTTGTGCTGGGGGCAGGAAGGGGGAGTGAGAAGAATAACTTATTTACAGCAGTTATTTAGGAAACAACGTCTTTTAATGTGGACATACCTGGTTCTGTCTGGATATTTCTTTGACTTGCTCTCAAAAGTGACTGAAGGTTACTGAAAAACATCAGTTTGTTTCATCGTAAAGGCTGATGTTGTTCAAGGAGACATGAAGATGACAAAGTTTATCATTAAAATTTTTAAATTTCAATTTACCAATTCTCAGTAAAAACTATCTCAATTTTAAATCTCTCCCTACAATACTCTACATCTTGGCATTTTACTACGTTATTCATCTATACTAGATACTGAGCTACGTACAGACTGATACAGAATAATCTGAATTGGCAGAAAATCAGCATACATCAGGCCCGTCCCCTTGGGAATGGTTATGCCCTTTGGGTCCTCAGCCAGATCTTAGCTGGTGTGGAAGACAAAAAAGCAAAGGAAGGCTGGGTACAGAGATGCTGGTGAGCCGATGCACCATCCTTACGTATTTTTTAAGCTGATTAAAATAGCACAAGAAACAATGTTAAATCACTTTTATATATCTTAAGTGACTACAATAGTGAGCCAGAGGTTTCCATCTCTTCCTGGAAACTTCTCAGAATCCCACCCCCATCTCTTCTGACGACTTCAGTGAAATACTTACATTCCTTTCACTTTGTTAGGGTTGTTTTGGGCTGGTGGTTTTCTGTGACTCCTCCCCCAACAAAATATTCAGTGTTTTTCTAAAAATATTATGGCTTCTGCTTTGGCCCCTACAGAGTAACTTGCATACTTAGAGATAGAAAAATCTTTGAAGAAATTAATCCATCAGCACAGACGGATAACTGTTTTTCCAACTCCTTTTCCAGCACAGAGGGTTGATTATATGTCACATATAGATATATCCATATCTATATATCTAAAGCTATGATACACACACACACACACAGTGCCAAAAAAGTGTATACACATTTTAAGAAAGGAAAAAACTATTAAAATTACACTGATGGTAACCACTTTGAGCACCTCTTATAATTGAAGAAGTCAAACGTGACTTGTATTCATCTTTTATATTGAGTATTAGAGTTTTAATAGTTTTATCCTTTCTTAAAATGTGTATACGTTTTTTTCTAGCACATTTTTTCTGTGTGTGTGTATAGTATATATATCTAAGCTTTGCTTGTGTTATCTTTGTGCCAGGATATGTGAGGTCAGGCTCTCTTTTAAAAGCAGATGTGCTATTTTAAGGCCAACATTTACTTTTTTGCACATCTCTCAAAACTTGAATTCTGGCTCTCGATCTTCTGCTTTATCTCCATTTTCTATTCCCAATCCCGTTCCTCTCTCCCTCTCTAATTATCCCCAATGGGAATACTAAAATGCTGCATCACATTCTCATGGTTAAGGAAAAGGATACTAGAATTCTCCATAAGGAGAAATTTATGGTTGAGTACTACATTTAGTTATTTTAGTTTTAATATTTCTAACAACTTCATTGGAACTCCAAAAATAGTCTCTTTCCCTTCAAAAAGGCTTCGTGCCCATTTGTAAATGCTCTTTAACAGAGACACTTAGGGAGGGATTCTCCCTGCGCCTCCCCCTTTGTCCTCACTCCAGATCAGGAACTCTCAGGGTGCGAAGGTAGATGAGAATGACCTCTCAATGATGTCCTCTCCCAATTCCCCAGTCTCCTAGAGCAGGGGTCAGCAGGTAACCAGGGCTCACAGGTACTGCCCAGTTTCGTAAAGCCTTACTGGAACCCAGCTATGTTCGTGTGCTCAGGTGGCTACTCTCACTACAGTGGCAGAGTGGAGTAGCAACAACAGAAACCATACGGCCTGCAAACCTGAAAGTACTTCCTGTATGGCCCTTTACAGAAAAGGTGGGACTCCTGCCCTAGAGGAATATGACACCTCACGGTCTCTGTGGTGGAGTGAGCAAGGCAGGATTGCTGCTCTGAAACATTTTTGGGTTAGAAAACAAGTAGAAGCCTTTCTTGACTTAGTAACTTAGTGCCCTAGCAGTGCCCCCCGTATTATCCACAACACAAGTGCAGTGGTGGCTTGTAGCACCCCCCCCCAAGATTGTATCAAGAACATTTTCATCACAACTCTAAGTAAACGAGTGTCACTTGTTGTAACCAACGCTAAAACATAATGGAAAGATTTAACTTATGTCAGAGTAAGTACTGTACATCCCTGGAAATCAGATCCTTAGTGACATGAATGAACTACTTACTTAGTGACCCATCAGTCCTAAAGGGCTGTCTGCCCCGTATTGCCGAGTTTCAGACAAAGGCGGGATTCTACATTAACAAGAGGGTTTGGGGTTGACAGTCACCAGCAAGAATCCTAACTCACTCCTAATAGGGAAGCAAATCTTAACTGATTTTTTTGACTTAGACACAACATTGATTTTTAAAATGATGTGGGCGTCTTCGAAGAAGCCGTCTGCAGAACCTCCAGATTCTGGAGTCCCTTGGTCATGTCCACGAAGTAAGAGGTGGGAAAATACTGGAAGACCTTTTATTAAGCGTTTTAAGGGTTTCTTCAGAATGTTCAAAACAGTTTAAGAGAGTTGTTGAGGTCGGTCGATAACTAATTTCTTCCCTCGATTGAGATCTACACAAACAGCCCATGAAGGAATACGCCTCATAGCTCTGGTTGGCGGTATTGGTGTAAACTTGTCCTGTGAGGGGACAGTCATTGTTCGTATATGCACATATCCCTACAAGTTCATTTCCATGCCAGTCCGTAATACTGTGTGTGAGCTGGTAGATTACCGGCTTCATCCAGAGACTTCGAGTCTTTGCAAAACGGGGCTTGTAGAAGAGTGGGACGGCTTCGTGCAGACGCCAGCGTGCTTCAGACGGGAGGCAGGAGTCACTGCTCATCTTTTCACAAAGCCAAGACAAAAGGGGGAGTGCGTTTTACATGATTGACCGTGTTCCACAGCCTCCTTGATTTTGTCTCCAAACCATGCTCCACACCTTCCGTGGCTCTGGCAAGAGCTTCCCGAGGCGAGCAACAGTGCTTAGATTCCAGTGCTTCCGGGGCAGCAGCGGGGAGTCAGGAGCAAGCTTTCCAGCACCCTGGGTAGACAGAAGGCCAGCCTGACAGTCCACACGAGCGACCCAGTGCCACCGTCCCATCCAGCCTGCAGGGGGCGCGCTCCACCGTGGAGAAGATTTGCGGGAAGGTTCCTTGACCAGAGATCTAAGGTCCGAAGTCCTCACGTGTCTGAACCCTGGCTGTAACTCACGGGTGCGTCCGTGCAAGGTGGGTTATCCCCGGGGCCTACTTGACTTGAATCCTGAGCCTTAATATTGGAAATCACTGAGTTTACTAAAGAAAGTGTATTCTTTTCTAACATACATTAAAACATTTAGCTATTAAAAATAAAATCATTTTGTTGTATTAATAGGGTGTTGTACGCTTTCCGGGAAACCCTTTCTGCTGCCACTATTCTTATTAGTCCTGTTTGTCCTGATTTGCATAGTACCCTAATTACTCTCAGTACCTGCTCCCCACCCATGTTCCCCCTACATGTTACTACCACCATTCTTTTATAACAAAAATATGTTTTAAATAAAGAGAATTCCTCTATTCTGATTATTTGCTGCTTCCAGGCCCTCACCTGTGAAATGGGTGGGTGTGTCCTTACCTTACTTACTGGAGCCCCCACCGTCTGGACTATAAAGTGGGGGGTAATTATACGTACTTTGCAGAGATTTGGTGAGATTAGAAGTCTTACATCTTGATTCCAGCAAGACCTGACAGACAGTAGGAATTAAAATAACAGCTCCTCAAAAATACCTCTGGTGGCATTGTTCTATGTTCACATTCTAAACTGGAACCAAGCAAAAGAGACCCCACCACACTAAAATCGAGCTATCATTTGGGTGCTTGCTTTGTCAAAGCCAAGTGCGGTGGGAAAGATCTTTACGTGCATTCTCTCATTTTACCCTTATACTCACCCTGGGAGGCAGGTGCTATTATGCTCTTTTTCCAAAATGAGGAAACTGAGGCTTGAGGAGGTTAAGTGATTGACCTACATAGCGATGTGGTAGTTGTCATATTGCAGCCCCGGGAGGAGCTGGCACTCAGACTCCCCCAAAGCTGCCTCCTGGGCCAGCTTTCCTTCAGGTTGCCTTCCCCTTTCCCTCCAGCTCCAGGCAGGCCAGGCAGCTGTCCATCTGCCAAAGGATGGGGCTCACCCTACCACCCGCCGTCTATAGCTGCTCTTTCCTCCTTTTCTCCAAAAGGCACAGCGTAGCATCCCCACCCCTCTCCCAGGGGACTAAATTGCATTGGTGTTGACTTCTACAATGGCGTAGATTGTATAGCATTAAATGTTCCACGCCATGTCTCTGCCTCCCAGGATAAACCTTGTATTGTACCACCTACCTCCCTGTAACTCCCCACAGGAGGCCTGCCCAGAATATAGCTTTCAGTTGAAGTAAGCCATACAGGGAAGCAGCTGTCATGCAAAAGAACACCACTGATTTAATTGCCAGTTTGGAGCCGCAGTCGAACCACGTTCACGGGCAGGAACTGCCACGCGCAGCCCAGACTTCTGTGCAGCAGCTGAGCAGAGTGTGATGATGACTAGTTCGGTACACTCAAGCTTTTGGTTTCACACATACTCTGCTCCCCCGTTTTGTGGATAACTCATCCTGCCACAGTCAACCTGCCTCCAGTCCTGTTGTCTTCTTAGTAAAGGGCTCACGTACAGGATAAGAGGAAATAAACCGAAACACAGCAGGCTACTTCGCATCTCGTATCCTGTTTAGGCCAACGGCAGCGGGTTCACTGGGACACTGGGAACAGAGAAGACCACAGAAAGGCCATGAAAGTCTTCCCTGGCAGGTTGTCCAGTCCCCAGACACACCTGAGGTGATGCTTCAGTAACTCGGGCCAGTTCACTCTTACGGCATTTACTGGCATAATGGCCCATTTTTCGACACTGAAAAGAGAAAAAGTTAATGACATGACTTGGAGAATTCAAATCCCAAGAGAAAACTCCTAAATTGTCTGGGGAACCAAAAGAGAAAGTGAGCCGGCTTTCTTAGGAATTTAGTGGATTCTGCTCATAAGTGAAGCCCCATCTCAGGCCTGAAAGACCTTGAGATTCAAGCTGGGCATCCCTATGTGCGAGAATAGACCTCTGGACGTTCAAAGGCCATTAAATCAAATGTACGAGGAAGGCCACGGTCTACATCCTTACCTCCCATCCAGAGAGAACTACCTTTGGCAGAATAGAGAAGTCAAAGCTCAGGGCAATTTAGAGGCTATCTCATGAAAGTATGATAAAACATGAGGTTCTTCCTGCTAAACCGGAAGAGAGCAAAAAGAAAACCAAGGTGCTGCATTCCCTTCCTTATCAACCTTTGCCCCCCAAACCTTGAGGACACTATATATAAATCATTCCAGAGAATTAGTAGACAGCAAAGTAAGAAATGAAAGACGTTTCACTTATTAGCCTTTTAAGGAAATAAACAGTCTTGTCTGGCAGAAGATTACAAATAAGATTCCGTTGAGACTTTGCAGTTGTAACATTTGGTTTCCCAGTGTTCCCTCACTCTCTTAATTCACACTCCTAAACCCACGTACTGTTTTCTTATCTATGGCAGAAAAGTAGTCCCACGTTCTGCAGCGAATCACGCCCACCCTCCAGCCCTTAACCGAACAATAGCTCTTACTTACCCTGTAGCAGGGGCCATGTACCTGCACCCTGGGCCCCAGGCAACAGGAGACCAGCTGCTCCTGGGGCCTCATCTGAGGGGGGAAAAGCAGGCACTCCGTTGGGGAAGGGGGCTTGCGAGGTCCCCAGGCAGAAGCAGGAGGTGCTGACCTCCGTGGCCAGTTGAGAAGCTGCAGGTAAAGGGAAAGCGTGAGGAAACAAGGATCTCCTGCAGACATTCCTTCTGTGCACACATGGCGACTTTACGCTGAGGGCAGGGATTCTGGCCAGGCGTTCACACAGAAACCAGGCATGAAATACCTTTATTTACAGTTTTAATCGCCAAAAGCATCTCTTTTGATGGAAGTTAGAAATGGGCTTGTAATTCCCCAGTCACTGAAGATTGCTTCCCACCTTCTCTCCGAGATCCCACTCAGAACCGGCAGGGGAGCGCCCTCCTCCTGGGCCACCACCATCTCAGCATGGTTCCAGGGCCTCTTGCTAATTGACCAGACATAGGGCCGCTCATTAATCAGAGCGCACTGGCGATAATTCTTAGGTCAAGGTCAAGGCTGTGCAAAAACAGGCAAGAACCTGGATTTGGCCCGCTGTCCATAGTTTGCTGACCCTGCGGGAGGCTGTCATCAGCGCCTGCTATGGGTAGAAGAGTCTATTCCCAGCGTGCCTCACACAAACCGGGATGGCCCTGATTCACAATAACAGCTTTGGACCACTAGTCCTGAGCGGGGCCCAAATTCTTGAACACGGAGAAGGAGAAGGAAAGCCTCGGAGGCTGAGTTGAGACGTCCTACCTGAGGCAGAGACTATAGAGTTTGGAGGGGGTTTGAGAGGGACAACCACACATATGTGCCACACACACGTAATGATGACATGTGCCTTTCCCACCATTGGGACTTGGAGCCGATCGTGTGAGAGTGAGGACAGTTGGGGACAGTGCAGTGCTAGGGACTCAGAGCTCCCCAGGGAACACATGCAGGGGCGTCAGACAGATCTGCCTACACTCACCTTCATGTAACTTGGGTTGAATAAAAGATTCATCTTGGGACTGAGGAAGTAGAGAGAGAAAATTACAGCCTGGCTCTCCAACCCTCTAACCAGCCTTCCTGGTGTCACAGCATAGGAAGGAGCCGGAAGCCCAGCTGGGGAGTGAGGGAGAATTGCAGAGGACTGGGTATCTGATGTTTCTACTCTTATTTCTAGAACAGCCTGTGCCCATCCTCCGCATGAACACTAACAGCACGGGTTAGAGTTCAGTGCAGCCAACAGTACCGCAAAGCGGTGGGTGTGGGTGGGGGTGGGGGGATAATGCAAGGAAAACACCGGGCCGGTGCTTCATTTCCCACCTTGGGCCAGTGAAGGTGCAGAAAGATTGAGCTCTAGAAGCCAGAGAGGGGCCCAGCACTCAGTGGGATCACACTTACTGTGCAGACTGGCACTTGGGTCCCTCGGGGCAGAAGCCAGCTAAGTAGTTAATACACATTATCCTGTGGACATGGCGGTATTTACACAGGGGACCTGCCAGGCAAAGAGAAACCAGCCAGAAGGACAGCTTTAGCAAAGGGGGGGGGGAAACACACATGACATAGCTCCCCGGGAAGGATATGGATGGCCACAGGCTCTCCACTTAACAGGGGTGTAAGTCTTCCTGCCCTTCTCATACCGCCCCAAAACACTTCCTAGCCACGTGACTGAGACAAAAAAGGGGACCGCCAGAATGGGTAGGATGGGGAGTGTCCCTAACACACTGTGTCTTGGGAGACTTAATGGATGTGGGCAGTAATTTGCCACCTTTTATTTATTTAGCCATAGAAAGTACAGCTGAGAAAAGGCTAACCCCACATCTTACTAGTCCTCCTTCAGCACCTGTCCCCTACGGTCTCCCCAAACCAACACTGCCAGGAACTCAGTGAGAACGACATACCTGAAGGCACAGGAAAAGAAGGGACACAAATGTTAAGAGCACAGGGACTCCGATGGGGGCCCTGCCTCTGAAGTTTGGCTGATTGTAATGGGGTCAGTGGAACATGCTACTCAGAACACCCCCAGGTGGGTAAAAGGAATAGAGAACACATGTAAACTGAGTGTCCCCTATGGCCAGACCCTAGGCCAAGGGCTCCCTATGGGGTCCTACATCAGAGCGGCCCAACGGCCCTATGAGGGAGGCATTTTCCCTTCTCATGAGTGAGGAAATGAACTGTTCAGTCACTTGTTCAAGGTCACGCAGCCAATATATGCTGAAGCCACTGGGATTTGAACCCAAGTAAGCCTGCTCCAAAGAGCTCATCATGCGCCACACCAGGCTGCATGTCATAGTGTCACAGAGGGTTTTTCCACTGGAGCGAGCCTGGAGAAAACTATGGAAAGGCCTTCTCTTGGGATTTCAACCCAGGGGCAGACCCCACTCCCACGGGGCTTCATCAGCAATTTGCAAACTACCCTGCAGTGAGACCCCCCAGCCTGGTCACCCAAATCCCCTAGTGTTCCCTTTCTGTGAGGGCCTCACCATCCTTGCAGAAACCTTGGTCATACCACGGGCAGTCCCGGGTCTTGAAAGCTGGCTTCATGTGAAGAAAGGAACATTCCTTGTTGCTGCACTCACCTGAAAATTTCAGCATTCTTTGTGTACAAGCAGGCTCATCTTTATGGTCACATCCGCACCCTTCCCCCGCGCCAAACTGGATTGACTTTGCCCCTTGAATATAAGCTGCTTGCCTTCCTTCTGGTCGTCAACAGCTTTTGAAGATTGTAAAGTATTTCTAACTCTTCCTGCAATCTAAGTAGGGTGGACCCCAATCATATTTGCCTGGCAGTGCTTGGGCATGAATACACACATCTGGAAGAGTTGGAGCAGGGCAGGATATCCAGGACAGACTGGAACTAACATCATTTAGATGCTATCCAGATGGAAGGAATGAGGAGAGACCGGGAAGGGGCCACCCAGAGCTGGCAGCTGAGGACCCAAGAAGACGTAAGACACTGACTGGAGATGTCGCTATATGCTGTGACTAGAGCTCTCTCTACAATGACACCAGCACTGCTGCCAGAGTCTAGGGTGCAGCTCTTTTCGGTGGACTTGCCAAGCAGAGCAGAGCCCTGCTTCAGAGGTGGCACAGGATGAAGACAGACACTGCACAGAGAGCACTTGTAGGTTCCCTAAGCCCGTGCCATCACCTGGCTATGGCTCAGACCAAGACCCGTGTGTCTTGGAAGGAGCCGGCCCCGTTTGCAGAGACTCTTGGAGAGTTAATGTGAGAACCCTCTTAGATTTCTCTTAGGGACCCAGGGCCACTGAAGGCACCCTGGGGGAAGATTCAGCCCACTTCTCACCTCATTCACGTGGAGAATTGAGGAGGGTTTCTAATCTCATCCTCCTTAAAAGTGTACAGCTCGTTGCCTTTCAGAGCCAAAAGGAACTCCATGTGTCTATGCCGTTGGTTTTCCTCCTGCTCCAAAGAGATCTGTTGTATGCAGTGGGCTTCTGCAAAGCACGGGTTCCCCTGACGATGAGCACCACTGACTCCTAAGACTTCTAAACCGCCGTGCTTTCCCAGCACTCATGTCACAAACGAGGACACGTCCTCCGAGAGGGGAGACGCCACATCCATCCATTGTCACCCCACTTCCTCCTATTGATGAGGGGTTCGCTTGCTCATCAAGTGTGCGGCTGACTCTGGGCTTGAGTCGCCCAAAGAATCGAAGTGACATAACACCTAGGGCTGGTGAACATTTGATAGATGGAGACAACAGGGAGTCACGCATGCGCCGGGGTCCCCTTTCTGCCCGGCATGCATGTCTGCATTCCTCTTATGACCAGCAGGTGGCACCTGAGCCTCGCCCTCCAGAGACGCCTGGTGCACCTTTGGGGCGCGCAGTCAGAAGGGCCAAAGACCTTGGACGTCCTGGAAGCCCCTTTCAAGTGCCCCTCCCTACTCCTGCACTCCCCAGCATCATTTTTAAAATGAAACAGGGTACTTCCAATAAGAAGGATAAATACTTTGGTTATGATATTGAAAAATACTCTAAGAACAAAAACACAGGCTCCATAGTATAATCACTCATTTACATGTCTGCCCCTTACAATGGGAGTCATTGGAGGGTAGGAGACCTGGTCCTATTCCGATAGCCATGCCCTGGACAGTACCCGACCCCCAAAAGAAAACCAACCCAGGTTTATGGAAGGAGTAAATAAGTGGCATTGGAAAATAAAGAGGTTTAGGCAACACATGCAGGGAGCCCGGATCCAGATAACCTTTGTCCTTTCCCTGAAGGAACGCATGCGGGCAGCCCTCATAAATTGCCACAGCTCTCCACTCCAAGGAGCAGGCAGGACACAGATTTCCGCCTGGAGGGAGCTCTTGCTGACCTAGGAGGTGCTTTGCCCTATGGGTACATACCAAGGACCCCTCAGTCCCCCCCCCACACACACAGTGACACTGGGGAACCACAGTGAGGGCTCAGTTTCAAAGCCAAGCCACCTCAGTTCGAGGCGTCCTAGAGACTGTCCGTCCCAACTCTCTCCCCCTCCAGGTCATTCTTTCTGGAGCACAGTTTAAAAACCACTAGACTAGATAATCCTCAAGGCTCCTTCCAGCTCTGTAAAGCCCTGAGCTATAGAATTTTATTGAGAAGGATAACATGGGAGACGCATGCGCAGATTCCATTCTTAAATGGCGCAGGAAGTGTCTGTGGCTTTCCCCTCTCGGTAGCCCCTTGGATGAGAAAAGAAGGACGTGAGGCCAGAGGGAGGTAAGATACTGGGTCCAGACCTGACCACACAAGATACTTTTAGGGGCTACACTCTGAACCTCATGGCTGTACGTGTACAGTTACCGTTCATTGCCAATAAGTGATGCTAGTTTTCCATTTATGGAAGCCAGGAAAAGTTTTCTTCTAAAATAAGAGTTACAAATAGCAAGACAGTTGAAAGATGAGAGGATGGTGCAGGTCCGTGGTACAGGTACTTTGGGAGAATAGCAAGCATCCTGAAAGTGGCCCTGACAGACCTTTCGCCTGGATATGACCCTCTCGCCAAATCCAGGACTGAGAGATGTCCCATTTGGGGCTTATTTCCGGACAGTCAGTCTGGGTGTGTGATTAGCCAGGAATGGGGAAGGAAACAATTCAGCCTTTGATTCCAACCACACCCTCTTTTTCTCTTGGGGGTAAGCGGTATGTGCGTGAGTCTGGTGAGCAGTTAAACAGGGACCAGAGTCCAGTTCCACTTTCTCTAGGGCATTGGAGAGGCAGATATCTGAGGCTGACAGGCCTGATCTGCCACCTAGGTCATGCAAGGCGTTCCTCCCAAACCTTCCCGTCCCCCACTGCCACCCTCCAGGGTGAAGGGCCAGAGCCAGGAAGAAGCATTACCGAACTTGGAGTAGAAGTAGCACTCAGGCATCTTGGTGACGTCGTACTGGTGCAGGAACTTGCACTGGTCACCCTTCTTGCACAGCCCCCGGAGCCAGTGCTTACACACCACCATCTTCTCCCCGCGGTCGTGCCGGAACGGGCAGAGCTTCCCTGGGACACCAGAGCACCCAGCTGTGAACCCTGACTCGCCCAGCCTGGGCCCACCCAATCCCAGAAGGAATTTCCCTGGAGGGTTCTGGAGCTCAGACCCCAGCTGCCCTCCCTTCGTCTCCCCACCTGGACCCTGGTGGAGGCTAGAACTGGGGGCTAAAGGCAACATGGAGGACGTGCTGTTGTCAGGACTTCCCCCCATAGCACTTTACACCCCCCTCTCCTCCAGGCTTAGAGTGGGGCTCCTCCTAGAGAGCAGAGCCATGGTTTCTAACCCTGGACCGCCAAGCACACTCCCTGGCACATAGTAAGTACTCATTAGAGCCTGCTGAATTCATGTCTTAAAAAAAAATGTTATGATTCCGAAGACCTAACACCCTAACGTGGTGATATAAGAGCCAACTCTGTAAGGAATTAGAAGGACATGGGAACGTTATATTTAACTCTTTGTCACCTTCACCAAGGCAGCATGGCCATCAGCAGGAAGGACACCCCCGTTCCCAAGTTTCTAAGCAGGACCAGCCTCATGCATCTGAGAGAATTTGAGGGGGCTGGGAAGTTTCTTTTTAAATCGCCTTACCCTCCATCCCTGGCCATCGACTTGCTTGGATCTGACCTTCCACAAAAACCGTTTTCTTTCTTTGCAATACAAACCACTACTCTAGAAACTGGATGGGCCAAGCAGAAGTCATAGGGCCAGAGGAGGCATCACTTAGTCCCGGCTTCGCAGACCTTCCAGTGATCAGTAAGCTCATTTCCCTTCTCACCCAGGGCTGGCCCAAAGACAGACAAGGCACACAGCAAAAATGGCTCCAGGTTTCGCCTTCCTGGGCCGGTCCTGACCTCCTGGCTGCCAAGAGCAGACTCACATGGATCCAGAAAGCAGGTTCGAAACTCATTTGTAGTGGCAGGGATTATTGACCTGAGTCTATAGGGGGACTGGGAATCCCCACATTGGAGGCAATACTTTGGGGTAATTATGCATTTCTATAGGAAGAGCCTGTGAGTGATTCATGAGCCCGAAGAAAAGGTGAGAATTCCTGTTCAGTCAGGCCACCCCATAATGGCCACATTTGGGGAGAGGGGCTTGGAAGAGGGTACTGCTTAATCCAAGTTGGGGTTGGGGAGGGGAGAAATAAGGGGTGCCTGTTGGTAGCCTTCCAGAGACTGTGGCCTGAGCTACCTCAGGGCATAAGGAATGGATGGAACAGCTGAGCTGGTCCCATATTGATTCAGAAGACGAGTATGGGCTGGGGAGGAAATAGGAGAAAACACAGCGGTCAGGGATCTTTTGGGAGTACACAGGCTGAAACCCACAAACGCTCCCACCACCAGCAAGAAGGAAAGAAGGAATGCCCCTTCCAGGTAGCTCTAGCCACCCTAGTCAACATTACTGAGTCAGGGAAATTTGGGGGGTTGGCGGGCAGGCTTCTTGATGGACCCGTCCACTTGCCTTCTTATTAGACTAAAATTCTGCCTCATTCCAACTTCCCCTCCCCAGGTGCAAATTCCACACCCTGTTCTAGGCCACGCTGAACCCAGTGTGGCCTAGCCAGCCCCTGCTCTCACCCCACCCAAGGCCATCTGCTGACCCACCTTTCTCACAGAGTCCTTTAGCGAAGAAGTTACACACAGCTGAGCCCGACTCTGGAAGGGGAGAAGGGAAGAGGGTCCCCAGAGGCCATGGCTGCTGGAGGGCCTTCCTCCCATCAGCAAGTTCCCCTGAACCTCCCCAAAGCTGGGATATGGGCCATCCCACCCCCCAGGTCCTGCTTTTGAATGCTGGTCTCTGGACCCAGCCTTCAAACCTCAACACCTAAGCCCCCCAACTCTGAAACAGAAGCCATGGAGGGGTCTGAGGCCGGCCTGGGAGCTCAGGAGGCCAGTGTGCTTTTCCTTAATTCACCTTCTGCTTTCCCAACCTGGAAAGTGGGAGGTCTGGAAGCCAGCCCCATTTCCTGGGGTCCTGAGCCCCTGAGAAGAGAGAGACTAAGCCCGGAAGCCCAGACAACCACCCAAGGGGCCCCACCATCAGGATGCTGAGCAGAGGCCCGTAGAGCAGGCTGGGGGAGGGAGGGAAGGAGGGCTGGTGCAGGGTCCCCAAGAAGGATGGCTGGCGCCTGTCCACTCACTGTCCATGCCCTGGAAAGGCAAGAGTCCAGTGCCTTTTTGCATCTCTACGTCCTTCTCAAAGGTGAAGGTGAACCTCTCCAGCCCTGCAATGACCTCTTCCATCTCCTTCTGGGTCTGGTAAGAGTTGCTCAGGCCTCTGCAGGTGGACCCTATATAGCTGTAGAGGCCCTCAAGGGGCCAGGCTCTGATGCCCTGGCCAGGTGACTGCCAGGCTACCCTTTAGGCCCAGCTGTCTCGCCCCTCCCACCAGCACAGGTGCAGAAGCCCCAAGGCCCCACACGCCCACACTGTGTAAATCAGTCCCACTCCCACAGCGCAGTGCTGGGGAGAGATTAGCAGAGACCCACATGCTGCTTACCTCTGCTTGTTCCCAAACCCACACACACCATATGCACAGACATTACCAAACCTGTACTCATACTTTCAACATGAAGACACCACCCAGGTTAGCAAGTGAAGAGTTGCACAAACCAAGCACAGCCAGGCTGTTCTGATTCGCAGGAGTTTGGGAGCCAGAGGGTGGGGGGCGGGGCCGGGCGGGGCGGGGCTGCAGAGGGAGGGAGGCTCCCCTGCCTCCCCCTTCCCTCCAATCAGGTCCCCGCCAACCCCTCCCTCTGGACTCCTGGCAGCCCTTTTCTAGCCAGAGTGACAAGCCCTGAGTGAGCTCTTCATGGGAGAGAGGGAAGACGGAATGAAACTCAGAGGAGTCGGAAATAGTTGGATGAATGGAGCTTTGTTTACCTCGCATACAATGGCACACTGGGCTGGGGGTGGAACCACCCGGAGGTCACGCCTCCCCACCAGGATTCCACAGGGCCACCCCAGAGCCTCCCCACCCCTGAGAAAGTGCTTTGTAAATGAAATCTCTATGCAAATGTTGTTTTATTATTATTACGCCACCCCTGCCCCCAGGGCTGGGGACATCTGAAAATGCTTTCAAAGGAGCTTTGTAGGGCTCTAAGTAGGCCAGGCCTGCGCCTCCCCCTGCTCTGGCCCCCTAACTGGCCTTCTCTCTAACTGGAGCTAGTGTTTTCCGAGTTTCATTGGAGTCTATGTCCACAGAACCCAACCGCCCTTCTTCCTGGACCAGCCGGGAGGGTGGGCCGCGCCCTGCGGGCCCCCAGCGGCCCAACAAGAATGAGCCTGCTGACTTTTGTTTCCACAAGGCCGTAGCTCCTAGATTTGTTGTTCTTTTGAACTCTGGATCAGAAAAAAAAAATAGCTGGAGAGGTAGACACCCGGTGCCGAGGCAGGGCCGGGAAGGGCAGGGAAGGGACCCAGGAGTTTCTAGAAACTTGGACCTGCCTCTGACCACATTCCCAGGAAGGCAGAGGGCTGAGCTGGGGCCTGTGGGAGGCAGGGAGGGGGGTCCCTGGGGTAGATGCCCTTGCTTCTCTTGGCCCTGTTCGTGTGCACTGATTAGCAGTCCAAGAACACAGTTATCTGTCAACACAGGCTGATTTAAGGCTCACACCAAGCAGGCAGGGCGGGCAGATGAGGAAATCAAGGCCCAGCAAGGCCAATGGCACTGGGTTGGAAAGCTGGTAATGATGGAACTCAGATCCATGTCTCTTGATGATTGCCATCTATAAACATCCGAGGAGCATCTCTATACTAGGGACTGGGGACCCCAAAACAAAAGACCGTGTCCCTGTCCTCAGGGCTGGATGGCCCAGTCAAGTAGGGGCACATTTAACAGCACAATTATACAATGGGGTGATATGGTGATGGGATGATAATAGGAAGGGGGGAGCAAGCTAAGGAAGGGAGGGCTTCCAGGAAGGCCTCTCAGAGAAGACTCTGATAATGATGGGGGAGAATGTTCCAGAAAAGGGACCAGCCATATGAGGAACATGGCCGGTTGAGGGGATGGTCAAGGGTTTGGTGTGGTGGAAGCGCTGGTTTAGCAAACAAAAGTGGTGGGTGACAAGATTGGAGAAGTAAGTAGGGCCTGGGTCTGGAGTATCTTTTAGGACTTGGTTTTTTAAATCATGAAACCAGTGGAAAACCCCAGAAGGAAGGCCTAGGAGAGCAACACACAGCCCCGTGGGGAAGAATTACAGGGGAAAAACAGGGACAGAGGCTGCTTAGGGGATAACTAATAATTGAGCCCTAGAGAGACAGCCGAGGTGACTTCCAGCCCACTGGTGGCCCAAAAGAATTCATGAGGGCTGAGCACGAAGGAGGCCTCAGGGGAGACTCTTCCATCCATCCAGCCCAGCGTCCCCTCCTCTTCTGGTCCAGGTCCATCCTCTACCTGGACTCCCGGCCCACCTCTGTGTGCCTGGCTGGTGCAAGGTGAGGGCAGCATGCTGCAGAGATGGATGCCTTTCTCCCAGTGCTTCTTCACAAGTTTGGCATAAGAATAACAATATCTGGCTGCCATTCATGGTTTTTGGTTCTCCAAAATTCCTTCTATAGTGGGTTGAATTGTCCCCCCCCCACATCCCCCCCACACACATATTGCAAAAAGATAATCCAAGTCCTATCCCCTGGGGTACCTGTGAACTTGACCTTATTTGGAAATTGGGTCTTTGCAGATGTGATTAAGGATCTCAAGGTGAGAGCATCTTGGAATTAGGGTGAGTGCTAAACAAAATGACTGGTGTCCTTATAAGAAAAAAAGAGAGGGAGATTTGAGACACGTCGATCCAGAAGAGGCCCGGAGAAGAAGACCGTGTGAAGACAGAGGAGGAGACTGAAGTGACCCCGTGACCATGGCACACCACCGAAGCCCAGCCACCCCCAGAAGCCAGGAGAGAGGCCTCAGACAGCTTCTCCTTCAGAGGCTCCAGAGGGAACCAACCTTGATCTTGGACTTCTGGCCTCCAGAACTGTGAGAAAATCAATTTCTGTTGTCTTAAGCCACCACCCTTGTGGCAAATTGTTGTGGCAGCCCCAGGAAACTAATACATCTTCCCACTTAGAAACTGAGTATCAGAAGGCCTCACCCCTTTTACAGATGAGCAAATAGAAATACCGAGAGGTTGGGTGACGGCCAAGGTGCCACAGCTAATCACTGTCAACTGGGAGTCTGATCTGGGTTTCCCACTTCGCAGGACCTCTGTCCCAGTCAGGCCAAGGGAGCCTGCCACCCACCCCGGACCCCGTCATACTACCAGCTCATGGCGCCCAAGTGGAGTGGCACCCCCATTGTCCTGGCGATGCCCTAGAGAAAGGGACAGGGCTGGGAGCCGGGAGCCCCAGGTCTGGGATGTCCCCTCTGGAACCTCACAATCCACTCTTCTGTGCCCTGAAGCTTATACCCAGCATTTGTGTTTTCATTTATTAATTAATTTACGGCTGCGAAGTGGACGCGCAAATCGTTGTAACAAACAGTGGTGTTAATTTTTAATCACCATCATTATGGGGCTCTCGTTTAACTCGGGCTGCAGATTTCCTGAATCATCATCACCCCGCTCCTCTCCCTTTGTAAATGCATTGCTCTGAAAAGCAGTGGGTGCGGGGGGGCTCTGCAAATCTCTGGCTGCCAGGAACTGGCAGAGATCATTGTGCCCAGTCCCCTGGCCTTGAATCAATCACAGCCAGTGCTTTTCTGGGTAGAATTGCGGCCACACCCTCCTTTCTGAAATCTGCGCAGCTCCTTACTTGCCACTTGGGCACCTGAGTTTGTGGAAAGGGTGCAGACTGTAGCATCGGGCAGACCAGGGTTCAAATCCTGGTTCTGCCAGTCCCTAGCCTGTAATCCGGGGCCAGTCATTTAGTCACCTCTCTGGGCCTCAGATTCTGCCTCAGTAAAATGGGACCCACAGCAGGACCTCCCTGGGGGGCTGACAAGTGAGAAGTCCATGCAGCTGTGTGAGCACCCACACATCCTGGGAACAGCCCTTCCCAGGAGGAATGTACCTTGAGACGCTAGGATTGGGTGTGGCCCGCTGCTCAAGGCCCCAGGTGTGCTGCTCCGGTCCATAGTGCGTCCCCTTCTTCAAGGGCCCTGATAGACGATCCTGGGGCGGGGGGCATCGTGCTGTTCAGGTGCTGTGGGAGGGGCTGTACCAGGTTCACTAGGGATGGGCCTCGCAGCTGGGTAGCCATGGCATTGGGAGGGGGTGGGGTCAGGAGGAACCCCAGTGACCCACAGCTGCTGCCACTCAGCCCCAGGGACAATGAGCCAGTGTGCCCTGCCCTCTCCATTGCTCTTTGTGTCCCAGAGATGCCACTTGATGGGGACAGCTGTTGGCCCCACAATAGCCACTTGAAGTACAGGGCAGGGCCATCTAGCAGCTGCAATGGTCCTGCCAAGGTGGTCCTGCTCTGTCTTTGCCCAGGAGCTCGGTCTCTGGGAGTCCGGTGAGTCTAGGAACTATACTCTGGGAAAGGCATCTCTTCCTGGGGGCTTGGGCACAGTAACAAGACTCACGAGCAGCCCTGCTTGTCTCATCGGGGATTCCTGTGGAGCTCACTGCAGCCATTCTTCCCATGTTACAGATAAAGAAACCTAGGTCCAGAGGGCTGAAGTGACTGCCTAAACTGACAGCCAGTAGATGTCAGAATGGGGGCCTAATCCCAACCTTTGCCACCAGGTACTAGGACTTCATCCGTGGAGGATCTCTGTATACGCTGTATTCTAATTCCCACCAACCCCGGAAAGAGAGCCATTATTATTTTTCTCCTACAGTCAAGAAAATGGAGGCTCGGGGCCGGCCCGGAGGCTCAGGCGGTTGGAGCTCCGTGCTCCTAATGCTGAAAGCTGCCGGTTCGATTCCCACATGGGCCAGTGGGCTCTCAACCACAAGGTTGCCAGAAGGGATGGTGGGCTGCGCCCCCTGCAATTAACAACAGCAACTGGACCTGGAGCTGAGCTGCGCCCTCCACAACTAAGATTGAAAGGACAACAACTTGACTTGGAAAACATCCTGGAAGTACACACTGTTCCCCAATAAAGTCCTGTTCCCCTTCCTGTTCCCCTTCCTCAATAAAATCTTTAAAAAAAAAAATGGAGGCTCAAAATCTTAGGTGAGCAATATTCTAATAGCCCCACATCACAATGGATGGTCTCTGTACCTCCTGGGGTGATGAGGCGGGAGTGGAAGGTTTCTATAGAACACAGACCCGCCAGTTGGCCATGGCCACTGTGATGGATTAATTCTCCCAGCCACAACCTGGGGCACTCACATGGATGGATTGGTGGTCAGGGTCACACATTCGATCTGCCTTTAGGTCAATTGAGTCTGGAAGAAAAACTCCATTTTCATCACCACAGACTGCCCTCCAGTCTGTTATCTCTAAATGATTCTTGGGTCACGAGGCAGACAGAGAACAGATGGAAAAACCCTCCAGGCCCGGGCTATTGACAGGGAGTCAATTGTGCCCACTTTGTGTTCAAAGCCCGATGGCTTTGGGTGGCACAAGTGGGTGAGTAGAGGGCACCCTCCCCACATTCTCAGCCTGGATACACAACCACGCCCCCCGGGAGTGGGGGCTGAGGAGAGAATCGGCAGGGCCCATGGGGGAGACGCTCCTGGTCCTGACCTTGCCTCCTACAGCATATTCAGACCCATAGAGTTGCCCTTGGTCTCACTTCTTCGCTTGGCTTTGAATTCCATCTCCAGGCCGCGAGTTCCCATGTGATGTGCAGCTCCAGACACGTAGGAAGTTAGTGCCCACTGTCTCAGGCAGCTGGGGCGGCTATAACAAAATCCCCCAGACCAGGGGTTTAAAGAGCAGACCTTTCTTTCTCACAATCTGGAGGCTAGGAAGTCCAAGATCAACGTGCCAGCAGTTGAGGTTCCTGGTGGGGGCCCACTTCCTCTTTTGCTTTCTCCTCACATAGTGGAGGGACAGCTCTGGCCTCTTCCTCTTCTCATCAGGACGCTAGCTAATCCCACGGTGGGCTCACTCTCCTGACCTCAATTAACCCTCATCACCTCCCCCGGGCCCCGCCCCCTGACACCATCACATGGAGAGTTAGGGCTTTAACATAGGAATTTAGGGGGAACACAAACACAAAGGTTGGCCGCCTTCCCCACATTTCTACTTGAAATGATTTTCATATGTCTAAGACCAAACTTCCCAGAAATCGGTGCCACCTTCAGTCTTCCCCTCTCGGGAATGTCACCACCACCCAGATGCTCAGTCCAAAGCTCGGTGCGTCCTTGATCCCCCGAGGATGCCGGTCCCTGATCTCTACCTCCTGGATTCTTCCTCATCCTTTGGTCTCGTATGAACCCCAGTTCCTCAGAGAGAGCCCTCCCCAGCCCCTATCGAAAGTGAGACCCCAGTCATTCTGTTTCAACAGCCACCAGTTCATTTCCTCCAAAGCCCTGAGCACCATATGCAGTGCTTCCACTTATTTTTTTGCTTGTTGATGGGTCTCTCTGTTCCCCCCACCCCACGTCACCTAAGTCATTGAGAGGAGGGCCCAGACTCCCATCGTGTGCCTTCTCCATTAGACTCAGCAGACCCATGAAAATGTTTTAATTTCTTTAAAACCAGAAGAAAATATATGAACATGTAGGTCGATGAAAAAGTTTTAATATATAATATTAATGCATTCTTCTTTTTACTAACAGTCATAAAACATAATTTTAACAACTTTTATGGAGGAAGAGGCTGATGAAAGTCACAGTGCCACCCTGGGGCTGTGTCTGTCTTGTCTACTGTCTTGTAGACGCTCGTATCCCCCTCCCAGCACTTCTCAGAGTACTTGGTACATAGTAGGTGCTCAATAAATATCTGACAGATAAATGAATCTGTGCGGTAGATTTCTGTTTTCATAGAAGACAGCTCCAAACTCTCTAGAGTCAGCCCTGGCTTGGCTGAGGGCGGAGAGGAACCTTGGTTGTAAGAAACAACATTGAGGCAACATCATCTCCCAGGGCAGCTGGGAGGTGACGTGGACCCTTTGCCACCCTAGATCTGCAGACAGCAGCCGATGGACCCGTCTGACTCCAGGATGAGAAACTAGAAAGTGCCTCTGTGTGGCTCCTTCTCAAATGATACCCTGATAGTAAGTAACATGTCACGGGCTGAAAAGAAGTGCCAATTTTCTCAATAAAGTGGGTAATTTAAGATGCAAGTATACTCGTATACATTTTCCCCCATGGGACTCTGTAAGTTTTTTTTTTCTTTAAACAAAGAACATGTAACCTGAAAACATTTTTGTCTTAAATTGGCCCTTATGTTAAAAAAAGGGGGGAGGGGTGCTTCTCACCATTCCTATTAAAGCAGTGATTTTCAGCCGCCCACAGGACATCTGGGGACATTTTGGATTGACATAACTGGTTGGGGAGGGGGGAAAGCTACGGGCATCTAGTGGATAGAGAGGCCAGGGACGCTGTTAAACATCTTAAGGTGTACAGAACACTTTCCGACAACAAAGAATGATTGTTTGTATCAACAGTGCTGAGGCTGAGAAACCTTGCTCTAGAAGAATCTAAATTGTGTGTCTTGGATGAATGACTTGGATCGCCTGGGTCTGGCCCTCCAGAAAGTTGGTTTTATTGATCTGTGTCTTGGCATCAAGCCTTCAATTCATACTGCGCAGAACAGCCTGACGGGGTTTGCACGTCTGTATGTTAGGAGACCATCGTTGAGGACGTTGCCTGGGACCCCAGCCCTATCCCTTCAAAGATCTCACAAGAGTCCCTGTGAGATGCCAGTGTCAGAAAAAGCTGAGCTGCTTCTGGGACTGTTTCAACCTTGTGGACATCGTGAGTGTCACAGCAGGTGGATTTCACTCTTTGCTTTGACTGGTAGGAAGCTCAGAGCCCAGTTTGCAGCCCACCTTTGAGAACCATGGAGGCCAGTCCGTGGAGCAAACCTCAGTTCATTGCCCTGTGTGTTCCAGCCTTGTTTTCCCCCTGACCTATTTTTATCCTATTGTAATTGACGTCTTTTTATAAGCTGCCTCCAATCTTTTTTGGAACAAAGCAGGGCATGAACACAAAATAAAATTCAGCTGAGTCCTGTGGCCTTGATGGGTACTTCTGAACAGGCCAAGTGTCATTTCGTGGTTGGAGTCCTGCTGAGAAGGCAGCTCTCCTTGGCTCCTCTAGTACCCTCCCGGGAGTCTGCCCTGAAGAATAACAGCTCGGTGGGTTAGAGCAACAGGTTTTAGAGGGAAAGCCACCAACATCCATCTGCCTGGAAATACCATCCCTCCCCCGAAACGTTCTTCCCAATCTCCCATCTGGCTGCTGGCAGGAGGCCGCATGGCCAAGAGGAGACTGGAAAGCGGAAGTAGCTAGACAAACTCTCCCATGTGTGTTCCTAACTTTCTTTTCCTGCATCTTCAATCAGGACCTGGGGTCCAGGGATTCTTTTGTGTATCGGTGATCACAGCAAGAGGGGGGCCAGGCCAGGAAGGGCCCCTGCCCGAGTATTGAAGGGAGTCGGGCTACTTTAGGAAGCTGTGTGTGAAGGCCAAGGCGAGGCAGGGTGGGGTGGGGGTGCCACACATACCTGAAAAGGTCACCCCCCCATGACCACCCCTCAAACTACTGTACTCCCAGCTCTGTGAACTGCTGCACTCCACCGTCCAACGGCTCAGCCTGTCCCTCATACCTGCCATGCCAGAGCCAAAGCCAGCCCAGTCCACTTCACATTCTCAGCTCTGCTCTACTCATGGAACTTCGGCCAGTACCTTCTTCTCCCAGACTCTGTCTTCCTATCTATTAAATGTGGGTGGAGGAAGGTGGTCAATGAGACTCTAAAATTTGAAGATCTGTCATGTGTCCTGACACCCTTTATTCCTTCTGTCCATTCTCTTGTAGGAACATGGTGAACACTGGTGAAGAGGAGGGGTGGTTGGCGTGTATGTGTGAGAATGGTCAAATGTGAGCACCCTGGAGGGCCAGCCTGGGCACCAGCAGAACACAGGCCCAAAGCTGCAGGCGTGAGAGGCAAGGGGGTCCAGCCGGAGCCCTGGTTCTGCCCAGCAGAGACAGAGCCAGCCTGGTACCCTGGGAAGGTCAGTGTCTGCTTGCCCAGTATACTTGGCCTTTGCACTACCCGCTGGGCCCTTTGGACAATGTGAACAGTAGCTGCTGCTGAGGGGGGCCCAGGGCTGCCAATGCCTCACCTGACTGCAAATAGCACCCCCTTTTCCCTTGGGCACACCCCGACCAGCCGGTCTGTTAGCGGGGCCTGTCTCTGCCCAGCCAGGGTCACTGACCCCACCTGGTCATTCTGGGTCCCAAAGTGTCAATCATCAGGTTGGGACAGCAGTTGTAAGGGCGGGCCTTGGAGCCTGTCCCAGCTCCTCTATTGACTATCCCAGTGGGGCCGGGGCAGTTCCTTCCCCTTGAGCTGCCTCAGTATTGTCATCTGTAAAATGGGGGTAATATGGATAGTATGGACCTCTCAGAACTGTCACGAGAATAAGTGAGGCCAATACAAAGAACAGTGTGTGGCATATGGCAGTCCTACCAGGTAACACACAGCCCTGATCACATTATTAATACAGAACAGCAGAGCCCCTCGCAGGTGGGGAGGTGGAGGAAGACGCCCTGATGATGGCTGGAGTGGGGAAGTAAGGAGGCGTTGGGTCCCCTCCCATTCTGGGAGATATTAGCTACAATCTGAATTACAATTACTACGTCATTACCCAGAAGCAGTTCTTGGCTCCTGCTTTGAGTTGGCAGGAGAGGGCCATACTGAACATCGGTAAGGTGAGAGGTACTCTGTGGGGCCCTAGGTTTCTCAGGTGAGTCCTGAGACCAAAGAGAGAGAAAGGACCCCCAACCCCAACCCCACCCAGGGAAGCTCTGGCTCAGCCTGTTTACGTATAAGGGTTCCACATACAACCACACCGCAAATAAAACTTCCGGTAAAAAGTTTAAGAACTGAGCTAATGCCCAATTTTAGAGATGGAGAAATGGAAGCCACCCAGAGAGGGAAATTAACTGGCCCAAGGCCACACAGCAAACCAATAGCAGAGCTGCTGTGGGATTAGGCTCACCATGCCTGGTTATCCCGTACTTGCCTGGTAGGCCTATTGAGCCCCCAATCGGAATGCGTGCTCCTGAAGCTGTGGGTCCAGCCAGGTCTCTCCACAGGCCCCTGCGTCTTCCTGAATGGCACTGCTCCATCAAGTCGAAAAGCAGGTCTGGGGCCTCCAGTGTCTGGCTTCTCCCACACCCTCAAGAATCCTGCGTGAGTGGTTGTGGGTAGAATGGCGTGGGGGCGGTTTACAGTCTGGGAAGCACAACCGCACCTCAGGTGTTCTCCCTGCACCTGTCTGGGCCTTGCTAAACAGTACATTCCTCTCTCCGACTACCTAGAGCTAGACTGCAGCCCCCTGGGACCCCATCACTCCAACGAGGCTGCGATGTGTGCCCCATTCCCACCCCTCCCCTCCCCGCACTCCCTCAGGATCACCACACAGCTTGCTCCTAACTCCTTCATAGCTCTCACGTGCCAGTCTAGGGACAGAGGAATATTTTAATTATGCTTCTGATTGCTTCTCAGGGAGAGGATGAGTATAGCCCAAACTTTTCTGTAGATGCTTGGGAAAGGGACAGGGGCAGGAACTCAGAGCCCCCAGGTGGAGAGGAGCCCAGGCTGATGTTCTCTTTTCAGAGGCCACCGCAGGGGGAAGGTGGGTGTCGGGAAGGGAGGGTGGTGAGGCCAGTGGAGTCACTGGGTCCCCAACCTGGGCAGACACACCCCGACATAGCCGCTCAGCATGTTTCTTTTATAAAATGGGGACACCAGAGTCTACCTCACTGGGCCACGAGGCTGAAGGGTATCATGCCGCCTGTAAGTTGATTTTCTAGGTCACATGGTAAACGGCACTTGTTGTGTCCTGGTGGTGACGGATCTCACATGTGTCAGCACCTGGGGCTTCCAAGAACACAGCCTCCCTCAGTTTAATAACTTTGCAAATACCATCTCAGTGACTGCACCCCAACCCTGTAGGAGCAGCAGGATTCCCATTTCACAGATGAGGAGAATGAGGCACAAAGCAGCTAAGTGAGTAAATGCCCAAGGGCCCCAACTGGTAAGTAGCAGTTGGGACACCAAAGTCCCAGAGCCCCCAACGGCCTGCCCAAGCAGAGGCTGGAGAGCCATCCGTGCAGGAAGTGAAGGCCCCAGAAGGACTGAGAGAGAAGCCACCTCGGGCCCCCAAGTGCCACAGGGGCACGGGCAGCCACAGGACTCCCAGTCTGCACCCTCATCCCTATCCACCCACATCCTGAAATGACCCTCCCCAGAAGCAGAGACAGACACTGGGCATGCTATAGGGTTTTTTAATGTTTCCTCGCTGTTTTAACAATACCATGAAAAAAATATACAGTTTAGAAATCTGGAACTGACCACCGTCTGGATGGGTTTCGAGGGCAGCGGGCAGGGGCTGCACAACCCCTTTGTTTCCTCCCTCACTGTGGGAGCTACACTACTGGAAACTGAGCACCCAGAGGGCATGGAATCAGGAACGAAGTTAGTGTCTGAGTCAGAATCCCGCAGAAAATAGGAGGCTGGTGTGGCCCCGCCCACTTGCCCCGGCTGGGTCCCGCCCGTACATCGGCCATGGCCCCTCCCCTTGCCCCACCCCCTACTGGCTACAAGAGGACAGGAGGTGGGTCAGCCCGTTCCCAGGACAGAAAAATAATCATCAGTTAACCCCAGGGCCCACACTCACGCTCCTACTCAATCCCCCTGGGCAGCATTATAGGACACAGTGAAATCTGCATTTCAGAAGAACAATAAATAATTTTTTAGCATAAGTAGGTTGCAAATATGGCATGGGGGCATACTTATACTAAAAAAATTATCCTTTGTATGCCTGAAATTTGCATTCAACTCAAAATCCTGGGTTTTTGTTTTTGATTTGTTGCTAAATCTGGCAACCCTCAGGGCCCTTGCCCTCAGCAGTCAGGGAGGAGGTGGAGCTGGCAGAGGCCTGAGAAAGGAAGAGGAAGTAGTGGGGGTGGGGGGGAGGGGGGAAGAGGGAAAACCCAGTCCAAAAAGAAAGCTTTCATCCTCCATAGGAATGATATATTACTTTTGAAAAAGTCATTTTCTAGAAATATTCTACACTGGCCGCCTTCAGTTGTTAGTAGCTACGGAGTTGTGTGTGGGGGGCACATACACGCAGACACCCACCCCATACAATTCTAAATAAAGTTTGAAAGCACTGAGTATAAAGGATCTAAAAGGATTCGCTGTTCCTTCTGGTGGCAGACGGACGAACACTGTTCCCTATATTGCTCGAGAAGAATTTAAACATAACAAGAAAAAACAAACAAACCCATAGGGGCTGAGAGACTGCTACGGCCTGTTCCTAGTGTCATCCTGGAAGAGCCCCCTCTTGAAAATTCACAAAGCCCAGGGGCCTTCCTTCCGCTCCCCATCCTGTTCTCTATCCCGGAAGGGGCCGCGTTTAGTGTACACATTCCGTCCAGCTTTACTCCAAAGGGCTCCAGGCTTCAGGTGCAGGAGCCAGGCAGGGGGGTGGGAGGGGACGTGTGACCACCTCCTTCTTCCTGTCGCACCCATTTACCCCCAGTCACAGCAGAAATGCCAGGTGAGAAAAGAACTGGGTGTCCTTAGCTCTGGCACCAAGGCCGACCCCCCTGCGCTGACCTGCTCTAATGCATGAGACCAGGCAGGAACTCAGGTTGACATCTGGGATCCATTTGCGGCTGGGGGGGGGGGGGGAGAAAAGGAAACTGGTTCCTGCTGGGAGAACACAGCCCCATCCTACAGAGCTGGGGAGGTCAGGGTGTGCGACAAAGTCAGACACCAGTCGGCAACCAGGCCAGTTTCCCCAAGTCCTCTACAGGGCCCCCCAGGCTCAGCCAGTGCCCTTCATCCACGAGGTCCTGGGTCTGTGGCTGAAGCCAGGCTCTTGGCTGCCCCTGGATGGGAAGGGGGACGGGAAAGTGGTGGTGGGCTGGGGGCAGGGAGATGAAGCCAAGAGCATAGAGCCCTCACCTCCTCCTGCCTCACACTCGGATCTCATCCTCCTCCTCCTCGTCCATGAAGGAGAACTCCTTGTCCGGCTGCCTGGAGAGAGTGACCCGGGCCCTGTCTGGCCCCCGGAAGGCAGGGCTGCGCTCCTCCAGGACGCCCGAAGTGCAGCTGGACAGGGAGCTGCTGTCCCTCGTGGTGTGGCTGCCCACACTTCGGGCAGAGCCGGGGCTGGGGGCCACCGCGGCCCAGCCCTCGTCCTGCGGAGGAGCGTGTGAGGGCAGTGGGGGTGAGTCCCGGCCACCCTTGTCTTCCTGCCTGGCTAGGGGAAGGGCCGCTGCCCCCGAGGGGGGAGCCAGGCCTGGGTCCTCGTCGCCATGGTAACCGCCATCCTCCTCTTCTGGTTCCCATTCCTCCTTGTCCATGATGCTGAGGACGTCGCCTAGCATGGAGGGTCCCAGGTCGATGTGGAAGGACATGATGGATTCTGCATGCTTCAGCCCAAAGCTGGCCTTGGGCACGACGGGAAGATCCGTCAGGTCCCCAAAGGCCTGCTCCTCAAGGAGGGGGTCGCGGGAGTTGAGGGCGGTGGCCCCATTCCGCCGGGGCACCTCCTCCGTGCCCGCCGCCTCTTGGTCACCCTCCCCGGCATGTGCCTTCTTCACAGGGCTGGACGACAGGCTCTTGGGCAGCTTGCTGGAGCCCTTCTCTGCAGCCTCCTTCTCGTTCAGCTGGGGCAGGGACATGGCATTCTTGACAAACAGGGCTGAGTCCCGCAGGGAGCCCAGCATGTCCCTCTGCTCCCGGTCCCCCCTGGTCACCGACTGCGACCGTTTGCTGCCCCGAAACTTCCGGGACAGGAGGCTGCGTTTGGAGGATGAGGAGGCGGCCTGCTGGTCCAGGGACTCACCATCCAGCTCGCCAGCCTTGCTGTTGAGGAAGGAGGTGTCCCCAAAGGCATCCCCGGCCCGGCCCACGTGCATGGTGTGGCGGAAGTCACCCAGCGGGGCACTGATCATCTCGGCCGTGAGGTCCACGCGAGAACGGCGCTTAGAGTGCACCGAGCTGGACACCAGCTGCTTGAGGATGGGCATCTTGCCCACAGGAGGGGAGGCAGGCCCTCCAGAGGCAGCAGGCAGTCCTGGGGTCCAATCTGAAGTCTGGCAGGTGGAGGAGGTGATGGGGAAGAGCTCAAAGGGCTGCAAGAAAGAACAACAGGCAAAGGGTTAACCCAGGCTGGCCTCACCGCCCAAGGCCCATCTGCCCAAGGGCTGTTATTCAAAGGCTGTTACCCAGCTGCCACCAAAATTAAATAATGTGAAATGAGCCAGCAATCAATTTCATAACCCTGACTATTTCTTCATCCACAGGTTCTCCGGTTAAGGGAGTGAGGGGAGCGCTTTTTGCAAATCTGGTTGCAGTTCAAGTAGCCACAGACACACTTTCCCTGAAACTTGGTGGGCGGGGGGGAGAGGGGAGGAGGGAAAGAGGAGAGGGAGAGAGAAAGAGATCTTTCTTCTAAAGGACAATGTCTCCCCGCCCTCCACACTTCCTCCCCAGCCAGATGCTGCCAGAGTAAACATGACCACGTTTAGGACATGGAAATGCACAGGTGACCACAGAGCAGTCTAGGAAAGAGACCGAGCCTATGGCTTGCCTCCTGTAAACAGCTAGTCTGGAGACGCGCTGTAAGTTCTTCCTGCTGTCTGACCTCAATCCCTGTAAAGTGAGTAGACACCTCCACCTGAGTCACAGTCCTCAGAGGAGGGAGGGGACAGGATGGGCCCCAGAGAGGTGCTGATTGGCATCGCTACACATGTGGGCGGCCCCACTCACTTTCTGAATCAAAATTGGGGCGGAGCTGCCGGGACCCACAGAACCAGCTCCCCAGCTTTCCAGTCCTTGCTGGGTGTCCCTTAAATGAGGATCCCACCTGCGATATCTCCATTATGGGCCCCAAGCTCTTTGCCAAGGATCTATACTCCACCTCTCGGGGAGATCAAGACCGGAAAACTCTCTCCCAATTTCTGTAATCATTAGGGGCGCAGGGAAGCAAGGACTAGACCCTAGATACCCTAGGTCCCCCGGGATCTGCAGACCCCCAGGTGATTAACCTGAATCAAGGAACAGCAGAGGGCCACCTGAAAATTAGAGGGACCACCTACGCAGTTCCGGGCAAGGGCCAAGGTGAAGTTTAGTGTTAGAGCCACACCAGCCCCTTTCCCTCATGAGGGACCTGCCCGAAATGCTAAACCCTGCAGCGAAGGACTCAGAAGGGCGAGGAGACTTAATGAAGATGGTGGGTGAGGGGTCACCAGTCCTGCTAACAGCACCCTCATTGCAGACCCACCCTTTCCACTGCAAAGCTCAACTCGTGGGTGCCCCACCCGAGTTTCTTCCTCACGCCCGGCTACTGCCCCGAGCTAGGCCACCATATCCCACCTGGCCCCTGACATCAGCCCAACAGGTCTCCCTGCTCCCCCTTTGTCCCCTTCCAGTTCATTCTTCACTTTTTCACTAGGAAAAAACCCTCCTAGGACTCCCCAGGCCAGACTCCTTGGTCTCACAATCAGTGCCCGCACACCCACTCAATGCCATCGTTCGCCCTTCGCCACCCCTGTGTGCTCTGCACCAGCCCCTGAGCTTCTGTCTCCTGGGCTCCAGGACTGGACGCATACAGTGCCTCGCTACAACACCCCGTCACCTGGCTCACCCAGCATCCTTCAGGGCTCAGCTGAGAGGTCACTTCTTCTGGGAAACCATCCTTAGCCAGGGTAAGTCCTGCCAGCCACCAGCCCCGTCCCAGCACTTTGGATGTCCTCTCTCCCAGCAGGCACTGGTTATGTTGTTCCGTCCTTCTGGCTGGACTGTAATCTCCCACTGGATTCTGAGCTTCCAGAGGGTTCTGACAGGGCTGTTCACCAGACTCCCATCCAGCAGTGCATGGCACAGTTGGTTCCAAACACCTGTCGAAAGGCCAATGCCTCCCTCCCCCAACCCCCTAGTTTCTCTCTTTCACCTTCTCAAAACCAGTGACAGTGCTGGCTTCACTTCAGCCTGGAGCCGGGCTCCAGGGCTCCCAGCATGACCTCTATGTCCTCTAACCTCCTCCCACGCTCTCTGCCTTGACTAGCTGCTGCCATCCTGTCTCATGGCTCCCCCATCAGCAAGTCGCCGCCCCCCCCCCGCCCCTGGCACTCATACTACTTGTCACTCCAGCAAACAAAGTTGTCCAGGGCGGGTAGTGGGAGCCAGGTACCAGGACAGCCCTGCCGCACAGGTGACCTGGACTGGGATCAGAGCCAGGTGACGACTGTCCTGGAAGGTCTTGAGATGACCCACTATAGTCAGGCAGCTCTCCCTCCCCATCAGCTCCTTCTCCCACCCAATGCTTAGGAAAGCACTCCCCCCCTACCATAACCTGAACCCTCTGTCCTGCCCACATTCTGGGAGCTAACCTCTAAACAACTGGATGGGAACACCGAGACCAGGGATAGGCAAACATTTTCTACAGAGGGACAGGCAGTGAAGATTTTTGGCTTCATGGCTAAAAGTGTCTTTGTCGCAGCAGTAGGAAAGCAGCTAGTATTTGCAGTAGGAAAGCCGTAGACTATATATGAACAAATGGGTATGTCACAACAAAACCTTATTTACAAAAATAAGTGGTGGGTCGGATTGGGCCTGTGGGCCGTAGTTTGCTTACTCTTAAACTATAATAGACACATAAAAAGCACTGGCCTTGGGGACATCCCCTCACTGGACATTGCTCGGGGTCCAGTGCTCTTGCTACCCCACTCCAGGATTTTCTCTTGCCCTTGGGGGTAACATCACTGACCAGTTACCATTACCAATTGAGCATCCCTCCCCACTTCTGGCTGGGGTGGGGGGGGCGGGGGTGTCCAGAAAAAGGAGGAGCCTCGCTGCTGCCTCCAAAACGTGCTTGTCTAATCGTTGAGCAGATCCCGACACTGTTGACACTTTTGAGCCGCACCAATCTTTGTGGTACGGGCTGTCCTGCACAGGGTGGGACGTCTACCAGCATCCCTGGTCTCAATCCACTAGGTGCCAGTAGCATCTCTCCCCCAGTGTGACCACCAAAACGTCTCCAGGAATGCCAAATGTCTGGGGGTAACACTGCGGGTGTAGAACTGCTGCCCAGGAGTGAGAACACTCAGGTGACAATAACGCATATACTTATTCACCAGGTAAACAAAAGCAAAGAGGGGTGCAGGCAGGGAAGGAAGGAGGGAGACAGGGGCAGGGAGTGGACATAAAGGGTCAGAATTGTGGGAACACAGTGACATGAACTGCCAGAGTTGCATTAAGGGTTTCAGTGTTACGGCAGGAATCCCCCGACTGAGGAAGCACCTTGAGGCCTGTGGTTTCCCCATCTCAAGTGCTTGTTCGAAAGAAAAGAAAGGAAAACCACAGGCCCAGCTGTCTAGGACTCATCAGGGATGATGCAGACCCGTGGCCACCCATGTGGCCTGGCCACAGGACAGGAGGGTCCCCACAGGACAGGAGGGTCCCCACAGGACAGGAGGGTCCCCATGCTCCCACCCTCCCTCCTTCTAGCATATCCTTGTGGGCAGGGCTATACAGAAGAGTGAGAGGGGCCAGCAGGAAAATCCCTAGGCCAGCCCCGGAATTACCAGGACCCTACATGGCCCAACACCCCAGGAAGACCGCGAGAGTTCGGGCCAATGCTCGCTGCTGCCTGTGGTGTCACTCCCTGTGGTGGGAACGAGGCTTTGGGGCTTGTGAAAATCCGAATCATCTTCAATATCCAGCATGAAAAAGACCTGAGAGTTGGGGCCTCAATGGCCACCAACTGGTCCCACCGCCCAACGAGGGGGGGCTGCAGGACCCAGCAGTCCTGGGGAGGGGGCGAGGGCTGGGTCTCCAGGACCTAGAGCTAAGAGCACAGACGAGACAGCCCAGGCTTAAGGGCTGAGGAGAACTCACTCACGGGCTTGTTTTCAGCCCTAGTGACATCTTACCCTAAGCTTCTAACAGAACAATTGGGGGAAGGGGGAGGAAATGGAACATAGAGTTCAAATACAAGGAGACGACGGGGCCAGCGCTGGGGGCAGTTCAGGAGGCCAGAGTGCCCACTGGAAAGGGATCTGCGGCTTTGGGAAGGGGTGTTGCTGAGAACAGTGAGTCAGCTCTGGGGAAGTGGCTACATTAGGCTGCCAGGACAGGACAGGGCAGCCACTCCCCACAGCCCGCCCTGGGCGGGACACCCCCACTCCACCTCGGAAGCCACAGTCCACTTTCCTGGCAGAGCTAAGGAAACCAGAGCAGTACTCACGGCTCTCCCAGCCTCCCCGCCTCCTGTGGAACCAGATTCCTCTACCCTTGGCCCCGCTGACCACAAAACATTCCTCCGAGGCAGGAGCAACGAGCCCTCCCCTGACGCCCAGGTCGTCAGTCGTCTACACAAGCCACACCTCCGCCTCGGCTCTCTCCCTCCTGGGATTATGGCCAATCACCCTGGCCTCCCAGATCAGCCAGCCCAGCTGCTGCTAGACAGACAGCAGGACAGGCTGGACCAACGCACTCCCAGCTCCCAGGCAGTGGCCTGTCCCTGGCAGCCTGGCCCACGCAGGATACAGACCCAGGTTCTCCCGGGGCAGCCAGGCCTCTCACTTTCCAGCTGACCTGCAGCTCACCCTGGTACACAAAGTACACATGCTTCAACACCCACTTGCCACTGCCCGGACACAGCCGCCCCCTCCACAGTGCTAACCATCCATCTAACACCAGCACAAAGCACATGGCTGGACAGAGGAGGCATGGGCACACGGCTTCATTCGTGCCTTGGAATGGCCAGAGAGGCTTCATTCACTACCTTCTTTCTCTTTCCCCCTCTCTCATCTAGTGACTTACCTGCATACCCATAAATTTTCCCACACTCTCTGGGCCCTGCAGACAAGAGCAGTGAAAACAAGCCCACGCCCCTGCCTTCCAGGGCACACTTGCAGTGTGAGTGCGGGTGGGTGGGGAGCCGGGCTATAAACATGCAAATAAAACTGTATCTTGCTGTCCTGTCAAGAGGGAAATGAGGTGATATGGGCCAGCGAGGGAGTTAAAGGGCTGCAGAGGGCCCTCTGATGAAGGGGCACTGTGAGCTGAGAACTGAATGATAAGAAACCAGGCACGTCAAGAATATTCCAGCAGAGGGAAGAGCACATGCAAAGGTTCAGAAGTAAGAACAAGGTTGTGATGTTGGAGGAACACAATCCTAGTGGCCAGGGCCCAAGTCACCCAGGGCCCTCCTCTCTGTAAGAGCAGGTAGGCGTTTGGATGGCGTTCCAGGTGAGCAAGGAAACCAGTAACAGTTCCTAAGCAAGCAAGCCACCCAGTCTGAGTATGTGGAAGTTCTCATGGCTGCTGGCATTGGTGGCATGGAGCAGGGGAAGCAGGAATTCAGGGCAAAGAGGAAGGGGGCCAGGACATGGGTGTGGCTGAAGAGCTGGACAGACGGGGCCACATTCAGGGCATGTTTTAAAGGTAGAGACACCCCAAGATGTTGAGTGCCCAGATCAGGGAGGAGAGAAAGGGCAGAATCAAAGGGGACTTCAGGTCTTCCAGAGCCACTTAGAGCACCAGGTGTCCTCTTCCAGTGGTGGGTCTGCCCCAGTGGGCTGTGGACCTTTCTTCTCCCAGGGGTGCGCCCAATGTTCCACCACTAGGTAGAACGTAACTTTACCGAGGCGGGGGAGGCATTCTACTATACACAAGGTGGGGGACGCCTTGTGTGGGGGACGCATTCTGTCAATGTCAGCTGGAACAACTCGCTAGAGGGGGGTTGTGCAAGAAACACGGACCTGGCTCTCTGTAAGGAAGATCCGGTGGTTTCTGGAAGGCTCACCAGCCTTATCCTGCAAGATAAGAAGTCGCAGTGAAGGTGGCAGGCTGTTATTCCAACAGCGGACAGGGCCGATTGGCAGCTCGGCAACGGGGAGAACTGTGGCTGCTTTGATCCACAGGGTTACATCCTGCCGGAGGGACTTGAATGGGGCTGTGTTGTGATTTTTGCTGACTTCAGTACTACTCAGACTCTGGTAGTTCCTTCGTGCGCATTGCCAAAAGCCCTCGTATTTGAAAGTGTGCTGTTTGCATCAGGAGGTAAGAAGCTCTGTCTTAAACTAATCTGAGCCTGAACAACCACGATTAAAATAATAAAAAAAAAGAAGCCCAGGATGGAAACATGAGCCATCACCATTATAACTCCTGCACCACTTGTGTGTCTGTGTCAAATAATCTCCTTAAAATACCTGGGTGTGGAGCGACCACACTCAGAGATGGAGACTAAATTAAGGGACTTGCCCGAGGTCATGGATTGAAGCCAAGGCTGGATTCCCACACCAGGGCTCCAGCCATGAAAATAGCCATGCACCCCCCACGGGAGGGGGCCCCCAGCACATAAAAAACATGGAGCGTGCAATTTGTGTATATCCACATATATACATACATGTATTTTTGTAGGACATGTCTATTATCAATGCATGCATCAAGTTTTAGTTTTTTTTTTGTTTTTTTAAATCAATATACACATACGTTCTCGTGTTTTCTTCCCATATCCCAGTGGATCTTCTGCACACCCCTGGGGGTGCTAAAACACGGCACCCACAGTGTCATGTGACACCCACTGAGGCATGCACAATGCCTGCAACTTTAGATTCCCAAGACCGAGAGATGAAGGGCACTACCCAACTGGTGAAGCAGGGAGAGGTACTGGCCATAGGTCATGGTGCTGGTGAGTGACCCAGGTGGCACTGGAGCCCAGGTGTCCTTTCCCCAAATCGAAAAGTCTTTCCCAGATGACACGGGGGACTGACTCACTGCCAGGCACCAGGCTAGACCTACTGTCTGTTATCATCTCGCCCATAATACGTGCTGGGAAAGGCAAGAGGGAAGGAAGGACGTCCCTCCCACCAAGCGGCAGGTACTAGGTGCCACTGGGCAGGGAGAAAAGAACACGACCCTGGACCAAGAGCTGCTGACAAGTCAAAATGATCCTAGGACGGGGTGGTGTCATGACATCAGCAACTATGGAAGTTTCTTCAAATAACGGCTATAAAACAAATGTGACTCGGCAATCTACCCTACGGAACTATTAGGTTGGTGCAAAAGTAATTGCGGTGTAAAAGGTAAAAATAATTGCAAAAACCACAATTACTTTTGCACCAACCTAATATTTTCAAGTCACAAACACAGGTATCCAACAAAGCCTTATTCATAATAGCAAAAGAATGGACACAACCTAATATCCAACAAAAAGAAAAAGCTGGGAAAACTGGGAGCCATTAACGCAACAGGTCATCACGCAGACATGAAAAGTGGAGCCGTGAAGACCATGCTTTGACATGGAAAACTGGTCACCCAATGGCACCAAGTGTGAGGAAAAGGCAGAACTGGCTGCATCTCTACGAAAAAGCCCTCGTGAAAGACTTACAGGCACCAGAGAAATGAAGGAGTTGTGTCAGGCTGGAGAGGAAAACAGGCTTTTGAAAACAAGTTTCCTTTCATGTGGTAGTGCTGTTTTAATAATAATTTTAAAATCCCAAAGCATCAAAGGCTTAAGGAAAAGTCTTCTAATTTCAAAACCAGCTCAAGACTAGTTCTCAGGGCTCAGCACAAGGCACCCAATAGGGGCTGGGTGAGAATGGGTTCAGGTGTACTCCCCATATGGTAAAATCTCCCATTGATGTGTGTTCTCTTTCTCCCCCTCTCCCCCTAAGTCACCCCCAAACTGGACATGTCTGTTGGGTCCTCCTTTTAGGCTAAGTCTTCTGGAAGGAGAAAGTGAACAATCTGTAACAATCTGGTGTCAGGGAAAACCCGGAGCTTAGGATATCCCACAAGCTCTGCTTCCCCACAGCTGCTTCCTGATGTTTGAGCCCCCTCAGCTGAGCAGGAGATGAGCGATGACCAGCCCCTTCCCCCGCCCCCACCACGCCCACCACCGGAGATTGGCCAAGTTCCAGTTACACTGAAGCTCTAAGCTGGAGGCCAGCATCCACCACGGGCAATCCCACAGTGGAATCCAGAGCCCATTGGTGAGCCCTGTCCGAGGGACCCTGGGCAGGTCAAAGTTCTACTCCTGCGGCTTCTACGGCCCCAGCTCAGCGCTTCTGATGGCTGTAGGGACAAGAGAAAACCAGAAGGGGCGGGGGTCACACCAGGACCTCCAGCACCCTAGGGCTCCACCAGCTGGTTGACCCCCCCAGCCGTATGCAGAAGTAGCAATCCTGTTAGCAGTTCCTGTTCACTGTGTGCCTGCTGCATGCCGGGCACTGAGCTGGGACACCTTAAGTGTATGCCTCCATTTTACAGGAAGGGAAACTGAGGCTC
Organism: Rhinolophus hipposideros; assembly: GCF_964194185.1. Taxonomy (NCBI): domain Eukaryota; kingdom Metazoa; phylum Chordata; class Mammalia; order Chiroptera; family Rhinolophidae; genus Rhinolophus; species Rhinolophus hipposideros. The sequence goes on from NC_138066.1 coordinate 47,232,387, forward strand.
GGACAGGGTGATTTCCCTCACTCCCTCTCACAGACACTAAATGGTAATGGGAGCCCATTTGGGGCAGACCTTAGAACACATGGTTTCCGGTATGAGGCCATGCCCCCGGGTTCATTCAGATGGCCACAGCTGAGAACGTGCACACAGAGGGACAGGGGAGGATGGGATTGGGGAGGATGGGATTGGGGACGCTGCTTGTCTAGGACCCTTGGAACCAGTACTCACTTGACTGACATGCCCATTAGAGACCTACTCCAGGCCCGGCTAGGATGGGCCCCTCCTGACCTGATCTCGTTCATTCCCACTTCCTGCTCCGCCGAGCCTCCCAACATTCTGATTCCCTGGGAGGTGAGAGGAGCATCCTGAAGACAGAAGCCTGGACTCCGCCACACATTCAGCAGTGGGCCCAGCACAAGCCCCGCTTCTCGTGCCTGTCCTGCTCCAATCTCCATCCCATGTTTCTTGACAGTTCCAGCTGCCAAGAAGGAAGACCAGTGCCCCGACCCAACCTCCCTCCCTAAAATCTCCCAGCCTGAGCACCCTGCCAGCCAATCCAGACCAGGCGCATAGGCCCAAGGGTGCCACTGCCCAGCCACACTCGGGCAGATCCCATTTCCTGGAGATAAACATTCTTTGCTTTGGTAGCCTCTTCCTGGAAGAAAGGAAAGTGAACAAGGCCCCGTTTCACGACATGCTTTCCACAGCTGCAAGCAGCCAACACACATTCCCCCAGGCAGTCCTGCTGGGGAGGCAGGCGTGTGACTGGGGAGTGGGGTGAGCCGTCCTAGGTAACCAGGACACTAGGCTCTTGTCAGAGCAGGGCGCATAGGGTGAACTGCACAGGAAGTGGGCAGTAGTCCAGGCCAGGACTTCTCAGCGACTTCCACTTCATGCTGCCTCTCCAAGGGTTATTAAATAATTTAATTTATACCTACACTGTCCAATATGGCAGCCACCAGCCTTCTGAGAGCGTTTGAAATGTGGTGAGTTCCAAACTGACTTGTGCTGAAGGGTAAAATACACAATAGACTTCAAAGACTTGGAATGAAAAAGAGAATGCCAAACAGGTCATTAATGTTTTTTTACAGTGATTACATGTTAAAATAGTAATATGTGGAATATACTGGGTTAACTACAATTGGTCATTTCACCTTGCTACTTTTAAAAATGTAGCTATTAAAAATGTAAATTATATAGGGGACTTGCATGATATTTCTGTTGAATCCTGCCGATTCAGACTTTTTTCCCTTTTATTACACAAGGAACACTTTCCACTGGAGATGAATAAAGCCAACCATTGTTCACATTTGGGTGAAAATATGAACATGTTAGTAAATAATGTTACATTATTTTAGATTAGATCCTAAGAGCCTACATTTTATATTCAGTGGGCCACTGATGAATGCTGGGTTGTTTTAGTTTTGTTTGAACTCTGTAACAAATATCCTTCCAGCTAAATCTGCGTAAGTCCTTAACTATTTCCGGAGGATGCGTACTTATAAGTGAGTAAAGTGACTTTTGTTTCTTATTGTTAACTTGTTTTCCAGAAGGTTTTACCAAGTACAGTCTCACCAAGTAGGATGATGGTATCCAACACCAGGAAATACATTTTCTTTAATTGAATTGACAACAAAACACAATCACCACCACCACCCTCACAAACTTGTAATTTGCATTTCTTTGATTACTAATGAGGGTGAGCATTTAAAAACATATATTGCTGGCATCTGTATCTTCTCCTGAATTGCTTGTTAAAGGCTTTTACCCCCTTTTCTATGGGAGGGAGGGGGCTTCACCTTTTCCAATGGATTTGTATGGCTTTTTAAAATATTAAAGCTATTTCAATTTTTGACCACCATATTTTGCAAAGATTTCTGCAAATTTATCATACACCTGTTTATATTCTGCGATCTTGTTGTTTTCTTTCCCGTAGATGCTTATTAATTTGTACATGGTCAAGTCTGCTTTATGGTTTCTCATGTTAGTATCATGAAGTAAAGACATCCCCACTCCCACTCCCAGGTTTATGAAAATATTCACACATAAAACGACCAGGTAGTGCAAATTCAAAACGACTCATAGAAAAAAAGGCTAGAAGGAAATACAACAAACTAAGAGATGCCTGTGGCTTGTAAAATTGTGGGCCACTTAAAATAGAAAATAAAAAAATTAAACTATAACCACAAAGTAATGTTAGTCACCAATTCCTTATAAAATTGTTGTATGAGTTAAGCACCAAACACTACCTTCATCAGCTATTCAATTCTTTATATATAAATACCACCCGCATGTGGGTCTACTCCAGACTCCCTTTTCTGTTCATTCCTAAACCAGGTCTCCACTGTCAGTCTGTAAAATATGTTTCGAGTATGTAGTCGGGTAGCAGCCCAACTTTAACGTTTTTTCTAAAATTTTCTTGGCTTTTCTAATGTGTTAGTCTTCCAGGTGGACTTTCAGAAACATTTTATTAAGAAATCCTGACAGGATTATATTGGAATTGAAAGGGAACAATAAATGGAATGGGGAAGATCTGACTATCTCAACGTCACGTCCTCACATCCATCTTTAGACATTCTCCATTAAATTTTGTGGGTTTTTGTCCTCCTACACGTCTTACACGTTTCTTGCCATGTTTATCCTGGGTCATTTTATGGTCTCTTCCCCACCTCCCCGTAGCTATATATTCTGACTGCTTAGAGCTAGTATGTGGGAAGCCACAATTTTTTTAATGTATGCACATTTATTTCATAGCCACCTTACTAAGCTTGCACTGTCTGACACACTCTAATCAACTTCATGATTGAATCTTTCGGGCTTTGCAAGTAGACGAGCCCATCATCTGTAACTAATAATAATTCTGCCTCCTCTGCTCCTCATTCTTATCTTGTTATATTGGCTACAATTGCCAATATTGTGTTGAATAATACTGCTGACATAAAACATCTCTGTTCCTGGCATGAGTGGTGATATTCTAAACCCCAGTCTTGAATACAGTAGCCACTGGCCACATGGGGGCTGTCGGGCTTGAAATGTAGCTAGTGAGACTACGGAACTGAATGTTTTATCTTATTTCAGTTCTTTTAAATGTAACACCCGATGCTTGGTTCAGCGATGGGAAAACTTCAGTTTAAAACAACTTGAATGTGTGAATCTACTTTTTCAACTGTACATTTTAGGAAATCCAAATTCTGACTGCGTATTTCTGAGATTCGGCATCCGAATTGAGATGCACTATGGGAGTAAAATACATACATACTGGATTTTGAAGACTTTATATGAAAAAAATAATGTAAAATAGCTCATGGATATTTTTTCTGATTCCATGGTGAAATGACAATACTTTGGATATACCGTGTTTCCCCGAAAATAAGATGTAGCTGGACCATCAGCTCTAATGCGTCTTTTGGAGCAAAAATTAATATAAGACCTGGACTTATTTTAATATAATAATATTTTAATATTTTAATATAAGACCGGGTCTTATATAATATAATAATATAAGTATCAGACCGGGTCTTATATTAATTTTTGCTCCAAAAGACGCATTAGAGCTGATGGACCAGCTACGTCTTATTTTCGGGGAAATACAGTACTAGGCTAAATGACACATTATTAACGTTAATCTTAGTTTTCTTTAGTTATCTTTAGTTTTCTTAGTTATCTTTAGTTTTCTAAATGTGGATACTGGTAAACTGAAAGTCACATGTGGCCAGCATTACATTCCTATCGACAGCACTGTCTGGGGTGTTTCCATTAATCACCGTGCTTAGATTGTCTCAAGCATTTTAAGGAATTTACAGTTCTTACAGTTTATAGGAAAAGGATGGCAATAACTCAACCAGGCTGAGTAGCAGGCAACACACCATGGGGAGGATAATTTACCCTTTCATTGCTGGAAAATATAGAAGAGGATGTCTGGTTCAGTTGACACAGTGACTTGTAACGGAGAGGGCTATGGAAGACCATTCCCCAATGTGGGCTCTGACAGCCAGCGAGATTGTGCGCTGAGGAACCCACTCTGGGAAATGCCATCCTGGACCCTACCCATGGACCTCAGGTGGACATGCCAACCCCCTCCCCCTCCCGCAACCATGGGTCATGGAGGAAGTACGCGAAAGGAACTGACACTCACTGAGCTTTTACTCTACACCAAGTTAGATGCTTTGATTAAACTGCCTTTTTTTAAATTTATAAGCAACACACTGTCCTAGGCATTTAAAAGATTTTATCTCAACAATCCCATGGAATATTTATCATCATCCCCATCTTACACATAAGAAAACTGAGGCTTAGAGTTAAAGATTTACCCAAGTCACACAGTTGCTAAGGACAGAGCAGACAGGATTCTAGGTCTGCCTGCTTCTGAACTCTGGGCCTTTCCCACTTTTCCCGCACCAGGGGAGGGTCAGAAGCGTGGTGGGGACAGGCCTCCGAGGTCTGACGAAGGTTATGGACACATAAAACCCGCGGGATGCAGTTTTACAGAGAATTTCAGATTAAAATTTGCCTGGTCTGGTCACCCCATTCCCCACAACTCCAGGATAAGTAAGGATAAATCCTGGGAAATACAAAACACAGGGCCCCTCCACCCCCCACCCCCAGGTCCATCCTGTGGGGAACCGCTGTTCCTCCTGGGCTGGAAATGGGGCACTCTCTCCACTCTGAGTCTGCGTCTTTGTCCCTCCATCCACCTCCCTCCTCATCCCAGAGCCATGGGCTGTGGACATAGCGGAGGAAGGCCAGTGGGGAGTTGGGTGGGGGGAGCCCATTTCACCAGTTAGAACAGCATGGGAAGGGAAGAGAAAGGAGCGAGCCATGACCTAGGAGTGACAGGAAGCGACAAATCAGGAGTCAAGACGATGAGGAGCCAGGGATTGACTCAAGGACATGTAACAACTTTGTTTGTTTACAGGGCTCTTCCTGGAGCCGTGTTTCCTCACCCCCACCTCCTCACAAGCCACAAGAGGGAGAGCCAGGAGAGGGGAAGGGGTGCCTGGTAGGGGCCCTACTGTCCCCATGCAGCAGGTCTCCCTCATCTGGGAGTGGCCCTATTGCTGTCCCCGCCCTCCACTCTCACCTCAGGGCCTCAGAAGGAAGCAGCTGGGCTTGAAATCAGATCTGCCAGGCCTTGTTTGGGTTCACTTCGCTTCTCTTGAGATCAGAGTGCCCAGCTGAGGAATGGAGTGAAAGGGTACTCTGGGGTCTCCAGACTCACTCCAGAGCAGGCCCGCCAATCTGCAGCCTCAGTCCTGCCGGAGCATGTAGTGTGGGGGTGAAAAGCGTGGCCCCTAGAGCCAGACTCCCCAGGTTTCATGGGTTGGCTCAGCCCCACTGGGCAAGTTACTTGTGTCTCAGTTTCTGCATTAGCTTTCAAAGCGATTGATAACATTATATACATCCTAGCGCGACTGTGAGGATTAAATAAGCTAATATATGTAAGCACTTGGCGCAACGGTGTATAAAAGCTGAGCCCCCTTGCGTGTTTGCTACGAAGACAATAATGGAACGTGTTCTCTCCCTCAGCAGTGCCCTTTATATAGACCTTGAAAGGTAGAAGGAGAATTCCAGCATCCCCAGTGACACTCTGGCCACTGTCACTCCCCTAAGTTCAAAGAGGACACATTATTAACCTGGGACACATACCTCCAGTGTTGCCTGAGGATACCTAATCCAAAGGCTCCCGGGCTGACCTCTTTCAAAGTTCTTGGTGGTCCCCAGGACGAACTGTTGAAGGGGAAGGGGAGCTCCAAGCTTCTGAAGCCCAGGTGCAGACAGTAGTTCTCACCGGGGTGGGGGGTGGGGGGGGGTGAGGTGGGAAGCAGCCCCAAACTTGCTTTCTTCCCCCCTTTGATGTCCCTCCTCCCCTCTTGACCCTTCACCTTTAATGATGCCCACGGAGGAGCCTGGCTTCTAGCAGACAGGCCTTAAGCTCTTTCTGATTTCACTTTCAATTGGGTGCGTGAGGTGGAAGGGAGAAATTCTACTTCCATTCCTTCATAACTCAGGATTTGGGGGGACCCTGGGTGGGTGCTACCAGCAAAAAAAAAAAAACCACAAAACCTCCAATAAAATACTGCCTGGTCCTTTGGGCCTAACCAAATTCTCCTTAGGTGTCCATAAATTGTACTGCCAGCCCTAAGGAGGTTCCTTTGTGCCGTCTGCCCCTCTACTCCCATTATTTTATTGAGCCTTAAACCCCACAGCGGGTGTGGAGGGGTAACACCAGTCCCCTTCAGATACTTCAAGGACAAGGGCAACTTTCTCAGGAACGGAGAAGGGTTGCACTGAGTGGGAACCTGGGGGTGAAGAGGAAGGAGGGGTAGGGAACAAAAGCTGAAACAGAGCCTGGCTTCATTGTCACACTGGGGAGCTCTGAAGCTGGGGCTTGCAGACCAAGTTCCGTTACCATGACAACTGCATGGACACAGGCAGCAGAACCCAGACCCCCAGGGAGGTTGCCCCGCATGCCCCCATCTGCCACCCCAGTGGCCAGGGCAGAAGCTTGAGCAGCTTTGGCTGAGCACAGAGACGCTGTCTCTGAGGACACAGCTGAGGGGGCTCTCTCTTGCCCTGGCACTGCTGCTTCTCAGATGCCCTCTGCCCCTGGGATGAAGGAATGAGGGGGAAATGCCAGCAGTGCAGAGTGGCTGGGTGAGAAATGTAAGTCTTCCTTCATGAATATGCCCCAAACTGCCCTCACTTGACCCGAAGGGGAGAGCCACCCTCCTCTGGGGAGGATAAGTGGAGTCCACCTGTGGCCCCATCCCCAGCAAAGGAAGGCTCCGGATGTCAGTGCTGCCTGGCCTGGAGCCCTGAGCTGCACTCTGGCAGTGCCTGCGGGAGACTGATGTACGTTACTGGAAGGAGGCCCACGGCTCACAAGAGGCATGTTTTAAGTTGGGGCTTTAGGGACACAGCCAGTGGGAATGAGGAAAAGTAATGGGTAAGCTTCGTTCACAAGGCACTGCAAGCAGAGAAAAGGGCCATGTCCGGCCACACACAAGTCCCTCCCCTCAGGCCCATCTAGTGCCCTGTCCAGAAAAGGCTGCCATGGGCCTATCCTCCCTAGGGCACCCCAGAAGTCCTGGGTGGAGCTGGCCTTCAGGACCCTCGGCCAGAAGCTCCAGGGTTTGGTACCTTTTCCCAAGGTTGAGGAAAAGCCTCAGGTACATGAGTCAGAAGACCTAAGCTCAGGGTCAGCTCTCATCTTCCACGACAAGCTTGCTCAACCCCTCTCCCTCCCCCTCCACCCCCAAGCCTTATCTCTGGCATCAACCCAGATCCTTTTCCTCCAGGACAGACTACTCCCTCCCTACAGGGGACAAGCCCCTCTGAGTCTGTGGAACACGCTGCCAAAGGAAGCTAGAGTCACTGCCCAAGAGGAATCCTGGGTGCTCTGGCGTCTGAGGGCTCCACTCCTAATCAATCCAAACCAGAGGAAGAGAGACACAGAGAGAGGGAGAGATATCAGTAGTGAACACCTTGCCTGCCACACCTAGGCACAGCCTGTCCTGGTCACAGAAATCAACCAACCACTCCAAAGGTGGAGGAGTTTGAACTCCCTGAACCACAGCCAACCTGGAGCCCTTCTGGGAAAGCTCCTGACTTATAAAAAAGGGTCTAAGATCCCCCTCCCAGGTCAACATTTGTCCCCCACCCCGCCCCATTTTGTAGATGAGACTCATCTGTTTGGGGCTCCCTGACCTTCAGTCCTGGTTGGGTGTGGCTACACATCCGCTTGGGACGAGTACCCGTGGTTGGGTGTAAGAGAGAAACGAGGGCGGAAAGGCCGGAAGTCCAGAAAATGGAAGGACCGCTCCAAGTAGAGGCCTGAGCTAGAGTATAATATGAGCCCTCAGTCATCAGTGAGCAGGGGCCGTGAACTCAGGGAGGTATCAGAGGGGCTAGGACTCACCTCAACCTGTCACCTCCTGGGAGCAGTCTCACTTTATCACACTGGCCCCCTCCCAGTCCCTGCAGGGGTGACCAGGAGGACCCGCTTGAGTATCTCCCAAGGTTCTCTAAACCCTTTGTGGGAAGGAGCAGCTGTCCTCAAGGAGTGGAGGGCTGAAGTCCAAGTTGAGAAGAGATAAACCACTCTAATCTGTTGGTCACATGGCGGCTCACACAGGGCAGCTGATGAAAGCCGGAACCCACATGGCACCCCACATTCACAGCAGGGTCCTAGCTACCCAACAGGGACAGACCCTGACAAGTAGCCAGTGCATGCCCTATTATTGCTTAGGGAGCCCTGGGGCTACCTAGAGGCTTGGCTGGGCCCAGCCCTGATCCAGCAAACTCCCCATTTCTGGGGGAAATCCACAGCGCCACTCCCCCTTCCTTGTGCCCTGTTCTTTGTTCTCTTAAAATTCAGTCCACCCTGCCGGTGGTCCCCTCCTCCACCCCAGCCTCAGAAAGGGGCGGAGGGTGGAGAGTTATTAGAAACCCAGACTGTGCAAAGAAGTTGCATTGCGGGAGACCCTCCTGCAAGGGGCCCCTCATTGTTTACGCTGGCTGGATGGGGAAAGCTTTCTCTGGTCCAGATGGCTGCTGGGGGTAAGGATGAGGGAGTCTCTCCCTAGCACCCAATCACTCTAGAGAGGCGCAGGGGGCTTCAACAGCTCAGGGACCCTTTCCCCATTCAACTGCTCAGGCACAGGGGCAAAAAATGGGCACCGTGGACGCCGGCGAGGGCCGTGGGAGCCGGTCAGATTGCAAGGGTTGACAACAAGAAAAGAAAACCCATTGTATTTCCCCTCCATTTTCCCAGGGAGAGAAAGAAAACTTCCAAAGCCCGAGCTGCAGTATCTCATTGGGAAACACAAGGAATCTGGTTTGAGTTAGCGGAGGGCACCCCTCCCCCCCGTCTCACACACAACCCCCAGCTACGGCTCCGTCCTCTCCCAGGAAGCCCGCCCAGCCTTAGCCCTCCAGGCCCCTCTCCGGGTTCCCGCCCAGTACTCCTCGCTCGGCAACTAACCGCTGGGGGTCCAGCCCGCAGGACAACTGATGCAGGAAGCACCAGGGGCAGGGGCAGTTTTGTACCCCCAGCGGGGGGCGCTCCCGGGAGGGGGCGGAGCCAGAGACGGCTGATTGCAGCTCCACCTTCCCAAGCTGGTGATTAAATCATTAACCACCCAGTCCCGGCCCGCGGCCAAGCCGGGAGCCTTTGCCCCGGGCGCAGCCGGCGCGCCGGTCCCACGCGTAGCCCCCTCCCAGGCTCCAAATGGGCCGCCAGTTGGGCTGGGCCCCACCCCGCGGCGGCCTCTCGATCTTCCGAGGAGGCGGGCGAGGCGGGATGCTGGCGGGGAGGGAACGGCTGGCCAGGGAAGGAGGCGGAGATGGCCGGGGCTGGGGGGAGAGTATTTGTTTCCTCGGCCATTCCCTTCCAGGCAGCTTCCTCCGGCCCAGTGACACTGGGTGGCGTGTGCTGCAGGGTGTACGAGAGCAACAGCGCGTGTACACGCCTCCGCCACGACAGACGAAGAATCCGGCTCTTATTCATGGAGAACTCCCGAGCGCACACACGCCCCCCTCGGGGAATCCGCAGGCGGCGCGCGGCCAACGGCTGTGCCCCTGCGGTCACCGACACACACACCCCACTTCTAGGCAGGGGAGGACCTTTAAATCCCGGCCCCCATGCCACCCCACCCCCACCCAGCAGCGCCCTGGCCCGGGCCGGAGAACCTCAGTTGGGAGAGGAAATCGAGTCCGAGCGAGGCTTCACCCGGCTCTCGGCCACTCCCTCGTCCCCAAACCCCGCTCTGCTCCGACACGGGGAGCGCGGCTCTGGTCCTCAGCCCCAGCCCTGCCACCGCGGGCGGGCGCGGTGAGAAGCGGCGGCGCCGAGCAGGGGTGTCTCTGAGCCCTCGTCCACACCCCACACCCTTATCGCGGCTTTTCCAATCCCTTCCGCCGCACAGGGGGGGCTCGAGCCCCCCGAGCAGAGCGGACCCGGACCTCGCAGGGCGCAGCTGGCTGCCACGGTCGCCTACCTGGGTCCCCAGAGACGCGAGCGCCGGGCAGGTACCGCCGCGCTCTCCGCTGAGTGGGCTCCGCGCGGCGCCGGGGCGTGCGGCCCATGGCAGCGCCGGCGTTTATTTCCCTCGGGCTCGGGCTTCCAGAGCTGTGGCCTCACGGACACGCCCCTTCCAGGCTCCGCCTGCATCCTCCCGCCCACCCCGCCCCCCCCCCACCCGCGCTTACATCACAGCGCCGCCGCAGCCAATGGCCGCTGCGATCTACAGCCCGGCCGCTCGGCCTCCAGGGTTCAAATCTGAGAGCAGGAGACTGTCGGAGCTCCAGGTGGGGTGCCCGGGGCTGGGAAGCCGGCTGGGTCCCGGGCCGGTGGGGCCTCGCTGCGCTCCCGCCGGATCCCCCAACCTGGGGCCCCGGAGCCAGAGGCGCCACTTGCCCCGGGGGGAGCCAACGCGAGGTCCTCCTGAGACTGCCCCCATTCGGAGCAGGGACCAGACGCCGATGACCTCCGCCTCCTCCCTCCCGGGCCCAGTCCCTACCGGAAATGGGAGCCCAAGGCGACGGTTGGCGCCGCCAGGGTGGGAGATTGCTCCCCCGACTGAACCGGGACGAGAGGGGCAGGGAGGAGCCGGCCCGAAGCCGGCCTCGCAGCGGGTGTGAGCAGGGTTTCAGCTGGAGGCTCTTCTGTGACCGTCCCGCTGTCCCGTTAGTACCTTTTGCCCGAGTATCCGCGGAGGCTCTGTTCTGCTCCACGTGAAGCTCAAGGGGCTGAGCCTCCTGAGCCCCAGGGACTGAATCCTACGAGAAGCAGGCCTTGGGTTTGATTCTTGTAGGAGGGATCGCTTCCATCTGTAAACGATCGTCACTAATCAAAGGGAGATACTCCAGAGGAGAGTGAACACAGCACAAAGCCAGAGTTCCCTTGCTGTTAGTCGCTCCCTTGCCTGCGTTTTCAAAAAAGAGGGGTGGAGGTAGTGGAGGGTTCAGACCTCCCGCCAACTGGCCTTGGAGGAGATCCCTTAGTAGGTCCCTTTCGGCTGGTGCTGTCCCCTCATTGCTGCCAGATGTAAGCCCTAACTCATTGTTGTGTCCACGGTCCCTTCTGTTGAGCCATATTTAGGCCAGGAGCAGAAACCTTATCGTAAAAGCCATCTTGTCTTGATCCTGTCTTGCTTTATGTCCTACGGGCCTGTGATCAGACAGCCTGGGCGTCCAGACAGTCCCCTGGGGCCAGGATGTGGACCTGGAGGGCTTGGTCAAGCCCTGAAACCTTTGTCAAGGAAAACCCTCTGAAGCATTGAAGGGGCAATAGCCTCATTTACCCCTCCTATAAAACTCCATGCCCCTCTTAGTTTGGGGGAGGTTATGATCTTTTCCCTCTGCTTTAGCCTGACCCCCGGCAACTCAAACACGCCAAATAAATTCTGATAGACCAATCTTGTTCTCCCACGACAGTCGTGCCTAACAACTTCCCTCCTGAAATTGCAGCTCTTCTTTAATCTGTTCCAAGAAAGATTTCCAGATTCTCCGAGGCCCCTCCCCCCTCAGCCCCTTCTCTTTCCTTTCATTGAAAACAAATTATTTCGTTTTAGGGCTAGCTGACTGTAATCTGTTCACCTTTTCACAGGTGTCTGAGGCTTGGCCTTCCCAGTTAGAGTACATCGACAAAATGTAATTCCAGGACGAAGTCTTTCTGTTTCTTGGTGATTTCTTCTGCCCATTAAGCTCTGCCTTCAGGCTTCCTTCCACAAACATTTCACTTTCGCTGAAGTTTGCCTGTGGGGACAAGGCTGAGTGAAGCCCCATCCCGCCCTGAGGAGGCCCACAGTGGACAGAGGCTGCCCAGGGAAGGAGCTCAGATGATTCTAGACGTGACTCCCCACTGTGCTGCTGGAACCCTTGCAGGGAGGCTTGATTGGAAGAAAGTGCTAATTTCCCCGGAAGTTTAGAGTCCCAGGCCTGGGATTTTAGAATGGCCCCTGCCTCCTAAGTATCTGCTGAGGCAAAGTTTTGCTCCAGCCTTTCAGACAAGAACTGTCTATTGATAATCAGAGGAAATAATAATAATAATAAAAAAGAACTTAACGCCTGAATACCTACCTTGACATTTTGGGCAAGCGCTAAGCCCCTGACTCTGGAGAGGGATTTCAGATCTTAACTGCACCTTTGGAGTAACTTGACCTCTAAGCCTTTAGGCCTGGGTGGTGTCTCTGCCTGTCCCAGGTGTTGAGGCCTGCCCTTGGGACTTGGGGGCATGTGGCCCTCACAGCTGCATGGTCCTCATCCTGTCCCACCATGCGCCCCACCCACCCCAAATTCACACCTCCTAGTGCAGGGGTGTCCCAACTTTTTTCAACGTTTTTCACCAAGGGCCGTATGCGGTAAAATACACAAACAGCCGGGCCACTCCTCGAGGTGAAGTACGGATTGCCTCACCTGGTTTATTTAAGTAAACTAAATATATTTTTGGAATTTGCTGCGGGCCAATTAAAAATGGATCGCGGGCTGCAGTTTGCCTGCGGGCCGCAGTTTGGACACCCCTGCTCTAGTGTTTGTCTTCACTGGGTTCTGGGCATGAGAGTTCACATTATTTTGCTCCAGCCCTAAGAGGGTCCATTAAATTGGTTAATCCTATTTCCTTATAGAGAAGTTGGAGGCCCCACTCACACCAGTTTGGTGTTTGCCATGAAGTATGACTCTTGGTCGATCATTTCATTTTCTGGAATGAGCTGATCTCCAATGCCCCTTCCCATACAAATGCTCTATGACTTCCATCTGTATCCTGAGTTCTGTGCCCCGTAACTTGTCCTCCTCCTGGAGTTAGTGGAGATGGTCCTGCATGGAGACCTCAGGGTGTCACCAGGGCCTGATATCAACATAGTTTGGGATGGAACCTTAGTGCCCTGAGGCCCTCCCTGCCCTGGACTATTTGTTCCCACACCCTTGGCAGAGGCTCTTTCACTCCTTGGTTCCCTGTTCTTGGGAACCACCTGGAGCTCTTTCACGGGCAGGCCAACCTCTGCTGAGCAGCCTGGGAAAATCCCCAAGATACCAGGCCTGGGGCTCAAGGTAAGGCCCGCAATCACTGTGGGAAAACCCCCAGGCCTCCAGGTCATAAGCCCTCCTCTTAGGGAGTTAACACACACCAGACTTTGGGGCAGCCCTTGCACCCAGGGAGTATGACAGCAGGTCGCTCCATGGGCTCCTTGGGGACACGGTGGTGTCCAATTGGTGTTTGAATCTCCCTTGTGGGTAGGCACATAGTACACTGGCTAGATGGATGGATTAGCAGTGTCCAGAGCCCCACAGCCCTCCCTTCTCCCCGTTACAACCCTAGACTCAAACTGACCTTGTTTAGTAACCCCCTCAGTGAACTCACTGGGCCATACACAGGGTCACACATCCTCCTAGGACTGCAGCTCCCAGGTTCAGGGACTGAGGGAGATGCTGTGCTCACCCTGAGTGGGGTGGGGGAGATGCTGCTCATCAGGCTGGGGACCCTCTGGGGGCAGGAGGCAGCAGGAGGGTAGAGCTAGGCCTGAAGAAATGATGGTGTGGGTCAAGGGTGGTGGCAGAGCAGAGAGGTCACGCAGTTTACTGAAAACGAGTCCACACGTAGGGTCAGAACATCTGGGTCGTGTGACCTTGGAGGATTCACTTCATCTCCGAGTCTTGTCCTAAGGAGGGTATGGTAACAATCCAGAGCTTAGGAGGTTACCAGACTGATGGAAGGAGATAAAGCATGTGACCTTGCTTTGTGAACTGTCAAGGCCAATGTAAGGGACGCTGGTAACTATTTGGTTGTTGCTAAGTCAAACTTTAGGCTGCTGGGGAGTGTGGTGGCCCCTCCGTCCCTCTGCCAGGGAAAGGACAGATGGCACAGGCACCCCACACCTCACCTAGGAGTCCTAGCTGTCACTGTGCGTCACCATGTTATTAACACGTGCCGCTGACCACTGAGTGGGGACATTTCCAGGAAGCTGGGAGATGATACTGTCTTGTTTATCGGGAGGGAGAAAAAGATGGGCTCCTCAGAAAAATAACATAGGGTTCTGCTAAAGACAGTGAGCCTCAGAAACAGGGACCCTGGAAGGAATGTTCCGTGTGGTTCCCAGATTTCTGAAGCCCAGAGCTTCACTCACCAGTAACCCTGGGACAAGCCAAAGCCCAGCATTGCCTCTCAGGAGACACCTCCTCTCGGTGTTTCCTGAAGAGCCAGATAATGAACATAGTCCCTGGAGTCAGACAATCCTGGGCTGGAATCCCGACTGTATGACCTGAGAGAAGTCATTTGAGCTCCATGGGACTCAGTTTTCTCGTCTATAAATTGGGACCACATGGAAGTGGTATGAGTTTGGTGGATAATGCAGGTCAGAGCTCAGCATAGAGCTGGGGCCACCCGAGGGCTCTCCACGTGGACGCCAGCCTGTCTCAAAATTAAGGGTCCAAGGGTGACCTTCTGGAACAAGTTTTTTGTGAGAGTCCCCCCGTGGGTACAGAGTGGACCCACACCCGTTAGTGTTTCCCGGAATTGAGCTAACAGAAAAAAAATGACCCTTATTATCTGCAAGAGGCAGTCCTGGACTTCTGATAAAGGAGTCTGTCAGGCTCCGGGGGCTTACCAGAACTTTCTGTCATAGTCTCTGGGGGGGGGAGGGGGACAGAGACCCAGCTCTGTGGGAGGGCATCCCACGAGAGCCAGACACCCTCCTGAGCCTCCAGAGAGATAGAAAGAAAAGAGACTAGGGGGAAGGAAAAATCTGTGCTCAGAAAAGCCTTCTCTTCTCCCCTAGAACCTGACTCAGAGGCAAATGGGGTCTAAATAATGCACATTCAGAAAAGGCAAGGTCACTGTCATTTGTTGAGCACTTTACTGTGGGTTAGGAATTCTGCATCTCAATCCCATGGAGTAGTTGCTACCCTCATTCCCATCTTTTCAGATTAAAAATAGGAAAGGCTAAATAAGTTGCCAAAGGTTACACAGCTAAAGTCCAGATCCTGGACCGGAAAATCCTGACAGGTCAGGCTTCAGAGCCCATCGTTGTAACCACAAAGCCACGAGACAGCAGGAAAGGAAACAGATTCTAGCTGAAGTGTGGATGATCTTGCTGCCATACTGAGCCATGGTGGGCAAGGGAAGGTGGCTCGGAGAGACAGGCCATCATCTTACCAAGCAGACAGACTCCTATCTGCCCAGAAAGGTTCTACATCGTTTCAGGGAGAACAGACACACCCCACTTCAAGGCAGTTCTTCGAAGGCCACAGTAATGTCCCCCTTTGTCTTCGTCACACCACCACCCTCAGCCCACATCCACCCCAAAGACCCCAATTAAATCCCTTCCTGGAGCTCAGTGCATGGCCTGTGGTGAAGAGAAGACTGGAGCTCTCCGGACAGCATCCTCTCCATCTCAATGTGGTGTGACACATCTGCCCAGACGTTCCAAGCGCTTAAAGGAACAGCGCCCTCAAATCAGCAAGTTCTTGTGCTTGTGCATTTTGTTGGGGTGTTCCCACGGCCATCCCTCCCTTGCACTCAACCCCCCAAATCCCACACCCTACGGTTGAACATCTGTTTGTACTTCTGTCTGACCTTGGGGTCTCCCTACACTTTCCTAGCCCTCTGGGCACAGAGCAGGGTTTCTCTGGAAGAAAGACCTTGGGGAGTTATCTGCCTTGTCCCCTGAGTAGGCAAATCTGCCTCACTTTCACGCCAGTGGGATTGTGTCTTGAGCCAATGGCTGCAAAGAAGGGGTGAGAATGGAGAAGGGCCCGGCATCTCTGTCCCTTCTTGCGGTGGGGAGAATGAGGAAGAGGTAAAGGAAACCATGTCTGTGGGCTGGGTGTAATTGTCAAAGCTCATCACGGTGGCTAGAGATGTTTTCTCCAGAGTTTTCAGTTTCTTGAGCATTGTCTTGTGTGCGCATGCGTGTTTGTGTGTTTCTGTGTGTGTGTGTGTGTGTCCTTCCTCTGCTCCTGTAAAGCCTTTGAGTCACAACAATAACTCATCCCAGCCTGATGTCAAGGCTAATTTACACTTCCCCAGCTTGATGGCTTGATGCCTCTGGACACTAGCTTTGTCCTCTCCCCAAGCCCTCTGTCACCTCCACAAGCCAGTTGCTCTTCAGAAAGTCGTTGTGGTTGAAGGCAAAAGACATGTTAGGTCAGCTAGCAATGAGGGGTCCGTTTCAGGCAGCAGACTGCCTCGGGCCCAGATGAGAGCAGTTTCTGAGAAGCAAGTGAGGTCACAGCTGAGTGGCATCTAGGGAGCCCTCCAGTAAAGCAAAGCTTTGCTCATCCAAGGCCACCCGAAGAGAGTCTGGGGCAAGGAGGCTTATGGGCCTTGTAATTGAATCTACAATAATTACATGGAAACTTGCAGAAGACAATGTTTCCCCTTCTTTTTGAGCAAACAGCTGTGCAAATCTGCTGTGGTCACAGGCCTCTCCCCACCAGGTTCAAGAAGGGTGAACATTGATTCCACCTTTGGAAGGCAGAAATGTCAAAGTTACATTTATAAGAAGAGCATATGAGACGGGAGATACTGCTGCAATTGTTTCGGAAAGCTACCATCTGCCACAACAATGCTTACAAAATAGTTTTTTAGTTGCTAATATTTAAGCATAGGGGGACTTACATACATTTGTGTTTCAGTTCTTGAAGAATCAGAACTTGGTAACATGGGGCTCTCATCTCCCCAGGCAGCGCAGCAGTCGGTGAGAACTGCCCCCATTAGGAGGCTGGCGGGTTTAGGTGACCCACAGCCTGCACCCCCCTTTTCTGGGGTCCAGTAGCAATTGCCATCTAGTCACTGTGCATAGCTAGGACTGCCCTTACACTCACCTGCTTCTCTCCTGTATGTCCTTGCTGCCCGTTCCCGGGGGTCTGAGGGTCCCCAGGTCCAGCTGTGCAGAGGAAGCTTCCTGAGGCAGAACCCCAGGAACTCCCCTGAGGTGAAGTCATGGTGTTATGACTGGAACAACTCCACCCCCACCCCAAGAGCCAACAGAGGCAACAGAAATGAGCTGGCCTCTGATTCACAGCCCCAGCGTCTCTAGGACTGGTCTAGGCAGGCGGCCTAGGCCGGACAAGCACAGGCAGCTGGCTGATTATGGAGGGCAGGGTGAGGTGGGGGTGGGGAGGGGAGCTGGAAAACTGCAAACAGATGTGGTCAGAGCCACCCTCACTGGGCCCCACCGGTCCACCGCCCGCCTCTGCCCTGCCCCCACCGTTCTCCTTCCAAGAAATGATATGGAGGCTACTTCTGAGGTGGCGTCCCTGACTTCCTGCCATTCTCATCCATTCCAGTCTTGTCGTCTTCCGGGATCTTCCCTGCTACTGGCCAAAACCCCTTACAACGCATGCCTCTAAAGTAAACAATGCCAGGATTGCCGACCAGATTTCAATCTCATCCCCAGGGCCTTGAACTCAAGCAATGATTTTCTCCTCAGAAGAGACAGTGACATAGACACAGTCCAGGACCAGAAGCCAGGAAAGGGGTCTTAGCTCTAGGCCTCCCACCGGAGTACAGGCAGGCCCCTTCACCCCAAAGAGCACCACGTTCTTTTCAAACTGGGACACAGGGTGTTTCGGCGGGGCCCCAGCCATTGGGGACATCATTGGAGACCCTGGCCCGTTCACCTTGGGCAGGTTACTTTGGCCTCTCTGTTTCCACATCTGCCTTTGTAACAGTGAATGAATGAATGAATGCAAAATGCTTAGGAAAGTGTCTGGCTGAGGGTGAGCTGCTGTTCAGAGGTCCATAGGTACAGTACCTGGTGGGGTTTGGGTTCCCTCCATGTCGCCTGTTTTGCTGGCGGGTCCTAGTAGAAGTTGTGGGATGTGGAACCTTGTCTTGAGAGGGTGTGTGGTCCTCGGCACCCAGAGGGAAGCCTGCCCGGCCTCACCACGTCCCAGGCACAGTGCCCGGCCCACAATGCCAGGTCTGCCCGCCACCCACACTGGCTACAGCCCTTCTTCTCCCCAGCTGTTCTCCCGACCCCCTGCACTGACCCAGCGACAGCCACAGAGGGAGAGAGGCCCCCTCTGTCACCAGCATCTAGTCACCAGCATCTGTGATTAATATTTTGCAGGTTGGTGGTGGGTGAGGGTTTTTCCTGACCCTCAGGGAAGGACTGTTGTTTGGCTCCTAGTGAGAGGTGGAAACAATTTAAGAAGAGGGAAGGTTGGAGAGAAACAGGAAAACAAGCATCCCATCGTTGCCAATTTAATTCAGGGCTGGCTGGCACTTTTCTACAGAAATCTAAGACTGGGAGGGAGAAGCTAAGGGGAGACCCAAGGTCCGGGCGGGACCTTGTTCTGGGATCCTGGCAGCCTCTGCGCATCTACTGAAGCTAAACTCCAAGAGATAAAAGATGCACATTGGATCTCCAAGCAGAGGTTATTACTCGTTCCCTAGGGCGGCCAAATAGCTGTAAACTGGGCAGATAAAACCAACAAAAATTTATTCTCTCCCAGTTCTGGAGACTAGAAATCCAGAATCAAGGTGTGGGCAGGGCCAGGCTCCCTGTGAAGGCTCGAGGGAAGAATCCTGTCTTGCTTCTTCCCAATTCCAGTGGCTTCTGGCCGCATCACTGCAGTCTCTGCCTGTGTCTTCACATGGTCTTCTTCCCTTGTGCGTCTCTCTGTGTCCTCTCTTCTCCTTATAAGGACACCAGCCGTGGGGTTAGGGCCCACGCTACTGCAGTATGACTACATCTTAACTAATCCCAGCCGCGAAGATCCCACTTCCAGATCAGGTCACATTCTGAGGTTCCAGATGAAGGTGAATTTTAGGGGACACCACTCAACCTCCTACTGTACCCCACAGACTACATTTTGGGGAGGGGTGTCACACCCGAGCCCCATAGAGATTCCAGCAAGTGTAGACTTGACCGGAAGCCACTTTCGCCCAGAGGACAGCAAACTCTGCTTGTTGTTGGGTGGTCGATGGGCTAAGAATGATTTTTAAATGATTCATTCTAAAATGATTCAGAAAAAATAAAAACCAGAATGCTATCTCCTCACAGGTGCAAATTGTATGAAGTTCTAATTTCAGTGCCCATAAATAAAACTTGACCGGAACACAGCCATTCACATTTACATATTGTCTTTGGCTGCTTCTTCACCAGGACCAAGTGCTACACAGAGACCGTAGCCGGAAAAGGCTGAATTATTTACTCTCTGGCCCTTTAGGGAGAACGTTTGCCCAACCATGTAGATAGCATTGCCCTGAAACAATGTTCCCTGCCTGGCCTGTGGCTGCGCAGATTGCACAGGCCTCCTCCCCAAGGGCCCAGGTCTGAGCCCTGGGTGAAGGCTGCATGGTTACATGGGGGGAGGGGCTGTCGTGGAGCCAGTCAGGCCTGGGGTCCAGTCCTGGCTCCCGCACTTACCCAGCGGTCTCTTCCCAGTCCACGTCAGATGTCCTTATCTGTTAAATGGGGGGAAACGTGAAATTCCTGTATTGTGGGCCTGCCGTGGGGATTAACCAAGCGGTAGAAACGGCCTTCAGCATACAGCCCGGTCAACACAGGTCAGCTGCTCTCATTGATGTCATTAGGTTCTAGCTGACACAGGAGGTTGCCAGCCACAGAAAGTCAACAGCCTTGGAAATTCTCTCAGACGCTAGAAAATCCCACCTATTCTGGTGAAAGCTCCATCCAGCAAGCCTCTTTGGGCCTAATTCCATTCTTTATCAACATTGAGAAAAGAGAGTAAGAGAAGTACCTATCGTTAGCCTTGGGTGTAAGAGTGGAACTTTCCATGGAAAAAACATTAGAAGATACAGGTAAGGACCATCGTGGGCTTGCGGGCGCCCACATGACCCTCCTGTCCACGCCCCACCTTACTGTTTGCCCTGTGGGGAGGCTGGCCTGTGTGGACCACATTCCAGTGACCTGTGACTGCCTGCTGGGTTTGGACCGTAAGAAGCCCAGGCAGGAGACTGGAGGACAAAAAGCAGAGGCAGATCAGTGGGGAGAAGGTGATGTTTTAGCTCCGGACCTGCTGCTGTGGGGTGTCTCTGTGTCCGTCGAGCCTTCTCTGCCTGCAGGTTCCATTATCCTCCTTCTCCACTGGCCATGTCAGACCCCTGGGTGATAATGGCACCCAGCTGTTCCTGACCTTACCACAACATGGGGAGTGGTCTCTATGAAACCCTCCTCAAATGATCCTAATTTGAGTGTACTGTTGCCTTCCAGCATGATTGATATACTCTGAAAGGCCGGTGGTGTTCTCCCCGCCTCCAAACCACCCCTTCCCCCGCCAAAAAAATTGCTGAGATTCAGAAGTTTTCTTTTGAGAGGATTTCCAGCTAGGAAAAGTCCTGAAGCAGGACTGGAAGTGGGGACTGATTGAGCCAGAATGGTGCCCAGAGCCAGAAGCTCTTGGATGATTCTACAGAAGTGTCATTTTATCCATGAACAATAGCGATAATCCCTTACATGTGTAGACTGTTGCATGACTTACGAATTATGTTCACACGTAATCGCTCTTCTAAGACCCACACGCTCTTTGGCGAGGGACACAGAGTGGTTTTCAGCATCCCCATTTTCTGGAGGAGGAAACTGAGGTTCTGGAAATTTTGTAGGAGCCCCCACCTCTGGTGGAGAGTTAGGATTTGGGCCAGGTGGCCGATTTAGCAAAGAAAAATAGAGGCTGCCGGGTTCAATCTCAATTTCAGATAACAAATAATATTTTAGGATACATAGGTCCTGTGCAAAATTTGGTTTGAGTTTTATCCGGCAACCCTACCTTGAACCAGGTTTCCTCCATCCAAGGGCTGTGTTTTCTGCTGTATCAGCTGTGCTGACCAAAAAGATGTCTGCAGACTAGCACCAGCCTGATTGCCCCCATTTCGACCAGCTGTCACAAACAATCCGTCAGTCTTGGGGACTGGGAGTGGAGATTGGGGGGAGGTGCTAGAGATGGAAGACGTGTTTCTTGTTTTCTTCAGCGACTCTGTTAATAAGACCCTCTCCTTCAAAAGAGTCTAGGCAAGGCAGTGTCCTCCAGGCGCCAGTGTGTGTGTCCCAGAGGCCTTGGTAGGGAGAACTGAGGACAGTAGTAGACAGTAGGGGCAGGAGTTAGGGTCTGAGAAAGCAGCAAGAGGGATGAGCTTCCCTCTGAATTTGGGGTCACAGTACTCCAAATTCTGAGCAGATCTGACGGTAGAAGAAACCTGACTTGCGGCCTCTTCCGTGCCACCCCCCACACCCCCCACCCCGTGCCAAATCACAGCTTGTGCCCAGGAGATGGTCCCTTTAGTTCTCCAAGACCTTCAACATGGCAGTCCTAGGGCCATCAGTAGGGGAACCAGATAACATATTGACCAAAGTGAAAGGTAGCATTGTTAATAATTACAGCGGGACAATAGGTATCACCTATGCTGGCCCCATTCATCAGCCACTTTATCTGGGCTCCACAAGGAGCTGCTGAGCAGATCCTGAACCCTGCAAGACCATGTGGCTACAGAGGGCTGGGTGCAGCCAGCCCAGCTCCCCAGTGCCCTGCAGCCCCACCTACCTGAGCTGCATGTCTAAGGAAGGCCTCAGGAGGGGCCGCCCTGTCGGTACTACATTGTGCCCAGGTCACTGCAACAGCCTTCAGGGCAGAGTCAAGGGTGACACGGCCGAGTTTGTCACTGCATCCAGATCTTCTGGAACAATGCATGGTGCTGTTTGGGCTTTGACCCCATGCCCTTTGGGGTCACCTGGCCCTGGCAGCAGCTCGGGCTAAGTAGTACTGAGCCCCGACCCACAGGGCTTGGTTGACTTGGACAGTCAACATTGGCAGGAAAGGGAACCAAACACTATCTAGTTATTTTCATCCCCATGGTACTGTTATGTTTCTGAGCAATTGGCTCTATGTAGCCCAAACAGTCCCCAAATGGGAAGTACTAAGGTCTCCTGGATTTCCTCAGAGCCTCTCAGGGCCAGCATTCGAGAAGGGTGGTTGCAAAATGTGCCGGGAGCCTTGTGGCAGGTGGCGGGGGCAGCTCTTTTTGAGTCTGATGGAGCCAATTGACCAGGCCAAGCTGGAGCCTGACTGCTCAGGCCCACCCAAGGCTCATTGCCCCTTCTTACACTGTATAAGAACCTCCTCCATAAACTCCACAGCCAGCTGCTTCCTCCCTGCCAGAAGCTACGAAATCAAAAAGAAAAATAGTGGTCACCACCTCTATCTATTGACTCCAGCCAAGCCCAATTGCCAAAGTGCTTTGCCATCAAGATCGGGAAACCGAAAAAAAACAGCAGCTATAGGATAGTTCCGAACTTGCTCTTCCACGTACGGGACAGAGAAACTGGGATGGAAGCATGTGTGTGTGGGGGCGGTGGGGTGTCAGGAGAGAACCCCCCTGGAGGTCACCTCTGTCTGAATGGTTTTTTCCCTATTCTTTGCTCCATGAATCTGATACTAAAAAAGGCAGATGGATATTGCACCCATTCCACAGATGAGATAGTGGAGGCTGGCAGAGGTTGAACCCAGGTTCAAGTTCCAGCTGGAATTTTGTTCTTTTTGGTCAGCCTTGCCAACCAAAAGTGCTTTTCCCATTTAGTAACTCTGGGAGCTCTAAGAAAAGAAACTCCACTGAATTCTGAGAGGCCTCCTTGATGTTTTCCAGGTGAGGTTACCTTTTCTCAGTGGAAAGAAGTACTGTGTATAATCCAAACCAGTGCATGATAATCCCACCACATCGCCTTGGCTTTGGAAAGCTCCTTCCTTTCTCCCTCCCTCCTTCCTTCTCAGCAGATTTACCTTCCTCATTTTTTTGGTGCAGACATTGTCTTTTTTTTCCAGTGTATTTGACTGATAATGGAGCTGGAGACAGTCAAAGTCCATGCCCATTGGCCACAGTTAGGGCGGGGCCAGTCTGGGATTAGAAATGAATGGGAAGATTGCAATTAAAGAGTGTTGTGTGACTTGAGAAGAAACATGCTTTGCCCGCCAGAAAGACATGCCTTTGGTGGTCAAAGCCCTTCCTTTCAAATCTCATTTCATTGGATCTTTCCATTGAGCGATCGGTGGTAGATTACACACAGTTTGCAAGTTACCATTCTAGAACTGGAACCCACTCTTCTGGGAGTTGCACCTTATGTGTGGGTTGGGTTCCAAATTATGTGTAATGTAAAGATTATGTATGGTCAAAATTACCCTTGCAAATCCCTTAAGCACCTTGAAAACTGGCCATCAAGTACAGAATGCATGGTCTGCACTGCAATATATACAGGAGAAGCTCTCTTATCTGAACTCCACTTAACCAACTGGCCCCGTTCAGTGATTCTCTGTATTCCTTCTGCGAACCATTAAATGCCCAAAGTCCCTGAATACTAAAAGCTAAGAGTCTGTATCCACTTCTGCTCCTGCCGAATCGAGTTGGATGTTTACAGTCTGTTATCACTGTTCCCAAACTTGTTTGTGCCAGTTGTACTTTTTATAGTAATCACACAATTTAATTAAGTATGATGTAAGTGCCTAAGAATGTGAAAGAATTGTGATTTCTTTGAAAATTACATCGAATGCTTTGGAAAAGGAGTACGTTGCAAAAATAAAAGAGCATCTTGAATTAGTCATGGACAGGAACTGTAAACTATTAGGAAAAAATGATAAAATCTGGGACTCTGCTCTTATAGCAACCCATAATTTGTACTCTGGTAAATTGAGGTGCTCCATATTCCTCTGTCCCTCCAATTTGGGAGGTAGCAATCTGCCCTGTCCCTTCACTTCTCTGATGAATCTGAGAAGAGTTCGTTGCTGTTTTTTTTTAACATGTTCAACTTTTTACTTGTTCTTAGGGTGGACCGGCAACTTCCGAGCTCCTTGCATGCAGAACTGAAAACCGGCCATCTTCAATTCCTAATTTCTATACGTTCTCGCTTTACTTTAAAGAGATCGAAACCGGAATTCACTGAGGATGCATTAGAGATGGTTTATGTAAGAAAGACAACAGAGAACTCTACACGTGGAGCCCATGCTCAGAAAAAGAAAAATACTATGGCTCAACATTAAGATTGGTGAATGAGCTTACATTTGTGAGTTATAAAAATAGTGTATAATGTACATATATATACACACACACACACATACATATTTAAAATTCCCTGCTTTATCTATGTTTTGATTCTACACGGTAGCCTCTGTGTGAATAAATGTCTCACGTACTTAATAGAACAATGAAGACCACGTGAGCTCAGTAGACTCACGGAGCGGCATTACCTGTACCAGTAAACTCATCTTTCCTTCACTCTCTCTTATTTGAGCCCATCTGACTTAATTTATGTGAGCTAAATGTGGTATAATGGGACACCACTGCACTCATAAATTCAGGGAGTCAAGCCTTAACTCTAAACCTGGGTGGATTAACTAGGTTAGAGCCACCCAACACCACCCTGGTCCTCTCACTGTATGAAGACCCCTAGGGCCTGGGGTGCTGGTTTTGTAGAAACTAAAATGAAAATGGGCAAGGAACTTGCCTTAACATTAACATATCAGAGAGGCAGCAGGTATGTCTCGAGAGCCGAATGGCTTTAGTACAAATCCTGGCTTTTCCAATTCTCAGGGGCAAGCCACTTGCATTTTCCCTCATCCAGCTTCCCTCCTAGGGGGTTGTCACAAGGATTTTAGGAGTTAATCCATGTAAAGTCATTAGAACAGTGCCTGGCACAGGGTGAATGCCATACAAGTGTTAGCTATTGCTATTATTAACCATTACCATTTTGCCTCTAGTTTGGCATAATCTGAGAGGCTCTTATCCTAAAAGCATAAAACAAAGAAAATAGTCCAAGGCACAGATGTCCATTCACCTACGAATTAAGAAAGCAAATAAGTTGGACCCTTGACTCTCTCTGCAAAAGCACAGAATGGCCAACAATGAGTGTTTGGGGAGCAGATGGCTTGAGCGTCAGATGGGGGTGGGGTGCCTCATTTACCTTCCAGGGAAAATGAATGTTGCTTCAGAACTCAAAAAAAAAAAAAAAGTTTATTTATAAAATACTGACAAGTTTGACAGGACACGGGACTTCTCATGGTGTATATTTCAAATCAGTTTCTTCCTTACCTTTCATTTAAAAAATAAACCTGCTAACAAGCTATATGACATATAGATATATATATATATATTTCTTACAGATAGACACCGGCCATAATGAATACTCTCCCCATAATTTTTCATTATATCTTTTAAATCAAAAAATAAAGATTTGTGTTGGTTTTTGTTTTTGGAGTCTATGAGTAAAGAAAGGTAACGCATTTAAACGCTTTTGGTTTTTCTTACAGAAACAAATGGTGGTGGTGGTGGGGTCCCAAGAGGGCACCTGTGCTCAGGGTGGTGGTCAGGGTTGCACTAGGCAGGACCACACGGAGGCAGGCACTCAGGAGCCAGTGGCGGCTGCTCAGATGGCACCCTCCCCGCATCCTCGCCTCCAGCCCCTCCCCCAGTGTGGGCACCATGGTCAGGTGAGGGAAGCCCTGCCCACGGTGGGCTATGGGGTGGCTCCGGCACCTTTGAAAGCACTGCCCAGGGAGGTGTGGGCAGACACAGAAGGCCTTGAAGCAGTGTGTCCCAGTGGGGCAGCCGGAAGTGTCCTGTCTCCTCTGGATCACGGCAGTGTCAGGACAGGCAGCCTGGGTTTGCAGACTCCCTGGAGCCCTGAGAGGAAGGCGCTTCTGGAACTCAGAGCAGCTTTTTGGTTGTCTTGGCAGCCTGGGTTTGGAGCTGATGGGAACCTGGAAGCAGGGCCAGGAGGTGGAAGGGCAACCCTGGTGTGCCAAGTGAGGGCTGCTGGGTGCAACGCCAGGAGACTTCCCAAGGCCAGACCCAGACAAAGTCGAAGGTGCCAGGTGGCCAGTGTCCTGGCATCATTGGCCCAGGAAACCACAGGTCACGGAGGCTCCCTGTTCCCCATGGGCAGTGCCCACCACACCGTTCCCCTGCAGCCAGGTGTCTGGATGGGGGCTGGGAGCCTCCACTGCTCCAGCAGATATGTAAACAAAGGCAAAAAGATGTCCTCTCAGAAACCTAGAGTTCCCCAGCTGAAGACATGGTCTTCCAGGAGTGGCTGGGGCGGTTCAGGCAACATTTCAGATGGGTGGGTAGGGGCTACAGGCGGACTTTCGCCTCGGGCCCAGCCCGCCTTCACGGGCTCGTCTAAAAGCCCTGGTTTGTACAGGGCCCTCGTCCTCTCAGAAAACAGATCCCAGCCGTGACCCAAGTGGGACTGACTCAGGCTTCTGGTGCCTCACAGAGACAATTTACATCATAGAGGGAGTTGCAAGAGCCTCTTTGCAGACACACACGCAATGTGTGTTCTGTGCATATCTGTGTGTGCATGTGCGTGAGCCCAGGGCAACCTGTACGAGTGTCAGTGTGGGTGTGAATGAACATGTGGGGAGAGGACAGAGGGCGAACATTAGTGCTCCAGGCAAAGGAAATGTGGCCTCATATGCAACACATGTGTGTGCGTGTGCATGCGTGAGCACACGCGCACACACACACGTTTTCACTCACCCCTGCTTCCCCCCAAAAAATGCCCCACTGGGCTGGGCTTGAGTAATTCCCTAATGCAAATCAGGAATTTCCTGAAACGGTTAAACACACAGCAGATAGGGAAGAGGACCACTCTGTTAAAAAAAGAGAGAAGATGAAAGAGAAAGCAGCCACGTGGCCACACGCGGGCAGTTGCAGATGTGCTGTACGGAGATGCCAGATGTGTATAGAAGAGACTCTCAGGCCTGTGTCCCTCTTTGGGGGAAAAACTGTGTTTCTCTTCCAAGACCCCCTACATGGTGAAGCTCTGGACCCCGGAGCTGGGTCAGACTGTCTGTTGAGCCATCTTCCACCTTCCCCTGTACACGGTTCCCAGGGGTCCCAGTGCTTGGGGAGGAGCCCACGGCTGGGTATGCTCTTTCCGCAGGCCCCTGGCCCTGCTTCCATCCAGCCACATGCTTTGGGGCCAGCAGGGAGGGGTACAGGCCCTCTCTTCCCTTGGCTTGCTTCCCAAATCCTCCACTCAGGCCTTCCCTAACTGTTCTCCTCACTCTCCAAAATAGGGCGCTGCTTTCCCCACCCCTGCCCCCAGGCAGGGCCAGCAGTGCCCGTGCTGGGCACCCCAGTGAGCCCTGCCCACTAACGTGCTGGCCAGGTCATCTCATCTCCAGAGGCTGCGGCCATCCCCAACTGTGGGGCTGCCCAGGGAATTCAATAGACAGTCTCCCCTCTAACCCCTGAATCGGGAAGTCGAGCTGATGGGAAGATCCAGGCCATCAGAGTGGCTTTTTAAAGAACATTCCTTGGAGCAGCTTGTGTACGTGTAAAAGCTTTGCCTCCCATGGGCTATTCTTGTCCTTGGGTCCCATCTGACCTGCTCCTCCCGGCCGGCCTGGCAATGCATCTCAGGACCTGTGTCCAGTTTGGGCCGGCCCCGCCTCACTCCAGGCACTGGCTGGGCTGAGCCAAGCCTAGAAGACATCACTGGGGGTTGGGTAGGTCTTTGACTCTTTGTAAACCTTGTGCTGAGCAGCTTGGGCAAACTATGGCAGCTCTGGTCTCTGGACCAGGGACTTGGCCCGTCCTCTGGGCTTCTGTGCCCCTGTGCTTAGAGGAGGGGTGTTTTAGACACAGAGAACTGTGGGTAGAGAGTGAGAGGAGCACGGCTGGGAGAGTGAGTTCCTGTTTGGCTGGAAGAACCCAAAGGAATTTCCACTGGAGAGGATCCCTAAACCCTTTCCTTGCAAGTGTACGGGGTATGAGAGAGAGACAGAGAGACAGAGAGAGAGAGAAGGAAGGTGTCTGTTCAGGGAGAGTCGTGAGTCTGATATGGCCATCCCTCTTCCCCGCCTAGCTTGCCAGCCCCAGGCAAGCTGAATTTCCCTGTCCAAGGGTTCCCTTTTCTCTCTTCCTTTAAGGAAGGGACAGGTAGTACCTGAATTGAAAAAAAGTTGCCTTTTTACATTCCTGCGTTACACCCAATTATCCCAGTGATTTGTAGCCCGTGCCCCTACTCTGTCCCCCGAGTTCTTTCTTCCTCATCTGTGCTCAGAAAGTGACTTCAAGGAAAGGGATGGCTAGGCTCAGTGGTGGTGCTTGTGGTGGGGTGGGGGTGGGGGTGAGGGGACCCTCCCGCACGCCTAGGGGCCCTCTTCCTTGGATTCACAAGAAAAAAGCATATTAGGAACAAGGAGCTACCTAGGCAAATTCCCACCCTTTAGTTAAGTTTTCCTTTTTGTAAATAAACCAAATGGTTGGTGGGGAAGTTGGGCAAGGGAGGGGGGCAGTGGAGGGTGAGGAGCAGGACAGGGAGCAGCAGGGCCATCCATCCCTGCCAGGGACAGGGGAGCATGTGGCACTGGTTGAGTGAAGAGAGAGGAGGTAAGCTTCACCCCCAGGGCTCTGGCACATGCCAGAATTGGGCAGCCAGCTGGATTTCCAGAAGTTTCTTCTCCCTTTAGCCACGCCTGTCTTGCAGCCCTCCAGCCCTTTGCCTTCTCTCTCCCTCTCCCTCCGGGGGCCGACCCACTCATGCCCACCACAGCTGCTCCCCCAACTCCTCCCCACCCCTGAAGGAGTAGCAAACCCCACAGTCATGAAGCTGACCAATCGCTGGCCACACACGTCCTCTCGTGGTTTTCTTCTCCCTCCTTCTCACACCAGCTTTGCTGGCCCTGGAATCTGGAAAAATAAACTGAGGAGGTGAACAGTTGACTTGGTTTCTTGGTTTCTTGGTGTTTTTGTTTTCTGGCAGGCGGTGCTGCGGGGAGAGGTGGAGGGGGAGTTTGGTGCCATTTTTCTTTTCTCTTTTCCTCTTCAGACGTCAAACAAATGATGAAAATCCTGCTATAGGAGCCCGGGAGCCAGGGGCGAGGCTGCTGGGGGGGCGGTAAAGGGTGCTCTGCTGACTTGGGGGGTTAGGGGGGTTTTGGGGCGTTGGGGTCCGACTGGCCTTGGGCCGAAAGAGGCTGCCCTGCTGGGCGCTGCTGCTGTTGGCCATGGTGGCGTGGTCTGGTTCCCCCGAGTCGCTCTCCGTGTAGCTGTATGCCTGGGCCCTGGAGATCCCCTTTTGCTGCCGCCGCCACGAGTTGTAGTACGTGGGGTCGCTGATGTAGTGGTTGACAAAAGAGTGGGCCTTCTGGTGGTTCGGATCAACCTCGTACTCACTGTCGCTTCCCTGGGAGGACAGAGGACAGGGTGTCAGTGGCCTGGGGGCGACAGGGCAGCGTGCTCAGGGCGGCGAGGTACGCAAGCGCTCTGGTTTGAAAGTCCGCTCCGCCTCTTCCACGCCCTGGACGGCGTGCCCCTCAGCACCGCAAGGCCGGGAGTGTACAAGGCTTGACTCTCGCTTCCTTTAGCACAGACCATGGCACAGAGCCATGGATCTTTGATGGGACTCCAAAGACCTCAGATATAATTTTTTTTGGAAAATTGAGGTGAAATTCACATAACCTAAAGGTAACCGTTTTCAAGTTTAAGACTCAGTGGTATTTAGCACACTCACCATGTTCTGCAGCCGTCACCGCTATCTGCTCCCAAACATTGTCACCACCCCAAAGGAAAATTCTGTGCCCATTAAGCAGTCACTTCCCATTCCGTCCTCCCCAGCCTTCCCCTCCTGCTCCCCCCACCCTTGGCAACCACCAATCCTCTTCCTGTTTCTAGGGTTCTACCCCTTCTGCCTATTTCGTACACATTTAATCATCCAATATGTGACTTTTGTGTCTCGTTTCTCTCACTTGGCAGAATGTTTTCGAGGTTGAATGCATCACGCCTTTTTAGTTTTGGTGTTTCTGATGCTTTGACATCTGGGGCCTTACTGACCCTGGAGGGACTGCCCCTCCCAGAGCTGGTCAGTTCTTAGATACAGTAAGCAGCCTTCATATTCAGAGCCCACACCCCCACCATCCCCTCCAATGGACTCACTGACCCCCCATGCCCTGTCCCTAATTACCCAGGGCCAGGTACCAGCCAACAGGGGACAGCCCTGACCACTCAGAGCCCCTGAATGTATTCAAACCAGCCTAAGCCTGCTTCCCCCTGTGTTGACTTCCTGTGGAAGCCACAATAAAGGCTCCTGCCCAGGTCTTTTTCCTGTTCCCTCTGCCTCCTGACCGACCCTGCTGCTTCCCCATGTGGCCCTGCGTGGCATGCCGTGTCCCCTCTTTTTGGGAACTGTGAGTAACAAATTGTCTTTTCAGTGGCCATCGTCCCCTGATCTGTTGGCCTCACCATACCCGAATAACAACACCACCTACATTTCAAAACAGAGGTTCAAAGGTTCATGCACGATCTACTGAGTTCCAATCTCGGTCCAGCCACTGACTGACGGTGTGACTAGGGACAAAGCCAGGGCCAGATTATAAGCCCTCCGGAGGCTCCTGGCACTTCACAAATGCTAACAACTCTCACCCATGTGTGACCCAAAATAAAAGCAACACTCAGTTATACAATAAACATGCGAAAAACATCAACAGAAGTTCTGCATTTTCACACAACGACGATGACTATCCGGAATCTTTTTAAAAGAAATATAACATATTATTCTTAAAGTTGTCGGTACTTCTGTGTTCTTGGCACGCGCTTCATCTGCCAATTGGGGACATCAACATGCGACAAGAGTCAATCTGGGTTGTAAAATAAAATAACGTTGCGATCTGAACTGTGGAGCTAAAAATATCGTGCACCCCTTCCCTCATCCCAGGCTCCCAGCAATGTTGTGAAAATTAAGAAGACAGCAGATGGGAACGCCCTCTCTGGAAGAAAGGCACACTGATTTTAGTGAACAGTACACTAGCAACAAAATACAACTCAGAAGACTACTCAAATCGCCTCATCTCTGCCCAGCTAATGCACGCTTGGAGGCAGTATGTTAATTCCATCAACCTAAGTAAAATACACTGGAAAAAACCAGCAGCAAGGAAACCCAGTGAGCCCAACACAAGTTAAGTCTGGGATGATCAGCTGCCTTTACAAGTCAAGAAACTGGAGAGCTCATCTTGCCCAGAAAGTGTGAGCTATGGGCTATGAAATGGACACTCCTTCTCAGGAACTCAAAGTCCTTGATGGCAGCCAGACCCTCAAGAGAAACAGCACCGAGGTACGTATAGGACTATCATGATACCAACTCTGGAAATGCGGATCGCATCACCGTGTTCAATGTTCACACCTCTGTGCTGTAGCTACTATAGCGCGTGTGTTTTTACCCAAGGAAATGATCAGCTGGGCTTGAACAGACCAGCCTGATTTTTCCAAAGCCCACATATGCTCTTAACTCCTACACTCCTGCCTAGAGGTCACAGAATGGGAATGAGAGTCCCTCCCCTCTCTCACTTCCGGTGGGGATAAATACTCCCTAGTCCATCTGCTAATTTGTGTCCTCACCCCTCCCTGCACAGTGTCTGCTGCCACCCTCTTCACCACCACCCCCAGCAGACACACCCAGGACCTCAATATTCTCGCCACTGCCCAAGACAATGGGAAGTCCCTCACACATTCTCCCCAGGAAGCATGCAACACAATACGAGTCCCTTTCTTTGCCTACTGCCCAGCTGCTGGCCCAGGAGGGAACAAAGGGGCTGCACAGGCCGTAGGGCTCCATATGCCAGGAGCAGGGAGGGGGTGGAGGGGCGATGCCTGGGGCTGGGGAGAGGCTGGCCCAGGGGCGGGAGCAAGCTGAGCAGGTGGTAATGCCACGAGGCAGGAGGCTGGAGGTCCCTCTGGTCTAGGGGCAGTGAGGGTCTGTGAGTGTGGCGGCAGGAGGAAGACAGGGCTGCCCCACAGTTTTCCCTACAGGTTAGGTGTCTCTAGGAGGGCACCCACTAGATGGTTGGAATAATTGTTAAGCATCATTGCTAGCTCCAGTCTTGGGGAGAAACCCCAGAGTGAACGGGTGTCTGGGGTAGGAGGTGACTGTGGTTTGATGCCATCCTGACTCTGTCCCTTACAGGCTAGCTAAGTTTGGACCCATCACTTGGCCTCTTCCGCCTCAGCATTCTTGTTTGTAAGATGGTAGGTCTCTGCAGTTCACAGGGTGAATTGAGCTCCACATGAGAGAATGTTGTGGAAGGTATTGTAAGGGAGGGTGAGGGTGGGCCTGGGTGGAAGGGGGCCTCAAAGCTCCCCAGCAGGAATCAGAAGGGGCCAGGAGGGTGGGGGTGGGGGGAAGCTGACTCAGTGCTCAGGCAGCTCCAGCCACCCCCTCATTTCACTCCCAGAGTGAGGCTTGACTGGTAGGGTGGGGAATGGGCCTCCCTGGACCTCCTGGGGGCCCAGATCCCAAAGCTCATTCATCTAATTATCGCAACCCCACCAGCTACCATCTGTTGAGCACCCACTGTGTGCCAGACACTCTGTGGGGCAGCCTTGCTGATGGGGGTGAGAAACGGAGAGAAGGAAGAGCTGCTGGGAGCTACATGAAGACGGCCTGTGGGCGGGGCAGGCATTCGCGTTTGGTCTGCCCCCTCGCCCCCAGCTCTCCAAAGCCAAAGGAGGGGGTCTTTGCGTCAGTGACTGCTCTCCCGCCTCCATTGCGCCCGTGAACATCTGTTTCTTTTCTGGGTGGGGGTGGGGTGAGAAGAGAAGAAAGCAAGCAAGGGGGGACCGGGGGCTCCCATTCCGGCTTTCAACTCTCACTGGGCCCTCGGTAATTAAATGCAGCTTCCCAGTAAGGGGCCCAGCACAAAGAAGGCCTTTCATGGGCAGCCCCGCCAGGCTGCCAGGCAATCAGGCAACGGCCTCAGCTCCAGGGCCTCTTAACAGCTCCTCAAAGCACTCCATCAGCAATTACCGGACAGAGTCTGGGGAGGGGGAGCGCACACTGCCAGGCCTGGGGATGGGAGCCGGAGGACCCCGAGAAAAGACAGGAACAAAAGAGAGGGAGCAAAGGCAAGCCTTCTGCTTTTCGGCTCCTCTCTAGCGGTAGGAATTCTTGCACCGGACTCGGCAGGCAATGGGGAGGGTGCCACACAGGCGAGGGGACTGGTACTGAGA
Organism: Rhinolophus hipposideros; assembly: GCF_964194185.1. Lineage (NCBI taxonomy): Eukaryota > Metazoa > Chordata > Mammalia > Chiroptera > Rhinolophidae > Rhinolophus > Rhinolophus hipposideros. Next base: position 47,265,340 of record NC_138066.1, read on the forward strand.
CCCTGGGGCCAGGCAGGATGCCCTCCTGTGGTTGGTTCTCACAAAGTCACACAGGAATGTGTTGTCTCTGGTGACAGGTCACCCCGCCACTGCTTTATTGATGGTGAAGAGGAGCCGTGCCCTCAGCGGTGGTTCCAGGCACTGCCTGCACCCAGCCTAGCCTGAAGTGCGGCATGAGTCTATCTGCTTAGATGCACTTACCCTTGAGTGAGCTGGGGCCGGTCCTGCAGGGGTGGCAGCCTCCTGGAGACTGGAGGTGGGGTGGGCAGGAATATGCTAAGTGTCTCCCTCCCCAGACACGCCCTCCAGGCACAATTGTATCAGGGCTCTGAGCAAATTGTGCTAAAATAGTTAGAAATCTGCGAAGGTTCTTTCAAAAAGTTCAGCTCAGATACAAGATCACACATGCTACTTGTGACCTTACACATCAAGTGACTCAGTGTGTGCCCTCAGCCAGCAGAGGCCTCCCGAGGTCACTGGGTTGTGGTTGGGGTCAGGGGCAGGGCAGGCCTCCCTCCTTCAATCTCCCCTCTGTGCTGGGAAGCTGGGTGAGGCCAGGCTGCTGCAGAGCTGCCCTCAGGGCCAGTGGGACCTGGATTTGAGTCCCTCCTGCCTGCACTTCTGAGCTCTGTGATCAGGGGCGTGCTGCTTGACTTCTCTGAGCCTCAGTTTCCCCACTGCTTCAATGGCGATCCTCCCACTGGCACAGAGGGGTGGTTAGATGTTAAATGCGAATGTATAAAGTATAGGCCCTGGCACACAGCAGGTGCCCAATATGTAGCTTCTCCTCCTCCTCCCCAGGCTCTGTCCTGCATGTGGTGTGTTTCTAGTTTGGCACAAGCTTGGGATTCTGGGGTGTGTGTGGGTCAGGCTTAGGAGAAGCAGGAGATGGGCCTCCCTGAACCTATTAGACTCGTGGTCCAACCTCAAGGGCAAAAAGCAAACAGTGCTAAGAGATGGGAGACAGCAGAGGGAAGGCAATGAGAGAACACCACCACCACTCCAGCCAAACGCAAACCGGTGCTGCTCCCTTCTATGCACGACCCAGTCCAGTTCACACCCCCAGGCCCAGCTGAAATGCCACCTCCTCCAGGCAACCCTCTGTGAGCATTCGGGAGGATATGATCTTCCCCCAGGATTTCTCACAGTGCTTTATCTGCCCCTGTACCACAGGAAACAGGAAGCCCATTGTTCACCTGAAGTCATGTTCCTCCTGAAGTTAGTTACTGTGGTGATGAGACTTTAACAAGAAATGAAAACGTGATTATTTACACACATGTGGTCCTCCCTAATAGAGCACAACACACCCTAATGTAACATTCATGAGAGCTTGTCTGGCTCACGTCTGTAGTTGCCACCTGTAAACAGCACCTGGTACTATTTAGTGGGTGTGGAACAAATACTCGTTAAATAAATGCACCAAGGAAGGAATTGTGGATGAAAAAGGGGCCACATCCTAAACCTGACAAGCTCAGGGGAGGCTCCTGTGGTGGGCCTTACAAACCCCGAGACCAAAGTAACCACATGGGATGGTCTGGACATAAAAACTCGTAACTTAAAAGCGAGTCATGGCGGGTAGTCACGTCCTAGGCCTGTCGCTTCCTTGATCTTTAACTTTGAAATTGTCCATTGTCTTTGTGCATCTAAGATAACATACCTTTGAAATGCCAGAGTGATCTTCATTTCCAGACCCAGAGCGTGAGACCATTCTTATCTGGTTGCCCACATACCATCTCTGTGTTGAAAACGTAAACTGTCTTGTAACCACCAACGTAAACATAGTATGTCTCTCTGCGTTTTACTTTTTACCCAACCCCAGAGATTTCCCTGCTTTACTTTCTCTCGCCTCCCTAATCCACTACCCATGGATTTCATGTAACCCTCCTTCTGTCTCCTCCTTTGATTCTAATGTATAAAATAAGCTGCGAAACTGCCATTCCCGGGAGCATTTTCTCAATCTGTTGGGATTTTGCTTCCTGGCAATTGTGGTCCGTCGGGCTTAAAGAAACTTTTACAAGAATTTTTCTTAGGCTGGATGTTCTTTTGTTGACAGAATAAGTTCCGTGGAGGGCAAATCCAGCACTTATCCCACCCAGGTGCCCTACAGGGCCCAATCTGTGTGTGGCGCACAGTAGGTGTGCAGAGGGACTAGTGGTGGAGCCTGGCCTCGTGTTGGGGGCTCCCCGACTCACTCTTTTTGTCTTTACCTGAAACTAGTGATAATCCCAGCAGGCCTCCCAGGGGATCTCTGACGGTTAAGCGGTACCATGCTCAAACAACCCTCAGGGCCATTCCTGGCTGGTGGTAAGAGCTCCATAAATGTTCACTATGATGATTTGGTGCTCAATAAATACGATTTAAGATCTAAGTTGTTCTGTATATTTTCTTAACTTTTTCCACATCGGCTTAATTCCGTTCTAATGAGCTTAAAGGGGCTGCCAGGATAGCACAAAGAACTGAAGAGCGATTAGGAGAGGCGTGCCATGGTTTGGAATTTCTGTTCCATTGAGATTTTTCTTGTGTGCTAAGTTTGGAATTTTGCTACCAAACTTGGGCTCTTATTTTGAAAACGAAGTTGGAATGCAGCCATCCTTCAGTTTTAGAAATTCTATCAAACAAGCCATGGGCTCTTTAAGCCTCAGCCTTTGTGTCCCCAGGCCTGGAACCGCCTGGTCCAGCAGCCCTGGAGCAGCAGCCCCCACTCCCAGCCCTGTGCCTGCTCCAGTCCCTCTCCCCCCCACCACAGCCTTCACCACAGCCCTGTACAGCCTTTCTCACATTGTATCATGTGTGTCTGTTTATAAGTAACACGGACTTCTTGTTTATTACGGCTGGCAGATTTCCACCAGTTTTGGAGAGTTTTGGGTGGTCTGACTTCGAATATCAACCAGGCAGCATACACAACGGTCACTCTCAGAGGACCTGGGAGTAGGGGGACTTCAAAGGACAGGCAGTCACTCTCCAGAGCAGCTGACACCGAGGGGCCGGTCTGTGTGGCTGCTGACTCTTGAGGACTGGTCCTTGAGGACTGGTCCTTGCAGACACCATTGGGGCAGGAGGACTAAGAGTGGCCTCCACCCTAAGCCCCAGATTGAAAGTCACAATGGAGGGCGCTCCAGAATTCAGACCGGGACGTGCAGTCAAGCGGCTCCTCATGGGGGCGAGAGAGTAGCCACGCGATTTACTTATTTGTGTTGGTAACAAGGGCATCAGAGGGAAGCCAGCGGCTCTGTCTGCAGCCTGTCCCCTCGAGCCCACGGGGGGCTTCTGGGACACAGCGCCACGTCTCCATCGCCTCCCTGTCCTCTGAGTACAGGTTCAGGAAATGAGTGTTGAGAAGTCCGTGTCTGCTCACCCCTTGCACCCATCGAAGAGGCCCTCACCGCCCTGGACAGATACCAACATCCAGACCGTCTCAGCTGTGAAGGCACAAAGTCTGCTCTGACCCTGGAGGCAGAGGAGAGGCCACTGGCTGAAGCAGGGCCCTGCCATCCCCTCGCTGAACCAGGCCTAACCCTGGAGTTGCAGAATCACACAGCAGTCTGCTTGGGGTCCTCTTGGAGACACTTAGGGGCTCAGGGTGGTGGCTCTTCACTAACAGGTATGGAAGCCATTCAATATTTTAACAATGGTCCATTTAACAACGTACAAGTGCCCTGGCACAGGGGACATGGGTGACTGATGGCTGCACGCTCTCAGGTCTCCCTGGGCTTTCCACCTCTGAGGACACCGGTACTCTGACAATAGCTTCCTGGATCCCACACTACCTGCAGTGACCCGAAAGCCAACGGCCTGGGCTTCAAGGACCATTCTAGAGCACGCTGACCCAAATGATCCTGCTTGCCTTTCCAGGGCCCCTGTGATGAGCCTGGCACTGCAGAGGCTCGACTCCATCTCTTGTAAGGCCCGACTCCTACAACAGCCTCTTGGACAGACGGTGCCACTGTGTGGGGTGGGTGAAGCTTCGAAGGACCCCTCCCCAGCTCAGAGTCAGTAAGAGGCGGAGCTGGGATTCAAGCCCAGGGCCACACACCAACCACAACCACGTGCTGCTGCTTTTCAAATGAGTGGCTTCCCTCCGAAGCGGCCATGTGATGGGGTCGCGATCTATTGTCTAAACAACGTTAGTACCTGTAGCACTTTCCTCTGACTGTCTCTCTTTATTCTTTGAAGACCAGGCTTGAGTTGATTTTTAGAGCATAGTTACTTGTTCTCAAGACTGTCTCATCAGCCAGTTCTGAAGGCTTTTCCAGAAAGGTCTGCTATGAGGGTGACGTCACTGGCACAGGGGTGGGACCAAGGGACCAAGGAGGCTTTGCCTTTAGAAGACCTGTACCCGGGGTCGGGCTCTGCATATAGAAGCCAGGATCCTGGGTTTGCTCTTCTGGCTGTTGGACTTGAGCCAACTCGCTTAAGCTCTCTGAGCCTCAGTTTCCCCACATATACAGAAAAGATGACCCGAATGCCTGCCTCGGAGCGTCACTGCAATGCTATAAAGTGGTGAGGCATATGAGACCCTGAGCGCAGCCCCTGGGGGTATGGCCATTGTCATCAGTGTTACACAGAAGGACCCCAACCATACACGGTTTAAAGTCTGTTCAGTGGGACTAGCTTCCTCAATGACCCTTTCGTGCTTTCAACAAATGTGTACCGATAGGAATCAGAACTGTCACACGTCCCTTCCTTCATGGAACTCAGCTCTCAGCGTAAATAAACCCAACACCAACCTAACCTAACTCCAAATCAAACCTTGAACCATCCCAAACTATGCAGGTCCACTACCCCAAAGGGAGGAAGGGCATTCTGCTGTGACAACTGACTTCTGGAACCGGGAAGCTTCCTCTCTAGGGTATGTGCTCCTGGGGGTGACTGGCTCCAGGTTGCTATGGAAACAGTAGTCAAGTGATGGGCTTGTTTTGAACAAATGAGACCAATGGCTAACAGGAGGATCCCAGGTACTCTGCCTATCCTGGGTGAACTTCTGAAGCAGGATGGTCTTGGGATGGCTGGGACCTGGCATGGCCTCAGGGACCAGCTCAGTGTCCCATGTGAGGGCTCTCAGCACTCGTGCAGGGATGGCTGCAGAAAGCTCTAGAGCCAGCAGGCAATATCTCCTGCACGTAGAGGACTTACTCCCTGGCAGGCTGGCGCTCAGCCACTGAGGTTGGATAACAATGTCCTCTGCACAAGGTCGGGAGGTTGACCAGAGCAACATGGGGTGTCCCTCTGGCTGGCTACCACCTTGCTCTTCGTACATAGGAGCGTGGCTTAAGAAGCTCCTTGTTACAGTCCCTTCCTTTATTTTTCTGAATTTCACCTTGAGTGCCTAGAATCTAAATGCTAATCACCATCTTTGGGGACAAAGAAAGAAAAATCATGCTTCTGGGAAGCTTAGCCTTTGTAAGTCCCCATATCTATGTGGCTTCAAGGAGTTAAATACTTATAACAAGGTGTCACAACCTGAATCACATGAGTCCCTGTGTAAGCCAGGCTAAGTTGGGGTCTCTGTCCCTGCCAGCTCTGAGCTGGGGTGTTAGCCGCAGCCTGCTTGGCTCTGCCAAGCCCATCAGTAACCCTGGAGCTGAAGAAAACAGCAGCGGGCGAGAGGCCCTCAGTCCATGGGGCCCACAAACAGATCCCAGGCTTGCTGGCACCTCCCATATGGCCGGCAACCCTGCTCGCTGCTGGCACCTCTTCCTTTTTGTCCGCTCCCAGGACCAGGCAGAAAGGTCCAGGGCGTGGGACGTAGTGGCATTTCTCGGCCCCTCCTGGGCAACCACCAGGCTTGGCCAAGGACGAGAGGGTTGGGGAGAGAGGCCGTAACATCACTTAATGGGAATGTACTCAGCCCCCTCTCCCCATAGCCTGGAACCGAGTGTCCCCTCATGACCTACCTAATGGCAGCATCTATAAAGGTCTGTCTCCCAGAGGCATCTCCCTTTCCTAATGTAAAAGCTGACATGTATTGAACGGTTACCATATGCCAGGCCCTGTGCTAAGCTTCTTTGTGCCTAATCTCAGTGAATCCTCTCTGCAGTCCTAATGAGAGAGCCTGTTATTACCCCTGCCCATTCTACAGATGGAGAAACCGAGGCTCAGAGAGGTTCCCTATCACACCCAGAATACCCCAGCTCACAGGCAGCAGAGCCAGGATTTAAACTGAGGTCTTAACCACCAAAGCTTAACGCCTCATCAGTCTACACTGCTTCCCATTCTTGGGGCTCCAGGGTGCCTAGCCTTCCATTTCTGAGCTCATTCTGACCCTGACCAGCTCAGTGTACGGTTCTCGGGCTCTGGCAATGCAGTCGGCTGTGTCAGCCTTCACAAGTCTATGCAGGCCAGAGCTATTGAGTAACGGCGCATGTGGGGTGACTCGTGAGAGGCTGAGGACCGTACTCCTGGGCGATCTTACATGACCATGGTTCCAGGGATCCCACTAGACCTGGGTGCAAACTCCGAGCAGAACACGGGGGGGGGGGGGGGGGGGAGGGGAGGGGAGGCAGCTGGCCAGCATATGACTTCTGGGTAGTTTCCTGGGGCCTCTGGGGCCCGTAAGGGAAAGGAGGGAAACGCTCATGAGATGGGCCCTTGGGCAGGGCTGCACTCTGGGAAAGGGCTGCTGCCCTCTCCTCTGTGGGACACCTGGCCCTCCCGCGCCTCACCTGAGAGTCGGAGATTTCCGAGGGCTTCTCAGTCAGGCTGCTGCTCTCGGCCTGGATGAGGTCGTTGTACTTGCTGACATCCTCGTCAGAGTAGTGCAGGCTGCCCGGGCTGGGCCGGGGCGGAGACCTGGAGACAGTGAGGGGGGAGGCTGAGAGGCGGCCTCTCTCAGAGCAGCTGCCCAGGCGGCCACGGGGAGACACGCAGGTGGACTCCCCATCCGACTGTGTCTGCTCCTCCCAGGCCTGGGGCCTGGAGGGCAGAACGTGGGCAGGAGGCCCCGCATGGGGTGGGAATGGTGCAGGGAGCCGGGCCAATCTCCAGAACCAGCTCCAGGGAAGTGCGGGGAGGGCACCTGGATTCTCCACTTGTGGTTCTGAGTCCTCAGGTATTGGGATCACCTGACAGTAAAGGTTACAAAGCACTCTGAGCTCTCCTGAGAACTCCTGACTCGTAATCTCAGGTGAGGCTTGGAGACCTGCGCTGCAGACAAACTCCCCATGTAATTCTTACACTCACAAAGTGAGCTTTAGAGTTAACACAAAGGGTTAGGAGGAAAAGGAAAACCACCGCCTCCTTCCCTCCCAATCTGCTCATCTGCTCTGAGACCAGAAGCAGTTCCAGGCCCTAAGTCACACCCAACCTTTGAAAAGCCCTAGAGAAAGTTATGCATTTCTCCGTTGAGTTAGAGGCCTGGTTCTGAATCATTGGCACAAACACCCAGGACAGGGTGTCGCCTGCCATCGGTGCCTAGAGGCTAGAGGCAGGGTCTGTCCTCTCCTGAGCACATGCGCCCAGGGTAAGGACAGTGGGCAGGACAAGCTCCCGGGGGCACAGGGCAGGTGGCAGGCATCCTCCATGACTCTACCCTCCGGATGGGGTGCAGGGGAGGCGCTGCCCAGGGCCTGACGTCCTGAGATCTGCCCAGCCTGCAGAGGTTTTCTGGAACTGTGGTTGTGAACCTAGCTGTCTGCATGGGGGCAACAGCTATTTGCTGCAGAAATGTTGTCTGGGAGCGGTCCCGAGTCCTGGAGACATGTCAACAGCAGCCCCTACCCCCTCCGACCTCTGGTACTACATCTGCACTGGTTTAATTCCAGCCCACAAAGCCCATCTCTCAATTCCTTAAAAATAAAACAATAACAGTATCGGCCATCAGCACACAAGAGAAGCAAATATATAACACAAAGAGGAGGGAGAAAATGGGGTGCCAGGCTAGTGTTGTGGTGGTGACATACAGGGTGAGCGAGGGCTGGCAGTGTCCCTGTGGCTGAGTCAGGGCCTGGAGCCAAGGGCTGGTTTGGTGCAAATGGGATTTCTATGTACACACAGCCATGTAGGGACACTCAAGGTCTGTGTGTGTACACTGAGGCGTGAGAGGCAGGCGAGGCCATGCTGCCGGTGAAACGCCCCCTTGTTCCCTGTGGCAGGGCCCTGGAGCCAGCCTGGCGGGGCTGTGGTGGCCATGCTGGGCCTGCCACTACGGCCTCAAATGGCCCTTTCTTTGGAAAGCTGACTTTGGCGGAGGATGAGAGCTGGGTCTTGCTGGCCTGCGCGCCCTTCCCTCTGTCCTGAGAACACACCCGTCGCCTCTTCCCTCGAGGACCAAACAGAAAGAAGTTTTGTCAGCTGCTCCTGCCCTTGGAGATGGGCAGTCTGACTGGCCACAGGGAGGAGGGCTAGGAGGGGGCCGGGGGTTGGAGAGAAGTCAGGAGGACACAGGAGGCTGTGCGCCACCAGCGTCATCCTTCCCAGTTGGCTGCTCGTGGATGTGGCCCTTTGAGGGCAATGCTGAGAGTGCCGACGTGGGGGACGGAGAAAATTGTTGAGCAACTACAGCAGGTGTAAGCGAGGACCCAGGGGAGAGGTGTCAACACTCAGAGTGCCGTTTCTTTCCACCATTGCGAGGAAGACAGGGAGGGCATAAGGAATCAGGGGAGCTCCCGGCACCTCTCACTTAGTCGTGTCTGCCCAGCCTACCTTGGCTGGGTCCAGCTCCCCTTTGGGGCAAGTAACCATCACAGCTTCAGGCTGTTCCTAGTAACAGCTGGCTCCAGATGGGAGTAGGTTGGTTTCCCAAATGGTGCCGGTTATTTGCATTCTGCTGTCCATGGCACAAACCCTTTATAGGTACCTCCTTGTGACTTTACCCCCAGTGTGCCCTTGCCCGGGCTGTGGCCCCCAATTCCTGGTACTGCTACCGGGCCTCACTGTGTCTTTTTGCTGACTGTCACCAGTTGCTGAGCTCGAATGCCGTTTTATAAGAGGTGGTGAGGCCAAGTGGACACTGCCCACCTAGTGACCCTCCCAAGAGTCCTCCACACCCCAGGCACTGCTGGTCCCCAAACCTCCAGCCTCTGGTCCCCCATGCAGACAGCCCACTACCTGGTGTACAGGCCATTCTTTCGGCAGAATGAGTTCTTGACGGAGAGTCGTCGGTTGTTGAGTTCCAGGGCAGGAAAACTGCTTTCGTCCAAGCTCATCATCTCCCCGTGGCCCAGGGCACCAGACTTGGCATTGTTCCCTGAGGTGGGGGTGGGGGAGAGATTGACATCTGGCCACTCACTCCATGCCTATAGATCCGGTGGCCTCCACTCCTCCACCTGGCTGGACTGCCCCATTTTTCTTCTTCAAGTTGAAAGCAAAACAGGAGATGGAGATTGTATGGGAAGCGTAGGCTGCCCCACCTATCAGAGCAGATGCATTTCCAGGACTGAGAAAGACCCCTCCCCAACCACTACTGCCACCCATGCTGAAAGGAAGGCAGACACGTGCAAGTCCAGTCCAGCCAGCGGGGCTGGGTGCCAGCTCACCCGAGTCTGTCTTCTTGGCGTACTTCTTGCTCTGGCCCCGGATAACGAGCACAAAGACCAGAAGCAGGATGAAGATGAGCCCGACGAGGGCGATGACCACCAGGAACCACCACTCCTCGTAGAACGGGTTGGCTTTCTGGGCTGGAACATGGATGGGGTGTCAGGGCCAGGGCGGTCAGCCCCCTTCTGCCTCCAAACCTCCCACTCTAGCTGGGAGCCTAGCACCTGCTTCTCAATTCATGGGTAGGCGGGATCTGTGCCCTCTGAATGAGGTCGAACCTAAGACAAGGTTAGTAGGGACACTTTCATCTCAAGTGCCAGCTCCGATCAGCTGGGCAGTTTTAAGGCATTCTGAGGTCGCTTCTGGATTCACGAGGAAAGAGTGACGGGATTGATTAGTGATGTCTGCTGAAGCCACGGGTTGGAGTGCAGGAAGGGGAGTGCGCTTGCTATTTTTCTTTGTTTTTGTTTCCATTCCTATCCATGGTCTACCTGGATAGGTGGACCCAAATTTGTGTTGAAAATGTGCTTGTCTGGCCTGTGGTGGGCCTGGGAGAGCTTCTCCCCGCTTTAGTTGGGAATGAGTCTTCTTCTGGTAGCAGAAAGCAGGGGGAGTTGGGAGGGTGGACATGAGTGGGTCTTTAGAATGCCTCTCCAGGATGGGCTCCCATCTTTCAAAACCCCCAGTATCACTCTTTCTGCACCCAGCATCACGCTGCTGCCTGATGAAGGGCTGTCTTTTATGTCAATCCTGAAGTGTTTATTTCCCATCATTCGGTTCCATCAATCTGGGCACGGGTGAAAGTGTGTGGCAGGAGGGAGATGGCCAGGTTTCTGAAACTCACCCAGTGAGGGTAAAGTCTGAGTTATAGTTCTGCCTGAGGGATGAAGCCTTGGTATTAAAAGTGGTTAGTGGTTAGATGTGGGGCCATAGGTTTCGATATTAGAGTCCTTTGTGAGCTGAGACATGCTGGGTGGGAAGAATGAGAGGCGAAAGGGGAGGATGGCAGCCCACCCCACCCAGGCTCTGCTCAGTCAGGTCGACGAAGCCTGTGCTCCACTGGCTGCTTACTCTGTTTTGGGGGGTGGTTTCTCTGGAAACACACAGTTTATGGCCTGGCGCCCTTGAATCCCCCAGGCAATGAGCTCACGGAAGCTCTCATCTTGGGCCCACTGATTTGTCCACAAGCCCACTGGGCCCCCTGCCTAGGGCTTCTACTGTCCTTGGAAAGAAACCCCGAAGTGTCACTGTCCCCAGCTTCTTCTGGAGTTGAAAGCTGACTCAGGCCCTAGCCCTGGGCTCACTGCTTCGGAGCATTGAGAGGAAAATGCATTTTGGTCCCCATCCCAATGCTTCTGATGCTCTTCTGCCTGGCCTCCTTACCCACTGCCCAGCCTCTTCCAAGGGGCGCCCCCCCCCATCCCTCACCACACAAGCCGGTACCTGGTACAGACTGGGAGGGGCTGCTGGGGGTGCCAAAGCCATAGTCATTCACTGCAATGACCCGGAAGTCATAGCTCACGCCCGGCCTCAGTATGTCCATGCTGAACGTGTAGGAGGTCACCTCCTTGGGGATGTCTTTGATGAGGATGTCCCATAGCCCCTCATCTGCAAGAGCAGAGAGGGAGGTGCTCCGTGAGGGGAGGCCCCCCCCATCCTACCTGTTGCTCCCTGAGAGCCAGGCCTGTCGACACCAATCTCCAGTGCTTGACACCTAGTAGGTCCTTAGGAGATTTTTTTTTTAAAAGATGCCTTTTGTAGTATCTGCCATTTTTATCTTTTCTGTTAAAATGTCTATAAAATATTAAAAATGCGTAACATGCAGAAAATCCTATAACAAGCAACCCAATATCACCATCCAGACAAACAGAAAGAGCATTTTCACCCTTGTAGGTAAAACTCTACATATTCTGTTTCCTGTGTCATTAAAAAGCACTGGTCAACATCATTTTAAGTGGCCGCCTAAGCCTGTATCCTATGGGTGTAACCTCTGGGACTTAACAAGGCCCCTATTTTTCTGATTCCTGTTCCTATTCAAAAGATAAGCAGTGTGGCATCTGGCAAAAAGAAGAGGACGTGTGTATGTGTGTGTGTGTGTGTGTCTGTGTGTGTGTGTGTGTGTTGTAAACAGCTTCAGGAGGGGTTGGGGTCGCCTGTGAGGGTTTGGTCAGGTTGCCTGGGTTTGATGGGGGCCCATCTCGGGTCCTCCATGCTTAGAAGCAGAGGTCTGAGGAGAGCGAGGGGCCAGAGAGGGCCGGCGGGATCCGCTGTCCTCACAGAATTCTCCCGAGCCTTGGACACACCTTCCGTCTCACGTGTCTGGCTGTGGGTGTCGGCCTCCTACACATTACATCTTTTGTGTAACGCCTCTTTCTCTCCTGCTAGGCTGTGAAATTTCTCAGGGCAGGGTTCATGCCTAATTTGTCTGCATGGGCATGCTCTATTGTTGAATAAATGAACGCCGACCCTTCTTCCCCGGCCTCTTCAGAGCGCTAGGCGCCCCAGTTTCAGTACTGCATGCCCCGGAATCTAAGTGTGGGGGTGCAAATCCATTTTCCTCCGGGAACTCTGAATTCTCGCCTTCATGGCCATCAATGATAGTGACAGTGACAACTCACTCCTCATCGAGCATGGGCTTTACTTTTCGTAGTTGCAGTAACACCGAGAAGGAGAAACTGTTGTGCTCCTATTATAGCTGAGGAAACCAAGGCTCAAAGAGAGTTGAACCCATCCTCCCAAGGCCACACGGCCCTAAGTGGCAGAGCTGGAGTTTCATCCCGGAGCCGTCTGACTCCACTGGGCGCCAACCTCACTCCCTCTGGGTGCCCAGGATGGAATCCAGTACGATCAGTGTTTGTCGGATGGGCTCGTCCAGGCCCCTGCTGTTTCCCAGAAGCTGGAGTCTCCTGCCTGCTGTTTCACCCGCCTCGTCGTCCCGCCCCACATAGAAACAAAGGGTAAGGCCAGGGCAACCCAGAAATTGCTGGAATGTCATGCTGTGGCTTTGGCCTCCCACCCTGGGAGTCGGCTGATCTGTGGGGCGGGTTCCACAGGTCGGGAACCTCGAGTGAATCCCGCCCCCCCCATCCCCCCCCAGCCTGTCTCAGTGCCTGGCTGCTCTCGGTTCATAGAAAGCAGGCGTGTTTAGTTGCTTCTGCCCAGCAAACAGTATATCCTGAAGACGAGGAGGGTGAGGCCATATACCACTAGGGGCATGTGCCTGCTCTCACGCAGCTGCAGGGAGAGGAATCCCCCATGCCCTCTACCTTCTCCTCAGCGCCTGCCATCCCCATCACCAGCCCCCTGGCGCTGCTCTGTGTCCGGACACTTCAAGGGGTCCCGCTTTGATCTTTCCTCTTATCCTCAGTCCTTGGTCCCACCTGTATGGGTGAAGTCACAGCCCCCAAACCCGGAATACCGGGTCCCATGCCAGGCCTCCCAGGGAACGTAGGAAAATCAACAGGGCCAAAGTCTGGAGCCAACATTCCACAGCCTGGCACCTTGGCCGGCCAACTTGGGTGGAAAAAACAGGCTCAGGCCCTGGTTGGGAATAGCACACGGCGGTCTCCTGGCCAACTCAGCAGCTGGCATTGGAGGGCCGGGGAGGGACCATCTGGAGTAGAGCGAGAGCCAACTGCACACATACCTTCCAGCTACACGTTGGATCTGAGCTGTTAGATGTATTAGCTATTTTCAACTGTAATTATTAGCCTAAGATTAAGGCAATGACGGGGTAGTAGCGGCTTCCTGAAACCACCGGAATAACTATTAGCTATTGAGATGACTAGCGCTCAGCTACCCCGAGGAATGACCCATTTGTCACCGGGAAGTTTCAATGCTCCTATTAGAAGTAGTAGCTACCGCCATGCCTGACTACTTCCCATTACGATTACCGTTTACTGCTTGTACTGGAGCAGCAACGTTGTTTTTTTTTTTGTTTCTCCACTTCGATCACCTAATCACAGGTCCATGGAAGACCAAGAACAAGCCCCCAGCCTTCACTGGCTCTGGCACCTCTGATTAACTTGGAAGCCTAGCAATGGACGGAGCCGGCAGTGGCCGAGGGCTAAGGGGAGTAAGGGGAGCCGGGAGAAGCAGGTGTCGTGACAATAGCGAAACAGGAGTGTGCACTGCAGCCCCCTGGAGCGACTTCTCAGCCACTCATCTCCTGGTGGCTTTGGAAGTTCCTGTGATTCGATTTCAGGCTTGACAGGAGAGGGGGGTACAGTTACAGGGTTTGCCAAGACAATCACGACGTCAGAGACAGGCCTTCAAGAGGCAGCTGGGGCCGCTGGGGGACAGCCGGCCTCCCTATGGGGCATTGGTCAGCGGGGCTGTGTGGAGGGCATGGGTGTTTATCCAAAGGGAGCTAAACTCTTGCTTCTCTGGCTTCTTGAATGATTGTCCCCGAGCTGGTCCTCACCTGGCTCTAAGTGCCATTCTCTGGGGGCCTCTGAACTCTTCCTTAACTAAGGGTGCACCTCCCTGTTTCCCACTCATACAGGCCATCTCTAGCTTCACTCGAAGCAGCACAAGCGCCATCTCAGGTGACAAATGTGCCAAATGGAGGGACTTGGGAAGGAGGGAGAAAGTGAGACGTGGACTCCTGCCACAGGAAGAGGAAGGGGGCATACCTGAAGGCCTGGCCTCTATGACGTAGCGGGTGACGGGCCCTTTGCCAGGGTCTCCGCTGGACCAGTGGATGGCGATGGCAGAGCTGTACCGCACGATGATGGGCACTCCAGGTGGTCCCGGGGCACCTGCAAACAGCACACGGTGGGCCAGAGATGTACAGAGCCAGATGGGTACCCAGCACGAGGGGCTGGGTGACAAAACCAAACGGGCCAGAGTCTCTGGAAACCCTGCACGTGCCGAGGCCCAAGAAGCGTGTCTCAGACTGGGCCTGTCGGATCCAACGGTGTTCTCCTTTGGGTCACCCATGCCCCCCGAATTCTAAATTCAGGGGCAGGAAAGGGTATATGGGGTGAAGCCAAAAAGGTCTCTGGAGCAGATTGAGGAGACCCAGGTTCCTATTTCTAACCCAGAACCATTGGATGGATGACTGATCAATTCACATAGCTCTCCGTTGCCTCGGTTTCTCTATCTCTAAAGGCCTTTTGGAAGGTAAGGCTTGAAGGGACGTGTCATGGGAGGCAGTGGGTGTGATCATGGCAGATAGCCCATGATAGAAGGAAGCTGGTTTTGGACGGGGAGGCTGGAGGGTCCCCCAACATCTCTCCTGGCCTGTGATGGCAATGTCCTCCCTACCTCCTGCCTGAAATCCTCCCACACCAGCTGCGTTTGCTATAAGACAAGGAGAGAGGAAACTGGGACTGCAGGAGGTCCTCAGCCTCTGCTGTAAGAGGAGGGAGAAGACACCTGCGCTCCCCCGCCGCTGTCCCGGTGTGGCAGGTGCCTCACAGTAGCAGCCAGCCCTGCTCGGAGGCACTGGCCCCAGGAGCCAGAGCAGCATGAGTTTACTTCTGTAATAAGAAGAGGGAGCCAGTTCTATGTGCCAAGGGTCCCGAGCCCCTACTGTCTGGGGGTGCCCTGCAGCATAGGCCCATGCCTATCCTTGGTCCTCCCAGTGCCCCCCAGGCCATGACCCTGTGTGCTGTCACTCACATGCCTGTTTCCCATCAGACGTGGAGGCCTGTATGCCCACAGCCAGGCATGTAGTAGGTGCTTGTGGAACAAGGGAACGAGACAGTGAAGGGGGGGTGACTCGCTGTCCGAGCGAGTACAGGGTGGCCCCTGTGGAGGCCTGCTGGGAAAGGAGCTGAGAGTCCGACACCGGATTCAAGATTCTCTGGGCCCAGGAGAGGTGGCAGGCCAGGCAGGAGGCCAGGGACTCACTAACACAGCTTGGCGGCCCACTGCCCGCCCTGCATCCAGTCCCAACCTGGGACCTAGGAGGGCCTCCTTTCCTTCCTTCCTTCCCTAATGTGTGTCCTGCCTACAACATGGGGCAAAGGCAGCTGAGGGACTGGGGCTGTGGAACATAACCCAAGGAAGTGTGAAGGGTGAGGTGGGGGCTTCAGGACCCACGTTCTCGTTTTGCACAGGATGGCACTCAGGGCTGAGGGAAGGAGCTGTCATCTCGTCCCAGGCCAGAAGCTTCCTGCACCCAGCCATTGCCTGGCCTGGAGGAAACAGGTCACCAGGCTGCACATCCTCCCTTTTTGGACCCCTCCTCACCCGTACCCACAGGGTACAGCTCAGTGCTTCCTCAGGCCCCCCCCACCTCCTCCGCACTTCCTGCCCCCCTCTTGTCCCCAGCCTGGAACCCTTCAGGCCTCAGGTTGGAACACTCTGTCCTCCAGATGGCCGTCTCCTGTCCCCATGCCACTGCTGGCCCTGACAGCTCTCTTCCTGTTTGTTTCCCAGGGAAGCAGACTCAGGTGAGAGGTACGCAGTGAGGGGCTGGGGGCAGGTGCAGGGCAGAGCAGGGCAGCTCCGGGGCGAGCTTCCTCCTGCAGTCCTGTGGGTTTTGTTCCAACGAAGCCCAGGAGCTAGACAGCTTCTCTGCTGAACAAGAGGCGGGAATAGAAAGTACCCAGAAAGAGACAGTGGAGTGGCCAGGCTGAACTGGCAGGGAGGGCAAACTTGCCCGAAAGGTGAGAGGCAGCCTCTTCAGACCCAGCTCACCTCCCAGAGGCCAGGCTAAGCCAGGCCCTGGACCACGCCTGGCCAGTGGGGCAGGAAGGAGCAGGAGGAGAATAAGGAGGGGGAGGAGGGTGGGGAGGAGGGATTTTAGGAAAAGTGTGGGATGGCTGCGTTCCTTTCCAGGGAGGGAGGGAACAGAGTGGTCTGGGAGGTAGCTTTGGTGTTCAGGATGGGATATCCTACATGAGTGACAGGGACCTTGGAAAGCTAAACTCCAAGCTAAAGCTGAAAAATTCCTCCAGCCCAAGGACGACCTCAGAGGTGTCACAAAACCCAAACTCTGGTCGCTAGGCTCCCCTGCCTTCCTCCTCCCCTCCCCTCCCGCCTCAGGCCTGGAGCACCTCTGCCTTGTTCCTCTCTTCCCCTCTTCTCTAACCTTGCCAGCCTCTGTCGCCTCTGTCCTGAAAAGATGTGGCCTGGCAGGTGACCCTGCCTCTGGCTGGGCCAGACTCATCTTCTCACCTCAATGCCCTCCAGAGCAGCAGCTCTCTCAGCTGGCGAGCCACCCTCAGCTCTCGTTCAAATGCACATTCCCAGGGTGGATGCTCAGAGATTCTGACCTCCTGAGGCCCAGGAATCTGCATTTACCGCAAGGATTCCAGAGGTTCTGACGTAAATGGCCTCCTGAGAAACCTCTGATGGTGCAGGTGACCCTCCATAGCCCTGCTGCCTTTCCTCCCCACACGTTGCCTCCCCCCAGGCGCTCCCCACACGCGTGAGCTCCTGTGTTTCTGCTCTGTGTCGTCAGTCCCCCAACCCACGAGCTCCACCACGGGCCTCGTCTTGCTCATCCCTGTGTCTCCAAGCTCTAGCGTGGCTCTGGACACCCCTTCCAACTTGGGGGGCATTCAGCTGTGTGTGGAGTGTGGCAGCTTGCGTGTCCGCCCAAAGCACCCCTACCTTCGCCTGGGCCGGTGGTGATGTTGGCTTCGATCTCAGGCCCGTATGTGAAGGTCTTGGCTCTGATACGGAACCTATAGGTCATGCCCTCTGCCAGGTCCTTCACCTTCAGCCACAGAGGGCTATTCCCCTTCACGTCCACCGTCACGATTTTACTGACTCCTGAGGGCAAAGCAGAGCATGTGGGGACTCGGGGGCCAGCGAGAGCTGTGGGTCAGGGGCAGCAGACACTGCCAAAGCGGTGTCCCCTTGGCCTCAGGTGGGACCTGCATCCTCGGCCACACAGCAGTGTCTCCAAGACTGTTTCTCAGGCCACTGTCCTGCAGGCTGTTCTTAGAACAAAGGGTTCCAGGGCTAAGTAAGTTTGAGAAAAGCTACCTACTGACTGCGTGTCTGTGGAATAACCACAGGGGCCATTAGCATCTAGAGGAAAAACACAACTCACCATCCTGTTTAACTTGACCATTGTACCCCAAATATATTTTATCCCTGTTTTACCCCCCACGTCACAGCCCACCGAACTTGAATCCCAAGGATCACCTTTCAGGAAGAGTTTCTGTAAAGGTAACCCAGCCCAGGGGACACACCTGCAGCCAGCTGAGGACAACCTCAGCTCCTGCTGCCAGGACAACCTCAGCTCTGCCTGGACTCCCTCATCCTTCTTGTGCCAGCGAGGGCCAGAAGCTCACACCGAGCCCTCCGCCAACTGTACCCCAAATCATGACAACTAGAGGGGAGGCCTGGGATGGTTTTTAGGAGGTGGGAGTCTGTGCTCTGTGGTTCACAAACCAAAATCCTCCTGCCCACCAGCCTCCCCAAGGGCCGGGACTGGTTTTCAGCTCCCAGGTCTACCAAGTACACCGGTCGCCACTGGGATACGAGCTCTACAGCCTGCGGGCTGGGCTCAGAGCCCAGTGCTGGCCCGGGGGTCTTTGGACACGTCCCTTACCCTGGCTCCAATGTGTTCTCCTACTGAGTGAGGGTATCAGCAGCATCTTAGGCAGGACGTTATGAGGTGGAATAAAACAGCAGAGCACCTGGCCTGTGGGAGGCGCTCATCCTATTTATCGAATGAATGAAGCGCTAAATGACAGAGTACTGGGTGCCCGAGAGGTGTTTCCTGCAGCAATGAGGTGACCTGTGGGGTGATGTGCAGATATGCCTTAGGATCCAGGATAGTAGTTGTGGGTATCCGCTCCCTGGCATTTCTGAGCAAGCCAGCCCCTCCTCCTCTGGGGCCTTGGTTTTCTCTACCAAGGGGAAAAGGGTCGCTGGATTCTGATGCTGTCAGACTGAACCCAGGGCTGAGGCATGACCCAGGGGCGCAGACGCTGTGCTAGCCAGGCTGAGCTTCGTCTGGCCACACACAGGGCTCGAGGGGCCTATTCATTGGCAGGGCCATCATGGGCAGATGGAAATATGTAAGGTGTGGGGTCAGCCCTGTGGGCCAGACACTGCTGGGTGGCGGAACCAAAGGCGAAGCGTTCACCTCTCAAGGTGTGGGAGTCCCCTGGGCAGGCCAGGCGGAGGCCGCTGTGCTGAGTGCCTGGGCTGTGGGCCTCGGCTTGCTCCCCGTGACCTCTGTCCTCTCCTTCCTGTTCTCGGGACAGTTGGCCTCTTTCCCGGGCCCTGCACCTGACCACATCTCCTGGGGCTGGCCCCTCCTCGGCGTCCTAGCATACAGGGCCACTCTGCAGGGCAGGGAGCTGCTGGCACGCAGGTGGTGGCAGAGGAAACTGAAGGCCATTGTTCCCTTGGCTGACCCAGAACTGCTGGCCTCTGCCGCCTTCGCAGGGCTCCGCCCCTAGTTCCGGCCAGGCTCCATTGTCGGGGAGGTATGGGCCCAGAGGCGGTCACCTCTGACAGCCAGGATGCCACCTGGTAGGCCAGCCACATCCCCACGGCCTTGCGGGGCTCTGGAATTGGACGCAGGCAACAGGGAGCCCAGTCTCCTTCCCACCTCTCTAAGTAAATAGCCATGATTTCTGGGCTCACCCCATCAGCCGTGGTGGAGCAGCCCCCTGGGGGAGAACAGGACGGCGGTAGGGTCTCAGCCAGGGCCTAGAGGGAGAGCTGGGGGGCTCTGAGGACAGCTCAGATGAACGGGGCTCAGGGTCACAGGGAGACAACCTGCAGAGCAGGGTTCATATCTGAGGTTCACAGAGGGAACAGGGGTTCAATGACCCCCCCAAATTGTGCATCTTTCTGGGGAGAGGCTGTAGGGTTTTAACAGATTCTCAAAGGAGTTTCTGACACACGAAAGGCAAAGAAGGCTGAACTCAGAGTCAGGCTGAGACCCCAAATTTGGGGGACATCGGCTGGGACTATTGGGGGTGCCCCACCTTCATGAGCCCGACAGAGACCTGTCCCCTTTGGAATGTTCTGTCTCTCACAGGTCTTCCCCTCACTGCCATTCACTGACAGGGATGAATATACTTTAAAATCCTCTCCTGGGAGTTACTGTGTTTCCCCGAAAATGAGACCTAGGCGGACAATCAGCTCTAACGCGTCTTTTGGAGCAAGAATTAATATAAGAGTCTTATTTTATTATAATATAAGACCAGGTCTTATATTAATTTTTGCCCCAAAAGATGCATCAGAGCTGATTGTCTGGCTAGGTCTTATTTTCAGGGAAACATGGTAGGACACCGAGGTGCCATTCCAGTGTTGCCCCCAATGTGCTCTTGTTTCACCTTTGAATTCCCTCTTCTCTCGTCCAGGCCTCAGTTTCCCATTTATAGGCTAGGGAGATGCTTGCCCCATGCACTGTGCAGTGATAGAGGAGGGGGCCCCAGCTAAGAAGGAGCCCATGCAAAGCAGGTTTAGGGAGCCACGCTGGGGCCCCCACTTACCGTCCACAGGGGTGCAGGGCTCGTACACCAGCCGGTAGCCCTCCAGGACACCGTTGGGGAACCGTGGAGCCTCCCAGGACACATTCACCGAGGTTGTGGTCAGCTCACTGAACTTGACCGAGCTGGGAGCGCTAGGGGCTGCAGGGGGGAGAGAGCACACTGCTTTTGTTCTGCTTTCTCTGGACATTCAAAGCCCTGTTCAGCTCTAAGGAGCCAGCCAGAGCAGTACGGTTTGAGCCAGAGAATAACAAGAAAACAGACCTACGTGCAGGAGGGCTCACCAAAGGTCACTGGACCCCCTCCCCTTCCCCAATGTGCCTTTAACATTCACTTTCCAGTATCAGAGTCCAAGAATTGGGAGGAAAGGGGACTTGCTTTTTTCTAAAGTTGGAGAACTCAGATTCCTCCTGCTAAGCGGCCTGCACCCTGGTTAAGAGCCCAGGACACGCCTATGTTGCACCCCAGGGTCTCTACAGGGCCAGGCCATGTCTTGGCTTTGTGGGGTTTGTCTTTCGGCTTCCCTGGTGGAGAAGGAAGGGGGTGTCGGGGCCTCAGAGCATTAGGTGGGCATTGAACAAGGTGCCAGAACTGCAGGAGATGCAGCCTTTCCCTCATCTCCAGGGGCCCAGAGGCCACACCGCCAAGAGCAGCCAGAGCCAGGGACCGTCAAACCCTCCGGAAGAGATGCTTTCTTGGCTTGAGAACCCTGAAGCGAACCAAAAACATGGGGGTTGGCGGGTTCTTTGGGGGAGGACAGAGAGGATGGAGAAGGGGCCTCAACTGGGCAGCATCCCAAGGTGGCTCCAGTGGGATGACCAGGCTGTTGTCATCCAGGGCCACCCCCACTGAGCCGGAGCTAATCCCGACCCTGCTTCCGACAGGCCTGTCAGTAAGCAGTCTTTGAAGGAGGAAGGCCAGCGCAGGGGGCCTTTCCTGCCTCCCCTTGTAGAGAGGGACGTGGGACAGAACACATTGTCCTGCTGCCACAGTGACGGAAGCTTCCAGGCCCCCAGGGGCTCCCATCCGGCTGACGAGACTGACAGAGTGGCCAGGACAGGCAGGCAGACAGACAGACAGACCCTTGGGAGCCGGTACAGGGAAAGTGGTTTCCTGGAGCCGGAGCTTGTCCCTGAATAGGACAACACTTAAGAGCTGACTCCACGGGCCTTGCTCTCTCTTTAAGAGAAACAGCCATTTACAGAATAGGAAACAGCAGGTTGGAAAAGGCGCTTAAAGGACGTCAGCTCAAGAGGCTTGTATGGAAATCCATGAGGAGAGAACTCTGTGACAGGCAAAGGAAGGGGACTGGTGCAGTGAAGACAGCTCAGGGCAAGCTCAGATTTCTGAGCTCGGGCCTCTACTTCCCCACTGACCAGCAGGGGGACCCTGGGAAACATCATTTCCCAGGCCACCCTTACTCACCATGAAATGGGGCAATGCCTGCCCTGCCTGTTCCCAGGGCTTCCGGAAATATCAAGTGTAATCGTGCCTGAAAAGTGACTCTGGGCACTCTATAGAGGGCTGGCTCTGCATGTGTGGGCAGTCGGACTCTGACCACCACTCCTCTCCTCTGCCCTGCCCTACCCTCCAGCCTCCTGATGAACCTCCCTGCCTCCATCCTCTCTCCTCCATCAGCCTGTCCCTCTGCACAGCAGCCAGAGTGATCTTCTAAAATCATAAACCCAATTCTGTCGCTCAGCTGTTTAAATCCACCAGTAGCTTCCATCACACTTAGAATGAACCCTATCTTCCTTCCAAGGCCTCCTCTATGACCTGACTCTTGACTATCTTGCAAGCCACCTGGCTTTTTTTCTGCCCCTCTAATCCCCTCCATCCTCCAGAGCGCTGCACCTGCTGTTCCCTCTGCCCGGAACACCCCTTCTCCAGAACTTCCCACGGCTGGCCTCCGCTCCTCACTGTGTCAGCTCAGATGTCAGCCCTTCAGCGAGGCCTCGGCAGGCAAACCCATCCAAAGCCATCCGGCCGCCTCCTGTCCTTAGATCACTCTGAGTGTCTTAGATCACTCACACAGCCAGAGATGGAAGTACAGAGCTTCATCCATCTCTGTACTTGTTTATGATCTGCCTCTCTCCCTGGGTGGGGGGGACCTTGTCAGTCTCCTTCACTGTTATGATCCCAGCATCGTGCGGGCCCACAGGAGACGTTCAATAAATGCTTGTGGAATTTACAAAGCGAGGGTAATATGAGAAGTCAGGTGGGAACAGGCAGGGAACAGAAGTGGGCTAGCCATCGGCAAGGAGGGTGATGGGTGAAAGATGGGGGGAGGATGGGCGAGATCTGGGGGCTCTCTCCAAGGCTGTCGGGGGGACAGCTACTTCTGAGCATCACATGCTGGCCCCTCTTTGTGGGCTGTGCTCTCCCCCTCTGGAGCGTCCCATGGGGACTGGGGATCCATCCCAGATGGGATAAGATCCAGCAGGTGGATAAGATGCCTCCACTCCCCCAAGAGCCGTCCTCCACTTCCCAGGCTGACTACCCCTCCCGCCAGCCTTCTCCCCACCTGCTTGCTGGGTCTGGCCCCGGGTGGGGGTGCTCCGAGGCCCGTCCCCCGCAGCGTTGAAGGCTGCCACGCTGACCATATAGGTGGTGTAGCCAGTCAGGTTCTTGAGCTTTACGCCATTCTCAGCCAGGAAAAGCGTCTTCACCTGTTCCGTGAGGTTCCGCTGCTGGTCTTCCCAGAAATAAATCTGCCGGGGCACAGACGGTGTGGCAGTGAGGGACACCCCCCGCTTTCCTCCTGCTCCAGCGTCTCAGACATGCCTACATCTGTACCATCCAGGCACGGGGACAGCAGGTGGGGGTCACCAGGACACAGTATCAAAGCATCCAAGAGCTGTTTTTGAAACCCTTCCAGAACCTTCCTTGTCTAGTACGCCAGTCTCTGCTAGACTGCAAACCCCACAAGGGCACGGAGCCGCTGTATGTTTTCTGCAGTGCCTGCGGGGCTGAGCATGGCACCCGTACATGGGCCCTCAGGATGCACTTATTGGAGGTATAAACCTGTTTTGTTCCGCAGGAACCTGAGAGGGGAGGCAAGTGCAGGGTGGAGTCCCCCCACCCCCGCCCCCATGCCCGTGATTCATCAGCAGGAGCGCAGCCCGGCACAGAGGCAGGCCGGCCTGCGGCTGAACCCCAGCGCACCATTTCCTAAGGCTGCGACATGGCCAGTGACGTCCCCGAGCTGCAGTTTTGTCGTTTGTATCATGAGGCTAAGGACCCCACTTCCCTGGACCCAGGTGAGGAGCGAAGGTGACAAGGAGGAAAGAACGAAGGTGCTGCATGGCTACGGGAGGTTTCAGGACAGGCGCACAGCAGGGGCCCCACGGGGGCTTCCAATGACTTCTCGTTCAGCGAGATGAACACCCCAGGCCAGCGACTCCCCAAATCAGATTCCGCACTAGTCTTAGAGCTCGGACCGGGCCGGCCAGGAAGCTGTCAGCCCCGCGCCACGTGGAGGATTAGGGGGCCTTTGCCGCCACCTGCTGGCCGAAGGCGTTTCTGCACGCTACTGGCTGCTCACTTTCTCAGTTTGCCTGGAGGCGGCTAATAAAAGTGAGAAAGAGCTAATAAGTGTCCCTGCCTGGCATGTTTGAATGGTGGTTAAGACATCTCGTTATCACGAAATCCTTGCTTTTCTGTAACCCTGTGCTCCTTCCCCCCTTTTTAAACAGAGTCTTCTCATATGGGTAGATGAGTGAGAGTTAGGGAGTCATTCATTAAGTTACTCATTCATTCACTCCTTCCCCCATTCACAGTAACCAGGATATAAATAGTAGACAAAGTTCTTGCTGGATTTGGGGTCCCGGGGGAAGGTCAAGGTGAATGCTAAAATCTGGGTGTTATCAGCACATAGATACTACTTGGTGAGAGTGCATGAAGAGAATTAATGTAGGTAAAGGGTCACGGACTGGTTCCTGGGGCCTCATGTTCAGGGATTGGAACAACAGAGGAGAGTGACCAACAGCCAGTAAAGGAAGCCAAAAGAAGAAAGCATTTCTGGGAGGAGGGAGAGATCTGCCGTGGCAAAAGCCAGTGCTAAGCCAGGTGGGAGGAGGCCTGCATTTGACCACAGACGATCACGCTGGAATTGTCACGGCCTGGACAGGAAGAGCTTCGGTGGGGGTGGTGGGCATGAGAAGCTCCTTGGAGCAGGTTCAAGAGAGATCAGAAGTGGGGGGATTGAGACAGTCACTCTTAGCTGAGGACCCTTCACTGAGAAACCTCAGCGATCAGACGAGGCCTCCACAAGCTCCCTTCGCCACCGTACCGGTGTCTGGACCCTCCACCTCCCTCCTGCCACCACGACTTGACTGCCAGCTCCCTTCTAGGGCCACCCCAATGTGTGCACCAAATCCCAGCCCCTCTAACCTCCTCCGGGACATGACCCCACCACAGCTTCCCTTCTTCCCTCAATCATCCAAATTACCCTCTTTCCAGGATCATTTCTATCAGCACAGACACAAGTTACTTCTTCCATCTTAAAACCCCCTCTGTTGACTGTCTTTTTCTAGCTCCTACCCCATTTTGTTACTTCCCTTTAAAGCAAAACCCCTCAGAAGGGATATCAGAGCTCACTGCCTCCCCTCATTCTCCCTCAAACCTCTCCAAGCAGGCGTCCCTGTCCCCAACTCTTATCAGAGTCACCCATGAACTCGTGAACTGGTTAACGCAATAACCTAGAACTCAGCAAACTCCTTAATGAATATTTTAAGCTTTGGAGGCCACACATCTCTGTTGCAACTATTCAGCTCTGCCCTTATAACTCAAAAGTAGCCAAAGGTCATTCGTAAACATGAGTGTGGCCCTGTTTCAATAAAACTTTATTTACAAAAACAAGTGGAGGGCCAGATTTGACCCATGGCCTGTAGACTGACAATCCCTGAATAACTGCTTCCTAGATTTCACCTTGCTCGAGCTCTTAATAGTAGTTGGCTCATCTGATTCCTTCCTTCCTCGGGATGCATGTTCTTTATGTAGGTTCTGAGAATTCACTCCCTTTTTTTGGTCCCAAAGCTCAGTTTTTAGACTTGTGTTTTCTCTATATACATGTTTAACCTCCAAAATTTCAGTACCATTTATGTGCTGAAGACTCCACAATTCACATCTCCAGCTTAGACCTTCTCTCTTGAACTCCAGACACCCATTCCATGTCTCTTCTTGGACAATCAACAGACATCTGAAACCGACTCCCGCTCTCTCCCTCAAGGCCCCTCCTTCCACCGTCTTTTGTTTCTTCCTGTTCTGTAACTGGAAGCTCCATCATCCAGTTGCTTAGAAATCCTTGTCGCTTCTCCTCTCACACACCGCCATTCAATTCATCAGCAAATTCTACCAGCGCTACCCTTGACCTAGAGGGCGAACACTTCTCACCTTGCTACCACCTGGCCTAAGCCACCACCATGTCTCATCAGATTATTCAGTGGTCTCTTCATGGATTTGTGCTTTCCCTGCTTCAGACTACTCTCCACAAAGCAGCTAGTACAGCCCTTGAAGGACTCAAGTCAGCCTTGTCCCATCTCTGCGCCAAACCTTCCGTGGCTGTCATCTCATTCAGTGTGAGGGCAACGAGGCCCCAGCCACAGCTCAGACCCACCTCCCATCACGCTGCCCCCACTCACTCTGGGACACACAGGGCTCTTTGCTGGGTTTTGTCCATGCCAAGCACTCACTGACCCCAGGACCTTTGCTCTTCTTTCCCCTTTCTGGAATGTTCTTTACCCAGGTCCATGTAATTCATGCCCTGTTCTCTCTCATTTTTGCTCAAGTGTCAGCTTCTCATTATGTCTTTCCCAAATGATCTTATTTAAACTTTTAAACATCCCCCTGGATCTTTGTCTATCCTTGTAACCTGCTTAATTTATCACCATCTGGAGCTGTCATTTGTTTTCAACGTCCCTGGTCTCCTTCCCCTACAATTTATGCTCATTGTTTCTCTTTGCTTTATTCTCAGCACTGAGAATACCGCTGGGCACAAAATAACTGCTCGATAAACACGCATCACTGAAAGACTATAGCTTCAGGGACGTGCCGGCCCGTGCACACACCACTCCTTAGTTTGACCCAAATGCAGTTCATCTCAGCTGTGCTCACTGGTTGGTGACACAAATATGTCATTAATGTTAATCGATGTGGATGTTACTCCACATCTGGGAGGTGGTGATTGCACTTCCCCAGTTAACGTCCATGGCTGCCATCTGTGGGGGGATATATGGCGTCTGTGCACCCACACATTTCCTGAGTCTGCATATTAACTGGAAACTTCCACGCCTCGACCGTCTGGTGGCTGCCACACTGTTGCAGGCTCTGCCCGGCTCCTTCTTCCCATGAAGGCATATGCTTGGGGCACAATATTTAGTTTTCCCAGCTGGCACTCCTGGGCAAGGACTCCAGGGGTGTCATCCATCCTTAGAGCTTCTTTGGCAAGACGCCTTTCCTCTCTCTTGCCTCCTTCACCCCAGATGGAAAGAGACACCTATTCTGGGTTCTGTCTGATGCTGGGGCCGCCGGCATTAACCAGCCGTGTGACTCGGGCGAGCCCCGTACCTGTGTGGAGACTCAGTTTCTGCCTGTGCTGTGAAGGGTGACCGTGCCAGGTGGTCATGCAGTCCCTGCCAGCCCTCACATGCCCCACCCACCACTGCCACGTGCCACTCTCTGGAGTAACAACCGACCAGCAGGAGTAAGGGTGCTGATAGACACTGGTTTGGGACCTTGGCCCCACATGTGGCCAAGGGCTGTGTGTCCCAACGGCTCCAGCCAAGGGGGCACAGTAATATTATCACTCTCTTACCACCTCCTCTGATGGCTGTGTGCTCAGTGCTTCCTCCCCGCCCCTCGTGGGGTGACAGCCAGCATACCTGAAGTCTGACTCTCTGTCTCTTGCTATTTTGGGGACCTCGCCAGGCTACCTAAACTGGGTCTCGGTTGCCAAATCTATACAATGGGCGCCACCATTTATAATCTGCCAGCTTTACAGGACTTTCAAGAAAATTAAGGCGTTCTAAAGGGCTTTGTGACTGCAAGAGACCAATTGAATCCTGTCATAGCACGTGACATCATCCCAAATTCAGAAATGATTCTTAAATACAGATTTCTAAATCTTAGATAGTGGTCCTTTGCTAACTGACTATCCAGTCAGCATCAGTGTTGTAATTCGGGTTGCCCAAATCACCACTTTGTGGGGTCTAATGCTGGCATCGGAGCTGGTGGGTTGGGGAGGGGTTGTGCCTGGAGGTGATAGAAACCGAGGCTGAGCCTGAGTTTCTTGCAGCCGAGCTCAGCCTGCTCTCAGGACTCGGCAGAGAAGGGGTACGGTTTTGTTCCAGCCACATAATACTTCTATGGGCCGTGTGCAGACAGCCGAGGGCGCCGGTGCAGAACGGAGGGCTTCTCCCACCACCTCCTGTGGGTCACTCATAACCCCTAGCCTGGCCCTCTGCCCCTCTGAACCCTCTTCTCTGCCGGAGTGCCCGTACCTTGTAGCCTTGGATGTCTCCATTCTGGCTCTCCAGTGGGGGTGGCTCCCACGTCACATCCAGCTGTGTGGCCGTGGCACTGTGGACGGCCACATTGCGGGGCGCTGCCGTGGGCACTGGAGAGTGTGAGGGGCAATGAGTGTGCAGTGTCAGTGGACTCCAGGGAGGGGGAGGTGGGCTGGGGCAGCTTGGGGCCCTGGGACCCCGTATCTCCCCTGGCTGGGCTTCATGGGGGCGGGAGAGGCATGCTGGGGTCTGAAGGGCAGGCTGGGCTCACCTGCCTCGCCGACAAAGACCTCCTGCGGGGGACTCAAGGGCCCCTCGCCCACCGCATTGTACACGCTCATTCGGATTTCGTATCTCCGGTGCTTGTTCAGGTCTGTGGGTGACAGTGGGGGAGGGGAGAAACACACAGAGGTCACCGTCCCTGCAGAGGACAGAGCCAGCATGGCAAATGAAGGCTGTGGGGAGGCTGGCGTGAGGCACCCCATGATTTTAGTCCCTGTAGGAAAGTTCAAGGAAAGAACAGGGAAGAGGAGGGGTGGCCGGGGGTGGGGGTGGGGGCTCCACCTGCTTCCTGGGGCTCGGGGCACACATGGCACTGGTTGGCTTCCTGGCCAAGGGTGACCATACTCTACCCTCTGGAGGCTGAAGGGAGCACTATGACCATTTACGCTCACACTGCTATGAACCGAGACTGTCCTGGGCACACCCGGTCACAGGGCACGCCTGCCCTGCCTGTGCTGGGCATAGCGGGTCATAGGTCACTCCTTCCCCACATGGCAGATGCTTGAAAGTTTCCAGCTCCTCACACACGGGCTCTGCCCTACGGGAACGGGCTTATTGGCTGTGAATTCTGGGCTAAGAAATCCCGGGCTTTTGCTGAGTTTGGGGCGCTTGGGTAGAAATGCCTGGATAGAAGCTGCGTGAGGGGAGCAGGTGCAGGAACTGGGCTCCAACACCCTGGGTGGGGACCTCTGTCCCTGCTAGAAGAGTGGCTGAAAGTTCCCACCCGCTCTGCGAGCTCCCCTACCCAGGAGGAAGTTCCACCCTCCACCGGAGTAGGAGTGGGGCCTCCGCCTAACTGAACTGGCCACACAGCCTGTGCAGGCCACTGGTTTAGGAAGACAGAAGAGGGACCGTTTGGGGAGACCCATAGCTGGGACTTTAGAAGCAGAACAAGGGCTGGGGCCCGGCATCCGGCAGGAATGTTTCCTGGTCCCTGAGGGAAGATGGGGACGGGCCTGCGTCTGGAAGACAGAACTGTGCCGAAAATGCCTTTGACCGGCCCGACCGGGTGGCAGTGACATGGACGCCTGCCCATCGAACCGGCCACTCCTACCATGGAGCCCCTTGTCGGCGTCCCCCAACCCAGAGCACAAGACAGAGCCTGTTCCTTTTCCATTCTGCACCCCACGGACGACAGTGGCCTGGAGGAGACTGTCCCTACAGTTTTGTGTGTTTCGGTAAAGTCACATGTGCTAAGAGGGGGCCCATTCTTCAAGCAGATGGAGGTGGGCACACCCTGCGGCCTGTGGTCAGGTGTCCTCAGAAGCCCCGCTCCCCGTCCCTGTGGAGGGGGTGGGCCCCGGATGGAGCCACCGTGCAGGGAGACTTACTGTCCAGCTCGTACTGCGTGAGGCTGGGCCGGGTCAGGTTCCGCATGGAGAACAAGGCTACCAGGGGGGGAGGCAGGGGGGCCAGAGGGAGACAGCAGACAGAGGAGGTTAGTACACGCCCCCTCCACGAACACCCCGGTGGGGGGGTGGGGCGGGAGAGAACTACACACAGGCTGCGTGAGGAGCCCGGGCAGGAGGGAGGGCAAGGAGGCAGCTCCCGGGACAGTGCTGGCCCACCCCAGTGCGCACTGGTGTGAGGTCACAGGACATCGGGAGTCCCTTGGGCCCCCTTGGAGCTCGGCATGCCTGGGACAGCTCTGGTAGATGTTCTCGGGCCCAACTCGCTCCCCTGCCTAAGGCAAAATGCCTATAGAATCACCATGAAATAGTGGTGTCGTTAATTTCCCCCTATGAACCAGAAACTATTTTCCTACCAGAAAATATGACCGTATTATTATACACAGGCAATTTAAAATCACAACTGCAAGCACATGTCTGCCAAATAAATAAATAAAGTAACGCAAGCGGTTGGAGTCGCTACTTCCGAGTTTTCCTATTAACGTGCCTTGGCTATGCGTTCCATCATTTTGTCGTCTGCTAATTCTCGCTAGAAGACAAGGCACAAAAGGTTTAGGGGACTCATGGGAGAAAACAACAACATGGAGACGGTGTTAAACGGCTCCTTCCCTCCTGCAAGTCTCTGTTTTGGTGAGTGGTCACCATCTACCTGGGTACCCAAGTCCTCTGGACTCCTGCCTCTCCCACCTGCCCCTTTGTCCCCAACATGAGTCATTCATGGGGGCTGCAACACATCATCTCCTCTACGGGTCCTCAGTTCCACCCTAACCTGACATCGTGGCTCCAACCTCACGCTCTTACCTACATTACTAGATTAGCCTCTAACTGGCCTTCCTGCCTCTGAACCCCATCGCCAGCCATCAGGCCACCAAAGTAACCCTCTTAACCCTAAAGGGCAACAGGTCATTCCCTTGTTTGTGACTCTCCCTGGAATTTCCACCTGCCCTAGAGGGAGGCGGGGTTCTGAGAATTCCAGAGCAGAACAGCGACCTCCCCAGAGACCAGAAGGAGTCAGACTGCTGTCCTCGGGACATGACCAGGCTTGGGTTTTGGTCCTCCTTCCCACCTCAGGCCCTTTGCACATGCTGGGCTCTCTCCTTCCCGTTGGGCTGGTTGACATGGAATCTCCATCAGTGTCAGCACCATGCCCCACCATGCCCCAGGGAAGCCTTTCCAGGCTGTCCTGGAATTCGTCCTCCATAGGGGTCATGCCAACAGTCTCAGCCATCTATCTCAGGCTTTAGTTCTTGGCTCCTCCCCCAGGCTGCGAGCTCAGAGGGCAGGTACCCCGTTTGTCTTGTTCACTGTGTCTGGGGCATGTACAATAGAATGGGCTCAATAAATAACTACTCGCTCAGTGACTGGAGGGGACAGGGTGAGAGGCACACACAGGGGTGGACAGCAGGGTTTCAGGGTAGAGGGGTCCCAGGAAGTTGAGACTCCAGGCAGGGAGGTGAGTGCACCCAGCCCACCCTCCCCCAACTCCGGCCGAGTGTCACTCACAGGTCAGCTCTGCCCACTTGGCCCCTGGGTTGTTGATGCCTCGCAGCGTGAAACCCCTCAGCCCATCGTAGACCAGTTCCCGGTATCGAATCCGAAAGCCCAGGAGGATGCCGTGGATCTTGTCCTCGGCTGGTGACTGCAGGGGGGAGTGGGAAAGGGAGAGGGGCTGGAACCACCATGCTTACGCCTCCACTCGGCATCTCTCCCTCCCCGTCCTGCTTCCTGTGGCCACAGAGCAGACTGAGTCTCCACCAGGGAAAGGAACCGAAACGACATTGAGCATTTTCTGATCTACAAAGCATCCCAATGAGGTTATTTCATCCCTGCAGCACGCCCTGTGAGGCAGGGAAGGACAGGACTCATCGTGCCGTCCCATTTAACAGAGCGGGAAAGTGAGGCTCAGTGAGGGGACGTGCCCAAGGTCACAAAGCATGCTTGGGGCCCCCACCTGACCCTGGCTCTTCTCATCGAGCTGGTCCTGGCCTACAACTCCCTGACACCATCACCAGCCCCACTCAGCCTGCTGATTCCTCTGCCTACAACCTGGCCAACATTTCCTGGAGCTTCCTGTGAGCCCAGGGTCCTCTCCCTGCTCTCTTGCTGGAACAAGGGCAGGTGTGCCTGCATGCACCGCTGCCCACTCTGCCTTTATTATCGTTTTCTCCTTTGCTTTCCACTCCCCTGCACAGCTGAGTTGGGGAACAGGCTTCTGGAGAAGGTAGAAGCTACTTTTAATGATACCTCTTTTAAAAATCCTGCTGGAACAATCTAACCTTTCATTTGCTCCTTAATTGCATCCCCGGCGGCTGTGGGCACCTAGTGGCCCCCTTTGCTGCGAAGGCCCTGGTCTGCTCCAGCCTCTCCTGGCTCCCCATTGTACTAGGTCATTGTCATTTGAAGGATGCCCTCCTCCATGAGGCCTTAGGCTGGGGGAGGGCTAGGGGTCCCTTCTTGTTTTCCCTTCAGGGGGGCTGCAGGTGGGCAAAGGTTGGTGCCTGCCCTTTGAGCCTGAGAAGTGGAGACAGGAGTTTGCCACTCTGGGGACCCCGTGGTGACTCATCAAGTCCAAACGCTGGATCTCAGAGAGGACAGGAGGGTCCTGCAGGCACGCATGGTGGACTGGTCTCTGAGACACACCCTGCTCTTTCCCGGGCCTTGCAGGATGGCAGTGCCCATCAAAGAGCAGGCAGCGGAGGAGGTGTGCAGGAAGGGTCCTCTGTACCTGGATGGGCCAGTAGCCCTGCCTGGGCACAGGTCAGGCATGAACACCTGTGTTTGGTCTTTATAAGGAACCTGTTCACGGACAGAGGGGCTGGGTTTCTGAGAGCCCGGAGCACGTTTCTGTCTGAACATGCAACAGACCGAAGGCCACGGTACCTGCCCCTACCCCTGGCTGGCTGTGTGACCTGGGGCAAGCTCGTCACAGCCCGAGTCTGGCTCCTCCTCTGCAGAGACTGTAGGAGCATCGGCTGATCTCATTATCCAGCGTGGAATGAGGGGCGGGTACGTGCACGTACACACGTGTCCGTGCATACACACATGTGGGTCTGTGCTTGTGCACACGTGTCCATGTGTGTGCACGTGCGTATCTGTGCATGTGTCTGGAATGTTCCAGCCCTGGTGGGGGCTGTTGGTTTTCTGGTCCCACCACAGTGTGTCTGAGGCCTCCTGGGACACAGGCCCTCCCTGCCTGCCAGGCCATACCTGCCATCTGATCAGCACGGACGTGGTGGTGTGAGGTGTCACCGAGATAATGGTGGGCGCTTCGTCGGGAGCTGGGGAGAGAGGCAGACAGGAGAGCTCTGGAGGCTGGCCCTTAGGCCCCCTGGGAGGCCACAGGGACCAGATTCTGCGGACACTGGGCTGTGGGCAGCCCCAGCTTAAAT
Source organism: Rhinolophus hipposideros (assembly GCF_964194185.1). Taxonomy (NCBI): domain Eukaryota; kingdom Metazoa; phylum Chordata; class Mammalia; order Chiroptera; family Rhinolophidae; genus Rhinolophus; species Rhinolophus hipposideros. The sequence continues at coordinate 47,297,814 of NC_138066.1, forward strand.
CACCCTCCATGCCCAACCAGCCCAACCTCTGCAGAACAAAGGGTTGGGGTGGAGGGAGAGAGGGCCTAGTACCCTGACCCCAGCCCAAACCCACGCGCCCAGAGCCCCCTCCTCTGCTCCGGGGGCTATTACGCTAAGGCTCCCCCACTGCTATTCACTGGTTTTCTGGGGCCAGCCACCAGCTTGGGGGACATCAGAAAAGAAACACGCTAAGATGCCAGGCTGGGTGTGGGTGCCAAGCCCATGGCAAAGACCTCTCTGGCCCAAAGCTCCCTGGGGCTCTGCCCAGGACGCCAGACAAAGGGCCCGCAGGCGTATGCCCCTCCCATTGCTGGAGGCCCTACCCCCCAGAAGAGATTGCCTCATGCTCAGGAAGTACACGGTGGACCAAGAGAAAGACATTGAAGCGGGGGCACTGACCGGCCTGCAGGGTGGTCAGTGGTTCTGACTCCTCGCTGAACTGGCTGTCCCCAATGTCATTGGTCGCCTTCACGCGAAACTTGTAGGACGTGAAAGGCTTGAGCCTAGAGGGGGGTGGGGTTCAAAGAACATCGGTATCCCCTAACGGCCTTGCCCCGCCATCTCTGCCAGGGGAACGGGGTGAGCTGGGGCTGCCCACAGTCCACTGAACAGACAGGAACACCGAGGCTCAGCAGGAAAGTCTGCTACGATGGGGACAAACAGGGCCCAGGGCCCCTCGACCATGCCACCTTGGGGTGTGGCCACACCGTTAGCTCCATTTTAAGCCATAGGTCCCTGGGAGGAAATGTCTGCGTGTTTCCTACCTTAGAAGAACATGCAGCTATGTGAGCGTCAACAAATCCCCCTCTGACGAAACACCCCCTCCCGGTACTGCCATCCCTTTCTCGAATTTAGCACATTTAGGAAGGGTCGAGGTTCTCAAGAGTTAACCACACTTCATCTCTATGAGCCGCATTTCCTCTCCAGGCAAACGGCTTCCTTTTTGATTTACTGGGGGTGGGGGGTGAGGAGGCAAGTATTGCTCAAAACTCTTGGTCACGTCAATTGGAATATAAAAAATACGACCCACTAGGAATTAAATTGAAGCCAGAATTTCGAAGGGAAGCTCCAGTCTCCTATTAAAGATGCCGCCTAGCTGGGAGGCATCGCTAATGAAGGATGGTGAGGGCTTCACGTAGGGGGCTTCTAGGCTCCAGAAACAGATAATTAAGAGGCAGCTGGAACAGGGCTCCAGAGAGAGTGGGAGGGCAGGGAGGACAGCTGCAGGGACTGAGCATGCGCGGGGAGCTCCTGGGGCACAAGGGCTGTGGAGACCTGGGCTGGGCAGGCTCCAGGAGCCCGTCCCCAGGACTGGTGCCACCAGGCTAGAGGGGCAGGGCGGAGATGCTGGCAGACTCACCTGTCCACCACGAAGGCGGAGGCGTTGTGGCTCACGGAGGCCGAGTGCAGCGCCCACCGGCCGCTGGGCAGCTCCCGGGTCTGGATGGTGTAGTAGCGCACGGGGGACAGCCCGTCGCTCCCCGGCTCCCAGGACAGCAGCACGCTGCGTGCCTTCACATCCTCCTGCTGTACCACTGGCTTGCTGGGGGGCTGCGGGCGGTCTGGGGGCGTGGGAGAGGGGAAGAGCAGGTCAGCCCGTGGGGTAGAGGGGTGCGCTTTCTCAAGGAGGGGAAGGAGGTGTGGGCTCAGGCCCGACGCCCCTGCCTGGCCCATTGCCATGCACACAGGTCCCACCTGCCAGTACCCCTGGCTCCTGGTCAACGGCTCGTCCTCAGGCTGCTGGGAATTTACACCTCCCGAGGGCAGCCCGGCCAGAGGCTGACAGTGAGGAGGTACGAGCACCCCAGCTCCTTTCCCCTGCCTGCCAAATGCTGCCATGGGCCCCACGCGGTCCCCTGTCCATGGTTGTGGGACACAGCTTCAGACCCTGCGTGAGCTTGGCTTCCTCCTCACGGGTCCCCCCCCCCACCCCCACCCCCGGCTCCACCACCGGCGGTCAGCACTTTGGCACGTGGGGTGCAGGGCTCTGTGCCATGGGGGCAGGTCCTGGGCACTGCAGGATGAGTAGCAGAATCGTGGCCTCTACCAACTAGATGCTAGTAACACCTCCCTCCTAATTGTGACAACCAAATGTCTCCAGACATTGCCCAACGTCCCCTGGGGGGCATAGGAGCCCCCTGTTGAGAACCACTGCCCTTCTGGTTTTTCCTGGGAACACTGTCTAATTAATCACGTTCACAGGAATCTGGGTCTCAGGACTATTTCTGGGGAACCCAATCTTGGGTGAGATGCTGGCTTGGGGCAGCAGGACTCCGGGCAGCAGCCCATCCTCCACCCAACTGGACATGCTCTTGGAAGAGGGTCTCACCATCCTGCGCTTTAGATAATGGGGAGCAGGGGCAGAGCAGGATCCTTGGGGAACTCCCAGCTCAGCTCTGGGTCTACGAGAGCCCCCACTGACCGTGACACTCAGGGATGCGAGCCCACTTTCCACTCCAGACCTGTGGGTCCTAAGTAGCTGACCCGAGCCGTCCACTAGGAGAGGATTTGAGCACCTGGATGGGGTGGGGGCCCCTCGGCTGCCCGTCAGGCCTCCCCAGCCCCAGTGGGTAGTCACCTCTCTTCTCCGTGGTCACCACCAAGGCCTCGGTGGCCTCTCCCCAGCCCTTGCGGGTCTGGGCCGTGATGCGGAACAGGTAGACAGACTCTGGCTTGAGGCCGGTGGCCGTATACTGGCGGGCGCTGGGTGGTAGTACTTCCACGGTGGCAGTATTGGCTGTGGTGGCATTGAGCCGGTGTGTGATCTGGTAAGCTGGGGGAAGGAAGGAAACGGGCCACGCTGAGAAGTAGTGCAAGCTGCCCCCAGAGCCCGAGAAAGGGGCATTCCTTCCTCGGCCACAATGTCTGCGGTCCGATGACTTGAAGCTCTCTTGGTCGCTCTTGCATCAGCTGCCCCTTGGGGGCTGTGATGGGGGGGCACGGACAGGCACGTTCTACACAGTATCTGTGATGCCCTTCACCTCAGACTCAGGTGAGGAAAGGGAAGCTTGGACGGGCCAGACCACCTGGTTGGAAGTGACTGAGCTGGAATTCCAGCCCAGATCTAAGCCCCAAGAGCTTGACCTTCCCTGCCTCCAGTCTGTCTTCAGAGGAGCGTTCAGCCGGGGCAGGCGTTGCAGGACAGGCCTGAGAGCCTGGGCCAGGCACAGGGAGTCCAACATGTCACTGTCCAGGTGAGCAGGCTCAGGCTGTGGAGGGAACTGGCTTGCTCAAGTTCACACAGCTGCTGACTCCCACCCCGGGTCTTCTCCCGTGTGTGTATGTGTGTGCGTGTGCGTGTGTTAGGGGAGGAACCTTGAATATGAAACACTGCTTCTGATGGGCACTATCCCTCCTGGTGCCTTAGCTCCTGTTTCCCACCTGTGGGCACGGCTTTGCGGAGATAGCCTGTGTGCCCTCACCTGGTCACACTGAGGAACAGCAGCTGTTTACCAGAGGGCCACTGGGGGGGGACCTGGGGCCCTTGGGGGCACAAAACCAACCAATGGTCCTTCAGGGAGTTGAGCAGGGCCCCTACCCTCCAGCTGATAATCTTACAGACTGAGATTTCTGGAAGAAACAAGACTCAGAACCATTCTTGAGGAGATGGGGACACGTCCTGGGCCTAATTTCCCTTCTGCCAACACCGAATTAGCCTCCTTTCCACCTTCCACCTCCTCCTTCTTCCTGTGGCCAGGGCTTACCCAGAATGATGCCGTTGGGGGCAGCAGGGGGCTGCCAGATCAGCCTCACCGATGTGGTCCTCACCTCTGGGAACAGGATGCCCATGGGTGGTCCGGGGACTGGAGGGGACAAAGGAGACATGAGCGGCAGAGCAGCTGTTCAGCCCTGAGCCCAGTGCAGCCCCAGCAGAGCAGCATGGTGGGGCGACACTCAGCTCCACAAACTTCCGCGGAGGCTGCTCTGTTCCGGGCACCGTGTCCTAACACGAAGAAGCTCAGTGAGGTTTCTACCTTCAACATAGGCCTTATTTGGCAGGACTGGAAGAGACAAAGGCGCCAGCTTCCTTTAGCTCAGTGTCCGTGTACATGTGCACACGTATGCACGCGACTTCAGATGTGGGCAAGGTGGCCGTGCCCTGGGTCTGTGCTTTAGAAGGTACCACACTGACTTCCTGCTCACCGTGGGATGAGGCGGCCGAGGGGCAAGAGGACACGCCCACCCTGAGCCCGCACCGCTCCCCTTACTAGACCTCACTCTGGAATCCGGAGATCCTGGAACTCCCGCCCGGACAGCCCCAAGCTTCCAGGGTCTGCACGGGCCTGTTCCCCAGGTCCACACTGCTAGACTTGCGCCTCTAGACTGAGGGATGGCCAAGGGGTAGCTGTTTTTGGCATGTGGATGGAGACTGAGGGACATGGGCTGGAGAAGACGGGAAGAGAACAGGGCAGAGGGGGAGGGGAGGTGCTAGGGGGTGGGGATGGGGTGCAACGCTTCCGGAGCTGCCTCATTCCAACACAGAATGCCAAGCAGTCTGAGAGTTCTCAACTTGAACTTGGCTTTCCAGGTCATATGAGGATATATTTATCAAGGCAGGAGGATAGAACATATTTAATTTAACAGCTCATTAGCTTGATTTATAACTTGCATATATAGACATATGGTATTTGGGCTTCCTTTTGCATCGTTGTCTGGACCCCGCAAATGTTTGTAGGGGATGGTCTGTGAGTATGTGTGTGGGGAGGGTGGAAGAGGCAGAGGACCTGTCAGTCAGCCCTTGTTGCAGCCATGAGGCCAACTGGCGTTACTCTGTCACAAACAGGACCGGAGGCTGCTCCGAGGCTCCTGCCCAGGAAAGAAATGAAGTCTTTTCCTTGCACAGACCTTGACTCAAAGTGAAATCAAAATGGTTACAAAGTCTCTCTTTGAACACTTGTCCACAGAGAACACAAGAATCAGATGTCAAACTGCCCCTGTGTTGTCATTCCTTCCTTAGGGATGAACGGTCCCTAATTAGCATCCCCTGTTGCGGGGCTGGTGGCCCCCAGTGACTAGCTTCTCACAGGAGAAGCCCGAGGCCACAGCTCCGTTTGGGGCAGAACGTAACCCCAGAAGGCCAGGCTGGGTCCCGGACTCCCAGGAATTCGAACTCACCGTCATCCAGTGTCCGCTCCAGGATGGGAGGGTGGCTGGGGCTGCCGTCCCCGACGCGTGTGAAGGCCAGCACCTGGACCTCGTAGAGCACGTACTTGCCCAAGCCTGTGAGCTGGACGCTGCGTGACGAGTTCCCTTCCACCAGCCAGACTCGGGGTTGGGAGTCTGAGTCCTTCTCCTTATACACCACCTGTCAGAGCCCAGCACAGGATGAGGGCCTCGGCCTGGGTCTGCCTTACGTCTCCTCCCCAGGAGCAGGAGGCAGGGGACATGACGGAGCGGGCAGACCTGGGCTCCTTGGAGTGGCTCTGCCCAAAGGGCGGAAGGGGAACAGCAAAGCCAGTGTCCCAGGAAGGCGGTAGACACAGGGACCCACTCAGATATGGAGTTGGAAGGCTCCTTAGAGAGCACCCAGGTGAGACAACAGGCCCAGAGAGGGGGTGGGACTTGTTGAAGGTCACCCAGACAATAGTGGCAGAATTGGAACCTCAAGTCACATCTCCCAACTTCAGGCCAGGGCTGGACTACGTGGCTAGGCTCGGTTTTGGGGAGGAATTCTAGAAGATAATGGAATCTGCAGCTGGGCCCATCGAAACTGAGAGTGAGGCTTGGGACACCCAGCGCGGCCTCGTGGGGGAGGTGGAGCCGCTCCAAAGACCCTGGACCCTGGGCAGGACTGCCTAGTTGCCATGGTGACCGGTGGACGGGAAGCCAGACAGTTCCCCCATGTCCACTCCAGAGGGCAGACACCTGGGCCCCAGGGCGTCACGAGGACAGGGCAGATCCAGTGTACAGCCGCAGTGCCCTCCTGTCCTCGGGTCCGGGACTCACCTTGTAGCCCAGCACGAGCCCGTTGCGGTCGGCCTCAGGGACCACGTTCCAGCGTACTAGCATGCTGCTGGAGGTGGTGGCCAGCGCAGACACGTTGGTGGGGCCAGAGGATGGGACTGCGGGAGAAAAGCAGTGGGGAGAACGAGCTCAAAACCCAAAGTGGACCCTACAGTGGACGGGCGGGAGGGGAGTGGGACCCGGGGAAGGAAGCGTGGCGCACAGTCCTCAAATACAGAGCTTCCCTGCCATGAGGCCACAGATGCTGTTTCTTTTCAGAATAGCCCCCCTCCTCATCCTCTGCTCAGGCTAACGTGAGGATGAGCCCAGCACAGCAGGGAGGGGTGGGGCGGGGACCAGGGTGTGGGGGGACCTCATTTCAAAGGTGCCAGGAAAAAGTCACAAAGCGGCAAACTACATGTGGGTGAATGAGGGTTGCCTGTAGGCCAGGGTCTCGTATTCTATAGGTGACTCCTTGCCAGGCTCCCGTGAGCTGCTGGTTGTGTTTCTGGAATGTTCTGAGAGGTAACCCAACCCCCACATCTGAGGCTCTTGCAGGAGCCACTGGGTGTGAGGGTTCAGGGTGAGGGCTTCGAGGTGGGGACAGCGGGAGCAGCGGGAACAGCTGCGGGAAAGATCAGGTGCTGAGAGATGCCGTGGCAGGGTGCTTTGCTGGGACGAGCTCACAAACGGGACAATGACCCCAGGCTGCATTGGAACAATAGCTCCAGCTTTTGCCCCCTTGGACGGTGCTGAGGGCAGAGGGACAAAGGCAGAGGTGTCCCAGCCACGGGCCGTGGGAAGTCCCAGGGTGGGGGGTGGCTGGCTCCAGGGGACAGCACCTGACTCCCGAGTCCTGCTCATCACCATCTGGCTCCAGGGCCCGCTCCCGATGGCGTTGAAGGCCTGCACCTGGACACGGTACTCCGTCCACTCTTCCAGGTCCTCAATGGTGTATTCCCGTTCCACGCGGTCCTGGACCACGTGGCTCAGCGTCTTGCCGCGGCCGTCTGCCCGGCTGTATTTAATCTTGTAGCCCACCGACTCGGGGCTCCCATTGTATTCCATCTCCGGGAGAGGCTGCAGCAGGGCGGGGTGGGCAGAACTGCTGTGAGGCCAGGCTGTAGGAAGAACTGCCTGACTCCTGCCGCCTCTTCCAGGGAGCCTTCAGGATTACTCAGCCAACCATCCAACCTGGTGCTCTAACCTGGATATGGCTTAGACTGTGAAACTGTTTTTCTGACAGCTCCCCATCTCCCTGTCTCTCCATGCCACGCTCCGAGGAGAGGCGGCGTCCATTCTTTATTGTGCACATGACACACTTACCACCCTGCCAAGGGAGTCAGATCCAGGGATAGACCCACAAAGCTGTCTGTCCTACACACCGATGAGCACAGCACCTCTGGCCCTGGCTGTGTTCACCACTTAACTCCCGCACTAAGGCTGCCAAGAGGTACTTATTTAATTCCCTACAACATGCCTGGTCTCGGTTCATGCCTGCCTTGGAGAAGCCAGCATGGGGAGATGGGACCTAGCACATGGATGGGGCACAAGTCACTGGCAGGAAGTCCTGTCCAGCAGACCTCAGTCTCTCTTCCTGCATTTTCAGTCTCTTTCTTCGTGTTTGAATCTCAGCAAAGTGGAAAAGATGAACTCGTTTCCTGGGTCTGATGACGAGGCTAACAGGGCTGTGGTCTCTGGCTCTAGGTCAGTTGGAGAAACTCAGGCAATGTTGAGTATATGCATGTTGGGGAAGCCTGTGATCTGAAGCAGGTCGAAGCCGAGGGCCCGGCCTTCAGATTCTCCTCTGAAGGTGGCAGAGCTGGAGCTGGGTAGCCCTCTGCCCTCACCCCTATTCTGCTTCCCCACGGACTCCAAAGAGCCCATGGTTCACAGGCCCCCCAAATCTAACCCATTTCCTTCTATTCCTCTGCCTCACTCCTGCCTACTCCCTCCCTCCTTGCCAGCCCCACCCCTATAGACACTTAGTGAAGCAGACCAGAGCCCATTATACGGCAATCGATGGGCCTGAAAACTTGAGATGGGCCTTGCTTGAGTGCACGCTCCCTTACCTGCTAAGGAAAGGTAATGGGCCGTGTACCACTGAGCAGGACTCGAGATGCCCAGGGCCCTGCATGGTGTAGCACGTGCCTTTTATTCCCCCTCCAGGCCCCACCCCCACCCCCAGGATCAGACTTTTTAGCCTTTGGTATTTGGTAACTTTAAAGTGAGATACGGGAGGTTATAGGGAGAGGAGCAGAGCCTGGGAGAGGAGGGGCGGAAAAGTCAGCCGTCACACAGTAACAAGGCTGGAAGCCTGGGGCTGGCCTGAGACACAGCTCTGTTCGTGCGTGCCAGCCACCCGGGGAGGGGACTTGCAATGAATAACTAACGATTGTCCAGGGCCGATGGTACCGCCGCATGTTTACCAGGCTGTCTACATAAGTGAAAGGCAGTCATGGCTTTCTGTAAACCCCACCCACACCGTGGCATTTCGCAAGTTGTGTTTTGCAACTCGTGAGAGATCTGACGTGGAAACACAAAAGAGTTGTGTGGCCCAATGGGCCTGGGGAAGCAGAGTCAGAGAGGCTCTTCCCAAAGCTGGTGTTCCCCGCTTCTCTAATGCGTGGGGTATGGGGCGTTGTTCCCACGTCTGTCTAAGAATTCCCATTTGCTCCGAGCACCTCTTGGATTGTTGATTTGTGGGATCCATAGCGGGAAATGCCATCCCAGGGGAGAAACGGTCTCTCCTGTTCCCCAGAAGATGGGACGGCAGTGGGCCCAGTGGTTAAGATAGTAACTTGTTGGGGCCAGACTCCCCGGGTTGGGTATCTGAGCCCTTTTGTAAACTACAGGGTGTGGGAGGACGTGGGGGGACTTGTTATTCCATCTCTCTGTGCCCCAGTTTCCTCAGTAAAGAGGGGGCCAAGGTTACTCTGCTGTCACAGGCTTGTGGAGAGGGTTCAAGACCTGACTTTGAATAAAGCACTCAGAACAGTACCTGGCGGGAGAGACGCCATCAGCATACTAGTATTAATATTATTTTCTCGTGCAGGGTCACCTGGGATAGTGACAACCCTGATCTGTGGGGACAGTCTGAGACCGAACGGCCCCTCTGTCACTTCCTCCTCAATCTCACAAGCACCGCTGCACGCCGATGTGGTGTAGTAAAACAACTTACGTCTGAATCCCAGACCCACCCCTGGGAGCTGTGTGGCTATGGGTGAATTCCTCACCTCTCTGAGCCTTCTTTTTATTCTTTTGTTTTTTAAAGCTGTAAATTGGAATAATAATGTGTCCTTTGCAGGATTACTGGGAGGATTAAATGGAAGAAAATGCAAAATGCTTGGCACAGGGCAATGCTCAACAAACATTTTTTTCCTGGCTCCTCCTCACGTCGGGTATTTGTTCATTTGGCTAAGACTGATTATCAGGCACCTTCCCAGGTGCAAGGCATAAAAAAGAGACAAGGGAGCAATAGGCATTCCGGTGGCTGCCCCTTTGATGTGGCCCCTTGGAGGGAATCAGACCTTTGCAGGGGACGAGAATCCAGGGGACACCCCACCCCGCTGCCCTCTTGTAGCCTCACCATCCAGCGGAGCCACAGGCTGGTCTCACTGGCTGTGCGCAGGGTTACGTTGGCTGGGGCCATGTCCGGGGGCGCCTGGAGGGTCTGGATCTTTCTAGAAGGCTGGCTGGGTGGGCTCGTACCCACAATGTTCACCTGACGCATGCGGAAGCTGGTGGGGGGAGGGGACCCCAAGATGGTGAGGGCAGGCCCCAGGCCCGAAGCCCGCCCCAGTTCGGGCAGCGCCTCGCTTCCTGCCCCATTACCTGTAGTAGGTGAAGGGGTTGAGGTCCGGTACTTCCATGGAGCGGGCGTCAGGCTCGTTGGCGAGCTGGTGGATCAGCAGCCACTCCTCTCCCTCCCCGACTACACCCACCTGGAGAAGGGAGACACCCTTAGACCGGTCCTGCCTGCCACGGGGCCTGAGACGGGGTGATCTGAGCCCCAGCTTCTCAGAGGAACAAGCCCTGCCCAGGGAAGGCCTGGACTCAAACCCCAGGGCTCAGCTGGTGGGAACCAGATGGGGCCGCCATCTTTCCAGGTCCTTCAACATGACTTTCTGTGTGGCCCGGAGCCCTCCTGCGTCATAGTCTGTCATAAACTCACTTCTGCGCCCCATCCTAGAACAGGTGGATCGCCTGAGGCCGGAGCCCAGGAACCTGTGTTCAACGAGCTCCCAGGTGATCCTTCTGGATACCCGGCTACGCTTCTAAACCTCCAGCTAAATCAGAAATAGGATTTCTGGGCGTGGGACCAGGCACCGGAACGTCTGAAGGCCCCTCTGGTGCAGCCACGGCTGAGACTCACAGGTTTAAAGGGCTGTAGGCCTCGCATCGATAAATTAACAAACAAGTGTTGGCGAGGATGTGATGAAAAGGGAACCCTCGTGCACTGTTGCTGGGATTGCAAATTGGTGCAGCCACCATGGAAAACAGTACGGAGGTTCCTCAAAAAATTAATAATAGAACTACATTATGACCCCGCAATTCCACTCCTGGGTATTTAGCCGAAGAAACACAAAACACTAATTTGAAAAGATATATGCACCCCTCTGTTTACTGCGGTTTCACCAGTAATAGCCAAGATATGTAATCAATCTAGATTGTCCCTCAATAGATGAGTGGATAAAGAAGAGGTGGTTCATATATACAATGGAATAGTACTCGGCCATGAAAAAGAATGAAATCTTGCTATTTGTGACAACATGGATGGACCTAGAGGCTATTACGTTAACTGAAATAAGTCAGACAGAGAAAGACAAATACCAAACGAGTGCACTTATATGTGGAATCTAAAAAACCAAACAAATGAATAAACAAAACAGGAACAGACCCGCAGACACACAGAACAGGCCAATGGCTGCCAAAACGGAGAGAAGTGAGGGGATGGGCTAGTTATCAATATTTTTTTCGGGCAGCCAGTCAGCATCCTGACCCGAGGGGGTTGGTGTGCGTGTGCACACGTGTGTGTGTGTGTGTGTGTGTGTGTGTGTACAGGTGAGAGAGAGATAGAGGTGGAGACAGTATTGGAAACACGGGCATTTTTCTGCGTTTGGCCACTTGATTATTGCATGTGAAAATTCACACAGATGTAAACACACACGATTTTGCACCCAAGAGATGGGCAGGTGCAAAGCTGGAAGTGGGCCGCCTGGGCTCCAGAGTTCCCCTCCGACGGGCCTTACCTGGGCCTCCACCAGCCAGCGGGAGATGGAGGTTTTCCCATCGTAGCCTGGCCTGAACTGCAAGGTCACGGAGCGGGGGCCAATATTGGAAATGCCCAGATTGGTGGGGGCCCCTGGTAGTTCTGGAAAAGGAAGACAGGGTGGGAAAGGTGGTGGCCTGAGAAGGACATCCTTCTACGTGGAACAGGACTCTCTGGGCACTCACACTTTTCCTAGAAACCTGGCCTCACCCAACCAACACAGTTCTCGTCTCTGTACCCACAGCTCGCAGCATTCCTACCAGGGGCCTGAGATAGGCTTAGGGGTGGAGAGGTCCTCCCAGGGCCCAGGGGAGGCTCCCAGGGCCAGGAAACAGAGGCTGGGCACACAAGGGCTTCCTCTCCTAGGGCCTGGGTGTGCGTGAGATGCTCACAGACGCCGCATAAAACAAGCTGGGCTCAGAAAGGAAGCGAAGTTATCAGTCCTCTCCATCTACACAAACTCCATTACACCCCTCCCAAACCCAATACTGGCTCAGGGAGACGAGACGGAGGGGTGGGGGCAGGAGGCAGCCCCTGTTTTCTGACCAAGAACCTTGGGGTTCAGAGTGAACAGGAAGAGTACAAGATCCCAGAGTCGGGCCATCGGAGCTGGACTACAACTCCACTGCTTCCAAGCTGGTATCTTGGGCAAGTTGCCTAACCTCTCTGTGCCACAGGGTCCTCCTCAGTAAATGGAGATGATAATAATACCACCTACCTCAGGGGTTAAATGAGTTGATGTACACAAAGCACTTAGCTCCGAGCTTCGTGAGCAGTACAGAAACACTGGTCAGTGCTCCAGGTATTATCACGTGGGGTTGACTAAAGCTTGGGGACCTCAGCCACCTCAGTGGGCAGGTTGAGGATTCTCGCCAGGTCCCACAAGCACAGCCTCACGGATCCAGACAGGACCGTGGGGAGGTGGTGATCTAATCTATCTCCCCATGCATACAGATGGGGAAACTGAGGCACAGAGGGGACATGGCTTGCTTAAGGTTGCAGAGCTTCGCAGAAGTTAGAGTTGAGAGCAGAGCTCAGCTTGCTCTTCATGCCGGGTTTAAGATTATTCCCACCCTGCTCTGACCCCCTCCCCAACCCCCACTTCCACTGGTTGGAATCCTATTTGGGCCTCTGGGTGACAGTGAGACTTCCCCTGCATCACAGGTACCGCTGCCTGGTGTGGATGGGGAAGTGGAGGGAAGGACAGTGGGTGAATGAGACAGGTGAGGTCCTGTAGGGACCCGTGCTTTTCCGAGAGCCATGGCAGGAAGAAGCCGTGAGCCCACCGAGTCAAGCATCCTGCTCTGGGGAGGCCCCAAGGGGCCACGAACCCGAGGGAAGGGAGAGCTCTGTGGGAAGAAAGCCAACGTTCCTGAAAGAGAAGGGACCTACCTGGAGGCACCCCGGAGGAGATGGTAGAGGCTGACACCTGGCCCTGGCCCCTGGAGGTCATGGAGGCCACCTCGATGGTGTAGGTGGTGAGCGCAGTGAGGCCCGTGACGCGGTACTCCAGGGTCACGTTGGGCAGGTAGTGTGTCACGCGGGTGTTGGTTCGGTTATACCCCTCCCAGGAGATGCGGTACCCTGGGGAGATCCCAGTTGTGGCATGAGCTTGGCTGTGGCCGTAAGCTGGCCTTGGCCCTTCTGCTCTGCTTTTCCCTTCTTCACTATTCTGCCGGTTAGATACACATTGGGAGCTTTGGGGCAGGGAGGTGGAAGCATCGTGCCTGGGCCCCAGGTGTACCCTTGGTCGGATGCCTCCATTCGTTGGGTGGGGATTGCAGGAGGGAGAGCAAGTGATTGTGGCGGAAACTTGAAGCCCGTGGCTGAAGACCTGGGATGTGTTATGGAGTGGAGGGGCCGAGAGCCTTCTCTGAGTACTTTCTAAAAAACAGTGGCTGCCGGGAGGCTTTGGATGGATGCTAGGTTGAAGGCAGGGGGATGGACTAGATGACCTCTTCCTCCCCCCGGCTCAGTGACTCCGCAGTACCTACCTGTGAGGATGCCATTCTTCTCCCCCGGCTCTTGCCAGCTGACCTTCAGCGAGGTGTCCAGGATTTCACTGAAGCTCAGGTGTCCCACAGGCCCAGGCACTGTCCCCCAAAAGGACCCCCACCCCATCCAATGTCAGTTAGAACTAGAGAGAGACCACTGTCTGCAAGACAGCCCACGGTATTCCAGGGGTACCCCAGGAAGAGAGGCTAGACCAGGACCGCCCTAGGTCTGGAGTGCCCAGCCTGGCCCTTCAGTGGGTGCGTGGGTGGGGGCAGAGACTACAGGGCTGAGTGTTGCCTACCATCCTCATGGGTGCGCACCAGCTGGGGGGTGCTGCGAGGCCCGTCTCCGGGAGTGGTGAAGCACAGCACGGAGGTGAAGTACTCGGTGAACTTCTTCAGGCCAGACACGAAGCCCACATGGATGCTGTCTTGAAAGTTGGGCCGGGCAGTTACCATGGTAACCTCCTCTTCCTGCTCGGGCTCCCAGGCGATCAGCTGCGGAGAGCCCGGCAAGCAATTCAGGTAGGGCAGGAAGAATATTCCAGAAGAGGCCATGTGCTCTCAGGCAGGTGGTGCCAATGGACAGAGCGTGTCCAGGAGCCCAGGTCCCTGATGACCCTCCTGCAGGGAGTGGGGCACCTGTCCTCGAGGGAGCTCACTTTGGTACGCAGCTCCGCTCACTCCGTGGCTGCGAGCCATCATGCTGGGGCCTTTCCGTGACTCACCTCTCACTGGATCCCCACAGCGACCCCACAAGGGAAGTGTTTTACCAAGATCGGTGACATAATTTGCACGGTCTGGTGCACAATGAACATGGAGGGCCTCCTTGTGCAAAAACGATCATGAATTTCAAGACGACGGCAGCAGAGAATTTAATCAAGCATGAGGTCCTTTTGAGTGTGCAGCCCTGAGCACAGGTTGGACACCCTGACGTCAGCCCTGTTTTACAACAGATGAGGAAACTGAGGCTCAAAGAGGCTGAGTGACTTATTCTACATCACACAGGTACCGTGTTTCCCCCAAAATAAGACCTAACCCGAAAATAAGCCCTAGCATGATTTTTCAGGATGACATCCCCTGAACATAAGCCCTAATGTGTCTTTTGGAGCAACACTTAATGTAAAACCTGGTCTTATTTTCGGGGAAACACGGTAGTAGGAAGCTGAGGGTCTCTGATTCTAACACCTGGCCTCTTACATTTTTCTCCGTCTGGGCTGCGGCGGCTTCTCCCTTGGCGTTCTCCCATAGGGCTGGGACTTTGGTGAGTGGATAAGTCTTATGCTTTTAAATTGGTTCCAAGTTGGGATTTCAATTTTAAGTATCACCTAGAGTTGGAGCTTCGGCAAGAAAGCCCTGTCAGGAAATCCAACATTGCTTGTTGTCTAATCTCCCCTCTACACGCACCACTCGTAACTGCGTAAGCTTCCTGCCTTCCCTTCCTCTTCTTCTCACCTCTTGACCCCTCACCTCACCCTCCTGTTTTCTGGGTCCTTCATCTGTCACCAACAATGACAGCTGGTCCCAGAGATTTCCTCATTTATTGGAAGTTGGTTAAATAGCAATTAATGGTGAAAAGCAACACTTGATGAGTTTTCGTAAGCATGGATATTTATAAACAATACTGTGTGATGTCTCCTGATTAACTCATGCCTATCACAATGCTTAATCTTCTCCTTTCATGGCCGCGTGTTTATAAAGAGTGTTTTGAAATTTAATGGGTATTGTGAAAAGATAGCCTATAGCAAGTTAATTAGACACTAATTAGACCCTAAAAATACTAATCAGAATTACTAAGTGGCATTTAATAAGTATGTTAAATATCCTCCTTATTTTCAGTTATCTTGTTTCATAGCAATTAAATTGCCGAACTTCTTTGGAGTAGATGAAGAAACAAGTTTGTTTTAATTTAATGTAATTAATGCAAATTTGAATTAATTACACCGTTAGAATTAATTGTGTGGTGCGTTCCCCAGCAAGTGCAAAAATCCGGGTAAATATTATTTTATTGGGTGTCGGTCAATTACACTTTCTGCCACTTTAAAAATAGGTAGGACAAAGAGAGTCTTTGTAGGTGCTTTAGAACAGTATCACGGGGAACTGCATTAAAAATGGCCCAGAAGAAGTGCGCAGTGGACTGGCAGTGTGGTCTGTGGAGTCAGGGCAAAGCCTTCACCATCCTTCAGCCCTAGGCCTGGAGCCCAAGATGGCGGCAGGACTGTGGTTGAGTCAAAATATTTACTATGGGATTCGAGCCACTTGTCCTTCTCTAGCTGCATCTGAAGAGAAGGAGGCTTAGGGTTAAGAGACCTCTCCTTGGGGCCAGGAAGACAACAGAATTGCTTTGTGCACCTTCTATTGCCTGAAAGGAGCCAGACTCTGAGCCTGTATGGGATGGAAACTCAGGGCTCCAGCAAGTACACAACAGGGCTCCCATCTATTGAGGTCCTACTGTGTGCCTGGCACTGGGTTACGCCCGTCACCGACCAGTTCCATTCTAACATCACAGTGAGGACTGGATGGGGACCATTGTCCTATGCTGTTACAGAAAAGGAACTGAGGTTTGGGACGGCTGAGTAACTTGCACGAAGGCCCACCACTGGCTTCAGATTTGTGGACCCAAGACCTCTGATGAAGACCATGGCCTCCTGAGGTGCACACTGGTGCCAGCTGAGTGTCACGGGTCCTCCTGGCCAGCTCTGTGATGTCCTTGTCACTTGGGGTCAGTGTGGATTTACTCTGTTAGGTCCTCGGTCTTGGGTTCTAAGCAGACTGGGCTGCCTGGGCCTGGGTGAGCTGCGTGACTGGGTGTGTGCTAGGGGAGGAGCATCAGACGTAGATTCTGGGACAGTCAACTCCCTTTGAGAGGGCAGAGGCCCAAGAAGGCAACCCTATCAGCACAGGTGGTGTGTGGTATGCATGTGTGTAGGGAGGGCAGAATGTGCAGCCAAAGTAGGAGAGAACCTCGTTCTGCCACTTACTGTGTGACCCTGGGAAAGTCACTCAACGTCTCTGAGCCTTCGGCTATTATACAGGCCAGTCAGAGCTACCTGGTAGAAAGAAGCAGTACATTACAGGGTTGGGATGGTATATATGGCCTGCTAGCTACTGGAGTTAAAGAAAAAGTAAGGGAAATTCTCTTTCCCACTCTCTTTGTCTTTCCCTCTCTATCTCTGCTGTCTCTCTGCATTTGGATGGATTCACGTAGAATATCCTGGAAGGCTATGTAAGAAATTAACAACAGTGGTTAGTTACCTGGAGTGTGGAGAGTTTTGGGGTTGTGTGAAATAGAACCAGGCAGATGAGGTACTGGGGGGGATGGAGGATTGCTGCTATACACTTATCTTTTTACATGTGTTTGAATCATGTAAATTTATTTCTCGGTAAAAAATTAAAAAGAACATATAATCGGGGTATTTGGCCATAGTAGCAAAATTATATACACATTCATCTTTTGACCCAGAAATCTCATTTCTAAGAATCTATTCCAAAGTTATATGTGCAAATATGAAAAGATGTATGCACAAAGCTATTCACTGCAGAAATGTTTGTTACGGTAAAAGATTGGAGACAACAAAAATGTCTTCACTAGGGAACAGGTGGACTAAACTATGGGAGATTCACACAATGGAGTGTGTACAGATGTAAAAAAAGGAACAAGGAATATCTATTCACTCCTGTGGAGTGATTTCCAGGATATAACATAAATAAAGAAGCAAGATGGAGAAAATGTGTAGAGTACGCTGTCCTTTATCCAAGAAGGGAAGGATACACCTTTATAAATGTATGAAGTGTGATCAAACAATATGGTGAACGTTTAAATTTAAAAAAATTATTGTGATAAAAGACACATTCCGATTAATCCCTCTCAAAATACTCCCCCTCACTTTGACCACACTTATCCCATCATTCTTGCCACTTTCTGAAGCAGTTCTGGAAGTCCTCGTTCATGGGTGTCTTTAGTTGAGCTGTCGTGGCTGCCTGGATGTCCTGAATCATTTAACTTTGGGGAAGAGCCAGAAGTCACATGGTGCCAGATCCAGTGAATGAGGTGGATGAGGACACACCGTAATGTTTTTATTTGACAGAAATTGCTGTACCAGAAGCGATGTGTGACACAGAGCCTTTCATGATGGAGGATGATTTATGGCACACTTTATAACACACTTTCTATCAACTGTAGCTCATACCCGACTGACTGTACCGAACAAGTTGAAACTTGTCACACACTGTTACTAAGGTTTGACGCGCCACTTCCCGTATTGGAGATCCCTTGGATGGCACTCAGCAGCAGCATTCACCATATTTTGTGATCACAACGAAAAAGCTCCGTGTCACACATCGCTTCTGGTATATGGCAATTTCTGTGAAATAAAAACATTATGGTGTGTCCTCATTCACCTTATTCACAGGGTCTCGCACCACGTGACTATCTGGCTCTTCCCCAAAGTCAAAATGAGCATGAAAGGTAAACAGTTTGGATTGATTGAGGACATCGAGGCAGCCATGGCAGCCCAACTAAAGACACTCACAAAAGAGGACTTCCAGAACTGCTTCAGAAAGTGACAAGAACGATGGGATAAGTGTGTTTGAAGCAAGGGGGATTAATGGCAATGTGTCTTTCACTGTAATAAATTTTTTAAAACTTAAACATTCACTGTATTTTTTGATCATACCGTGTGTGTATGTACTTGCTTAAGTTGAAGAAATGTAAGGATAAACCAAAACAGAAAGAAGTCAAACTTACGGAGGAGGGAGAGGACCAGAATTTGGCTGATTTTCTCTAGATTTACTTTGGAGCCATGTAAATATGCTACATAATTACAGAATGAAATTAAATTGCAAAAATCAATCCCTGAAAATCGAAACCAAAATGAAACAAATGAACCTCACCGTGAATTGAGTTGCAGCAAAATTATACAGTGAGAAACGATTTTAAAGGACTTTGCAGCCCAGTGATGGGATAAACCCTAAGAACAAAAAGACCTGCTAGTGGTCTGAAACTATTTTCAGTAATCTAAGTGTTGATATTAGTATTCTGCAACTGTGGGTGTTTGTGGGATAGAGTAGGTGGGTAATTATGTTGGTGTCCTGGGAACTGGATTTTCAGTGTGGAGAAAAGAGATACAGACAAAAGACCAAAGAGATGGTTAAAAAGCTTGTAGTCTTGAAATCGACTTGGAAAGTATCGGTATGTGTTTTATCTTTAAAAAACAAACAGGGCAGCCGGTTGGCTCAGTTGGTTAGAACGCAGTGCTCATAGCACCGATGTCGCTGGTTCGATCCCCACATGGGCCAGTGAGCTGCGCCTCCAGAACTAGATTGAAAACAACGACTTGACTTGGAGCTGATGGGTCCTAGAAAAACACACTCTTCCCCAATTCAAAAAAACAAAAACAAAAACAAAACACACAAAAACACACAGAAATAAAAACCAACATATTTCCTAGCTGTCCAGTAACAGGGCCTAGATCTAACTATCATTTCCTACGAAAGGAACAAAGACTCCTTGAAGACACAGCTGATCCCAGGCATGGTGCAGGAAATGTAGATAGTTTGGACCACCGTGTCATCCTGGATAGCAGAGAAGCTATCAAAGACTATTGGGGCTATGTCAAAAGGATTCATGAGTCAACGTGAAAAGGCCAATGATGGGTCAACTTGCTATCAGTAAGAATAATAACGACAGTGGACTGAAACATACCAGAGGTGTTAAAAACATTTTTAAGTATACAATACCACTAAAAACAAAACAAAAAAGATGCCTAACCCACCCCAATCCAAACTCATCTGTCCCCTTAGAAGATGCTAAGGAACCAATTCATTATTCCGAAAATTGGCCAGTAATGGAAAAGAACTGAGCGTACATGATGCTTTTCCTAGATGACTTATAACTTTGGGTAACCAAAAAGTTGGGAAGGAGAAAATTCCTTTTTTTTTTTTTTTAAAGTATTTCAGCTAATAAATCAAGACAAAATGATAACATTAGACGGTCTCAATTTTGCAACCCCTATTGGAATAACAGATCATACGAGGATGGCCAACCATCATCTCGCCACAGTAAGAGATAGCTACACTTTATGCCTTTTGATGAAAAGACACAATGCCATCTAGGGAGTAATATTTTGAAAAAAAAAAAGAATCAAATCTGAATCTGATCAGGCCTCTAGTCCTGTGTTCCAATTTATTGCAAATACTGTTTTCAGAGGCATGTGTTAAATGACCCCATAGGGATATAATCAGCAAAATCCAGACTGGAAAATTCTATAGTACAAATGACCAAGATTCTTTACTCAGACAATTACTAGAAAAAGAACAATAGAAAGAGAAGAGAGAGAGAATCTATAGATTCAACTGAGACCTTAAAAAAAAAAAAAAACCCAACCAAACGCAGTGGTGTGAACCTCATTTTGACCCTGAAGCAAATAGACCAATTAGTAAAAGAAATGACATGGCAATCAGGGAAAATTAAAAGCCAACTAAATATCTGATGATATTAAAGGGACTGTTGATATTTTTAGGCACGATAATGATAATGTTTTAAATAGAGACTTTATAATATTTCTTGACAGAAATATTTATGGATGAAATGATATAATCCTGGGAGTTGCTTTAAGCATTCCAGGGGAGAGGCAGAGGGTAAGAGAATAGATGGAATACATTTGGCTGTGAGCTAGTAACGGTTGAAGCTAGGGATATGTATATAGGTGTCCCTCTTTCTAATTTAGCAAATATTTGGAATTTTTCACAATTAAAAAGGGAAAAAAGTCCATTCTCGCTGGAGGTGTATGCAAGGGACAATTACTGCTTTTTTCTCCCTGTGATACTGAAGGCCAAAAAAGCAAGAAACAGAATCCCTACTCATATCCATCTGTACTGAGAAAAACATCAAGTTATACTTATTTTATAATTAACTCATAGGACACATTTTCTTTTTATGCAAGAAAACGTGCAGGCTCTAGAGTTTGAATCTGAGCTTTGCAGGTACTTTGACTTTGAGAAAGCTACTTGCCTCTCATGCCTCAGTTTGTTCTTCTGTAAAATGGGGTGATGATAATAATACTTCTCAGGTCTCCTGTCCAGCTTGCGTGGGAGAAGAGAGTGAGCATAGCCCTCGCATCCCGTCTGGCACGTTGGAAGTGTCCAGTGAGTGTGAACTCTTCTTACTTTTCTGCCAGCTCCTGTGCTCAAAATATCTGGGAAATTCATTCCCACTGACTTTTATCAAGTAGTTACAGGGGTCTGGGCACCGACCAGGCGTGGGAGTTGGTGGGCTTCTGCAGCTTCCTCTTGTCTGGGTCATAGTGGGTTGTTGCCCTAATTGTCCTGGCCACTTGGCTGACCTTCTTGGCCCTCCGGGAGGGAGTCGTAGGCTTTAGAATTTTGCAGCCCAGCCCTCCCATATGTGAAAGAACACTTAGAATTGTAGCAAGATGCTAATTGTCCCTTGCTCAGCTTCTCTGCTGCTTATCACGATGCAGGCCTTTCCCCAGAGTCCCAATTAGCAGACTTTCCCAGCCAACGCTGCCAGTGTTCAGCCACAGCACCCTGCCCCAGGACAGCTAGCTTGGCCTTGGTGCCCCGCCAGCTGGGAGTGAGAGCGCTGTAGCTGGGGTGTGTGTGGCTCTGGCCCATCTCTTCGTGACTTAATCTCAGTCCCTTCCTGCCCGGCCACCTGCAACTTGCAATAATAATGCCCAAAGCTGCTAGTCCTAGAAATAATCTTGGTTGTCGCACACATGCAGACACGGCACAGAGGGGATGCGGGAACCTTTTGGAAGTATCTATGGTGACCTTGAGGTCCCCAGATCCCTGGGCTCAAAGCCAGACTATAGTTCTCTCCTCTTCACGTCTGGCTTCCTGGTGGCACTCCCCTCAAATACTCTGCCTCCCCTCCCACATCTGGTGGGAGCCGACCGCCTCTTCTGATCTGCCCCAAGCTGCTGGGGCATGGCTGTAAACGTGGCATAGACCATGCACTCTATGACCTGTCTATGTCCAGTTCTTAGGGAGGTCTGCTCGGTGCTGTGCGGTGAGAAGGAAGACCAGGTATGGGATCCAAGGTCTGGGTTCTAGGAGGGGACTGTTGAGAAGTCCTGACTTTTAGTGCAGTTGCAATTATAGCAGATTTCCTACCACCAACATCACCACTACTCTGGCTACTTGTTATGGGCTAAATTGCTTCTCCCTCAATTTATATGTTGAAGTTCTAACGCCCAGAAGCCCCCAGAATGTGACTGTATTTGGAGTCAGGTCTTTGAAGAGGCAATTAAGTTAAAATGAGGCCGTCAGGGTGGGTCCTGATTCAATCTGAATGGTGTGTTTCTCAGAAGAGGAGATCAGGACAGAGATGTGCACAGAGGGAAGGCCATGGGAAGATACAGGGAGAAGACAGCTCCCTACAAGCCAAGGACGGAGGTTTCAGAAGAAACCAAGCCTGCCGACATCTTCATCTTGGACTTCTGGCCTCCAGAAGTGTGTGGAAACTCATTCCTGTTGTTTAAGCCCCTCAAGCTGTGGTGCTTTGCGATGGCTGCCCGAGCAAACGAATACATTTCTGTTGCTACTATTGCTACAATCATTTTCTGAGCACTCGTTATGCATTTGGCATCGTGCTTAAGAAGGCCCCTTGCACTGGGTCACAGGAGGGGCAGTACCAATGCCCCCACGGCCTGCACTTGGCCTTGGAGAGCCTGTGTGCCCTTGGCCTTGATCAGATGTCCTCTGCTTGGCTTGAACAAGCGATTTCAGAAACAGAGGGGGGACCCCCTCTTCCCCGCTCCCCAGCCTGCGGCCTCCCTCAGCGAGTCTCCCAGCTTCGTCTTGGGAGAAGGACAGGCCTCACGTACCTTGTAGCCCTGGTTGATGCCGTTGATGAACTGAGGGCTGGGGGCGGTCCAGGTGAAACGGATGGTCGTGGAATTGGTGGCTTCTGCATGCACATTGCCCGGAGGGACTGTGGGGACTGGAGGAGAACAGAGGTGGGGGGGGGCTGGAGGGGCACAGTCAGTCTGTTGTGCCCAGCTAAGCAGAGACAACAGAGGGATGGGGTCTGCAGACTGCTTTGCCCCCTACCCTCCCCCGTCCACTCTTCCCTTGCTCTGCAGACTTCAGATGCCCTCTTCCTGTAGATTACTTTGGGTTTAGAACTTGTCTGAGCCATTCACAGAGACAGACAAATGAAAGTGATGGATCGGAAAATGCTCGCGGTGGTTTTTAGGTACAAGGTTAAATGGAAGCTGTCTCACGGTCCAGTTCATGTGGAACTTCGCAGAAGGTCCCGGTACCCCTGGAACCTCTGCCTTCATCACCCTCACCCCAACCTCTTGCCCGTCCCCGGAGCCCCCCACCCTCCGGGGTAGCTGGGCACAACGTGTGATGGCTAGGGCCTGGATGGAAGGCCCACCTCCCTGCAGCGTCCACTCCGTGACTTTGCTGCTGTAAACACCCAGCCCGGCACTGTTGTAGGCGGCCACCTCGATCTCGTAGTTGGTCCAGATGATGAGCTCCTCTAGGAGCAGGTTGTTGACATCCGCATCCGTGATGTTCTTAAACTGGTACCCAACAGGCAGCCCGGCCAGGCAGTACCTGAGGGGAGAAAGCCAGGATGTAGTGGCCCGCCCGCAGCCTGCGTGGGCTTGTGCCCAGGAAACGGCAGTGGTGGAAACGTTCCATGTCTGTGTGGTCCAGGAGGGTAGCCACTAGCATGTGTGGCTCTGGTGAAATGTGGTTGGTCCAACCGAGGCACTAAGTTTGTAGTTTTATTTTTAATTAATGTATATAGCTACAGGTGACCAGTGGCTACCTTGCTGGATAACGGAGGTCTAGGGTATGTCTCTAGACCATTCAATAGGGGAGGAGGACCTTGGTGGGATGGCTCAGTAGGGACACTGAGAGTCTCTGGGAAGATCTCAGTAGTCTCAGCTCTAAGGGGTCATTGACCGGAGAGCTATCTTCAAAGCTTGGGCTCATTTTCTTTCTCCCTCTGGGAGACTGGTTCTCTCTTTTGTCCATCACTCACTTAGGTAGAGAGAAAAAAACCCCGAGGTTACCTACTCTCCCTGTTTCTACCTTGTACTGGTGAAGAAGAAGTAGGATCTATACAGGCAGATTTTGGAGGCTGGGTAGCCCAGGATGCATTCCATACCTTAGCGTCTCATTATTGGGAAATCAGAGGCCCCCCCCCATTATTTGGATGTATTATCATATCCCATAGCAGTGGTTCTTAGAGTCTCAGTGAGATACCTGCAGGGCTTGTTAACATAGGTTCCCATTCAGTAGGTCAGGAGTGGGACTTGAGAATTTGCGTTTCTATCAAGTTCTCACAGTGCTGCTGCTGGTCCAGGGACCACACTTTGAGAACCTGCCCTTCAGGATTCACCAAGAACCCATGACAAAATGAACTGATGATGGAACAGAAAAGTCAACAAAAATGTCCTGCCAACGTGGGGGAATTCGAATGCTCTGAGAGAGTCCACGGGCAGGAAAGAGACCTGTGAGCTGGCCTGGCGCTGTGCAGCCAGCCCGAATTCAGAATGTTGCTGGGTCTTCTCCGTAACTCCCAGTAACGTGCTCATTTTAGTTGATGAATACCAAATATTCGTAACACTAATAACTCACTTTTAGGGTTACCGGCAACGTTCCCTCAGTCAAATGTAAATATGAAAGTCTATATAACTGGTCTTTGCTTTGCAGTAGGAACCGAAGAAAAGACGTCCACTTTTTGACCAGTTCTTGGCCCAGTAATCTGTCCACTCATGGTCCATCCCGAGGGAAAGCAGGCCTGAGATGGAATATTCTTGGTTCTGGGGTGACTGGTCCCCTCGATCGTTACTGGTCTCCCCGTAGCCCTATTTCTATGTAGCCCTGATCAGACGTGCCCATCCCTACAGCTTGTAGGAGATTATACTGTATCTTGTCTCTCAACCATTCCCATTGGTTTCCAAGGCTCTCACTGCTGGAAGTTCTTCTACATGTCTAACCACAATCCTTTCTACCACAGAGTAGGCATTTCTTGTTGTTCATCCTTGTCAGATGGAGAAGAACCTGTGTGAGTTTGTTCCGTTTTCCCATCCACTCCCGACCCTCCCCCATCCCTTCCCCTTTGGGTCTGGGCTGCTCTCGTGTCCCTGGGCTGGGCACGCCTACCTGATGACGTAGCCTTTGAGGAGGCCATTCTGGTGGTTCTCAGGAGGCGGCTGCCACTGGATCATAATAGACTGGTTGGTCCGGCCGCTAGCAATGACATTCTGCGGAGGGGCCGTAGGGGGCTCCTCGGGGAGGGACACCCTGGACGGGAAAATGCAAAAAGTGGGTGGGCCTTTCCACTCTTAGTCTCCAGGAAAAACACAGTTTTAATGGGATAAGAGGAGGGATAAGAGGAGGGGTATGGGTTTAATGGGATAAGAGGAGGCTGAATCCTGCACTGCCTTGTTCCTGGATGACTGCACACTTGCAGTGTGCTTTTGGGGAAGTTACTTAACCTCTCTGATCTTGCTTCTTTATCTGTAAAAGAAAGCTCCACTTGCCTACGTTAGAAGACTAGTTGAGGCTCAAATGACATAATGAATATAGGAGTCTTGAAACTACTGTAAAGCACCGATGTGTGTACTTTCTGTATAGTTGAGGGGTGTGGGCCTCAGTTTCCCATTTGTCAAAGAAGCTGCTGTTGGGGCTGATGACGTCTGTCATGAGTATTCGAGTGTTTTTAGAAGCAGGAGTGTTAAATCCCCACTTCCCAGGTGCCAGCTGGTGGCGTACTTTAACTGGGCTTCCTTGCCTCCCCAGCTGAGCCCCAGGCTGGGGCGGGGCAGGCCGCGTGGGGTCCACAGGGTGTGTGGGTGAGAGCGAACATATCCACCGCTTCCAGACGCCTGTGCTAGTGCATGTCTTTGTCTGCCGTTGCCAGGGGACACAGTGTTCCACCTCAGTGTATTTTTCACACAACTGACATGCATCCATTAAAAACAAAAGTTAATTATTTTTGATGGCTGTCTTTCCCTTTTTGTTTATTTTGATGTTTTTGCTTCCTGACGAATAGCTTTCCAGCATGTACCACAAACTGCCATGTCTTCGGAAAGCCTGCAGGAAGGGTGATTTAACCTCTTTCTTGTTGACTCAGGGTCATTAGTATGAAGATTCACTAAGAAGGTGAATCAGTGCTATATGGCGAAGCCCAAAGAACTGGAGAAGTTGTAGGGGGGTTTTCCCTAAATGTTGAGGCCTTCTATTGTTGGGATTGTGGAGCTCTGAAGGACTGGGGTCACGTCCATCTTGTTCCCTGCACCACCTCTAGTGGTCCAAACATGGTCTGGTGCATAGTAGGTGCTCAATAAACAATGAATGAATAAATTCTCTTGTAACGGTTCTCCATGCTAGGCTGTTACCTGCCACTGCTCTCTCCTGTTAGAATGTCATAACCTCTGTGGCATCCCCCTAGTGAAAGCCAGAGAGAGCTGACTGGAACTGTGGTAAAACCACAATGATCAATTTAAGCCGGAGGTCTGCATACTCGTATAAACCTAAGAGCATCTTTTAAAAAGTGAAGCACATTCTTGGCTTCCTTGTCAAATATTAGTTGATCGTATATGTGTGGGTTTATTTCTGGGCTCTTGATTCTATTCCTTTGGTCTGTGTGTCTATTTTTATGCCAACACCATCCTGTTTTGATTCCTATAGCTTTGTAGAATGTTTTGAAATCAGGAAGTGTGACGCCTCCATCTTGTTTCTTCTTTCTCAGGATTGCTTTGGCTATTTGGGGTCTTTTTGGCTCTATACAAATTTTAGAATTTCTTTTCTATTTCTGTGAAAACAATGCCATTGGAATTTTGATAGGGATTGCATTGAATTTACAGATGGCTTTGGGTAGTATGAACATTTTAACAATATTAATTCTTCTCAATGGGGGGAAAGAATAGTCTTTTCAATAAACGGTGTTGGGATAACTGGATATCTGCATGTAGAAGAATGAAACTGGACCCCTATCTTACACCACGCAGAAAAATGAACTTGATATGGATATAGGATCTGAAACTGAAAAACTCCTAGAAGAAAACACAGTGCAAACGCTCTTTGATTTTGGTTTTGGCAGCGATTTCCTGAATATGACACCAGAAGCACAGGCAACAATAGCAAAAATAAACAAGTGGGACTACATCAACTTAAAAAGCTTCTGCACCAAAAGCAATCAACAAAACGAAAGGCAAACCACGGAATGAGAGAAAACATTTGCAAATCATATATCTGATAAGGGGTTAATATATAAAAAACTCATTCAACTCAATAGCAAACAAAACAAAACAGAAAACAACAAAAAAGTGAACAGAGGAAATAGATATTTTTCCAAGGAAGACATACAAATGGCCAATATGTGCATAAAAAGGTGCTCAACATCACTAATCATCAGGGAAATGCAAACCACGACCACCATGGAATAGTACCTCACAATGGCAGAGTGGCTATTCTCAAAAGGCCAAGGAATCACGAGTGTTGGTGAGGGTGTGATGAAAAGGGAACCTTCGTGCACTGTTGGTGGGGATATACACTGGTGCAGTCATTATGGAAAACAGTATGGAGGTTCCTCAAAAAATTACAAATGGAACTTCCGTATGATCCCGCCACCTCACGTCTGGGTATCTATCCAAAGGAAATGAAAACGGGATCTTATAGAGATTTCTGCACCCCCATGTTCATTGCAGCGTTATTCACAACAGCCAAGATGTGGAAGCAACCTAAGTGTCCATCAACGAATGAATGGAGGAAGAGGACAAGATGTGTATGCACAGATGGAATAGTATTCAGCCACGAGGAAGAATGAAACCCTGTCATTGGTGGATGGATCTTGAGGGCATTATGCTCAGTAAAATAAGACAAAGACAAATACCGTACAATATCACTTATATGTAGAATCTAAAACAGCTGAAGTTAGAGAAACAGAGTAGGTTGGTGGTTAGCCAGGGTTGGGCGTGTGAGGGAAACGGGGAGATGCTGGTCAAAGGGTACAAACTTCCAGTTATCAGATTCACAAATTCTGGGGATGTAACGCACAGCCTGGTGACTATATGGTGACATAGCTACTAATACTGTATCATATGCTTGAAAGTTGCTCAGAGAGTCGATCTTACGTGTTCTCACCACAAAAAAGAGAGGGCAATCGTGATGGGGTGGAGATATCAGCTAATGCTATGGTGGGAATCATTTGACAATACATGATGTCTCAACTCAACACGTACACTTGAAACGTACACAATGCTATGTCAATTACGTCTCAATAAATCTGGAAAAAATGTAAAAAAAAAGAAACCTTAAAAAATGAAGAACGAAGCGTCTGGCTTTGGTGCACGCAATTTGTGTCGCTGTCATTCTGACCTTTTGATGTCTTCTTTCTCATTAGAAGTGGCTGCTTGTTTTATGGGGTTGAGGTGGCTAGAATTTGCCACCTCAAAACATGCTGTGTAATGTTTTAAAATGGATGACCTGCTGTTTTGATTCAATTTCCATCATTTTAGAAAAAGCTTTGTTGAAAGCCCAGTAGGGCTGGTATCATGCAAGGCCCCGGCTATGGAGATCTGTGCAGATCCTGTATCCCCCTGGCACTGCCTGTCCATTTAACAATGATGGCAGCCCGTGGGCGTAGGCATGCAGGGCAGAAGGAGGCAAGTCTTTGAACCTGCCTAGCTCGCAGCTAGAGGGCAACTAAATTCGGGTAGTGCTTATCCTGTGGCAGGCGCTGCTCACAGCGCTTCACTCGTGTGCTCTCGTTTCATACTTACCATATCCATGTGAGGCGGGCGTGAATCTTTTTACACCCATTCTATAGATATGGAGACTGAGCCTGGAGGGCTCCGAGAGAACCAGCCAGGGTCCTACCGGCTGTCTGGCCCCACTCTGCCATCTTGGTCTTGGCAGCAGGCAGCCTCTCGCAGCCCCTCCCTCGGTCAGAGTCACGAGACCTACCTGGAAGAACCTGGCTCCCTACCTCTCTGTGTCCTTGCTGAACTGTCCTTTCCCCACGTCATTGACTGCACAGAGGCGGAACTGGTAGGAACGCGCGGGAACCAAGCCCTTGACCATCACCGAGGTAGCCTCAGGGTCCACACTGGCCAGAAGCACGGTCCATGGAGCATCTACAGGGAGAGAGGGTGGAGGCAGAGGTGGGCATCTTGGGGGGCCATGCTTCCTACCCCGTTCCCAGCAGGGCTCCAGCCTCATTTGGGCTAGCAGAAGAGGCCGGTCCTGTCATTTTCTAGGTCCTCGTAGCCCACTTGTGGTGGGCGTGGGGTTGGGGGATGGGTTGGAGGGTGCTGTGGAGGGAGCAAGGGCTCATGGGAACTGACATGTATCTTTTTTTTCCTTTTTTTTTTTTTTTGTCTCCTGAAATCGATGAGCTCAAGGCAAACTGTATTTAAAACACCATTCAAATTATGCCTGCTAATTTTGGAGTTCACAGCTTGGGGACTTGGAGGGTAAAAAGAAAAAGAGTCGCCACCGTCTCAGAGGCGTCTGGTGTAGCAGGCTTTCCTGAGTCCTGCTCCTCACCAGTGTGGTCTCCTACAGTTGTGACGAAGCCCCCAGGGGGCAGATGCCATCGTTTGACAGAGAGGAAGCTGAGGCTTCCAGAGGGTAGGGCTTGCTCAAAGGAGGAGGGCTAGGAGGTGGGGGCGCTGGAACCCAGCCCGCCGGCCGGTGCCCCCTCCCTGGCTCAGTGGAGTGTGAGCCTTACTGTTCTCCGACATCTCCAGGACGTAGCGGGTCAGGGGACTGTTGCCATCGAAGGGCTTGGCCCACGTCAGGTTGATGGCCCGCCTCTCCGAGGTGCTGAGAGTGGCCACCGGGTGCTCAGGAGCGTGAGGCAGTTGCCTGGAGGAGAGAGATGTGGTGGGGCCACCTGTGAGGTTTAGAGTCAGGTGACACACGGGCAGCCAGGAGTCACATGGAATTTCCGCGATGCCTTGTGCTCAGCCACAAAACTTGGCCTTCGGACCGTCTACCTGCAAATTCTCTCTGGCACTGGAGCCCACCTGTCCAAAGTCACACCCAGACTGCCCTGCTGTTGCAGGGAGCTCAGCTCAGCTGGGGAAAAGTCCTGGAAAAATGCTTGCGCGAGTCTGGGAGAAGGGGCGTGGGCCCAGGTCACATGCAGCCTGGTGGCCTGCCAAAAGGAGCCCTCTCATTGCTGTCTACCCCTCTTTTGCTCGGGGGCCAGGGCAGGCGGCCTTTACCTGACACGCAGGTGAGCACTGCGCGAATCGTTGCCTCCAGCTGAGAGCACTCGGCAGGTGTACGTGCCAATGTCCCCTGACCACGTCTGCGAGATGTGCAGGGAGCCGTTTTTGTCCAGGCGGATGCGGGGGTTGCTCTCCATGCCCAGGGGGGCCCCGTCCTTCTCCCAGACGTACCTAAGAGAAAGTAGACCCAATAAGGAAAGAGAGGTAAGGAAGTAGGGGGCGCCTGGGGTGTGCTCAGCTCAGGGCTGGCCTGCAGAAGGGATTTCCCAGCCACAGCTGGCAGGTGTTGGGCGGGAGCTGTGTGGAGGCCTGTACAGCCTGCAGCCCATCATCCTTGAGGGAACGATGCATGTCCGGGAGTGTTAACACATGAAGTCATCATCGGTTATTTACACCTTCAGATCAGGTCTAGGTCACAGCCTTGCTGCTTTTGGCCACAAGCCATGGCTCAGCAGCCAGCACAAATAGCAGGCACAAGTTATTCTTCTGAAAAGGGAAAAGATTACAGCTGGAAAAAAGAATGAAAGTTTCTGCATAGACTACATTTTGGAATTAGTTTTATGAGGAGAATCATTTGATCAATGCCTCACTGTGACAAACCGACTTTAGTCTCCAAAACAGTCACTTGAGCTTCGGTCAGTCAGTACAAAGGGGACTTGAGAGATTGCACACAGGCCCACATCTGACAATATGAAATATCTTCTCTGGAATTGTTCTTGAGGAAGTACAACCATTATTGTCATGAACACACGTGAGGTGCCAGCTCCGGGAAGGTGCCATGCTGCCACGCCCCGGGGAAGGTCGACCAGGTGCCCAGCACCAGGACAGCGAGTGGGGTGGGGACTGAGATGCTTTGCAAAGAACCCATCACCTGCTCAACGTGGGGACAGGGTGGTGGGCCTGAGCCATAGGGTCCTAGAACTATCTGGGTTACAAGAATGTAAGACTGCGAGGGAGGAGGAGGCTGTAATGTTTTTAACCTAAGTCAACAACAACAACAACAACAAAATCAGAAAAGTAGCAAGTACAGGTAAAAAAATTAAGGGAAAAGGAATCAGTAACTGAAAAGTTTTCCCATAAAGAGTAATCATGATTAACATTTGAATCTAGAATCTTCTCCCCTGCTCTTTTAGGCCATGTATCACAGTGCTATATTCTTCTGGAGTCAGATTCCCTGGTCCAATGCTGCCTTGGCCACTTATATTTGGCCACCTAGCTTTGTGATCCTGGGTATGTTTAGTTAACCTTGCTGTGCCTCAGTTTCCCCATCTGTCACATGAGGAAAATAATACCACCCACCTCATAGGTTCCTGTAAAGACTGTGTGGGTTCAAATAACATACTTAGGATGGTGCCTGCAATATAGTAAGTGACCAACAGAGGTTCGCCATCATTGTATATTTTACTGATACAGCATATTTTTACATAATCCTTTGCTTTCTCCGCCCAACAAAACATCATAAACTCTCGTTAATGTGACATCTCCACACCATGATTTTTGCTTCAAATCCGAATGCTCTATAAGTGGTCCCGTAAAGTTGGAGTCCAGTTTAGCAACTTGTTTTCTGCCATTACCGTTAACGGTGTGATGAACATCCTTGCAGCAAAATATTTACATCCATTTTCAATCACTTCCTCCAGGATAAATTCTTAGCAGTGCAATTGCCGAGTTAACTTTTAAGGCTTTTTATATGTATTTACAAATCGCCAAAAGTCATCACCTTCAATTCGTCTCTATCTAGAAAAGAATCACCCTTGCCAGCATCGATGGGATGGGTAGAATTTTGCTGAAAAGCAAATCTAGTTGCAGAAGTTTTCCTGCTTAAGAAACAACTTATGGCAACCAGACATTCTTTTCCCCAGGATGTGGTGCTGCAGAAAGCATATAGCCCCCCACCTGTGACACGTGTCTGTGGCAAAACAACTGAACTCGAATCTCCTTAGCAGTTACTTGAATCTAATTAGAAATCCAAGGGACAGAAGAACCAGTGAACTACACCACTAAAAAACAGATAGTCAAATCCAGAAGGTGGAATATTCTACAGTAGGGGTGGCAAACTATGGCCTCCGGCTGTCTGCTTGTGTAAATAAAGTTTTATTGGAACACAGATATGCCCATTTGGTACCATATTGTTTATGAATGTGTTTGCACTGCAAAGACAGAGTTGAGTAGTTGTGACAATGACTGGCCCTCAAAGCATAAAATATTTACTCTCTGGCCCTTTAAAAAAATGTTTGTTGACCTTGTCCTGTAGAACTTGGTTTTTCGGACAAATCAATTGCATGAAAACAGAACAAAAATGAAAACAAAAATAAGACAGAAGTAAAAAGGAGGGGGAGGAGAATTGTGTAAAATAAAGGAGACACACCAACGAAACACAATGTGTAGACCTTGTTTGGACTCTGAGTTCAACCAGCCCACTGTAAAAAGCACCTTTAAGACAATCAGAGCGATTGGAATATGAACCAGTATTAGCAGAAATCAAGAAATTGTTGTTTATAGGTGTGACAGGGGACATGGTTGTTATGTGTAATGAAAAGTCCTTTTCAGGAAGAAATGAACATTGACCTACTTCAGGGTGAAATTACATGTTTGAGATTTGCTTTTAAAATATTGCTGTTATAAAAAATAAAGTGTGGGGGGAAACAGATGAAACAAGATTGGGCAAAATGCTAATTGTTGACGCCAACACATGGGTACACGAGGGTTGATGATACAATTCTCTCTACTTTGGGGTATGTCTGAAAATTTCCATAATAGAATGTTTTTTTAAAAGAAATCCATGAATCCATTTAACTTAGGGTAAACATTTTCCAAAGTAGTCTGCAATTATATAGCTGGCTATTAAACAATTTTGATGAGTGCTTTTCAGGCATCCTCTCAGCTTGAAATAATATTAGATAGCCCTCAGGCAACAAAAGATCTGCGAAAATGTTTACTGACAAGGACATTCATAACAATATTTCTTATATTAGCAAAAATGTTAGAAACAATCCAAATACCCAGCATCAGGGGATTGGTAACATAAATTATGGAGCATCCACAAAAATGGATGACTGAATAATCACATAATTGAGTTTATACAAAAATACTTATCGATCAGGAAGTGATTCATAACGGGTTCTTAAGGGACAAAGCAGATTAATAAACAGTGTGTTTCTAGATTTTTCTAAATGGCATCCAAATAGTACTATCTCTGAGGGAAACAGGTAAATCTGCTTTTCTTCTCTCTTTTTCTCTCTCTCCCTCCCCATTTTATTTTTTTGCTTATCTGCATTTTCTGTTTTCTGCCTCAAATGGATATCTATTATCTATCTGTAAAATAAGAAAAAAACATTAAAATATTGATTAACATTAACAATGGCTAAAAGTGGATTGCTCAGATTGGGTCGTCTAGATCTGGGTTCAGATACCAAGCACAGAGTTTGATTCTGGAGCTGTTCTGGAAGCTTCTCACGCTGGTGACCTACACCGGCCCAGGTGGCCATCCCTGAACCACCCCTTAGTACGTGCAATGCAGGATTAAGTGGGCAGCACTTTCTTTTGATGTGGTTGTTCGGGTCCTTTCCAGCCTGTTTGCTCGGGGACCCCCAGAGTGTCTAGAACAGGGTTTTTAATCCTGGTGATGAAGTAGAATCACCTCGGGGACCTTTGAAAGATACTGCAGTCTGAGGCCCACACTGCCCCCAAGACTCACCTCAAGTGGAAGGCAGAAGGAAAGCTCTCCACCCAAGTCTAGGGAGATGTGGGGGTAGCCTTGGCTATACCCCAATTTGGGGGGCCTGAGGGACCAATTCTGTTCTCTCCTCCCATCTAGTAAAGGTTGTCCTATATGGGGAATTCCATTCTAAGGGGAGGACCCGTCCAGTAAACTGAAACAGTGAAATCCCATCTGTAGGTCACTGGGGGTCCTGCGGCGGGGGCCCACAGACGTGTTGCAAGAGATTCCTGATTCCCTTTGTTCATCAAGAATCGTCTGGAGAACAAATAAAACGTGCAAGTATTTCCCAAATATTAGTAGATAACATTTTAGAAATAAATGACCAATGACTTGAAAGTGTTACTGCATTAACGTAGCTTACTTTCATTATAAAAGTTTTCCTTAATGAATACTAAAATCATAGCTAACTACCGATGTATGAGTCTGAGAACCACAGCAGTGTCCTGTCGGGGGAATGTGTGGGTTCTCTTGGAGGACCTTTTTACAGTTGGCATATTCAGTTTTTTAAAGAAAAAGTCGAATAAACTCAGGAATGATCATATTCTGATTTATCTGTCAACAGCAATGTAAGTACATCTGTGGGATTTCAGGGCTCATTTTGCACTTGTGCAGGCACGCCATGACGGATGTCATAAAACAGTCAGTGTTGAATGCCGAATGAGATGAGGTGTTTCTCAAACTGGGGCCTGAGATGGAGTCTCTCAGAACAGGTGTTGGTCTAAAAGTGTAGGACCCCTTATGCCAGCCTTGGCTTTCGGGCTCCCTACAATGTGGCCGTACAGACTGTATATGCGCCCAGTAGCCACCAGATGGCGCCCCAGAACGCAATTGCCTCTGGAGTGAAGGGGCTATTATTCCAAGTGGCATCAGTGCCCAGCCTCGATGCCAGTTGCTCTGGCAGTGGTGTTGCCCATAAAACAGAGAAGTAAATCGAAGCAATATTTATTTCTAAGGAAGCAGTTAAATGTTTTCCTTAGCATCGCAGAGCTCAAGGGAGAGATCAAAGGGACGATTTTCTCCTGGTTTTAGTTCCCGAAGCCTTCCCTGAGGTTGGCTCCCAGATGTCCTTGTCCCAAACTGGGGAGGGGTCAGACTTTTCTGCCTTTCTTGGCGACTGCTGTCCCAGGCTGCCCCTCCCAGGCCTCTCAAGTGGGTTCCACAGTGGGCCCTGCTTGCCTCCAAGGACAAGCAGCTCCGTGAGGTCCTGGCTCCCACGGTGGATGGTGGGGGTGGCTCAGTTGGGGCACTTTCCCCTCACCTGTGTCTCTTGAAGGCCATGCCAGGGCCCTCGCCTGCCCCTGCCATATCACTTCTCCCATGCCTGTTTACCGAGACCCTTCTGTTCGCTTCTTGTAACGCTTCTGTTCACTTGGGGGGCAGAGGGTCTGGGAGAGCCAGTAGCACCGATTGCCCCTTTCTTCTCCCCGCTTCCTCCTTCCTCCATGTTCCCACATCCCTTCCCCTTTCCCTCTCCCCTCTGACACCGCCCAATTCAGCTGAAGCTAGCTCACTTCCCCAGGTATTTACTTAGCGCCCCCTACACCTCAGCCCTGCACGAGCTCTGAAAATGGTCCCCCAAGGGTGTTCCTTGGCTCCATGGGTGACACCTACCCCCTTGGTGTAGACACTTGCCCAGACACGAGCTACCGCTAGAGTTGTCCCTCCCCTTTTGCCCTCATGGGGCCACAGCAGAGGGAGTACCTGATGGTCACCCGGGGGTCGTGGGCCACGCCGCACACCATGGAGGCCTGGGTACCCTTGATGACACTCTGGTCCTGGGGGGGCTTGGTGATGCGGGTTCGGGCTGAAAGACAGCAGGGAGAAGGCGTGGTGAGAAGGGGCATGGCTTCCATAGTAATGGCTGAGATGCAGGTGGGTGGGAAGGCGTCCTCAGATGAACCAATTTGTGCGGCCGAATTCCGTAGGTGGATGAAGGCAGAGCAGCAGGTGAACAGGTCGCGCACAGTGAATGCCCCAGAATGTTAAAAAGAACAATGTCTTTCCATGATACCTGAATTCTTAGACGCCATGTGTATCGTGGAGGCTCGTTTAATTTTGCTCCCACAAACCCACGTGAGGGACGCAAAAAACTGAAATCTGAGGATGATCAGGGCCATCTTCCCAGAACATTAGCGGTCCAGCCAGGGTAAACAGGATTGTCTGATTCCTGACCTAAGCGTTGCCAGCCAGCTCGGTGGTGCTCAGCCTAGACAGGTGGCCCACAGGTATGTCTGTCTGGGGTGCGGACCCCAACCGGTGCAATGTGCGAGTTGGAAAGGGCTTGAGAAAGAAGCTTCCTTAAAGCAGAGGTCAGCAAACTATAGCCTGGGGGTCAAGTCCTCCAGTGGCCTGCTTGAGTAAATGCACTTGTACTGGAATAGCCACGCCCACTGGATTAAGTGTCGTCTATGGCTGTTTTCTTGAAGAAACCGAAGAGTTAGCTAAGGAGTTGCGACAGACTGTCTGGCCCACAAAGCCTAAAATATTTACCACCTGGCTCTTTACAGAAAAGGTTTGCTGATTTCTGCTCTAAAGAATACGACGACAGCTGTATGTGACGTCCGTGTTCTCTCAACTCGGCCAAGCACAGCCTGAGCCTTGGCCTTCCTGGTCCCTCTCCTCTGAATTAATTTGTCCAAGTCCCTCTTGTAAGAAGCACCCTGGTCAGAAAGACATGCGGAGGTGGAGGCGATGGCAGTGTGAGTGTATGCACTGCAGGGGCACACTCACGCACAGACGTGTAACACAGTCCAGCTCTGCACACTCACCCCACACGACCAGGTCGGCGGAGGCTTCGTCGACCCCCCGAGAGTTGGTCGCCAAACAGGTGTAGGTCCCGGCGTCAGAGGTGTGGGTAGGACTGATGAGCAGGCTGCCCGACTCCAGCAGTGTAAAGCGAGGCAGCTGGACAGAGCCGCTGGCCAGGATGCGCTCCCCTGCGGGGACACAGGGTGGGCTCAGGCAGCTCTCAGCTTTAGAAACACTGGGAGGGTGGTGGCAGGGCAGGGATGGGGGCCGAGGGTTCTGACTCGGTGACAGACACAAGGGTACATGGTCACCGAGTGGGTGGTCTGGAGCCCAGGTCTCCTGATGTCTTTCACCCACCACACGTCTGCCCTTCACCAGAGGCCGGGCACTGTCTCCTGATGCAGCTGGCACCTGGGCTGGGGGGAGGAGGGGCAGACAGCTCTGACAAGGTGGTGACGGGTATCCTGCGGCAGGATGTTTCTGGAAAGTCACCTT
This sequence comes from Rhinolophus hipposideros, assembly GCF_964194185.1. Lineage (NCBI taxonomy): Eukaryota > Metazoa > Chordata > Mammalia > Chiroptera > Rhinolophidae > Rhinolophus > Rhinolophus hipposideros. The sequence goes on from NC_138066.1 coordinate 47,334,234, forward strand.
CAGTGGTGCAGGGGAAAGTGATGGGTGGTGGCAGCAAGGAGTGGGGGCGGGAGGGGGAGGGACGGGGTGGGGGGGGTGCAGCTCTGGCCAGGACAGACCCCCCCCCCCCCCGTGCAGTGGGACCTACGGAGGCCTGCTGCCTGGAGAGAGAGAGAGAGAGAGAGAGAGAGAGAGAGAGAGAGAGAGAGACAGAGACAGAGACAGAGACAGAGAGAGGAAGAGAGACAGAGAGAGAGACAGAGAGAGGGAATGTGCCATGTATGTGAGTGAGCCAAGAGTGCAGGTTTTGCGACTGCATCTATTTTAAAGAAAACCCCACCTGTTTGTACAGCGTGGAATCACCATGTGGGAGACTGTGAGTAAGTGTGTCCGTAAGTATATGTCTGTACACGTGTGCAGACATATTGAACTAGCGAGCCTGGTAGGTGGCTGTGTTTATTTTTGTCAAGGTACGTGCCGAGGTGTGCTGACATTCATTCCACAAGTATTTCTCGAGCAACTACTATGTGCCACTCTGTTCTAGGTCCTGGGGAGACAGCAGCGGACAAAATTGAGAGCCCTGCTTTTGTGGGGGGACACGCAATAAACAAAACGACTAAGCAGATGCTCTGTATAGGAGAAGGCAGGGAATAAAGCAGGAAGGAGCCTGGAGGACAGACAGGGGCTAAGGGAGTCCTGTAGAAAGTGGTCACCTGAGCAGAGGCTTGGAGGTTTGAGGAAGTGACTCTGTGTGTGTGTGTGTGTGTGTGTGTGTACACAGGGGTAATTTTGAAGGCAGCATGTGACACAGAAGAGTGGAGGCACACAGGGAAGGGAAACTTAGGTAGGCAGCTTGGGCTTCATTGGCCCAGGCGTCGGGCCCTCTGAGCTGTCTGGGGAGGAGGGATGGCCTCCACCTGCACTAACCACCACCGTAGAACTAACCATCCAACAGCTATCCTTCACTGGGCTTCACCAGGCGCAGGGCAGACCCTTCCCATGCACCCTCTCCTCTAGTCTTCATACCACGCTAAGGTATGTGTACAATTGTCCCCAGTTTACAGATGGGGACCCTGGAGCTCTCATGAGTACATAACTCATCCAAGGTCACAGATCTGAGAAGATGCAGAGCTGTGCCTTGAGCCCAGCAGGTGGCACGTGGTCCATGCACATGGTACGTACTGTGGTGTGAAGATGCCCCCTTGGGTTGTGCAGTGCACAGCCGTCACAACTGTACATGGGAAATCCAGTCTGGCTAGCTCTAGAACGGAGCTCTGAGGACTGTCACGCGGCTACACCCTCCAAAGCAGATGAGTCTCATCTACCTTTCTGCCAAGTGATGGCCGGCCGGGGAGCTCCTGAAGTCTCACAAGCCAGTACCACGGACATGCCGTCAATCACAGTGCTGTCCAAGGGGCCCCTGGTGATGTTGGGGGCGATGCCTGCAAATGGAGACAGTGGGGCCTCTTAGCTACATCCTGGGAGGAGCCCCCACAGCCAGAGGGCCAGGCTCTTGTCCTGTTCCTGCCATTCTGGTTGGTGTGGGTTCCACTTAGACAAAGGATGCAGGTGCCACAATGGGCCCCCGGCATTGGGAAGAAGGCTGGAGGAGCCCCAAGGACTGCCCACGCCGCCCGGCCTCTGCAAGGACCCAGGTGACACCAGTTTTCTCCCTGCCTTAATTCTGAAGCCTCCATATGTGGGAAACTGAGAACCTCCAAGAGCAGCTCACAGCCTGCCATAGCAAGGGAAATGGAGTTATCCTTCACTGCACATGACATCGAGGCTCTGGTTTTTTAAAACAGGAAACAGTGATGGCCAATAAGAGAACATCACCCACTTTCTAAAAGGCCCAGCCCCGGAGAGTCCATCTGTCTGGCTGAGCTGTGGGTCTTCAGGCATCAGTGCAGCGTTCTTGTTTTGTGTCTCCCACCCCCAATCTCAGCCCTCAAAGACCCATCTGACCACATGTGTGGGGGAACGGGGCTGACATCAGACTAGCTCCACCCATACTCTCCCGAAGCTGCAAGCCAGATGGCAGCCCTCCTGCCCCATAGCTACCTTCGGGGCAAACCCGGCTCCCTCTCTGCCCCTGTGGGTCTGGATGATGAGCGTGTGGGGCTCAAGGACACCCCTGACATGCATGCTTTTGCTGCTAGGTGAAGAGCCCAGGGCTTCTGTGTGGCAATGCGTGGTGTCACGTCACGTGATGGCTACGGCGGCTCCATTAAGGGGGCTGGGCAGCGAATACAACTCCAAAAGAGGCTCCCAGGGGGAAGGGATTTGGAAGCAGGGGAGCTGAGATTAAAGTATTGGTTCTCCTCTTTGGAGAAGTGAGCAAGTCCCCTTGGCTGGGCCTGGACCACATCAACCCTGCCCAGGAGGGAGCCCAGGGATTGCTGAAATGCCTGAGCTGGTTCCAGAGCTGCTTCTCTCAAAGAGCCAGTGAACCTGTCCTTGGCTCCAGGACACCGTGGGGAACCGAGGCCTCCCCTGGGGCACTGGACTCGGGGCTGCGAGAGCAGCGGGCAGAACTGGTGCGTGCCAGCCCGGGTACTGCCCGAGGGACAGTCCTCTGGGATCCCATTTGTGTCCTCAGAGGCCCCTGGCTTGGAGTCGAGCTGCATTCTGGGCGGGAGGGACTCGGGGGCAGGATGGGAAAGACCTGACTTACTGGTGACAGCCAGGTAGGTGGAAGTCTGCACTTCACCGGCGGCGTTGCGGGCAAAGCACTGGAACATGCCGGTGTCGTCAGGCAGCAGCCCGCTGATCTGCAGGCCCCCGTCACCACGCTGCCGGAAGCGGCTCAGCCTGGGCACCTCGACCACAGCTGCGTCCTTGTACCAGGTGATGGAGGGTGGCGGCACCCCTGGGGGGAGAAGTGGGCCCACAGTCAGCCTGCCTCCTGCCTCCTACCTCTGCAGGGTGCTCAGCGGAGACCATGAGCATGTGAGGGGGTCCCTGTATGTCTTGGTCTCTAGAACCTTCTCAAAGGTGCACTATTGGCCTTGGGAGGAGTATCAAGAACATGTAAAAGATCCTGGGATTAGGTTAGTTTGGGGATACTGGATTGGACAGACTAAGTATTTTTTTTTCTGCAATATTTAGCAGAGTCTTCTGTGTGCTTTGGGAACCTCCAGCTGGGGGTCAGTTTCCCAAACCCACTCAACCACAGAGATCCATGCACAGGGGACTAGTGTTCCTTGGGGGGCCCTCAGAAGCCCCTTCGTACCTGGTCTGCACAGGGAGTTGAAAGGGGGTCTTCCCTCGCCTCTCAGCCTTGCCCACGCTGGGCCTCCCCCACTGGTACACCCTTCTAATACGTGTCCCAACCCTCCCCTCTCTTCCTCTCGGTCTCTGCTCAAATGTGACTTCCCCAAAGAACTCCCCATACCTAGTTCAAAAGAGCATCCCGTGGCTCCACGCCCCCTAAGCTTGTTTGCTTTTTCTCCCCAGCACTTTCCAACCTGGACATCCTACGGGCCAGTATTTCATCCATTTCATAATGCACATTCTTTTACATGCGTTCACACTGTAACATCTTCTGAGATCAATCAGGACGTGTCTTACAATCTTATAGCATGTCATAATTTAATTGGCAGTCTTTTTTCTTTCTTAGTGGTACATAAAATCATGGGGCATCTTACAACCCATGGCATTTTTGATGAAATGAAATAAGGCATTTTTATTTGTTTATTGGTCTGTCTGCCCTCTCCTGGGAATGTCAGTTCCCTAATAGCCGGGCTCTGGCTGTTTACTTCCTTCTGTATGTTCCCAGCCCTGGGCATACTATCAGCACAGGGTGAGCCCTCGAAAAAATGTTGCATGAATGAATGAATGAATGAATGAATAGATCCTTGTCTCCCCCTTGTGTGGTACCCCCCCCACACTGCCACACTCCCTCCTGCCTGAGCTACGGTCTGCGTCTCTGCTTAATATTAGACCATGACCCACCATCATCCTGTCATGCTGTCACCCCAGAGTTCACCCTGGTTTCGGGCTGTCTTTTGGCTCAGCAGCACTAGAAGGAGGGAGGATGAGGATGGGAAAGCAGAAATTCTTCAGGAGCTCTGACAAGGGGTGTTAAGTAGAAATGGTAGGTGGAGGAGATGGAGCAAAATGGCCCAGAAACCTGGTAGAGCTTCTGAGGCTCACCTCGGGTGAAACCCACTTAAGTTCTCGCAGTTCTGACATTACGGTAATTCAGCAGTGTCTACAACTCTCAAATTATGGGCAATTTGGGTCTGTCACCTATTCTGAAATAACAGTAATTTGGGTTCATTTGTAACCCTCAAGTTATAGTAACGTGGGCTGATTTCCAGTCCTGAGATTACGGTCATTTGGCCCGTTTGTTTCCTGGGGTGTCTGCTCACAGCCAGACTGACTCACTGCTCAATGATGGTGCCTGGAGAAAAGGTGGAATTTAGATAAGTCCGTGACAGGGATAGAAGCTGAAGGTCTGGAGGGTCCTTGTACCCCTTTATCGACACTGCCCGCTGTGTTACCTTTGGCCCGACAGGGAATGTCCACCACTTTCTCCATCTCCGCTGTGATGTGTCTCTCTGGCTCCTTGACAAACTGAGGCGGTTCTGCAGGAGGGAGGAGCAGGGGAGGGGATCAGAGCCATGCTCCTTTTGATATAGCCACTGTCTGATCCCTCACACAGCCACTGTAGGCCCCAGCCGTGCTATCCCTACCCGTCAGTGGACCCCCAACAGCCCTGCCCCATCTCACCCAGCACAGACAGGTAGGCACCCCGGATGACAGACGGGGCACTGCTGCTGCGAAGCACGGCCTCACACTCGTAGTAGCCAGTGTCGCTGCCCGTGGGGTTGGGAATGGTGAGCCGGCGGTTGTAGTCACTGATGCCACCTGCCAGCAGTACCCCATCCTTCTTCCAAACGATGTGCAGCTTGATCAGGGGCCTGAAGGGGGTGAGGGAGCAGGTGCTCAGTCTCAGGACTTCCAGAGGCTTAGGAGGCAGGGTAGGGGTGGTGAGGGGTGTGGCAAGGGCCAGGTGCCTGGGTTTGCCCCCACCCCAACTACTTTCTAGGTGCAAACCCTGCACCAGTACCTTCAGTGCCCTGGGCGTCAGTTTACTCATCTGTAAAATGGGGCAACTGTGCCCATTGGGGCTGGGCTAAGGGTGGATGCATGATTGCAGCTAAAGTCCTAGGAATGGCCCCGACCCCTGTAACAACACAGAGCACGGGGGCTCTAGAGAACAGGAAAGCGCCTCGCTGTGAACTTTTTCCTTCTGCTTTTCCTGTGTGCTGTGCCCCATCCAAATATAAATCATCAGACAGGAAATTGTTAAAGATGAGGGAAAGTGACAAGAAGGGACATGAGAGAAATACCCAATGTTTGAAGGTGGGGAAACAAAGGCAGGGAGATGGACATACCCACTCCCCAACTTCGACAGGGAGTGAGGGTGGGAGTTGGGACCCCCTTTCCACCATCACCGACCCAAGTACCCCCAGCGCCCCCTGAGATTGGGTTTGCCGGTTCTCCTGTTTAGCACCTGGTCGATCCCCGAGGGCCAATCTGCCAAAGGTGGGGGGGGGGGGTCTGTGTTGTTCCACAGAGTGTTCAGAATGTCCCATGAAAAAGGGATTCTGTAGTTGAGTAAGTTTGGGCAACACTGGCTTCCGTGCCAATATCCTAGCCTTAGAGCTGCTGTCCCGTAACTTCCATTTGGGGCCTGGTCTCTCGCTCCTCGAGCCACAGAGGACAAGTCGGCCTTACCTGTATCCGACCGCCCTCTGACAGTAGCTCGCATGCCCGTTTGTCATCCCTCCTCCAGGCTAAATACCTCTTCTCCTTTCATGGGTCCTCATATGACACTTTGGGACCTTTCTGAATTCCGACTGGTCTCCTTGGAGCAGCCACTGGAATTAAGAATGAGGAGAGGAGGGGCAGGCACTACCCACCTGGCGTTGGCCACGCACTCCATGGTCACCTCCGAGGTCCCGGCCACCACGCTGGTGTTCTTGGGAGGAATGATGATAGTCGGAGCAATGGGGTCTGCAGGGCCCCCTACATCTGGGGAGAGGTCAGGTGTTAGCTGGGGACAGAGCTCGCAAATCCCATCTCTGCCCAGCCCCCATTAGAGGCGGATGCCATGGGAGGGCTTTGTCCTCATGGAGTAGAGCAGGTGGCCACGGGGCAGCCGCCAAGCAGCCTCAGAGCCGCACTCACCCCAGGGACCCCGTCACCTGTCCTCCTTCTCCGCTGATAGAAAGCTCACTGGAGACCTCCAAGGCCTCCTGCCTCCTCCTGTAACCCAGCCACGCCCTCCTCTCATCCTCCTGTCCTGTACCTTTGCCTTCAAAATCCTTCCCTCCACCTGTGTTTATCTTCTGGGCTTATGTCTTCATTTTCCACCTCTTCTACCAGAATACAAACTCCCTAAACTGGGTTGCTACTGTTCCCCCTCCCCCGCATTGACGTCCATAGCAGCTATAAATGGAAATCAGGTCTCTGCAGACGTAATCAAGTTAAGAGGAGGTCCTACTGCATCCGGTGGGCCCTATGTCCAATATGGCGGATCCTTCTGAGGAGAGGGAAACTGAGACACAGACACACAAGGGAGAAGGCCAGGTGAACACAGGCAGCAAATAGAGAGATGACTCTCCAAGCCAAGGAATGTCAGCAGCTCCAGAAGCTGGAAGAGGCAAGAAAGAAACCTCCCTGAGAGGCTTCGGAGAGCGTGTGGCCTGCCCACACCTGAATTGCAGATGTCTGGCCTCCAGAACGGGGAGGGAATCAAACCCTGTTGTTACCAGCCACTCAGATTGTGGTACTTGGTTCCAGCAGCCTTAGCAACTCAAACATTCTGTGGGGCAGGAATCGCACACATCTTTGCTTTGGACGGAATTGTGTCTCCCGTCAAATCTGCATGTGGAAGCCCTAACTCCCTTGTGACTGGATTTGGAGATGGGGTCTTTAGGAGGTAATTGGGTTAAATGAGGTCATAAGGGTGGGACCCTGAGAGGAAGAGATCCCAGAGGTCTCTCAGTCGCTCTTTCTCTCTCTCTGCCATGAGGACACTGAGAAGGCGGTTGTCTCCAAGCCAGGAAGGGAGACCTTACCAGAACCTGACTATGCTGGCTCCCTGATCTTGGCCTTCTAGAACGGTGAGAAATAAATGCCTGTGTTGAAGCCCCCAGTCTGTGGTATTCTGTTACGGTAGCCTGAGCTGACTCAGACAGATAGCCCATCTCCGCTCTCCAGCACAGAGTAGGTGCTCAAATACCTTGGTTAGGTGGATAAATGAACGGAAATATCACGGTACAACCCTCAGGGTCGATGGGAGAAATGAAAGAGAACTTATCATGAGTGCTTTGTTAAAACAAAACAACACCCCAAAGCTGCCTAAGAGAGGCAGTAGAAATAGCACTTCCTTTAAGAAGTGGCCGGGTTCTCATCTTTGTGGGTCAGTACAGGCCCAAGATCTGCAGAAACTCCAATATTCTCTGCCCACCTGCTGATGGCTCCTGAAAATACAACCAAGGACGTTTTCTGTCGTGAAAAATCCATCTAGTCGGCCCCTGTCCAGGAGGTTGGGAGGTGGCCGGCCATAATGACACTACAGCCCAAGGCAGTGAGCGGTCATCGTGTATGGGGAGGACACTTGGTGGCTCCACTGCCACCCTGGGCCACCCTGGTCAGCCTGGGCGGATTTTCCGCCTGGACTCTAGGCCTGGCTGGAAAAGGCCTGGGATGAATGGGAATAAAATGTCAAAAATAAAGTAAAATGAAGGGGGGAAGAAAGGAAGCATATAAAACAAAATAATTGCCACAATATAAAAGCCTCATGTAGGTGCCATAAAGAGCGATCAGATTGAAAGCTGCTGATATAGCTGAATCCATAAAAGGTGCTCTAACTTGTTTATTACATGCTGGGGCGTACAGGTACCATGGCCCAGATTAATGGAGCACGAGGAGAAGACAGACAGGGCCCAACTGGTTGCCTCATGGCATAGCCAGGTAAGCAGGGACCTTGGAGTTTAAAAATATGAGGCTGCCCCAGGGCCTTGGGCGGGCTTGTTGGCTTTAGGAGGTGGAGGGGAGACCGGCACACCTAGGGACCCTGGAGCTCATGCCAAGACCCATGCAGCAGCCGGTGGGGCTCGAGGGGAGGGACCGACTGTGGCTGGGGACGCTGGACCCTGCGAAGGAGGGCCTGGGGGTTTAGGAAGACCTGCTTCAAAACCTTGGTTGGCCCCTGGTGACCCGAGCTAAGCTGGTCTGGGGTGAGTGCTGAGAACCCGGCACGTAATAGGTGCTCCATAAACAACTGTCCTTCCTCCTGGGGATTTGCCTGCTTGTGCTTGGGGACACCTGGGGCAAACCAGAGCAAGGAGGAGGGGCGTCTCCCACATGAGTGCCTGCCGTGGACAGCCTGGGGCAGGAGGAAGCACAGGGGCTCCCCACACATCGGCTAAGCTGGATCCCACTGCCCCAGGATGATTCTGGTCACGGGCACCAGGGATCCATCCTCCCGGAGTCGTCACCTCATTGAATCTTCCCAACTGTACTGTGCCACAGGTATCAATTTACAGATGAAGAAACTGAGGCTCAGGAGCCACGTGACCCCCCTGGGCCACAGATGAAGTGCATGGTGGGGCAGGGAGGGTGAGCTGCTCCCCTCTTGGGCAGGTTCCAGCTGCCATGAGCCAGGAACCGCCCTGTCCTGTCCAGCACAGGGCCACGGACCACAGGTGGCTGTGAGCTCTTGAAATGTGACCGGTGCCCCTTTGATTTAATGGGATTTGATTTTTAATACTCTGCATTTAATTTAAAAAGGTCCCCAAATTAGTTATTAGAATACTTTTAAGGATGTCTGAAACAGCCTGGCACACGGCTCCCTTTCCAGCTATAAATTTTCCGGAATCTAAATACAGATCATGTGTTTCCCATGAAAATGGAGACACGCTGCAAGTGTACAATACAATACACATAGATTTCAAAGATTTAGGAAAATCACACCCCAATGGAAAATAGCTCATTCATGGTTTCCTATATCGACTGTATGTTAAAACAGTATATTTCACTTAAAATAAAACCTATTAATAAAATCAATTTTACCTATTTCTCATCCCATTTTAAAAATTTTGGCCATTGGAGAATGTTACGTTCCTCGTGTGGCGCACATTATGTTTCTATTGGGCAGAGCAGCTCTGCCCCCCGGGTGTGGAGCCACTACCCAGGTATGGACTTTTCAGAGTTGTGACAGTCCATGTGAGTGACCAGGGTTACACCTGGGCAGGGGTAACACCCAGGGCTACTGGCCTTGCCCTCTCCCCCATTTCTGAAGAGCACGGGCATCCCCGGAGGGCCGAGAAGCTGAGCTGCTCTGAGCAGAGGAGGGATGAAGGGGTGAGGGGGGAGAGCAGAGGGAGGGGTGAGGCTGGGTGAGACAAATGAGGGGAGCTGGAGCCAGTGGTGGGCGAAGCGGCAATTGCTCCTAGTACATTGGTTGGTAGGCAGGCAGGCTGGGGATTTGTGGCAGTGACAGGAACAGGGTTTTGAAGCAGTCACTTGTGGGAAGAGAAATTAGCTGAAAATCAGCTGCTTCTGCTCTCAATCCAATACAAATCACTGCGTGAGAGCAGGAGGTGAGGCGCGATTGGGGTGGGAGAAACACAACTGGGGGAGGCTTGGTAGACGTAGGGGTCCAGAGGGGCCCTGCCTGCCTCCCTTGGGCCAGCTGGAGGGTTGGGGGCGTTCACAGGAACAGAGAGTGAATGATCCCCACTGTCGGCCAGGAGAATAGCTGGTTTAACTCCCGTGAGGAGGAGGTTGGGGGCTGGGGGAAGAAAACAGAACGGGAGGCTCCAAACTCTGGTCTCAGGGTAAACTAAGTCAGCCAGGAAGATGCCTGGCTTTGACTCAGACCATGAACTTTGCCTCTTACCAGGTGACCGAATTCCATTAGACTCCAGGTATTCTGATCCCTAGAAAATGCCTGGGAGAAAAACATTCCCCTCTGGCGATTCAATTCCTTTCCCCATAGAAACAGCAGCCCTAGATCATGGCCTGGCCCCAGGTTGGGGCCCGCCTGCGACCTGGCACAGGTCAATGTCAGAGGTTACTCCGGTGACCCTAAGAGATCGGCACCCAGAATGGAACTCTCCTCCCTGTATCCAGGTCTCTTTCTAGGCAGCATGGAGCCTGGGGTGGGGGAAGGAGATAACTGCAGAAATGGAAAGTGGTTCTGCAGGCACTCAGAAAGCCCAGGAGTGGGGAGGGAAGGGGTTGGGGAATGTTCTGGGCTTTCCAGGTACCGGCACACAGATGCTGGGATCAGAGGAAGGGCATAGGAAGACCCCAGGCTGGCTGGCACCCCCATCTTGCTGCTGGCGGATGCGTCCTGGAGCAACCGTGAATGATAAATGAGACTGGGTTTAGAAGCAGGGGTGGCACAGATGTGGAGAGACGGCAACATCTGGCTCCCCCAGCTTGTGTGGTTTGCTCAGCTGTTGCGGGAAGCTCTGGCCTCATCCCACACACTCTGTGATTCCCGGGCTTGGTCTGCTGCTGGGCAGCCACCCCACCCACCTTCTCAGTCCCAGAGATGGAGCCAGGAGGGAGGGGCCAGCTTGGCCGAGAAGAATCAGGCTGGGGAGGATGGCCCCAGCATTCCCATCCTTGCTCAGTCTCAGCAGGACAAATGCCTCTTTGCAAAAGGAAACTTTTAATTTGCTACCGTCTGTGCTCTGCCACTGCGGAGAGGCTTTGCCTCTCTTCCAGGGTGCTGGGCGGATGGACAGAGAGGCACTTTTAGGCAGGAGTGTGGGCAGCAGCCAGCCTATGTTCCCATCAGTGAGGACGGCCTGGCTCCGAGGAGAAGCAGCACTTTTTCTGTGCCAGCTGAGTACAGGCAGTTAGTGTATTTGTTTGAAAATGAGCTTCCCATCTCCTGGCATGCTCTCCCCATCTGCACCTGAGCCCCAGGGGTGGCTGTAGGCCACGCATGCACATTCTCTCCTACGTGCCACACCCTCCCCAGGCCTCCAGTGGCCCTGCTCACAACCACGCTAGGGTATCCCTTCTCCGGATGCAGGATTTCAGACTTGTCGTGGGAATGGGGTCCAGCATGCACCCCATCCTTGTCTCTGCTCTGACACTCCACTCCCAGCTGGGTCTCCTCCTCTGGAGGGCTCTTCCCTTGCACTCTCCCTATCCCCTGCCACCAGCACCATTCCGTCTTCCCTATGACCCCCTGGAGGCCCATTCCCAAGATTTAATGACATACTCCTCTGCCGTCCCAGGCCCTGACGCTTACTTACTCTCCACGGCGAGAGTGATGGGCTGGCTGGTCTTGTTATCCCCATTCTTGTCATTAACCGCCTGCACATAGTACCGGCCTGCGTCCGGAGCCACCGTTGACAGGATGACAAGAGTGTTCTCCAGGGTGATAGCTCTGGGAAGAGAAACAGGACTCATGACAGAGGCCCTAAGGGCTCTCGGCGTCTGGGGATGGGAGTGGGGACATGAAGCCGGTGGCCCCCATAGCCCCTCCTCCAGCCCACCTCTCAAAGCCTGGACTCCAGCCACATTTCGTTTGTAGGTAACAGGCTGCCAGTGCTGGGGAATCAGACCCCAATATAGCACATGCCCACGGGTCCCAGACCGCCGTCCACATGAGGCTTCACTACCCCAAGGTCTGGGCTACGGGCCTGGCCCACAGGGTCCCGTGGAATTCTGCCCTTCCCCCTGTCACTGTGTGTGTGGTTATCTGTGTGGACACACCAGCAGCGTCTGGACACTTGAAAGTATGCCCCAGAGTGAAGGAAGGAATGAATGAATGGGCAATGGTAACAAATTTAGAACTAGGACCATTTTAGAATCGGTGCCTTAACCTAATCCTAAATTTGTTTAGGTCGATTCAAAGGCCACAGGTTGCCAGTAACGTAGACTTTTGGGGTTCACCTCTACCTCAAGCTCCCTCTGAAGCTAGTCAACAGTGGATGGGCTGGGCTGGATGAGAGGGAAAAGGGAGGCCAGCCGGGATGTGGGGTGCGGACATGGGCCGTTTGCTCCCAATCTGGTTCCCTCTGCTGGGGTCCCATCACGCGGCCACTCAGCACCCAGGTTTGCAGGCGGGAAAAAAGGGGTGTCCAGGCGGGGAGCTGGGGACCCCATTCGATGGGGGTGAACCAGCGTAAAACAGTCTCCTGATGACAAACAAAACCATTAGTTTGTCAAGTCTGTCTCTGGATTTTAATGTGATGTACCCGAGACAGCTGTTAAATATCCTTAATGTTAGTTTAACAAGGACAAATCCAGTTGAATTCTTTTCAAATTTTCCCATTAGGTGAATGTTACAGAGTTTTAAACAGGCTTTCCAATAAACAGTCCTGCTAATGCCTCCCCAGTCCGCTCCTTCCCAGCCAGGCTGGGCTGGTGCGCCCTCTTTTCTGGTTTTGGGGGTTCGTCTGAAGTTTGGGGGAGTTCTCAGAAGAATGCTGGGAGGTAGGAAGGCAAAGCTCTCCTGTCCCGAGTCTTCGGCACCCTAATGATGCCCATTTCTTTTTTCTGTTGAGCTCTTGTAACCCCCAGCTGATGAGGTGACAGGAGGTGGAACAAAGGAGGCTAAAATATTTAAAAAGCAACCAAATGGAACAGGGATGGTGACCGTTTCCACACGTGGGAGTCTCCTGCAGGGACCCTTGTCCCTAGTGTTGCTTTGGGGTGAGCCAGGGTTGGGGGAGGGGAGGCTGGGGCAAATGGGGAACTGGGAATCGGAGCTCTGGGCCCAGCCTCTAAGGCATGCACACCCTCCTCCTTGCTGGGCCTCAGTCCCCTCATCTGTGCAAGGGGTGGAAGCAGACGCTTGTGAGGTTTCCTTCCAGCCCCGAGGCTGAGGAGTTGTGATTCGGTCTCTGCTGTGTTCTGCCACCATTTGGCCTGCGGCTGCCCCCTCCCTCTCACACAGCCAGCCTCGCCCATTGCCATGGCACATGGCAGCAGGCTGAGGAGGCCTCGGTAGTGGCCTCACTGGGCACGGCCCAGTCCCACTCTCCAGTTCACCTGTCAGTGCTGAGCCCCACGTTGGCCTCCAGAGAAGAGGCTTCCATTTCCAGTCCCTTCTCTCCTTGACCAGGAAGACTCTCTGCCCCATTCTCTCCTTTTAGCTACATTCTATCTATATTACCAGCGATCCTTCTAGGTCGATGGTTCTCTACCAGGAGTGGTTTTGCTCTCCAGGGGACAACTGGCAATGGCTCGGGGTGCTACTAGCAACTAGTGGGAGAGATCAGGGATGCTTCTAACCTCCTACAATGCACTGAGAGCCCACAAATTATTGGGCCCCAAATGTCGAGTGTGCCGTGGCTGAGACACCCCATCCTAGGTGGGGTGGCGTACTGAGGTGGCATAGTTGGTCTCAGTTTCAGGCGCCCCTTCCACAGAGTTCTGTAGGGGCTGGGAAGTCAGGGCCCCCTTCCCCAGGCCCCCGTGCATACAGAAGGGGCAGTGTGGCGGAGCTAATGGGGCACGGAGGGAGGGACGTGGAGCGTTTCTAGGCTGGGACCCTAAGAAGCCCCCTGCACAATCCTACGTTGTTGCCACCCCTGTCAGAGCACAGCAACTGGGAAGCCCGGTGTCGATGACAGCAGAGCGACCACCATCCAGGGTCCCCGAATGACTGTGGAGCGGAGTCCCTCCCATCTCTCGCCCATGATGGGACTTTAAAACAGCAAGAACTAAACGTCTATGGTGCTGAGTGCCTGGGTTTGGGGTCTTCCTGTTACTGCAGCGAGCACTGCCTCAGCAAGCACTAGAGAGAAGCTCTTTGGACCGGGAACCACAGGGCCTGGGTTCAAGTTCGGAGTGTGGAGCGGTACAGGAGGCAGAGAGACTGGGAAGGGCTAATGGCCTTTTGACTGCCTTCCCTTTGCCCTTGGTGGGCAGCTAAGGAATGTCCCTGGGCTAATGGCCCTCTGCCAGATGACCAGTCCCTTCATAGATGGTCCTGGAATGACCTTCTGTTTGTGGCACTCAGGAGGGCCTGCAGCCTGCTGTACCCAGATGAACCCACACTGAAAGAGCTGGTGGAATTCCTGTGGGGCATGGGTGGATGGGTCAGCTCTCGGGTAGGGGCTGGGTTCTATTTTCAGCCATATGCCTCTGGTTTCAATTTACTAGGTCTTTCCCACCCCTACCTTCCATCCACTACTCCTATTCAGCCAGCCTTTTTTTTTCTTGGCTCCGTGGGGGCCCGATTGATAATTTAATTAAGAAGAAAATAAATCATCCTAGAAGCTGCCCAAAGCCCCCAGTGTGTTAGAAACCTCATCTCCTTTTCATCAATGAGCACCAGGGAATGGATGAGGAATCGCTAATCACCGTCTGTGCCCCGGCAGTGAGCGAAGCCCTCTGTAGATAGCACGCCCTCAGCACCCCGCACGGCCCTCTGGCATCAGCGTTCATCAGATACGTATCTCTGGCAAACAGACACCAGAGAGTGTGCTACCTGGGACCTTTCCTTTCAGTTATGAATATTAATCCGCTGTAATTGCTGAGATAAAATCACCACCATGTGCTATCGTGCGTTTGGGCGGAGTGCTGGAGGGGGTGGGAAGGTGGTGGGTGTGACCACGTGTGTGCACGCTGAGACTGTTCTGTCATGGTGCCAGAGGCTGTTGGGAATGAAAAGGGGTGAGGACAGAAGCCAGGCGTGAGAGCATGAGGTGGGCAGGTGGTGGGGAAGGGATGGTGGGAGAGAGGATGGACACGGGGTTTCCTCTATCACAGCCAATGTAGGAGATGACAGCCCATGTGCCCCCTCCCACCTCCGTGCCACACATTGCTGTCCCACTGAATCTGGATGAGGCCGCAGAATCCTTCTCAGTACAGCATTCCAGGCAGTCACTACCACTCGATGGGCCTGCAGGATGCCATCACTGATACATCTAGGACATGCGAGATAACCTCACTAAAGGGAATGTGAACTCACCTGTCTTAGCACCTGTACAATTCAGCCTTACACTCTATGTGGATGGTCAGCCAGGCCCTGCTAGTGTACTGAACCTTGGTTAGGTGTATGGGAGAACACCGACTCACACAGCTCAGGTCCACCTGTTAGCCTGGGGCTCTATTCTAATTCTTCATCTGCTCTGTAGCCACACCCTTTGCTGTGACACTTTGCAGGTCCTCTCACTCAAGAGGCGGAGTCAGTTCTATCATGTGATGTCCTTTGGCCAATGAGATGTTAGCAGAGGCTCGAGAAGTCTGTTTCTGCTTTCTCTCTTGCTCCTCTGCGGTTGCCAGCAGAAGAAGCTAGGGCTAGCTGGCTGGAGAGTGAGACATATGGAGCAGAGCTGAGTCACCCAGTCATTCTCACTGGTCGAGAGCCAGCCCATTCCAGACAAATGAGAGAGAGCCCAGCCAAGATCACCAATCTGCAGATTCATGATGACAAATAAACGCTTTTTGTTTCAGGTCACTGGGATCATTTGTTACACAGCATTATCGTACCTGTCGGTAACTGACACATTCCAGGACAGTGGTTCTCCACTGTGGCTGCACATTAGAACCACTGGGGACCTTTTAAAAATCGTGATGCCAAGGTATATACACTCCATTTCATGAAGTCAGAATATATGTGGAGTAAGATCTAAATATCAATATATTTTAAATTGTCCCAAATGATTTCCACAGGTTGCCAGGCTGAGAATCTCTATACCAGGACCACTTCTCTCCAAGTGCAATCACTTTATCTTCCCTGCCCCATGTTTTTGTACTCTTCTTATATAATTTCCTTGTAAGACAGACTCTGGAATTGGCAAGCCTGGAACCAGCTGTGTGAGACTTGGCAGTGTAGTTAAACTCTGGGGAGTTTACTGTCTGTGAAATGGGGATAAAACCAGCTGTCTCCTAGGCTTGTTAGGAGGGTCACTCAGTCAAAAAGTATTTTTAGAGCATGCACTCTGGGGAGCAAGAAGGAAACGAAAAATAGCATCTCTTTCTGGGAGGACTGTGTCTCTCCTGGAGGAGAAAGTGCTGTGTGAAGTGTGTTTAATCCAGGCTGAGAACACAGCAGGCACCCCATAAACGACAGCCATTGAGATTATCATTATGCTTCTCTCACTAGACTTCTTGGTCCCCAAAGGCAAGAACTGCCTATTTTGGCTCCAGCTTCCTACAGAGACCAGGACGGCTCCACCCACAGTCGACCTACACTGAAGAGACCAAGACAAGGGTGGTCTTTCTTTTCTGGGAGAGGGGAGCGTTGGAGGGAAACTGAAAGGGAAAGCCTGGGCTGGCTCCAGACCTGAGGGGGGGTCAGGAGGGCCGGGTGTGTCCCAGGAGGAAACGCTTTTGCCCTTCACCCGCTGTGGAGGTGCTGACTCCATTGCTCCTGCCCACAAACCAGGCTGTCACAACCGACGCCTTGGGCCACACAGAGGGGTTTTGTTAGGGCTGAAAGGGCCGTGTGTTCTCTCCTGACAGGGCCCTCCTGGCCTCACCTTCTACCCGCAGCCAAAACACACACAGCCTGCGCACACTATGGACACCCAGCCACACCCACACACCGGAAACACCCAGGGGCCACCCACCCTGCCGGGGACATGCCAGCACCCTCCCACGGCCCCCTAGTCTTGCTGGCCTGAGCCCTGGGTCTGTAACCACAGTGATGGCACTTCCGTCTGTGCCTATTTGGGTTTCTTAAGTGCTCTGGGAGGCAGACTTCTTTTCTAGCTGAGAATGGAGCCAATGCCCTGGGATTCCCCAGGAAGGCGACTGAGCTCTCCTGGCTCCCAGTCTTCGCACGCACATTCCCAGAAAGGCCCCTTGTAAACCAAACTTCTGTCATCTGGGAGGTCCCCAGGATGGCTATGTCCCAGAAGAGCTGAAAGAAGCTTCCGCAAGAAGGGCCCTGCTCAGCATTTTGGAGGCTTTTTCTGGCCCCAAACCTCCTCTCTCAAAGCAAGCGCTCCCTCCCCCGCTCCCCCTGTCCCCCAGAGCAGGGTGCTCACATGCGGCTGCTGGGCGGGATCTTGCGGCCATCTCGGAACCAAGTCACCTGTGGCTGGGGGAAGCTGGCGATACGCGGGGCACGGATGACGGCGGCCTCTCCATGGGAGACACTCTGGCGCTTCTCACCCTCCTCAAAGCTCCCCATGTCTGCAGAGGGAAAGAGCACACGCAGGGATCAGGGGCTGAGGCCAGTGGCCGAGACTGCCCAGCTCCTGGGGCAGGAGAGGGAAGATACAGGCAGGATGACCATGGGGCAGGGGGACACCACACCCAGACAGCCCCTGGTGACCCCACTGCCCCATCTAACTATGATATGCCCTGCGTTGTGGTTTTGGGGTTCTCATCCATTTAGAACCACAAAGCAACTGATTCATCCAACTACCATGAGAGGCGGGTCATTATTTCACACATAACTGCCCACATGGGCTCAGAGAGGGTCAATGATTTGTCCAAGGACACATGGCTGGGAAGGGGCAGAGTCGGGATTTGAACTCAGATCTCAGAGTCTGGAGTCAGACAGAGCGGTCCTTCCAGCCCTGCCCTATAATGCAGCAGGGGTTTAGGTGCGAGGTGAAGGGGCGAGTCTCGGGGGCCACGTTCCCACCCCCTTGGTGGGCGGGGAGGGTGGGCACACAGAGAGGGGTGGGTCTTGGATGCTTGTACACAGGTGTGGAGATGATGTCTCTCCTAGGCCTTGGGTGTGAAGCTGCAGGGATGTATGAATATAAACACCATATTGCTCTTTTAAAACTGTGATCCCTGGCAGCTAAGGAGGGAGATACTTATCCCGGCTGTGATACTGTGTCAGCCAGGAGGGGGAACGGAGAGCAGTGGAGATGCAGGTAGGAACACTTCTGGTTGCCCACCTACCTGCTGGGGTCAGGCCGGGGAATGACTGTAATAGCAGAGCCTGGGATTTGGGGCGTGGGAAGGGCTGTTTGTGCTGACGTGCACTACTCTTGACTATTAATGTACAAATATACATCCTTGCTACTCAAACTGAGGTCTATGGGTCAGCAGCATGGGTACCACCTGGGCACCTATTAGAAATGCATAGTCTCAGGCCCCACCCAGACCTGCGGAATCAGACTCTGCATTTTAACGAGACCCCCAGGGAAGTGTATACATAGTCAAGCATGAGAAGCACTGTTGGTCCCCAAACTGGCTGCATGCCAGTGAGAATCACCCAAAGGGTTAAAACATACTGATGCTGGTGTCTCAGCCCAAACTTCTGATTTCATTGGTGGTGGGTGTGGGCTGGCCATCAGAATTCTTATGTGCAGTGAGGTTCAGACTGCTGAATGCTTCATTTTGTTTCCCAGTTGCCCACCATTCCCTCCCAAACCAAAGGGGCCACGTCCTAAGCCACCTGGTGTCTGATCACTTGAATACTATTTCGCCTTCTCCCTTCTCCCTCTTTCTTTACAGCAGAGGGAGAAGTCCCCCAACCTGGCTGCACCTCAGAATCCCCTGAGGGGCCTTTACTATTCCCAGAGGTAAGAATCTTTGGGGGTAGGTAGGACCCATTCATCAGTGTTTCTAAAGCTACTCAGGTAGTTCCAACACGAGCTGAGATTGAGAAGTACTGTGTGGGTGCAGGTCAGCTGTTCTTACACTCTGGCAGGTCTCAGAATCCCCTGGGAACTTGGTGAGCCCACAGCTTTGCTCCCACTCTTCCCCACTCCCTAGGACACGGAATGGCCCTGCTTCACCACCCCCAGGTCTCTGAGTTCTTGACTCACTCTCTGGGGATTCTGTTGCATGCCAAAGTTTGAGAACCACTGGCCCTTACTCCCCAGAGCCCTGGGCTTGAGTCTCTTCTCGCCTCAGCTAATGGTTGTGACCTCAATCTCTCTGCGAAGACTCTCACATCTGCTCTGGCACTTTCCCGAGCTCCAACACCCAACACTCAATTTCCAACAGAAAATGTTGGGCATTTCTTATCTCCTTGCCAGGCCCTCTCTTCGTTCTGTTCATAGCTCTCCACCCTAGCCACGGCTGCCCAGATCACCTAGGCTCAAAACCTTGGAGCCTTTCGTGGTACTTCCCTTAGCTTTCCCCACAAAGTCCCGCGGCTCTTCCTCTGGAATATCACTCGCATTTAGCAAGGCCCTTGTCTTCTTCCAGGCCCCACCAACAAGCTAAGCTCGCCCCATTACTCTGGCTGCATTAATCCCCCACATGGTCTCCATCAGAATCCCCCCCACCCCCCAGCCATTTTCCACACTGTTCCTGATTAATTTTTCTGACATTTTACCGGCTTGCTCAGAACCTTTGGGATCCCTTCATTGTCCCAGGAAAGTCTAAATTCCCTTGACTGGATTCAAGGTCCCGCCCTAATCTGACCCCAACCAACCTGTCCTGCCTTAATGCCCACGCCCCGTTCAGTGTTCCTCTTGCCATGTCGAATTACATCCCGCTACTCACTTCAGGCCACCAGAGTGCCACCCGAACAAGCCACAATTCACCAAGGCACCACGATTCAACAGCATCCTGGGGGAATCTAGACAATTAAGTGTCTCAAGAAATAAAATCTGCTGTTGGCAACCTTGTTCTCAATTTGGCAGGCAGTGAATGTCACAGTAGGGGCTTTGGAGTTACGGAGACCCCAGTTCAATTCTGACTTCTGTTACCTACTAGGCATGGCCTTGGGCAAAATTCTGAGTCTGCTGAGCTTGAATCTTCTCTTCTGTAACATGGAGTTAAGAAGAGTACCTTCCTCCAAGGTTGGAGTCAGGATTACATGAGATAATAGATACATGTGTCAGGCTGTATCTTGCCAAAGACGGCTGCACCAATCCTGATCTTCCATCCAACATATGCTTCTTATGAATAAATATGCTGGAAGTGATGCCACATGACTTTCAAGGCTAGGTCCTCAAAAGGATACAACTTCCACCTGGACCTCTCTCTCTCTCCAGACACTCCGATGGAATCCAGTCACCATATTGTGAGGAAGCCCAATCTATCCCACACGGCCATGGGAATGGTCCACGTGGGGAGGACCGGAGGTTGCCCAGAGGACACCCAGCATCAACAATGGACAGGTGAATGAACACGGGCGCCCTCAGATGACTTCAGCCCCTGGCTTCTGAGTCTTCCAGCTGAGACCTCAGACATCACAAAGCAGAGACAAGCCATCCCTACTGTGCTCTGTCCAGATTCAAGACTCACAGAATTGGTGAGCAGAAGAGATGATTGCTTATACACCATTTGGGGTAAGTTGTTATGCAACCATAGAAATTGGAAGAGTATCTTAAAGTGCTAAAAGTTCTAATATGTGTAGTATTAAAATATTGGAATCCTCTACATTTTTCACAGTTTAAACACCAACCTCTTTAGCAACAATTACCCCAGGCCACCCAACTAGAATTCAAGAGCAAAGACGGGTTAAGCACTGACGGACTGGGTGTCAGGTTTCTTTCTAGGTGGACTTCACATGCGTTGTCCCATTTAATCCTCTCATAATGAGAGTCTCAACTTTAATAAATACACATTTTTTAGTTGTTTGTTAATTTCTATTACTTGGCTCTGCCCGTTAAAAAAATTGCATCAATAAATCACATTGATTTCAGTTCTTACAATAATTTTATCTATTTAAGAAACTTTTCCCAGAACTCCGAAGATATATTTGAACAATTTAAAGCAATTTCATGGTAACAGTGTTTCTTTCTCCTCTCTCTAGTTTTATTAGCTCCATTTTGTCAGTGAGGAAATTAAAGCTCATGGAGATAGAGTGGCTTATCCAGGGTTAAGCAGTTAGAGCTGGGCAGGGCCAGTGTTCAAACCACCCCCCCTCCCCGTGTGTCCTCTCTGCCTCTTTCATGACTCATACCGTGCATTACAATTCTTCATGTACATTCTTTATCTATCTCTACTACACTGGAAGCTTCAAGAGGCAGTTATAGTTAGTTGTATTCATGAGCAAATCCCTACAAGATGCCTGGTCCTGTGCTTTGCACACAGTAGGTTCTCTCTAAAGCCACCCAATGCCATCATGCAACAACTCTCTATTGAGCCCTTACTGTGGGCCAGGCAGGCCTTGTGGTCGTTCTGAAGAAAGACCTGGTCCCTGCTCTCACGGAGCTTCTAGTCTGGTCAGGGAGATAGGCATACACAAGACCACCCACAAACATTCAGTGACATACTGTGACAACTGTTAGGAAGATAGAACAGGCAGCAGCAGAGGAGCTTACTTTAGACTGGGAGGTGGGATGAGGCTTCTTTGAAGCAGAGACATAAATAAAGAGTGGTGTTAGCTAGGTGTGTGTGTGTGCGCATGCACTTGCATGTGTGTAGGTGATGGTCCAGAGGGGAGAGAGGTGTGAAGGCTGGGAGGTAGGAGAGAATAGTTAGCAGAGATAAAAGAATGCCAATAAGACAGCATCATGTGTTTGTTCGGTGGATGGATGGATGTTTAGATGGATGAATGGACAGCTGGATAAGTGGAGGGAAGGAGGGAGGAGTGGAGGATGAATGATTGCATGCATGTAAGTATGTACGTATGTATGTATGTATAGTTGGATGAGTAGAGGAATGGATCGATGGAAGGAAGGAAGGAGGGAAAGAAGGAAGGAAGGAAAAATGAAGGGATGGAGGCATAGATGATTGTATACATGTATGTAGGGTGAGATGGAGGGATGAAGGACGGGCACAGCTGGCCTGGGTCCAAGTTTTGCAGTTGATGCTCTCCCCACCTTTTTATCCCACCATCTCCCCACCTCACCGTGGCTCTCGGGCCCCCAGTACCCTCCCATTCTCTCCACTTCACTTTGTCAAATGGGCTTCCTGGGTCCACTCAGGAAGCCCCCTGCCTCTGCTCATGGGCCCAGGGCACAGCCACGCATACACTGAAGAACAGTAGCAAGGGGCTATTAGAGGGTGTCCACTCAGGCTCCAGTGCAGGAGAACGGCTGGAGGAAAGGAGGGCCACACGCTGACAGGGGCTGGGATCCAGGATCTCCTAGGATAGCCCACTGACACGGAGGTAGAAACAGGTGACGTTTACTCCACATCCCCTCCAAAGCACAGGCCATGTTCTGCTTCACGGTACTGACCCAGCTTTCCCAACCAATTCCCCCACAGCAAAGAAGAGTGGGCCCGGGGCACAGCTGGACGTGGCCTAACAGTCATTCCTGATGCCTTTGTTATAACTTAAAAGGTCTTGTAAAGTATGCATTCTACTTCAGAATATATCCATTGCTTTTACATATTTTTAAAACAGTTCCTACCATGAAATATGTCATGCACACAAAAGAGCGAATGTAATTATATGTATAGTTTGAAGAAGAATGGAATGAACACTCACACACCCAGCACCCAGCTTAAGGACTAGAACTCTAACAAATCTTGTCCCCTCCCCCTCGACTTCTCTCCCAGTTACAGCCCCTCCCTTTCCCAGAGATAACTGCCGTCCTGAATGTCATTGCTTGTTTTTCTTCTTCCAGTTTCACCACATATAGGTACATTCTTAAACAATTTAAGGTTAATTTAGTCTGGTTCTAAGCCCTTAATAATACTTAGGATTATTTTGTATTTTTGTCTACTATGATTTGCTTTATCTACGCAACATTTTTTTATTTTTTTTTTTAGCTCCCTCTATGTCCCTGCACTTGGTTTAGTCATTTTCACAGCTGTCTGGACACCCATGCAGTGAGATGGCACAGCACTGCTGCAGTCTTTTACTGTGTCTTACTGTCCTGCTAAGAACCCTCTCATGTGGGTGCAACCCTCTTAGCACACGTGGCTAAGAGAATCTCCAGACATTGGGCCTAAAGGTGGAATTGCTGGGTTGCAGGGTGGGCACATGATGATTTTTTGAGATGATGCCAAACTGTTTTCCAACTCTGCACCAATTTACCAATTCACACTCCCACCAGCAGAGATGGCAGTTTCTGCCTATGCTTGGTCTTGCTAGACTCTGCCTTTTGCCAATCTGGTGGGCAATCTGTGGTTTTGTTTACTATGAAAACAATGCTTCTGCCTCCAATCAGATGGCATCCATGACTTCCACGGCATTCTGAATAACATCCAAAGTGCCAACCACACCTTAGAATGCTGCTGTCTGTCCCCAATACCCCACCTTCTCAGCACTATCTCCTCCTGTTCACTTCTGTCCCTCTGCTCCAGCCACCCTGGCCTCAGACACCCATATCCTCCCCAAGGCCTTTGCACTTCTGTTCCCTGTTCTGGGAAGACCTTACCCCTCTGTCTGTGTGCCCTACCCCTCACTTCCTTTGAGATTCTGCTCCGTATCACCTCCTCACACGGCCTCCCTCAGCCAACATTTCAAATCAGTCCCCGGCCCCATCTTCTAGCCCTCTTACCTGCTTTCATTTTTCCTTATAACACTTTAGTTTTCTTCATAGGCCTTCCATAGTCTATATTCTATTATATATGCTCCTTTTCAC
The DNA here is from genome assembly GCF_964194185.1 of Rhinolophus hipposideros. NCBI lineage: Eukaryota > Metazoa > Chordata > Mammalia > Chiroptera > Rhinolophidae > Rhinolophus > Rhinolophus hipposideros. The sequence goes on from NC_138066.1 coordinate 47,357,612, forward strand.
TTTTGTTGTCCCCACTACTTTCCTTTCCCTTTCAAGGAACATGTCTTGGTTTTGTCTCGTGTCCTCAGTGCCTAGAACAGAGCGTGGCACACAGTGGGTGGACAGCCACAGTCGGTTCACGAGTACATTAAACATTCAGGTAAAATGGGTGCTCCAGAAAGACACAGTAAGTCCTCCTGAACCACTGCACAGCCCCTAAAGAGTCTACATTCAATACTCACACTCAGATTAAGATTTAAGAAAAACAAGCCGCTTGGTGCCATTGTGGGTGTCAACCCCAGGCCACGTGACCATGGGCTTGATGACCTCCAGTCCTATTTTGTACGGGGAGTGGGGGGAGAATGGGAGGCAGGCCGGGCTCCCCGTGGGGCAGGGTGGGCTTGGTTCTGGGGCTGGGGCTCCAAGTGTGAGCCAACTGCCAACCCGGTGAGGGCTCGGGTTGGGGTCGGGATGTGGCCCAGGTGACGAGAGTCCAGAGGAAGCCACAGGATCGGAGGGGAACAACCAGTGGCCTGAGGGAAACCGTACACTGGAAAGCTCTCCCAACCCTCTCAGCCATTCGGCCCACTTGTCGCAGGCCAGGCCAGAAATTTATGGCGACTTTAAAAACACAAAGAAGACTCTGGATGGGGACAGGAAGGGAACTGGGGAGGAAGTTGATGTTTTATTGACTTCCCCTTAATTGCTGTAATTAAAAACATGTAAAGAATCTTTTTGTAATGACTTTGGCATTATCATTAGTTGTTAGCACAGCTGCCTTATTAATTTCTCATTAGAACCTAATTCCCAGGGCCTCTCTGGGAAAGGGGTGTGAACCAGGGGTGGGGCCTGCTTGGCCGGATCCCTGGAAAGAGACCCAAGGGCAGCAGTCGTGGGCACTGGCTGCTTGGCATCCCAGGACCCTGGCAGGCGGGAAGTGCCAAGGAGAGACCGAAGCACTTGGAGAGGCAGCCATACCCCATCTGGCGTCAGAACCTGTCTGGCTGGAAGAGAGGCAGACGGACAGACAGACCGATGGAGGTCTGTGGGGCACAAAGCTGGGAGAGCCCTAGGACTGGGAAAGGGTGAGGGGAAAGATTTAAGGAGGCTCCCACCCCCCAGGTCTCGCCAGTGTGCGGTGAGTCCCTGAGAGGAGTGCCCCTATAAGTGCGTCACTTGTCTCCCCCTGGCTCCAGCCCTGGACAGAAGCAGGGGTGGCTAGGAATGTACCTCAGAAGGCAGACAGAGTGAGAAAGGGTGTGATGTTTATTCCGGGATGCCTTCCCTGGTGGGCCTTGCAGAGCAAGTCTGTTCATCCCTGAGGATTCTCCAGGATGGGTGCTGTTTCTGGTTCTCAGGCACCGATTGACGAACCCTTGTGACAGCCCCACTGGGTAGGCACTAATATTAGCATTCTTTTTAGGAAGTGAAGGCACAGAGAAGTTAAGTAACTTGCCCAAGGTCACACAGCGAGGGAGAGGTGAGCTGGGATTTGAATCTGGGGCTCATGGCTGAGTCTATGGCTACACCCTACCGTTGATGGTAGTGAGGCAGGAGAAGGTGGGACAGAAATACTGGCTGTGAGAACATGGATTGTCCTCTGACCTTTCTGTGCCTCAGTTTCCCCATCTTGAATATCCCTGGAAGGTGTGCTGGGGGGTGGGAAGGGAGGCTGGATTTCGAATTCTGCGTCTTCCATAGCTAGAGAGAGAGAGTCCCCTGGAATGAGACAATTGTGTCGAGCAAGGGAGGGGACCAGGGAGTTGTGTGTCCCACTGTGGCCACCAGGGCTGAGCGAAAGCTTCGTTAACTTGTCAAGATGAGTATTTTCTTCAGCTGTCAGGCAGGAGTTCCTAGATCCCCTAACCCTTTGGCTTTACGGCCCAAAGGGCTGCAAATAGTGGTTTCCATTTTGTGCTGCTATGGAGGAAAGGGCGTAAGACCTGCAAAGTGGGCGGGTGCAGTGTGAGGGGTGAGTTCTCAGTGCCATGGGAGCTGGTGGTCGGGAATGCAGGGACCTGGGCTCCCCTCCCCTCCCCTCGTCCCCCACCTTCGGCTCCTTCAAGGTGTCCCCTGTCTCTGCGGGGCCTGGAACCACATTTGCGTAGCCAGCAGCAGCGCCATGAAGCCTGGGGGCAGCCTAGTGACAACTGTGGTTATGACCATGTCCAGAGTGCACCCCACAGCCTGCCGACACCGTAAGGTACCTGCCACCCCTTTCCCCTCACACGGGATCTCGGCAATGGCAGAGTCTCAAAGCTCCCTCATGGGTTTGGACCAGGCCCCTGCACGTCACCACCTCTTGGGGTCATCTCTGCCAGCATCACCTGGAGTGATCCAGGACCCACAGAACCTGCAGTGTGGGGATGGGGAGCTCAGGATTACCCCATTCGGGGGGTCTGTACCTGGGCAAAAGGTTACGGTGTCAGGCAGTTTGAGTCCCTGCCATCTGCTTCTCACCCCACTCTTAGGCTGGGAGCCCAGGGAGGTCTAAGCACTTCTCTGTACGTACGCAGGAAATTCCAGGTGCAACCTGGGTCCTTATGAAATGCCTCTGCTCATTATCAGTGCACCTTGCCTGTTTCTCTGCACCTGGGTCTCGTCACAACCCATCCCTTGGCTTGGGGGCAGGAGGATACCTGTGGATCTGGGAACAGGGCCCGGGCACGCGTCTGGCAACACCCCCACTGTGGGTTTATGTGTACGTGAGAAGGAGCGTGCATATTGTGGGGGGGTCAGGGGGCAGAGTCCCGGGCTCCTGGGTCCCTATCACAGCCAAGGAAGACGCATTTCAGCCACATGGCCACTGGGTTCCCTTCTTTTCTCTTTCTGATCAGCAGAGCCAGCCCAGGGAAGACTGTCACCTCAGGGGCTCTCAACTCCACAAAGTTCCTATTGTCTCCTAGGAGCCAAAGGCTTGGAATAGACACTCCCCACAACAGTCTGGACTGATTGGTGTCCTGGATGGCACTTCCAACTGCACACACATGCACACAGACACACATGTATATATTCTCACCAGCACACAGGTGAGCAAAGAGGCAGACCAATCCAGACACATTTGCACACACACGTATGAACCCACACCAGTGCATACACGTGCATGCACACGCAGTGTCTCTGGGGGCTGCCCCACGGCTGCCCGTGGCCCGCTGGACTCTGGGCACTGGTTAAATGAAGCTCCACAGGAGTCTTCCAGCCTAGACAGCAGCCCTGATCCATCATTTTAATTCAGGGCTTTTCTGCTCCTCAGAGTAAGTCGAGTCGCCTTTAGCGCTGATTTATGGGGACAAGCCGTCCTGCACTTCTGATTACAGCTGTTTTCCATAATTATTATAAACACTCTTTGGCTCACTAGAGGTTTCTTATTAGATTTCTCTTTCTATTTCTCTCCAAGTAGAAAGCTTTCTCCTGCGCTAAGTCAGAGGCAAGCCCCTGGGGGCTCTGGATGAGTGGTTGTCCTTTTAAAAAATTTTCAGAGCTCACTAGGGCTTTTTCCACACGCTCATGTCTCACTGTGCAACAGTGGACCCCTCCTCCTGGAACACCCAAAATGAAACAGCCCATATCAGGCTCATTTCTAGCACAGAGCAGCTATTTAGGACAGGGAGGGGGGAAACTGAGTCACAGGGGAGCGTGATGACTGGTGCTCTGGGGCCCTGGGTCGTGAGATGCCCTTGGGTTCTTCTGAAGCTGCCTTCCCTCTTCCATATGAGGTAGCGCTTCTGGGGATTGGTGGCACTGGGGAGAAGGCTGTTACCTTCAAAGGCTCAGCGAGGGCCTCCCACTTTACCCTCGGCCCCCCTGGCCCTTCCAAGAACCCTGACTTGTCATCTCCTGTCTCTCTTTTAGAGTTATGTGGTACCCACCGTGGGGCATCTCCCAGTGCCCTCCGAAGATCGTGGGGACCCCCACACTGTTAGTGCTCCAGGGCTGAGCGAGTTGGAGGATGGAAAAATGAAGGTCATGGGGGTGCCAAGAAAAGTGTCATAACTAGAAAGGTTCAGGTTGGCTGTTAGGAACCACCCCACCCCTAAGTGTGAGGCCAACCCCAGAGGAGGCCCTCAAAGCAGGTGATGGAGCTTCCTTTTGAAAAACAAAGCAGCTAGTCCCATTTCAAGAGTGCTGACCTCAGAGCCAGCAGATGTGTGTGTGTCATTATCAGCCGTGGAACCCTGAGAGCTGCTGCCACCTCTCTGGGCCTTGGTTCCATTAACTGCAGAAGGGGGGCCCTGGCCCAGATAAGCGGGAAGGGCCATGAACAGCACCCAGTGAGCACAGAAGGAGCATGGCTGCTGGTAAGGACCTGCAGACGCTCTCGGGCTTCGCCCACCCTGCCCACAGTCACCCGTGTACTCACAGGCCACCTGGACCTCGGTTTGCCGCTGCAGCAGAGCGCCCATCCGGTTACGCACGATACATCGGTAGAAGCCAGCGTGGGTGCGGTCCAGGCTGGTGATCATGTACCTGGGGGCAGATGAAACAGCCAGTGAACAAGTCAGGCCGCTGCAGGGAAGCCTGGGGTCAGAGGGCAGAGGTGGCCATGTCACCCTCTTCCGGAATGAAGAGCACCTGGGAGCTCTTGACTCTTTGGCCATGTCATGGGGTCACAGAAAGGTCCCTCCCAAAGGCAAGGAGGCTTTTCCTGAGGTGTCCAGGAAGTAGCCTGCACTTTCCCGTGGACGGGAGGTACTGTGCCGAGCCCTGGACCCTGGCTGTGACCAGGCCTCCCAGGGCTGTGTTGGGGCCGTTGGAGGCTGCTGTCCTCTCCTGCCTGTGATTTGTATGACTCAGAAAGGTGGCGGCATTTTATTTTGGCCAGGCATGGGACTGTGCTGTGATAGTCACTGAAATGGATGGAGGTGACAGAGACAGGGAAATTTACATGCTTCCCCAAATGCTTTGCATCGTTCCATCTTGAAAGTTATAGACAGCTCCATGGCAGCTCTGTGGAGGGAAAAGGCAGAGCCTTCTGAGCAGGACACGTTGCCTTTCCATATGTGGAGGCCCTGAGGCCAGGTGCACACACCTGGGGCGTCCCTTGGGAGCCCCCTCCAGGAGCACATGACTGCCCAGATAGCATCAGAGTCTGGTGCTGGGCGAGAGCAGGAGTGTGGTGAGCTCACCTGGCTGAGAGGCAGGGAGGACGCCAGGCTGGGTCAATGCCAGGAGCTTTTGGCAGCGAGACATGGGCAGGTGGTACCCTCTGATATGGAGGGGCTAGTTCCCCTGGCATGCTCTCTGGCACCATCTTTCCTATCCCTGGGGAATGAACAGCCCAGCACAGACCTCAGTGAATCAAGGGGTTTGTGCCGAGGGTATCTCCTCAGTCCTTGGGTGTCCTAGGGTTTGCCCAGCTGACTCAGTGGACAAGCTCATTGCCACCTGCTCCTGGGCTATGCTAACCCTGGGACAGAGCAACCTAACTCCCAGGAGTTGCCAAGTTTTCTTTGACACGAGTTCTGGCCAGGGCCCACCATCACCATCACCATCACCATCACCATCACCATCATCTCATAGCGATGATGTTGTATTAAGTACTTTTCATACTGTCTTCATTTCACACGGCATTTCCCAGATGGTTGGATAGCATGGACCAGTAACACTTAAAAAAATGGGGGTTGACATAAGATTGTGAACCTTTTACTTTGCCAAGTAAGGTCATTAAAACCAGCCACCCAAAAAGCAAACGGGAAAACAATCAAGGAACAAAACACACACACACACACACACACACACACACACACACACACACACACAAAGATAATATTAAAAAGTGCCAGGCAGGGAGACAAAAATAAATAGGAACGGTCAGCATTTTATTTATAAAGGACATTTCTGAGATCACACAAAAAAGAAACGTAACCTCAGCATAAAAGCCTTTTCAACAAATTTTATGCAAAGCCCACTACACTAGCTTCACTTTCTTCATTTTAGGTGGGCAGGTACCCACGGTTGTGGGTCTGCATTTTGAGAGCCTTCTATTTAATCTCCGCTAATCCTATGGAGAGAATACTTTTATTAGCACCCCCATTTTCAAGGTGGGGAAATCGAGGTTCAGAAATATGTCATCATTGACCTGTGGTGTCACAAGTAGTAGGAGGCAGGGCCAGGGTCCCACACAGCCTTTCTGAGTCCAAGCCCAGCTGCTAACCTGTTCAACACTGATATCACAGCTCCAAGGGCCCACCTTCCATCCTGGGACTACACAAGCCCCACCTCACAGGTGAGCATGTGACGAGCTGCCTCTGGGTCTGCAGCATCATCCAGAACCTTCTGGCTGCCCAAGCCTCTTATCTCTGCCACCGGCTGCGGCTCTTATCTGTCTGGCATTACTGTGCACAGTGTGATGATGGGGAGATAGCGGGCACCCCAGCTCTGGCAAATTTCCCGTTTTCCTCCCACCATCCTCAAGCCCATCACAGGCTCTTCCTGGCCTCTGCCCCATGTCTCCCGTGGGGAGGGTAGACAGCTTTGGGGAAACTATTTGGGCCTCGAAAGCGATGTCGTGACCTGCGAGGAAAGCTGGAGAGAGAGACTGGCTAGAAAAGCCATCTATTTTTGGAAATGGAACCAGACATTATTTAAAAGCGCCAGCAAGAGGAAAATGGACAGACATGGCCAACAAACTCACAAAAAGATGCTGAGCGTCTGTCACAATGAAATAAAGCCCAATCAAAACCATGCTGACATATCAGATTGCCGAAGATTTTCACCCACGATCACACCCAGTGTTGGCAAGAGCGAGGGGAGAGGAGTCATACCCTCAGATCGGCTGGTGGAAATGTAAATTGGTCTAGCCTTTGGGGCAAAAATCTGTCAAAATAAGAATATGCAAACCTTCTGACCTACAGGTTGCACTCTTGGGAGCTAGCCTTTTAGATATACTTGCAAAAATGTGGCAAAAACTAGGTACAAGGACGTTCTCCACTGCATTGCTTGTAATGGCAGAGATAAACAAAACTGGAAACAACCTACACGACCATCGAAAATGGGATTGGATCATTTGATGAGGTGTCGCTGTAGGCTGAACGAGGAACCTGTATGGGACGAGATAGAATGGTCTCCAAGACGCACAAAACATGGAAAGGAAGCTGGGGAAGAGGGACGAATCTGAAAATAAAAACGCGAGGCAATAAGAAGCCAAACAATAATTAGAGTTCATGGACCAAAAAAAATAAAAGTCCAAGAACAGTGTAAACGGTATGATACCCTGTGGGTAAATTGAACTAGTATACATATTTGCACACCTACAATCACATACACTCTGGCAAGTACATATAATTTTTTCAAGATGGATCCTCCAGAACATGTTATTTCCCTTTTGGGAGAGGTATCGGGGGTGGAGAGGGAGGGAAATGTCTACTTTTTGATTTTATGCCTTTCTGTGCCATCAGAATTTTCTTTATCAGGTACATATATCGCTTTTATTTTAAAAATAAAGTTAAAAATGCAACTTTGAGCATATAATTTAAGTATACATTATAAAAAAGACACCAGGGACTTACTAGGTCAGGGTTTGTTTGCTGATATCAGTGATTTGTGGTGAATTTTAAACTTTAATAATAGTAGATTTCTGCATAAGGCTCTTTGCTTCAGCCAGGAACCCCAAGGCCCACGCGGGGCTCTGAGGAAGGACAGGCTGCAGGCCCCTGGGGCTGGGCTGGCTCTGGGCCTCCTCTTGGTTCCCTTCCCCTGCAGTTAAGGACAGGTGCTTCTTGGCCTGGCAGAACGGGATGCAGCCCCCGTCTGGCTCCTCCTGCCTCCTCTCCCTGGGCTGCCTCTGGTGCACTGTGCCTGAGAGACCTATTTCTGGCTTGCAGACAACATTATTTAAAGTAACAGTCCCACCACTGCCTTTCCTGCCAGGGAAAGCCCCTTCACGCCACGCGAAGTACAGCTGTCCCCCTGTCTGGCAGGCGGGTGGAAGAGGCCAGCGTCGCAGTGTGTTGTAAACATCCTTGACGATGTCTGACAGCAGGAATTATCCCTGTGGTGCTCCCTTCTGGGCCCTCAGGACACACTCAGCCTACAGCTCTGTCTGCCCTGCCCACCTGTGGCTGCGGGCGTGGCAGGGACCTGGATGGGCCCAGCCCTGTCCAGGACTCCTCTGGGAGCAGGGAGGTGGCTATAATGCCCTGTGGACCAGGGCTCACTCTCAATGCAACCACAAGGGAGCATGGCGTTGGAGAAAGCCCTGGGGCTTCTGACTCAGGGAAATTTAGGCTTGGCTTCCGCTTCTGATGTTTCTCAGGTGTGTGGCCTGGGCAAGTCATGGTACTTTGCAAGCCTCGGTTTGCCCATCTGTAAAATGGGGACAGTCACGGCTGTCTTTGATGTGAGCATTACAAGAAGCTCTGGATAGAAGCGCCTGGTCCACGGCAGGTGCTGCACAAATGCCCGTCAGGTTCCCTTGCCTGGCATATTCCTTGGCTTCCCTGTGGACATGAACTCTAACTGTCCCAGACACCCCCGAGGGATCTGCTATGCCCCCATTCCTCAGCTGCCTGTGGAGAAGTGTGTCCTCCTGTCATATGTCTTCAGGGACACTGGGGATAGCAAGGGAATGAGAGCGCCCTTTTAAAGGCTGCCCCAATCTTGACCCCAATGAACCTCTCTTTACCAGTCTCACCTTCCAAGCTCCCAGTCACCTCCACCTGTGTACTCAAGGTAGAGGGGCCTGAGCCTGGCCCTCCGGGGATGAGGAACAGTGATGGAGGCTAAGAGGGCCACATCCTGCTTGACCTGCAGCCTCTTTCTTCATTCAATGAGGAACAGTCACCGGGGCGTAGCCCCAGGGGCTGGGGAACCCCTAAATTCACCCACCTCTAGGATTGCTGATTTGTTGACTTATTATAGGAAATATAGTCACAGGACCCAAAGTTCAAAGAATAAAAGAAAAGGTGCACAGTAAATGTCTCTACCCAGCTGCCAGGTCATTCCCAGCTCCCGACACACACAGGGAGGAAACCACGTTATTAGTTGCCTGAGTCTCTTCTCAAAATTTCTTAACATAAATTCATAATCCTTCCCCTTTTGAGCAGGAGACAGGGCCTCCTCTACCTGCCGTTCTACTCCTACCTTTGTGCATGTGACAAGATATCTCGGAAACCTTTCCATGACTGCACTTAGAGCTTCCCCAGGCTTTCTGACAGCTGCGGAGGAGAGAGGAATCTCTTGGATGGTGGAAGCTTTGCTTTCTCCCAGTGAGACGGTTGGAGAGAGAGGGCTGTGGGGTTCGGGCTCGGGGCCAGGGTGGGAAGACAGGAAGACACACCAAGAATCTGTTCTCTGCCCCATCACGGGGTGTCCTGATTTAACCCACAGGGCCCGCCGGCTCGGTGTGCTCAGTTCCGAGATGGAGAGACAGGCTCAGGGTGGAGGGCACACGGCGACAACGCAGGGAAAAGCTGGGACAGATAATTGGATTTTTAGAGACACGAGATGGGCAGGGGAGAAAATAACTGCCTAACAAATGTGGCATCTTCTCCAGCACGGGGACACTCACAATGCCCTTTTTGGTTCGAGTCCTTGAGTGTCACAGTTGATATTTAAAATGATTCTTAGTCGCATTAAATAAGATATTTCAATTCCATGAAGCTGTCAGGAGCTGATGCGGACACCAGAAATAATAGGCACACTCTCCTTGTATTGTCCTCGTTAATAAATCAGATGCCTGGAGATGCACGCAGATGTCACACGGAGGAAGAGTGCGTGTGTGCACGTGTACACCTGTGTACACATGTGTACACCTGTGCACACACGCACATTGGTGCACACCCACCCGTGTGCATGCACATGCACATATGCACACATACTCACACACACACTGTGCACACTCACCCACTTGCATGCCTGCACGCTCATGCACGCACAATTGTGTACACACATGTCCACACACATACTCACACCATCTACACCTGCACACTCATGCATACACGTGTGTGCACAGCCCTGCACACACATTCATGCACAAAGGCCCCAAGCCTAGGGTGAACATGTCCACGGTTACTCCCATCCCGAGGTCACTCAGGACCCACTCAAGTCCACTCTGCTCAGTTCCAGTCCCATCCGCTCTCACACTGAGGCCACACACGTGCTGGCACTCTGGACTGCCTCATTTAGATGCACTCAAGAGAGACAGATGTCCCTTCACAGACACACACATATGCTCCCATGCAAACCACATTTTCTAGGTCTTAGGTGGTCCTCAAGGACAAAGATTTCTTACCACTAACCCCTTGGTCCTAGGCCTTTCTTTCCCAAGGGCCCTGTGTGGGGGAAGGAGGCTGGGAGGGGACGGACAGGGTAGCACTGAAGTTTGGGGAAATAGACCCCCCCCCCGTGCCCCTTCCCCAGGCTCCATCCCCCAGGCTCTCTGACACCCCCTGCCCAGCCTCTTCTCATGTGAACTGTGCTAGGGAGGGTAGGCAGCTGGGCCCCCACATCCACTGGGGGACCAGCGGGGGCCCTCTGCACACTGCCCGCAGGTGTCACTGTAGATGGCGGAGGCCGACACAGGCTGTGGGGACAGTGGCAGGCAGTTCCTATGGCCTCTTCCCACGGCCTTTTGGGTAACAGGAGAGGCAGCAGGTCCAGGCCAGGGCATGCTCAAGTGTGGGCGTGTCCTCAGAAACCCACGGGCACACACACCGCGCCCCCGCCTGCAGCAGGCACATGGCTGGGAGTCCAAGGACTGGCCCCTGGGGTGGTGGCAGGCTAGAAACAGGCTCCGTAGTGTAGGTTTGCTTTTGCCAAGATTCTTCAGGAAAAAAAGGTCAACTGTTGTGCAGGGTGATTTAAAGGGGGAAAGTATATGTACCAGGTGATAAATAATGGTAATAATGTCCCATTATGTCATTAAGATACTTATCAGTGATATAAGAAAGGTACTGTCCTAAAGGCTTTCACGTACATCGAGGCAGTTAATTCTCACAACAGTCTAGGAGGTTTGCGCTAACAGAAACCTCAGTTTACAGATGTGAAAACGGGCCCAGAGTGATTAAGTAACCTGCCCAGGTCACACGGCTTTTAAGTACCTAGCACGCTGGGACAGCCCAGTGCACAGAGAAGACAAACCTCACCTGGACATGTACCCAGTAATTTGGAGTCTCTCATTCTTGGGGTTTGCACACGTCCCCCCCTTATACACGGAGAGAATGTAGATGACGAGGGGACAGAGATGCTTCTGGGCAGGGCCTAAGGATGGGCCTGGCGCGTGTCCCAGAGAAGCCGTTGCCTAGTGCTGGCCAGTCTAGTGACAGAGGAGACCAGGAGGAAGAGCCTCACAGATCAGGAAAACTCTTTAATGGGACTTTGGTTGTGGAAGGGGACCAGGGTTGAGAGGGGTCAGGGACAGAGCTTAACTGTTCTGTGTGACAGCCACTGGAACGTAGCAGCCCTAGGAATCCTGAACTCATGGGGGCGGGGGGCTCCCACAGGAAGTAGATGGAGCCCGGCCCTGGGAGGATGATGGCAGGAGGACACTCCCTGTGGTGAGGACAGGCAGGGCCATTCGGGAGCAGAGATTTCTGTTCTCTTTTAAGTGGTTTCCAGCCTGTGCTGTAATTCCCCTCCCACCTCTTCCGTGAGTCTGTTCTGTGCACAGCCGGCTTCTGCTAATGGTGCTTTGGGGACGAGAGGGGAGATGCTGTGCTCCTGAGAGGGGTCGCCCTCTGACGGGAGGCGGCAGGGTTGAGGGAGGACTGAGGAGGCAGCCGAGAGGCCCAGGGGAGGTGAGCACAGTCCTCCAGAGTCCTAGGAAGGCGGGAGAAAGTCTCGGACTCGTCTCCTCGCAGAATGTGGGCATTTGGATAGTAAAGGACTTGATGACCATGGGAGGTGGGGGCACTTGGGCACAGTGGGGGCAGAAGGAGAACCCCTGACTGACTACAGAAAATGGGGGCTACAGTGACACTGGGTCACAGATGTGAGGTCCGTGAACTCATCTCTTCATGCCTTACTTCGTCCCTTCACGGGCACATGGGGGCGGGGGGGGGGTGGTGGCTGGGTCCTCCCGGTGGCGGGGGCAGGTGAGCAGCCAGGACTTGCTCACATCCGCAGGTGTCCACAGCGCCTGCAGCACGCAGGGAACAGGCTACTCGTGGGGGCTCATGAAGACCTCAGCTTCCAGGAAGTAAAAGCTCCCTGTCGGCCTCACTCTCCAGCTCTACCCTCTTCTGGCAGTTTCTAATGAAAATACGCCTCCCCTCACTTCTGTACATGCTGCCCCTTAGCCTGTCGCATTCCTCTCTGCTAGGGTATTCCCTCCAGGAAGGCTTCCAGAACAAATCCCCTGTGGGCTACCCCAGGGATTTCTCCTGCCAGACCTGGTGCATTTGTCACAACTTAACTGAATGTCCTATGTACTTGTATGTGTCTCCCTGGGGCCATGTCTTGTACACGGTCCCATGCTCCCCACATATCACGCCTAGAACAATCCATGCTCAAAGCACATTCTATGAATGCGTCAGTGACATAGCCAGTGTGGAAGTCCAAATAATGGCCCCCACGCGGTCCACGCCCTACTTCCCCAAAACTGTGCATATGTTAACTTACAGGATATGATGGTTGAATTGGGTCCCCCCAAAAGATGTTGACACCCTGACCTACAGTCCCTGTGAATGTAAGCTTTTTTGGATCCAGGATCTTAGCAGATGTCACCAAGGTAAGATGACGTCATTAGGATGAGCTTTAATCCAATATGACTGGTGTCTTTGGAAGAAGAGACACAGACAGAGACACACAGGGAGAAGGCCGCGTGACGCCAGGGGCAGAGGCTTGAGTGACGCTGCCACAAGCCAAGGAAGGCCACGATCACCAACGACATCAGAAGCTGGAGGAGAGGCACAGAATGCATTTCCCTGAGCGCCTCCAGAGAGAGCGTGGCCCTGCCCACCCCTTGGGTTGGGACTTCTGGTCTCCAGCACTGGGAGACAATACATGTCTGTTGTTTTAAGCCACCCGGTTTGTGGCACTTTGTGATGGCAGCTCTAGCAAACGCATATTGGTGGTGACAGGGATTTAGCCGCTGTAATGCAATGAAGGACCTTGAGATGGGGAGACTCTCCTGGATTTCCTGGATCCCAAGCACCCTTTCTAGAGGGAGGCAGCAGCGTCAGAGTGAGAGGAGACGTGAAGAGAGAAGCACAAGATGGAGTGACATGGGGACGTGAGCCAAGGAGTACAGGAGGCTTCTAGAAGCTGGAAAAGGCAAGGACCAGCCTCCAGAAGGAGCGCTGCCCTGCCGATACCTTGATTTTCAGACCTCTGACCTCTAGAACCGTAAGAAACACTCGCCTCGTTTTAAGTCACTACGTTTGTGGTCATTTGTTCCAGTGGCTGTAGGAAACATACCACCAGGTTTCCTCCAGGTGAGGGATGGAGCCAGGACCTGGAGAGGTCTCTTTGACAATGTGGGAGGGGTCAGTAGGATGGGGGGGCGGGGATGGATGCTGCCCATTGTCTGCAGACCCTTTAGAAGCAGGTCGTAGGGCTGGGCTGGGCTGGATGTACAATTGCCTGCAGGCCGCTGCTCAGGTAAGACACAGCCTGTGGGCTTGTGTGACCACCTTCTGACGGATGGCTCGTTTCGGAAGTGGAGAGGATGAGCCAAGCCACCTCCACTTCCTGCCCTGGCCTCCCTGCTGCCCGAGACCAGGGTGTGGCCCTGAGAGTCCCTGCTCTGCTGAGAGAACCCATCATGCTCCAGTTGGTCCGGCGTCTGTGCTCACCATGAGGTGTGATGGAGCTGGGGGCCGCTAACACCTGACGGCCCTGGTTTGTTGGTCCGCGGAGGGTGTCTGTCTACCTTGTAACCTTCTGGGCAAACTAACTGCTCTCAATGAACAAGGAAAAGAACCTCATTGACGATTTCCATCAGCAAGGTGGTCCCCACAGACTCTGGGTGAAAAGGCAGGTGTGGGAGGAGGTGGGCCTGGGAGAAGGCTGAGGGGCCTGAGATGGCCACTCGGCATGGGCGGGTGGCACTGTCACTGCTGGGACCTTCTGTCTGATAACCAGCCATGGGTTCTGAGCAAACACTTGACATACATTATCTGGTTCACCCCCACATGTTCTGCAGAGGGAAGGGACTCTTACCCATTTTATAGCCAGGGGACCTGGGCTCAGAAAGGTTGAGCAAAGTGAGATTTGATTTCAGGCCCATCTGACCCCAAATGTGTCCTGGCCCCACCCCTGTCTCCTGACCTGTGCTGGGGCCCTCAGTCTGCTCAGTGGGCAGGTATTCTCTCACACACCTGAGGGAGATGCCTTCAACGAGCTGCCCAGACCTTGTCTGGACCCAAGAGTCCCCCTCTGGGATGAGAATAATGAGCTCTATGGGTAACTTCGCAAAGGAAAAAGGAACATGGGACATAACATTTTATTATTGGGAGCAGAAAGAAATGAAGACATAGAGAAGGCAAAATTTGTCCAGGGTGCAAGGAGTTAAAACTTGAAGGGATTTCAGCTTGGATTTTTAAAGAAGTGACCGAGGAAGGAGAAATCCTGAGCCTTGAGTCAGGGGGTGAGGGGACTATGTGCTTATTTAAAAAAAAAAAAAAGGAAAGGAAAAGGAAGAACTGAAAAGCAAAAGTGTTGCCTCTCATTCTGCTTATAACAATGCTCTGGAACTTTCCCCATTGCTCCCTGCTTCCTGTCCCTCTGAGGGGAATAAAGGAGGTTCCTTTGTCCTGCCTCCTGGCACCTTCCTGACATGCCTTAGGGTCCTTTTCAGACTGAAGTGGATCAGAAAGAAAGCAAATTAAAACAGGCTGATAAAGAGTCTGCATGAGAATTGGGCCCGAAGGAACCCAGCTGCCTATGCTTTGTGGCTTTATCGTGGTGGGAGGAAGAGGGGAGTAACCTAACGGATTTGCTTTCTCCTGGCTCTCCCCAGTCTGCCAGGTGTCCAGAGAGCAGCTTCCTCACTAGACCTGCAGGGGTGGAGGGCGAGCTGGTGAGGAGCCTTTTCCCTCCACCGCAGACTGGAGTCTCTGATGCCAGAGGTCCTGCTCATGTGAGGGAAGTGAGGCCCTGGGGCATGGGCGGGGGTGGAGGTCCATCCATGCCTCAGGGTGACAGACTAGGGGCTGTTGTGTGACTGAGGGGCCTGGGGGAGGGCTGATGGAGGCTGGGGGTGCAGAAGGCAGGAGAGGCTTTCATGGAGGAGGGGTTTTCCAAGGTAGGACACAAGGGGAAGGTGAGGGTGAATCAGGATGCCCGGCATGACGAGTGGGTATCAGAGACAGAAACAGTCCCCAGATAGGGAATCACTGAATGTGCCACTGGCCAGAGCACAGGCTGCCTTGGAGTTTGGTGTCAGTCCCCCTCAGGGCCTGTGGGCAGGGCTGAGGAGTTTGGGCTTTTCCCTAAGGACACCAGGAACAAGTGGAGGGTATTCATCAGGAGTTGGTAAAACAGAGGTTGGCCGACTACAGAGGTTGGTGTTGGCCAAGTCTACGCCCCACCCTCTGGTGAACGGCACGACGTACTAAGAATAGTTTTTATATTTTTAAATTGTGGAACAAAATCAGAAAGAAGAGTCACGTTTCGTGACAGGTGAAAATTATATGAAATTCAAATTTCAGCGTCCATAAATAACGTCCTAGTGGAACACAGCCAGCTCACTCATTGACGTATTGACCTTGGCCGCTGTTGCTTTACAACCACAGAGCTGAAAAGTTGCAACAGACTGCATGGCTCGCAGAGCCTGACATCGTCCCTGTCTCGCCCTTTACTGAAACTGCCTGCCGACCCTTGGTGTAAAAAAAGCAGACTTACGTTTTTACAAAGACTGCTCTGATTACAGGGTGGACGGTGAACTAGAGATGGTCAAGGCCAAGCGGCTGGAGGCCAGCTTGGTCTTTGCCATGAACCAGGAGAGACGACAGGGCTGACCAAGTAAACTGGTGCCAGGACTGATAACAAGTCTGACCGCAGTCGCTAAGAACTGTAATCCTTAAGAACCCTGCTTTGGCCTCTGATTTTTGCTCCATTCCTAGCTGCCCACGTACTCAGCCTGTGACTTTAAGAAAGGGCTGGACCTCACTGAGCCTCGGTCACTCCATCTGTAAAATGGCACAATAAAGGTGGAGCCTTACAGAAAATACACGTTTAGGCAGTTTGGCTCTAGCACATGTTTGGAAAAAACCTGCATTTGTTCCAATACAATTGACATATTAGGGAACCATCTGAGCCTAACTTGAGTTTCGCATTTGTTCGTGTGTGATTTTTGTCCATGAGAAACGCTAGGTAAATGTAGATGACGGCACTCAGCTGAAACGAGCTGCAGATACAACCCCCCCTCACCCCAGTATCCTCAGCTCCCTGGGTGTGTTGTGAGCTCACCCACCCACAGGTGGTCTGACAACTCTCCTTCCGATTTCAGACCTTTCAGACCTCTCTCCTTCCACCCGTCACAAGAAGTGACACGCCCCCTCCCACAAGCAAGCTCCAGGCCTTTCCCAAGGCAAAGTGCCCTGTTTATTGTAGTGGCTATGCATTTCTGAACCACTGACGATGTAAAATCGCCTCTATTAGGTGTCCCTGATGAAGTTTTGGAGTGTTGTTCCCTCACCTCATTTCCCCCATGAGCCCTGGGGTTTTTATTGAGCCATTTTTGCAGCACGTGGTGATTCTGACAAACATTCCTATCGCATGACAGCAGAAGTGACTGCCAAGTGCTTAGCACGGTGTCTGACAGTCGGTAAGCCCTCAGGAAATGGGACCTTCTGTGATTACTGTGATTACTGATCCTCCCGCTCAGATGGGAGTGTCTACAACACATGTGTGTTAGGTAGGCTCTCGGCATCAGCAGTAGTAATAGTAACAACAGTAATAGCAAGACCACGACATCCATAGTCCTGTGGGGTCATCAGCTCCTTAGGTTTAGCTGAAAATGCTGTTGCTGCGGCTTAGAAACACACAGTCCCCAGGTCCCCCGCCAGTCCCTCACTTCCTACCACTCCTCGCAGACAACAGGGTGCCCTGGAGGCAGCAGGGAAGAGCCCCACATGCAGCCTCTCCTCTCGCCATCTCTGTATCACAGGGGGCTGAAGGGAAGGAGGACTTCATCATCTCTGAGCAGGAACGACTTTGGCGTGGTCCCTTTAATTACCACAAGCATAATGGCTAATTAATACCAAGGAGGGTAGGGCAGGTGTGCACAGGAAGCATCTACTGGGGGGGAGGGCACCAGGTGGCACTGAGTTTGGGTGACGGTGTGCACCCTGCTATGCTCTGCCCAGCCGGCCCCAGCATCCCGCCGGGCTGAGTCCAGCTCGCTGGCCTCTACCTGGCTTCCAGTTTCCGCAGGCCAGATGTTTGCGGGATGAATGAATGTTCATAAGGCTGGAGGATTCACCAGTCTCCCCGGGGCACCCCCAGCTTTCTCGGGCAGGTCAAGGGAAGCTGGGAAGAGGCCTCCCTGGCCATCTTGCAGTGCCTGCTGTTGGCAGCCCTGGCAGGGTGGGGATGCGTGGTGAGACACCCATGCCCTTCCTGGGCAGACCTGGCTCAAGGTCAGAGCTGATGCTCTTTCTCTCTACCTGAGGCAAGGCTTCAGGTGTTGCTGCATTTCTCCGCTCGGAGTCCAAGGCTCAGGTGCTCAGGTAGGGAAGGCGTCTGCTCCCTGAGCCTTCCCCGAGCCTTGACTCTGGGCTATGTCTCCCTTTGGCAGAGTTTTGGCCGCTCTTCCACCAAGGTCAGAAACAGACACCAACAACTACTAATGCCCAACGCTATGGTGGAGGTTTGGGGACAAATGTGACACGACACCATTTCCACCTTGAGAACCATACGAGTGCCATAGCACACATTGCAAGTTCCCAGACCAGCACAATTGCCTGCTCCCCCAAAACCTAGATTTAGATCTAAATCCATATGCGTATCTAGGAGCAGGTCGGTGAGGCTGACTTTAATCTGCCCAACGAGGATATGAAGCAACGAGAACAAAAAACTCAGTCATGCAGATTTCATTGACTCTTTTTTTTTTTTAAAGAGCAGAGTTGAATTTTTTTTTGATTTTTTTTGTTTTTTTTTTTTGTGACGAGATACTTTTTTTAAAAAAAAGCTTTTATTAGGGAAGGAAACAGGACTTTTATTGGGAACAGTGTGTACTTCCAGGCCTTTTTTTTCCAAGTCAAGTTGTTATCCTTTCAGTCTTAGTTGTGGAGGGTGTAGCTCAGCTCCAGATTCAGTTGCCGTTTTCTAGTTGCAGGGGACACAGCCTACCATCCTTTGTGGGAGTTGAACCGGCAACCTTGTGGTTGAGAGCCCACTGGCCCATGTGGGAATCAAACTGGCAGACTTCGGAGTTAGGAGCATGGAGCTCTAACCGCCTGAGCCACCGGGCCGGCCCTCATTGACTCTTTTAAAAGGACATTTTTAACACCAAAGGCATAGAAGGAATGGAGAGGTTTACGTATTAGGTTGGTGCAAAAGTAATTGCGGGTTTTGCAATTATTTTTAACCTTTTAAACCGCAATTACTTTCGCACCAACCTAATAGTAAATTAATTTTGCTTTATGAAAACACACCACGTTGTTCCAGTTTTTGTCAATTCACAGCAGCCCTGGCAGAACTCCACCTGAGCCTCCCCCCACTACCAGGTCCCAGTGTTTGAGGGTCCCACATGGGCACAGAACCTCCTGTCCCGTTGGTTAATTCCTAATTTTCAGCTGCCTATTTCTCCTTCCTAGTTTTGGTATCACACTCAGTGGCTGACACTTGACCTTACACACAGTGGGTTCGCTGAAAAGCATCCTGCCAGAGCACAGTGTCAAGGGGCCCCCACATTCAAATCATCCTGCTTTGCATTGCCTAAGTAGCTCTGTGCTAAGGGCTACTTAGCACAGGTGGAGAAGGGGGGTGGTTGACTGTGTATTTTCCTGGCTGTGTGACCTTGGGCAAGTTGCCTAATCTCTCTGTGCCGCCATTTCCTCATCTATAAAATAGGAGTAATAATAATAATAATAATAATAATAATAAATAGGGGCAGGTCCGGTGGCTCAGGCGGTTAGAGCTTCATGCTAACTCCGAAGGCTGCCGGTTCGATTCCCACATGGACCAGTGGGCTCTCAACCACAAGGTTGCCGGTTCAATTCCTCGAACACGGCACCTTGAGTTGAGCTGCCGCTGAGCTCCCAGAAGGCTCAGTTGGTTGGAGCGCATCCTCTCAACCACAAGGTTGCCAGTTCGATTCCTCAACTCCCGTAAGGGATGGTGGGCTGTGCCCCCTGCAACTAGAAAATGGCAACTGGACC
Source organism: Rhinolophus hipposideros (assembly GCF_964194185.1). Taxonomy (NCBI): domain Eukaryota; kingdom Metazoa; phylum Chordata; class Mammalia; order Chiroptera; family Rhinolophidae; genus Rhinolophus; species Rhinolophus hipposideros. Next base: position 47,376,856 of record NC_138066.1, read on the forward strand.
TGGAGCTGAGCTGCGCCCTCCGCAACTAAGACTGAAAGGACAGCAACTTGAAGCTGAACAGCACCCTCCACAACTAAGATTGAAAGGACAACAACTTGATTTGGAAAAAAGGCCTGGAAGTACACACTGTTCCCCAATAAAGTCCTGTTTCTCCTTTCCCAATAAAATCTTTAAAAAAAAAAAATAATAATATATAGGCCAGGCATTGTTCTAAGCACTTCGCATATGATAATGCAGTCACTCCTCATTAACTATTCTGTCAGGTCAGATTTAATTTTATCCAAACTTGCCAGAAGAAAAAGATGAGACCATCAAGGCTCAGAGAGGTTAAGAAACTTGCCCAAGACCACACAGCCAGTAGGAGGCGGAGCCCCGGGAGGCTGCTCGCAGATTTTGTGCTCTTAGCCACCACACTCTAATCCCTACCTGAAGGCACGATGGAGGATGAAATAATACCTGTAAAGTACTTAGGACAGGGCCTGGCATGAGGCACATGGTAAGCACTCACAAAGGGCCAGCTGCCACTGGCATTACAGACATTACTGTTTCCCCGAAAATAAGACCTAGCCAGACCATCAGCTCTAATGCGTCTTTTGGGGCAAAAATTAATATAAGACCCGGTCTTATTTTACTATAAGACCGAGTCCAATATAATGTAATGTAATGTAATATAATATAATACCTGGTATTATTTTATTATAATGTAAGACTGGGTCTTATATAATATAATATGATATGATATATGATATGATATGATATGATATGATATGATACGATATGATATGATATGATATAATATAATACCGGGTCTTTATATTAACTTTTGCTCCAAAAGACGCATTAGAGCTGATTGCCCGGCTGGGTCTTATTTTCAGGGAAACACGGTATTATCATTTGCTTAGTCATCTGGCCTGGGAGAAGGGGGCATTGCCCTCGGCGTCCTCTTACAGCCCTGGGTTCCAACACCCACTCATCTAGGACAAGCCCTTGCCCAGTAGGCCAGCCCGAGGAGCAGAGCCTGAGCTGTGGCTGCCAGGAGCTGTGACAAGGGCTGCTCTGAGCCCCAGTGCCCTGAGCCAACTTCCCTCTCTGCCCTTCTGTACATCTACTCAGCCTCTGGGTAGCTGGCCCAGGAAAAGACCCCACCCTCCCTGACCCTTCTGGCCATCGTCTACCACCACTCACCTCCAATCTCTGCCTATTCTCTTTGGGTTTTAAAGTTACCCTTGGAGCTGACTTCAGAGACACTTGGGGAGGGGGGAACCAGACCAGAACTGTGTTAGCGAGGCCCTGGGTAACCGCTACAGAGCTGCCATCTGGAAAAGGTGATCCGTGAAGCTGCCAGGCTGGGACACGTCGCAAGAGCATGGCCCTAATATTTTGCAGGAACTCCAATCAGGATGTAGAGTCCACACTCCAACCCCCCCCCTCAAAAAAAAAAAATCTGGGCTGGCCTCATGACTGGCTTCCACTGATAGAATGTGGTGGAACATTCCAGAGTCTAGGCCTCAAGAGCCTTTCAGCTTGTACATTCTCCCTCCCAGACCCCTGCCATGAGAACACCCTCCACGAAGGTTGATGAAGCATGGGAAAGGTAAGGTCCAGCACCCCAGCTGTCCCTGAGCCCAGCCCCAGCTGAGTGCCAGCCCAAAGCAACTTCGAGAGAGAGAGGCCCAGGAAAGGCCAGCAGAGAAATTACAGATCGGGTTGTTTAAGCCTCTAAGGTTTGGGATGGTTTTCTGGGCAGCACTCGTTAACCGACCAGAGGCTGTGGCCGGGGTCAGGCTGGGCCTGCTCCTGAGAGCAGGATCCCACTCTGTGCATATCCCGTAGGGTTCCAGGGTCAGGGTCTGTGCCCATGTCTTGTGGGGAGATTGTCTTTCTAGGTTACTATTCCTCATTCTGCAGGACGAATGGCCCCTTCCTTCTCCAAACTCTCCTGTTACCTACTCGCACTGAGCTGAGAATTCTCTGGCATCTCCCAGCCCCGAGGGGCTGCCAGTTGGAGCTGAACTCTGTTCTCACCCGCTGCCCTGTCCTCCAAGCCTACTCCCAGGAGGCTCTGTGCCCCAGGGTCTTGGCTGGGTGGAAATTCAGAGCACAAACACATGGGGGGGCCCCAATAGTCAGAAAGCTGAGAAGTGGGCCACAGCAGGGTCTCCTCCTGGGGGAACAAAGACACAGGGAGAGACCATCTGAACCTTGCCAAATTGAGAAATCCCACGAATGGGTCTGAGAGGGACTCTGAGGGGTATGGGTGGGGAGGAGGAGTTAGGCATGGAGGCAATGGAAGCAGGGGTCATTACCAACTCCCCAGGCATCTGTCTAGACTATTTGCCTCCTGAGTGCATTACTGAGTCAAGGTCTAATCAGGTTCTGTGTCCTGGCTGAGAGCTAAGAGGGGGCAGGGTACAGGAAGATCTGGGGACAGAAAAGAGGGAGATTCCCAGGGCAAGAGGGGGTCTCCAGGGCAAGTGTAGGGAGAAAGAATGAACATCTCATTTCCACATATTGGAATATTCCAGGTAAAAACCATGTGTTTCTGCTGGGGACCATCTCTCCTGCCTCCCCAGGGACCTGGGCCCCGCCCGACCCCCCGCCAGCCCTGCGCCCATCCCTGTGGACTGGTTACCAGGGATTCAGGCCAAATTCAAACCTGTCAATTTCAGGTGCTAAATGATCAAACCCTTCCTTACTTCGCATGTTGAATTTCCTTGTGGTTGAAATAAGTAGCCTCAGTTCATCAGAGAAGGGCTTTCCTTGAGAGCCTTTCATTAAAAGCGGCAGCCAGGGCTTCATCTGCATGTTCTATTCTGTACTCTGTGAAGTCTGGGCCCCTGTTCCCAGGGTGCCCAGGGTTGAATGTGGAAAATCTGTCAGTCACAGGAAAGTGGGAGGAGGTGAGGGGGGAGAAGAGAGTGTGTGGCTTGAATACACACCTGTGGATTCTAGACATTTCTTTTCAGTCTGCGTCCCTTGCTCCATCCCTAATATACAGTGTGCCCCTGGATGTGTCCCTTTACCTCCTGGGCCTCAGTTTCTGCATCTATAAAATGGGAAGTCTAATAACTGCCCTGTGAGGTAACACTAACACTGTGTGTGCCTGGGTGGTGGGTCATGCTGGGTGCCACACGTGGACTGTGGATAGACATGCAGAGCTGTGCCCACTGAGAGTGTTAGCAAAAGTGAGGGCATACGGGGACCTTTGAGAAGGCAGCTCCTTCCCGGCTGCCCAGCTTCAGGGGACCCACGGCTTCATGGACATGTGCTGCCTGCCCACCCCCAAGGGTTCTCAGGGCTCTGCCGTCTTGGAGTGACGCTCTGAACCATGGGGCACAAGGACACCGGAAGAACTCAGGGGGCACCCAAGGGGAGGGAGAGGTGAAGGCAGAACCAGCGGATGCCAGCCTTGACCTTGCAGGGTGTGTTCCCACACAGTGTGTGCCACCCCACCCCCACATCCTGAATGCTCAGCCTGATGAGGAAAATGTCTCCACATCAAGCTGGGTCTTGGAGCCTTTGCCTTCTGTGCCAGGACGCCGCACAGCTGGGTAGCCCAGTGAGATCCAAGTGGTGCTGCGGGGCCCAGGTTTGAATTCCAATTCTGACGCTAACTCACGCCCTGTCTCCACAGGGTCATTTTCCTCTCAGGGCTGCAGTGTCCCAGTGATAAAACAGAGCACTGGCTTAAGGAACCAGTGGAGCCATTCTGTAGCTTTGTGACTCTCTCAAGGCCCTGGGCGTGTGCCCCCACCTTCCCCCCACTGCCCTTAGCTTGGGTCAGGACAGGTGACACCCACCATCCATCCTCAGATTTCTCAGGACTGAGGGGCCCTCTTCTTCCCCAAGCCAGGAACCACTGAGAGTGTGAGGAACAGGTTGCTACGGAAACAGAGATAGCCAATGTTTTAGAGACTTTTGCTTCTTTTTTTCCTTCTTTCCCCGTACATTTTGAACTTATTTGTCTTAATTGACATAATTACTGCAACGTCAACCTGAGGCCCAGGGAGCCAGCTATGTTCCTCGCTGCCCACCACCTGCCTTGACCCTCTGGGAGCGGTTCTCCTTCCCACCCGCCTCTCTCTTGGCTTCTTCTGTCACCAGCGATCCCCCAGGCTGAGGTGGGGCCCCTCAGGTCCAGGAATAACCTGTCCTACAGCAGGGGGGGCCTCCACCCCAGACGGCGGTGATAGGCCAAGCTGTAGGGTCTCGAGGCCATGTTAGGAGGCTTTTGGGGGGCGGACCTGAGCGGACCACATCAGGGCTGCTACAGGTAACCGAGACCCCACGTTCTCCTCCAGCAGTGGCCTCAACCCCTCCAGCGATGCTTTCTGCAGGATTGCCGGAGGAGACGGGAGTGCATTACTTACACTTGGGGAGCTGGCTCCTTCCGCTCACTAGGTGAATGAGCTTGGGCCAGGCTTTCAGTCTCTCCAAGCCTGTGCTTTATTTTGTGCAATGAAGTTGTCATACCTGCCCTGCTCATCCCACCGAGGACCAAATGAAGCATCAATGAAAGCCACTCTGTGCAACTCAATGAAGTACCATCTACTGGGATTGTCATGAAAAGACAAAGTGGGGCAGGAGAAATCCCTAAGAGGAGCTGGAGGGGCCGGCCTTCGCTTCCTCCCGAGACAGACACCTGACCCCAACATGACAGGTCGCCTGCAGGCAGAGGGCCAGCTGGAGTGGGGGCACCAGCGCCCGCTCTAGGAAGCTGGTTCTGAATGGGGGCAATGTGCCTCCCCGTCCCTCCCCCCCCCAGCCCAAAGCACAACTCGCAATGTCTGGAGACATCGTTGGTTGTTACATCTGGGGGAGGGGGCTACTGGCATGTTGCGGGTAGAGGCCAGGGATACCGCTAAACACCTTGAAATGCATGGGGCAGCTCTCACAACAAAGGACTATCCAGTCCCAAAGGTTGGTAGCGCCCAGGTTTCAAAATCCTGCTCTAGTCACTGTCTTTTCATGGCAGAGCCACCATCCCGGTTGTTGGAGGCGCCCGGTGCGTGCACCCCCAATGCGTGCAGACACGGAGGGGCGGCCCACGGGGCCTGCTGCCTCCCTGCAGCCCTCCTGCCTCTGGAGCCTCAGGGGCAGGAAGAGGGCCTCCAGGTCAGAGGAAGGACGGCAGGGCTGGCTGGGGGCCTCTTGCTCCTCCCCGCCCGCCTCCCCCATCCCTCCCGGAGGATTCCCGCATTTCTAAACTCGTTAACTTTTAATTACTATCTTCCCTCTGCCTGAGTACACTGGCTCCATGCCACGTACATCTCTATTAAAATTCAATTTATGCCCATCATAACGAATTCCTGCACTTCAGCTCTCTCACCAGCAGCCTTCAATTTTCAGACAAGATGTCCAAACTCATAGCTGAATTGGAGTAAATCTCCAAAGAGGCTGGGATCGGGTAGGTGGGATCTGGCTTCACTAAGGATGTGGCGTCAGGACTTCCCAGGAGGGTGGGAATGAAACCGTGGCCAGAAAGACTGAGGTGGGATAGCCTGCCACTGGGAGGAGAAAGGTAGGCTGTCTTTACTTGGTGGCTTCCAGGCTTTCCACACTGGTGACCAGACAAGACACCCTTCCGCATGCTTGATCTCATGTGACACTTACAACCCAGCTACTAGCTGAATTATTCCCATTTAACAGACTCGCCAGGGGTTAAACAATTTGCCAAAAGGCATCCAGTGAGTCAGGTCAGGACTGGGCTTCCTACTGGGGACATCTTGCTGCTCTATCTTGGAATATCAGGTCACAAAGGTGTGTAAGGACAGTATAAGTGGAGGAAAGAAGTGAGCAAAAAGCAGGGCAGCATTCAACAGCAGAGACCCTCAGTAAGTTACTTGTTCAACCCACTAACGAAGAGGGTTGGAGAGAGGGGAGGCTGGAAAGAAGGATAGGACCGGGTTACACAGGGTCTGGAGCTCCCTCGACCAAAATCCTCTAAAGATTGCCCACCACCTGCAGGCTGCAGCCCAGAATGTTCTTCCTGGCAGTCACTGTCTTGCCTCCGCCATCTCGTGCCAGCTGTGTCCCCACCTCCCCTTCCAGGGCTTGTCAGCGGGTCCCTCATGTCACGCTCAGCCTGCTTCCACTTCTCCACGCCTGTTTTGTCTGCGAGGGTTCTGTCAGCTCACCGCCTCCACTCCTCCATCCTTCACTCGCTCCTCCACTCGCCCATTCTCACTCTCCCTAGAGTCACCAGTCATCTGGGTCCCGAAATGTAGCCGATAGTTGTCAGTATCCAGCCACAGTTGACACAGCTGGCCACTCGATCCTTCTCTAAACACCCTCTTCCCTTCTGGGACGCCCCAGTCTCCAGATGTCCCCCTATCTTGGCCTCTTGGCTTCATTCTGCTGGGTGGTTTTCACCTCCTTTATTTATCAACCTTCTGGTGCTGTGTCCATTCTCTCATTCTGCCCTTTCCCATCATGTCCACTGTCACCTTGATATTGGTGACTCCTAAATCCAGGTCTTCAGCTCAGGCTTTTCTCAGTTCCAGGCGCGAGTATCTGCTTGCCTGTCGGAGGTCTGTACCTGATGCCTCACCTTCCCACAAAGCCCCTGCTCTTCTAGTCCTCCCTTCATCAACGGCTAACCATCCACCTTCCTCCCCCAACCCCATGTCCAGCTGATCATGAGGTCTTATCAATTCCACCTCCTAAATAAGTTTCAGACCCACCCATTCCTCCCATCTCCACTGTCACCAAAATGGCCCAGGCCATCATCCGCTTCCACTACGGCTGACCAACCCAGCTCCCAACAGCTCTCCTCCAGGCTACTTTCCACTCAGCCGCCTAGCGAAATACTTTTTAGATGCACATCTGATCCTATCCGTTCCCTGTGAAGAGCCATGCGAGAGCCCCACATAGCATTTAGCATCAGATACGAGCTCCCTGAGAGAGCCGACGAGCCCCCACCGGGTCGCCCCATCCACGTCTCCAGCATCCCGCCCTCCTTGTCCACTCTGGTGGCCCTTCAACTTTTCCTGCCTCAGCATCTGTACACGTGGCTCCCGTAGTGTCCCCGTTCCCGCCACCCCCAGTCCTGGCAAACTCGACTCATTCTCTAGGTCTCAGCAGCCCCAGTGACGTCTTCTTCATCCTTTGCTTTCACTTGATTGCCCTGATAAAAACTGGAATCCCTTAATACTTGCAGAATGATTGAATTCTGCTTCCACTCAGGACTGTGTGCTCTGTGAGGGCAAGGGTCCTCCTGTCATTGGCACTCTGTCACCAGCCCCCAGTGTCTGTGTGCCAGGAGGGTCATCCCCCATTCCCGGCCCATCCATACCCAATGGCTCTTCCTCTCCATTCAAGTTCTACATCTTCCAGAGGCTGCCCCAAACTTCTCTAGGACACTCTCCGGCCTTTGTCACCTGCTGTCACTCCTTAGCCCAGGCACTTGGAGGCCACGAGCACACATCTTGCTCCTCGGCTAGGACAAATGTTTTCAAAGGGCAGCAGGGAGGGCAGGGCTGGCACCGCCTCCTATTGTCCTCCTTGCCTAGCTCTGTGCCAGGCAGGCAGAAGGTCCTACACGTCCGCCTGATGAGCAAGCGTCAGCATCTCCCACGTTCCCTAACCAGACTTGGAGGGAGAACACCCGGCGCTCATCTTAATTCTGTGACTTCAGGCCTGGCGTAGGAACTGACCCCCGAAGCCTTGCACTCCTCACTATCCAGACACTTCCCCAGCGGCAGTGGCTGGTGTGCAGTAATTGAGAACAAGAGCCTACACGGAAGTCGGCACCACGTATGATGAGAGCGTTTGTTATCATGAGTTCACATACATGAAGCACTTAGGACAGGGCCAGGCCCATGTTCATGTGTTACCCTTCCATATGGTAGCACTTTAGACGGCTGGCTGAGCCATCCCCAGAAAGCTGGGCCCAGGCAGTGCCACCGCCTTGGGAAAGGATAAGCACAGCTAGACAGTGAGATAATACAGAGCAGGTGGAGGGGCGCAGGCTTCAAGTCTGCAAGATCCTGGGTGAAACCCGACTCTCCCGGTATGGCTGTGTGACCTTGGGCAGGTTGCTGAACCCCTCTGAGCTGTGATTCCCAGCTATGAGGGGGATAATAATAGCACCAATCTCCCAGAATGGCTGCCAGCAAGAGCTTGGCTTGGGTCTTGCACTCGCATGGCTTGTGCTCTAACGCCCTCAGGGAAGCCAGCCAGCTCTGCCTCCCTAGCCTCCCCGGCCTGCGCTCACTTCTACTCACTTCTGAGGGGACACCAGGGGGTAATGGAGAGACAAAGCAGCCGGCCTGGGGCGTTTCTCTTCATCCTGGCCTCTGAAGAATTCCAAAGGCTGCAGTGTCTCTGCCTGCTTCCTGTCTGGTGCCTCTTACCATGGCGGTTACACACATGAGTCTCTACCTCGGCCCAGGGTTTTCTTCTCCCCACCACTGTGCCTGTGCAGTTTCTCAAAAGACACGTGGGGGCCTGGCCTGGCTCATCTGGTCTTCCCCTCCACGCACCTGCTTTTCTCCATGCCAACCAGGGGCCATCTGGGGCCCTGGGAGCAGGACTCGGCCTCCGTTGGTCTCACACTCCCCACTTACCCCTCAGTAGGGTCTGAGGGCCCTGGATTCTTGCCTCCTGGGCAAGAAGAATGACACACAGGGACAGGGGTGCGGCAGAAGGGGCCCGGACAGGAAACTGTGTGTATCTGTGCAGACAGGACAGAACACACTTAGGTCAGACAGACCTCCTGGATCTGCCACTTGCTCTCTAGGTGACCTCAGGCAAGCGCTGAACCTCTCTGAGCTTCAGGGTCCTCGTTTGCCAAATGCGGGTCATAACACTCACCTGCTGGTGTTGCTATGAGATGATGGATGAAAGTACCTGGCAGAGAGTGAACCTCCATAAACTAGTTCTCCTCTGAGTATGTGCCCCGATTCTGCGGGAGAATGTGTGTGTGTGTGTGTGTGTGTGTTCCGCCTAGCTGATTTGTTTTCCTATTTAATTTTAAGTGTGAGGATAATTATGGGAGAAGGCATTATTAGGAAAGGACAGAACAATATGGTTGATGACTTTGCCACGACGTGGTCACAAGGGCAGGTAGGTACCATCCATCTTCCCTCCCTCCTCCTCCATTCATACTGCCTGACCTGCCAATTCCTGAGCGGGTGGCGTTGTCCCCAGGCTTGTAGCCCTGGGGGGTGAAAGGGATGCAAACTGAGGCTGCATTGATTCAGCCTGGGGTGATGGCCCCTGGAGGGGTGGGGGGCCGAGAAGAGGGAGGAGGGGGTTGCAGTCTGATGGGAGAGGTTCCAGCGGCAACACAAGAGGGCCCGACCTTTACGCGAGTTATCATCCCACGTAGTTAGGAAGTTACATAAACGAATCCACATGCTTCGCACAGACACACTCACAACCATTAACATGTGTACAAGATTGTGAGGGAATTGCACACACGCACACACACTCGCTAACACATTAGACTTGACACATCTGAGTATTGTATCCGACCTCCCCGCACACCCCTAAGCACACGCCAGCAGTCATTGTGGAGCCGTGTGCCTGTCCCATGGGTAGGGGTGGGCAGTGGGGCCGCCACCTAAACCTTTGGGAGGTTCTCCCCAGACAGTATCCCACCTGCCTGGGAAAGGAGGTCTCATTTTATTACCTTTTGCTTTGGACCCAAGTGGTACCCCCCAACCGTTAAAGTCATTATCTCCCCATCTGGGAATTCAAGGTTGGTTTCAAAATGGATACGACGTGTCACCAATAAGGGGCTCTCACAGCACTTGACGAGAGAAGTTCTAAAAAGGACCCTGGGCCATAAGTGGTGACGTTGGAGTAGGTGTACACAGCTACCTGTACCGTGCGGGGGCAGGTGTGCTCATCTGCAACATGAGACCTGCGGGGTTTCCTACCAGATTTGTCCCCGTTAGCCTAACAAGGCAGATATCCTGTATAATGCTTATGGATACCGTTTATTTCATGTCTGTTGCACTGGGGACTGGGCTTGTTTTATAGAATCTCATTTAATCCTTACCAGAACCCTCTAAAGTAGGCATTACTGTAGCTGATTCCAAGACAAACAAAGGTAGGTGGCTAAGAAATTCTGCCCAAAGTCACAGAGCTGGTAAGTGGCAGCAGAGCAACTGTATTGGTTGGTCTACGCTCCAAAATCCATGCCATTTCCACTCTGCCCCCCCATGGAGAGATATGGACCCACAAACCTGCCATGGGCACTCAGAGGGATGCATAAACTTTCTTTCATGCAGATGTCACACACACACACACACACACACACACACACACCCGGCCCATTCTGTCACAGGTCCCACTGAGAATAAAGACCGTCGGAGACTGGACATGAATGCAAACTTCTTCCTCTGGCGACAGGGCGGGAAACATAGTTAAATTTATGTCAGCACTTCCAGTCTTATTTTCTCTCCACTTGCTGAGTAAATTCAGCCATCTTTCTGCCTGAAATTGGATCCTGTCACCTGACCTAACGCCTGGGGTTTGCAAGAGACGAGGAAGGCCTCAGTAGCAAGCGGTGGTTGGAGAACCATGGGATGAGAAGCTGGCCAACCTCTCACGTAATGTAAGTTTCAGGATACATTTACTTAAAAGCTGAATCTGGAACATTTTGTTGAGCCAAAAAGCAAGAAAGTGCTAGAAATGCAATGGAGGACATGTCCAAAGGACCCAGGATCCAGCTTGAAAAAGCTCCAATAGCCAAGTCTGGGTTACTATGAGCGTCAAAATGAATAATGACAGGGGTGGATTAAAACCCACCGAATAGGAAAAATTATCTATGAGCTCATACTGATGCTAAATTATCTTAAAGGGGGTGAGAAAGGAAAGATCTTTTTTTCCTTTCTTTTCTTTTTAACAAAAGAAGGCCAACTAATACAAGTAAAGGGAATGATAGAAATAGAAAATCTGCTTATCACAACCTCCACAGTAATAATTGATTCAGATAAGACTCATCAATGGATACTAAACACTGGGTGGGAGATTCCTGGAGAAAAGAATATTCACGCAGTCTCAAGTTATCATCCAAAGGGGAGAAAACACCTCAGGACCTTGACAATGGAGAATCTGGAGAACATCATGTTGACCTGTTAATCAAAACTACCGTCACCAACAACGGGGCAAAACGACATTGGATATGAAGCCCTGACAAGGATACACATTTGTGGACTATTCTCGCTAAAAACCGTTTAGCGTGACTGTAATTATGAGGATATAACTGGACAAATTCACATGGAAGACATTCTGCAAAGCTGGCTGAGCTCTCAAAAACATCAATGCCATGAAAGATAAGATAAAACGATGAGGGATAGGTAGAGAATTAAAGAGTCTAAAGTCTAAGAGCCATGACAACTGAATTCCGTGTATGATCCTTAATTAGGTCCTGTATTCAACAACACCACCACTAAAAATAACCACTAAGGACATAATTGGGACACAGGGAGAAATTTGAATATGAACTGTGTATGAGAAAGTATAGTATTGTAGCAACGTGAAATTTCTCGAGTGTGAAAATTGCACTGTGCTTCCGTAGAAGAAATTCCTTGTTCTTAGGAAGTTGTACACATGGGTGAAGGAACACGATATCTGCAACTCATTCTTAAATAACTCAGCGAGCAAAGAGCACACACACACGCACATATGTGTATGGAGAGAGTGCAGATGCAGAATATTAACAAGTGGTGAATGGTAGAATGTATACAGGTATTTATGGTACTATACTTACAATTTTTCTAAGATTTGAAAGTTTTCAAAATGAAAAGTAAGAAAGAAAAAGCACCTGCTGTGAGCCAGACTTTCATTGTGAGTGGACATGGGTGGTGAAGAAGACACGGGTGACTTCTGTCTGCCCCATCACCCTTTTCCATTCTGCTAATAGCTCTTCCTCTCCTTCCTACCATGTGGCTCTAGTGTGGGGGCTGCTACACACAGTGTCCCATGGCCTGGAGTAGACACCTGATGGAGGCCTGGCCAGTGACAGGGCTCCTCCATTCTGCTGCCCACTGGGATTGGCCAGGGGTGATACAAGCTGGGCCAATCAGAATCCTTCCCTGGGACTTTCTATGTGAAACTTCCAGGGACGTTCCTTCTATTCTGAAATCATGTGGCTGGAAGCCTGTGATTCTGGAACTTTTCACTGTCATTCACCAGATGAGGATAAAGTCTGAACCCAGAAGTGGCCACAGCTGAGCCGCCCAGAGGAGAGACGGCCTGGCAGTACCAAGTTCTTTGTTCTAAGTCCCGAGGTCTCTGGAACCGCCATGGTCCTGAAACACTGACCTCGGTTCTACGGTCTATTCATAGTATCCTACGTAAATAACTTGAAGGTGAGATGTAATAGGATGTATTATGGATATTCAGAAGGGCAGAGTGGCTCAGACCGTTCGGACAAAGGCAAAAAAGAGGGCTCAAGCAGGGAACTGGCCTGTGATAGTCTCATCTGGTGAGAGCATGTTACCTCAAGTGGGAACAGCAGGATTTAGGGCAGATGCTATCAGAGGCAGACCATGAAGAGTTCTGAGGGCCATACTGAGGGGTGCAGACCTTTCCGTGCGGGTACAGCACACCTGGATTAGAGGATAATCCTGACTGACCTGCCCTCGGGCACATGGCTGCCGCCATGCCCTGATATAACAGCCAGCCTTCTTGGGGCTGAGGAGGCAGGGGGATGAGTTTCCTAAGTGGAAGCTCATTTGTGTCCCCTGAAAAACTTCCACCCAGCCAAGCTCTGAGGTGGCATACGTGCTTTCTCCCCACTTCTTTCTTTTCTAGAACTTGCAGAGGACAGTTAGCAGAAGGATTGCTTAGGGTACTCATTAAGGAAGTGACGGGAGCGATTGATCCTTCTTCAATGACAGGCGGTGGTGGATGGTAAAGAATTCCAGCCCTAGGGCCAGACGACTTCTACTGGAAGACCATCTCAACAACTCGACCTTGAGTGCATTGTTTAATCTCTCTCAGCCTCAGTTTGCTCAGGTGTAGAATGGGGCAAAGGATATCATTGATCCTAGTCAAAGGATTGCTGGCAGGATTAGAGGAGATCATCACAGAGCGTACATCATAACGTCTGCCACATACATGCTTTCTCATTGCCCGTGATTGCTATCATTACCATTATCAACAGCTGGACCCTGACCCTGACCTGGGCGCCTCCAGGGACAGAGAGCTGACTGTTTCCAAAGGAAGCCTATTTCATGGTTGGGCAAGTCAACTGAGTTGGAACCTGCTTCTGTGCAATGCCCAGCCTGGCATCCTTGCAGTTCCAGGGCACCAAAAGAGCGGCTGTGAACCAGAAAAGGAACCAAGTCTCCTCCTCCTAGATCCTGCCTCCAGCTCCTGGGGGCGCCAGCACTACTGACACCCTGGTGGTGTGCCATCTGCGTGCTCTTGGTGCTCCCTCCCATTCAAGCTGGTGCAGCATCCAAGAGGAAGCAGGGGCTCTTCACAGAGACTGTCAAACTGCCCAGGGCCGCCAGATAGCGGTCAGGAGTGGCTCTGGGCCCCCAGCTGAAAGCCGTTGCAGGGGCTGCTCAGGGAGGCCCCACAATCTCTTTGTGGGCTCCCTTCAGAGTGGCCAGCACTGCAGGGCCTCCTTCCTGATCTCGCACCATCCAGAGGGGAATGGGGCCTCACTGCTCCCACTTTTGCCAACGTGGTCACACCCACCAGCCAATCTAGTCCAGGGTCCAAGCAGAAGGAACCTGGGGGTGGGGGTCATCCCAAACTCTGGTCTGCCTGTTTTATAAAAAAAAAAAAGATGGCTCCTTTAGGGAAAGGACAGATCCTCAAGCAATTAAATCCCGTTCTCTCATTTGCATTCTTGCCCCTGGCAGCAGATTTGTATCAACATCCCCAGGGCAAGACAATCTTGTTTCCCCAACAAAATAGATTATGCACATCGGGCCGGGGGGATTAATCACCAGCCACTGGGTTGAGCCAATAAAAAAGGCCCAGATGGGAGGAGAGGAACCAGAGGGAGGGCCCCGAGGAAGCCAAGCATGGGAGGCCAGCTGGGCTGGGGGAGTAGCTGCTTCCGGTTCACACTTCTAACAGTAAAACCCCCTTCTGAGAAGTGTTTTCTCTCTTTCCTAGCCTTTCTCCCCACTTGGCAGTATCCTGGAGACGGAAGGGTCAGCCCAGCCCAGAGCTCAGTGCCTGGGCACAAACAGGGAATGGAGATAAAGGTCCTAGGCAGGCTACTTCCATGTCCCACCTGAATTGCCCCCCCCAAGTAGATATGTTCCTCCCTGACTGATCCCAGGTTGCTGCATCCCTCCGTTGGACCCAGGCTTATCCTATAGCGTCGCCTAGACAGAGCAGGGTTCTTCTCAGTAGGGAGGGAGGGAAGCGGCGCTGCTCACAGCCACGGTGGCAGTCCAGCTGCTGGTAGTGAGCTCCCTGACCCCGATCACCTCCTCCACCCCGCCCACTGTTGCAGGGGCCACCCTGTCTGGGCAGCGCCCAGGCCCACCTCCCAGCCATGCTCTGCTGAGCTCAGCAGGGCAAGGTCTCCACACTTGTGGGGCAGGGCTGTCTTCTGCCACCCCAGCCTCCCAGCAGTACCAGAGCGAGAGTCTCAGCCCTCAAACTGCCACACAGACCCCCCACGGCGGCACCCTTTCAGGGCCTGGCAGTGACCCTGATGGCCAGGAGGGTGGGAGGGGAGGCGCGGCTTGCCTGTACTCCAGGGAGAATTTGGTCAGCTCTCTGTTGTTGTGGAGCCACTTGAACTCCAGCGGCCAGCTGCCCTCAGCCATGCACGTGAGGACCAGGCGGTTCCCCTCCAGGTGCACCTGTGTCCGCACTGGCTCCGTCTTGAAATAGGGGGCCACGTCATCTGTGGGAAACAGAGACACAAAGCCATGGTTATCACCTGCTCACCTGTGTTTGGTTGCTCATTTAGAACCCTAGTGCCCTTAATGCAGAGGGAGCAGGGCAGCCAGATACCTTGCCTAAGCTCACATGGCTAGGAAGAACTTGAACTTGGGTCAGTCTGGCTTCAGGGGAATCCAGGGCAGACTCCAACCAGTGGGCCTCCTCTGGCCCTGGTCTCAACCTCCCCATTCGCACACGAGGTCAGCTGCCTGGACAGAGGAAGAGCTGCTGCATAGGCTGTGGGTGTGGGGTTCAGTCATTGCTACGCTTCTCTGCCGTCACCCTAACCCTTCTGATCTGACTCAGCTCAGCCAAGGACGAGCCCCCACACCCCACAGCTCCCCTCGACAAACACAATGCACTCCAGGGGACCACTTAGACCTTTGTGCCCTTCTGGCCATTGGGAGAGAGGGTGGGAGTGAAATAGACAAGCGGGTGACAAAAGCATAGGAAGAGGTGGAGGAATGGGAGCCCACCTGTCCTGGGCGGAGCCAGCATCTGGAAACAAGGACTAAAGCACTGCTAGGTTCTAGACTGCTCTAGAAGCGTTAACACATGTTCATTTAATCTGCACACAACCCCACGTCTAGACAGAACAGTAAGCCACCTTTTAGAGCGGGGTTAGAAACCTACCGAGGGTCCCACAGGTGGGAAGGGGAGGAGCCAGCCCAGCAGCCCAGCTGCAGAGGCTGAGTGCTTGCCCGTGCACCTGACTGGAAGCTGGGGGTGGACGGGAGGAAATGGGTTCAAGGCAAGAACACACCGACTCCCGGAGCGTGTGCTGCTGAGCCTTGCATTTGACAGGTGGAGTGAGCGAGTTCCAGAAAGCACCCCTCAGTAGCTCACGCGTGAGTGTTCACTGTCTAGCAGGGCTTTCTCGCCTGACGCTCGCGGCAGCTCTCCTGTTGTTACAAGGGACACACGCTCAGCAACTCCACGACCGTACGGCCGCTAAGCCCAGCTCTGGACTCGCCAGACTAAGTCCAGCACCTACCCCATCACACTGTGCCCGAGGGGGTAAGGCGTGCTCAGAGCCACACAGGAAGCGGCTGGCAGGGCAGGCATTGCGCGACCTGCCCTCCAGGCCAGTGGTGGGCGGTCCCGGGGTCCACAGCCAGTCCACGCTCACCCTACCACTTCAGCTGTGTGGGTGTGTTCATGTTTCTGAGTCTCAATTTCCCCCTCAGGAGACACAGGTAGAGAAACCGAGTGTGACTGTCCCTGCCAGGGAGGGGGCTGTCATCCTCAGGGCTCAGCACTCTGCACTGGCTGGTGCCCCGGGCACGCCTTGGTCTGAGACCTTGCTCTGAGAGCTAACTTTCCCTGACGAGCCCAGAGGGTGACAACCATAAGACACTATTCTTTTGGCCTGAGAAACGGAACAAACCAAAGGAAGAGAAGAGGCAGTTGTCAAGGGTTGGGGAGGGGGTGACTTTGGCTGGAAGGCAGTGAACTCAGTAGCCCCTGGGGCAGGCTGGTCAGCCCACTGGGAATGGGAGAAGCTGGGCCCCTCTTGTACCACAGGCTGACCTCCAGGAGCGTCAATGGGACCTGGAGCCCTGGACCCCAATTCCATCCTCGCACCCTCAGATTTAACCAGAGCTGGGTGTCCATAGTCAGGTAAGTTCAGTATTTGTGTCAAGGCCTCACTCTGGGCTCAAGCACAGACTGATAACTCAAGAGAAACCACAGGTCAACTGGCCAGACTGCATAGCATCCCCACCCCAAGCCTGAGGTCTCAATCTTATGAGTGTGTAACTTGCAACTGTTTGGGGGAGTCTTCCTTGAGCCCCATCCGTGCTTCCGACCCTCACCGTGGGGGCCACCAGACAGGCAGACCAGGGAGCGGACTGATGGCAGTTGGCCGAGCAGGTGCAGGGCTGTCCAGAATGCCCGCTCTGGACCAGCATCTCCGTTTGACGGCTCATGTTTCGATGGCAGATTTGGTGCTGCTTACATGTCTCCATTACCCTTAACAACTGTCAGGTGAGCAGACTGCCTTACAAACAGGTGGAAAGGTGCCTCTTTTAGAGTGCGTACTCTGGGGTCCTGGCCTAACTCAGGCTGGTGGCAGAGGGCGGAGAGGCCGGCAGGCACCCATTTGGCTAGAAAAAATGATCCTCTGCCTGCTCATTGAGGCTGCCAGCTCAGCTCTCAGCTAAATAAATGGGCACATTCGCACTTCAAAGGCGCATTCATATTCTCCAGCAGTTTTCAAGAGCCCTTTGAATTGCGTTTTTAAAAACCCTCTGTTAGTTCCTGTCATCACTCGTTTGTTTTAAAACAATAACATTCCCAACCCCCGAGTGATTCAATTCCTTGGATGTGGGGCAGACTGGGAGCCAGCACAGTGGGGGGTGGGGGGGACGGGAAGGAGAGGGGTGCCTGCAGGCACACATATGCACACACGCGCTCTGCACCCAGAACCCCTCGCCTCTGTAAACCGCTCGCTGGACAGTTTCCTCCCAGCTCTGTATTTGCCAGTTCGCTCCCTGGGCTCTCCCCAGGGGTGCCAGCCTGGAGCCTGGTAACTTTTGCTTGGATGGCTTGGATGGGTTGAGTCCAGAGGCTACCAGAGATAATGACTTGGGGGAAGAGGGAAGGGGGGTGTTATCCTTTCCCCAAGAACCTGCTGGGCAACCAGCCCTGAGCTAGGAGCTCTGCATTCCTTATTCCACATTATTCTCCCCAGGTGGCCTGGGAGAGGCTAAGCCTCCTCTCCAGAAGCCCCTGCCACAGGTCACTGCCCTCCCTCCCCCAAAGGCCCCCTGCCATCAGGATCCAGGGATTTGGGAGGGAGGCCCCACACAGGACTGAGAGCGGTGGCAGTGAGCCCTGCCAGCCAGCGGGTTTCCCTTGATGGGCCGGCCTTTGCCCCAAAGCGGGAGATGGCAGGTGACTGGGTGTGTATGCGCTGCAGAAGATGCTGATGGGAAGCAGACTGGTGGGCAAACAGTGTGTGCATGCACGTTTGTGTTGTGCATGTGTGTGTGTCTGAGTGCATCTGTGTATGGATGGGGATGTCTGTTCCTGTGTGTGTCTCTCTGTGTGTATATCTCTCTCTGTGCATGGGCATTTGTGTCTGTATGTGTTTACGTGCAGGAATAGATTTCTGAGCCATGAATGCACAGGTGGGTAACACAAATCACTGACCTTGGACAAGTTGCTTAACCTTTTTGCACTTCAGTTTCCTTAGCTGTAAATTAGGGATAGGTTTGTTGTGAGAATTAATAAAATAAACAACCTAAAGTACTTAGAAAAGTGCCTGGCCCTTTTAGCTACTATTATTACTGATTGTATATGCAGATAACACCTCAGCAAGAAGCTCAGACCCTAGTGATGGGGGCCAGCAGCTCCTTTCAGCCTTTGTCCTAGGATTGTTCAGTACACAACGTGTACAACTGTACACAATAGCCCTGTCAGCCATCTTCTCAGTGGGAAAAAGATAACTGAGAACAGAGGAAAATTGTGGATAGAAACAAGCAACATTATAGAGGTGTCATTCTCTTAAAGTTTCCTCATTTTGAAAACACACACAGGATGGGTTTCTTTTTTAAGCCAAAGTGATTCTAAAGTTCACATTAAAAAAACACAAAATAAAACAATAGCCAAAAAAAATTTGAAAAAGAATGGTAAGTAGAGGAGACTAGCACTGAACTATATTCTAAAGCTGCAATAATTAAAACAGTGTGTTCTTATACAAGTAGACTGATGAAGCAATAGGCTAAAAAGGCTCGAAACACACCACGGTACATATGGGATTACTTCATATATGATAAAAGCAGAATTTCAAGTCAGTGGGGAAAAGATTGATTATTCCACAAATGGCTTTGAAACAGCTAGGCAGCCATTTGGGGGAAAAAAGAAAAAAAAAAGAAAAGTTGAATCTTTTCCTCACACTTTACCTCAAAATAAATGCTAGATAGATCAATGTTTTAAACATGAAAAACAAAATCCTCAAAGAACTAGAAAAAAAATTACAGGGGTTTAAAAATATATAATCTTGGTGAAGTGGCATATTTTCCAAGAACTTTCTAAGTACTACACAAACTCCAGAAAGTCGTAAAACAGATTGATGCCTTCAACTATATAAAAACTGTGCATGGAAAAAAAATGCCCATAAACAAAAAGGAGCAACAAAATGACAAACTGGGGGAAAATATTTGCGACTTTTATCATGGACAAAGAGCTTGTTTTCCTGATATAAAAAATATTCCCATAAATCAGTAAGGAAAAGATAAACCAACAGAAAAATGGGCAAAGGATCCGAACAGTTTGCAGAAAAGAATTACAAATCACTCTGAAATATACAAAGATGCTGAACCTCATGATACGAGAAAGGTACACTGGAACTCACTAAGATAACCATTTTTTCCTATCACTTCGGCCAAGATCCGAAAAGGTGCTAATATTTTGCTCTGGACAGTCTGGGGAGACCCAGGCATGCTCACACACAGCACTGGGGGACTGTCCCTTGGTATGACATCTATAGAGAGCAATTTGGTAATTGTCTTGAAACTGAAAATGCACATATCCGGGGGGACTGGTTCGCTCGGTTGGTTAGAGCACAGTGCTCATAACCCCAAGGTCGCTGGTTAGATTCCCACGTGGGCCAGTGAGTTGCGCCCTCCACAACTAGAGGAAAAACAGCTTGACTTGGAGCTGATGGGTACTGGAAAAACACACTGTTCCCCGATATGTCCCAATTAAAAACAAATGCACACACCCTCCATCAACCAACTCTTCAAGAAATTTATCCTCCACAGACACACCTGTGCATGGGAGACACGACAGCATTTCCTAGCAGCAGTCTGTTCTGGAAAAGCAAAAGCTTAGAAACGACCTGGTTGTCCATGAGAAGCACCCTGGTTAAAGAAATGATTGCACTTCCCGACAAGAGAATACTCCACAGCATAAGGTTCCAGAACCGGTTTTGAGGACTGCTGTTAAGGGAAAAAGAGCAAGGTGCAGAATGGGCCGTGTCGTCTGCTACCACTTGTGTACAAATGTATTTTCCTTCAAGTACAAAAATATATTTGCTTGTACAGACATAGGTTTTTTTTGGGTGGGGGTGGTTACATAAGACTGGGTGATGCTTTAGGGGGGAGAACTGGGTGGCTGGTGACTGGGGGGGCAGGGACTCAGTTTTCACTTCATACCAGTTTTGCAAACTTCATGTTGTGTCTCACAGGTTGCCAGATACTCACCTGTGTACACACGTATGTGAGTGTGCAGGGCAAGTCCTGTTGGCATCGGAGGAGTGGGCAGGCCCTCAGTGCGCACGGGGCACAGGAATGAGGCAAGGCTGGGGGTTCCTGACTTCCAGAGCCTGAGCCCCTGAAGGAAGAGCTGCCTTTGGAGAACAAGAGGCCTCCGTCCTGGGCCTCCTTCTCATTTCCATAACAGCTCAGGGGGCGCCTGCCTGCCTTTCCTTTGATATTCTCACTAAATACCCCCATTGTCATCCTTCCACTCCAGGCTCCAGGCTAAATGGCTCCATACAGAAACTTATCTCAACTTCAACCTCTCCTTTCCCTTCAGCCACCAGCACAATAAAGTCATCTTTATCTCAAGTCCCTCCATCTGTCTTGGAATTTGACTTCCCAGCCAGCCCAGGCCTGGGAACCCCACCTCCCCTCGAGCCTGAACCTCCCTGGCTGGGAGTGCCAGCCAGGGTAAAGACCTCCATTCCACCACCTAATTGCCCCCAAAATGTCTATCTGCCTGCAGGGCCAGCTTCAAGGGGCGCCGGGCCTTGCACAAATGCCCTTCGCAGCTCTGACACAGCCCAAAGCCTTTCTCTTTTAGCAGATCCCTTCTGGTCGCACAGTAATTTCTCAGTCATTGAGACTTCTCTGGAATGCGTGGGAACAGAGTGGAGGTTGGGATTCTTGCAAAGTTCTCCCTTCACCATCTCCTAGTCTCTGCACTGTCACCTTTGTCCTGGATTGACCTTCAGGGCCTCTTCATTGGTCCCCAGCTGGAAAGCCTGTGCTCTCTGCAGCTGGCCCCTCAACCTGGTCCCCTCCCTGCAGCTGGCTGGCCACGGACATCAGCCGGACGGGCCCCAGGTCAGAGGAAGCCGGGGCTCAGGGCAGGCCCCTCTCACCAAAGCTCGCTTCTCCCACATGTCTATTCCTGCTGCCTTGTTTTCATATTGTTGTGCTTATAGAACTTTCCATACGTGAAGGACTTTGTGTCTATCATCTGAGTTAGGAGTCACAAGACCTTCTCAAGGAAGGTGCTGTCATTATCCCCATTTTATAGATGAGAAAACAGCCACTCAAGAAGGTTTGGTCATTTGACTTGGCCACACAGATGTAAGCTCAGACCCGGCAGATTCCAGAGCTCCGGATCTTTCTGAGCCTGACGTGGGGATTCCCTCAGCTGTCCTATTCTTTACAATCCTACCTGTGGCCTCATGGGTGGTAAGTGAGGGATGGTGGCCCCTCTCAGGGCACTGGCTTTGAAGGGGTCATGCCGGTTGTGTGGCAGGGACATTCCTACCCCAGCTTCCAATGTCGGGGCCCCAGACCTAGATCCAGGGGTGAAGGTGAGACAGGCGGGCTGGCTTGGAATGAGTCCTGGGGATCAGTAAGAAGAATAACCTCCTAGGAGAGACTGGTGCACCTGAGGGTGGAAGTTTCAGAGGGATGGGCTAGTGGGGCTCAGGAGGAGAAGCCTGGGAGAAAAGGAGAACAGCGCCAAAGATGAACAGATGCGGGCATGAGGGCCAAGGAAAATGAGGCACAGGTCAGAGCCTGAGAGCTTTCTTAGGAAGGAGAAGCTGAACTGGGGCCCCCATCCCACAACTCTGCTCATCATTGAAGCCCCCCTTTCCAGAGGTCTGGCCTGAAGGTCCCAGTGGGAGAACAGATATTGGGTTTAAACCCCAATTTCAATGCCAACTAAAGTTTGACCTTGAGCAGAGTAACGGACAGCTTCCAACCCCTGCCCCAGAGGCTGTTGGGAGGACCAAGTGAGCTAAGGTATGTCAAGTTCAGAGCAAAGTTTGGCACCTACAGGTGCTCCTTCTGCCCTACAGACCTCTGGAGGTGATCCAATGGGAAGGAGACGGGGAAATGGGGGCACGATTACTCCCCCATTTCCTGTACCTCAGAGCCATCTCCTCAAGGGAGATGCCCCAAATCTGAGCCTCCCAAATTCAGCTGCCTCATGACCACTCTAAGCTGGCTCAAGAACCAAGTCTTGCCCAGGGATGGCTTGTCAGGTCTGGAGCAAAGGCTCAGGACCGGGGTACAGACAGCTTGAGCTAAAGGAGGTGTTGCCCAATGTCAGCCATTCCTGCAGGTCCCTCTTCTACCTAAATCCAGGTTGAGGAGGTGCTAAGCCTGGGGGCTGCCTGTGCAGGGGGTCCAGGAAGAGGCTGCCATGCACGGCCTTGTCAGAGCCCCTGCCCTCCAGAAGAAATGTTCGGCGAGCACGCACAACACAGACGCTAGCAGGTACTCTTTGGAGACCGCAGGACCCGGGGCTGCCATGCCTGACCTGGTCTGCCTGCTCCGGCCCCACCCAGCCAGGGCATGGCAGCACCACAGCCCCTCAGTTTTCCCTCCGCTCAGTCTTCCCTTCTCACTGCTGCTCCCACAAATGAGATGCTAATTTATGCTCCTCCCCTGTCTCCTGGCAGATGCCTGGCCCAGCTCAGCCCCGGTGCTGCCTGCATGCCAAGTGCTTCATTAGCCAGGAAAGAAGGCTTTCGCCCTCCTTAATCTAATGCTCGGCAGTGACCTTCAGGAGCCAGGCACCTTCTGACGTCGGGGGGCCTAGTAGGGTGCGACAATCAATTATGCCTCGGCCTCCACAGCTGCGGCTGAATGGATTTCTCGCTCAGAAAAGCGTGTTTAAAAAGCATCTAATAGAACGGAGCATCAATTTGTTTGAATACACATCTAATCTGATTAGGGGGTGCCTAGCCACCAGAGCCAGCACAAATGAGCCCCGACACAGCCCTGGGGAATCGTGAGTGGGGTGGAGGGGCCCAGCCTGGGGAAGGAGGGGTGAGGGCCCCAAGCCCACCACCAGCCAGTTCAGCCCATTGTCCATCCAGCCAAAAAGTCAAAGAGAAAAGAAAGAATCACATAAAGGCCACAGGGGCTGGGTGATGCCTCCTGATTTGCTGTCACTCCAGCACTGGACACAGAGCCTGTTGCAAAAAAGATGCTCAAAAATGAATGAATGAATAGTGAACGAAAGGCGACGTGGTCCAACGTGGAAGCTGCCAATCAAGTCACCTCCAGGACAAGACTAGGTGATGCTTGTACTGGGTTGAATGGTGTCCCCCCTTCCTCTTCCTCTCTCAGAATTCATGTCCTTCCTAGAACCTCAGAATGAGCCCCTATTTGGAAACAGGGTCATTGCAGATGTAATCCGTTAAGATGAGGTCCTGCGGGAGTAGGGTGGGCCCTATATGACTGGTCTATTTATAAGAGGAGAAGAGACACAGGAACAGAAACACACAGGGAGAAGATGGCCAGGTGACAATGGAAGCAGAGACTGGAGTGATGTATCTACAAGCCAGGAGTCACCAAAAGCTAGAAGAGGCAAGGAAGGAACCTCCCCCGGAGTCTTCAGAGGGAGCCTGGCCCTGCTGACACCTTGGTTTCAGACTTCCGGCCTCCGAACTGTGTGAGGATATGTTTCTGATTAAGTCGGTCCGTGTGTGGTACTTTGTTAGGGAAGCCATTGGAAACAAATACAATGCCTTACATCGTGTGTCATTGTTCTACGGGAGGCAGCCTGGGAAGTGAGTCTGGAGCCCGAGTCCTGTCTCACTGGACCACAGCCGGCCCTTCTCCAGCCATGCCACATCCGCCATGCCCCAGGCCCTTTGCTTATGCCATCCTCTTTCCCCAGAGCACCTTTTCGTTCTTTCTTTGCTGGGAAGATGTAGGTGTTCAATCCATGTTAGTTCCTACCCTGTGTCCTTTCAAAGGTCAAATGTCGTGTCCTCCTGAACTCTTTTCCTGATGTCCTCCTCCGCATCCCTCAGACTTTTGCGATGACTGCCGTGAGAGCATGTACATCACAGCCGCGTGTGTGGCCCTGCTGACACCTTGCTGGTATGTCATCCACTGGAAGCTCCCTTGCTCCCCCAGCCACAGAGGCTGGCAGCAAATCTGGCATGCAGGAGGGCCCACATCCACAAATGAAAAAGGGGACCAATGAGCTTGCTGCTGAACTTGGCCAGGTCACCTGCCTCTTAGGGGCGGACACTCTTACAGGCTTTCCACGTTCCCTTCCAGCTCTGACATTGCAAACCCTGAATAGTAGTGTCAGTTCTGACCTCGCTGGGTCCTGGAGTGAGCTTTGCTGAAATTGAATCCTGGTTCGGCCACTACCAGCTAGGTGACCCCGGGCTTCTGTAACCCCTCTGCATCTCAGTCTCCTTAACTGAGAAATGGGGTAATAGTGGCGTTACCTCACAGGCCCACTGAGAGGAGTAAGTGCTTCGCCCAGTACCTGGCACAAGGAACTCACGCGAGGAGCATTGTCATTATCCCTCATCCTTCCTTTGTGTGATCTCTGCAAGCCCGTCGCACAGTCAGGGTCTCTGGCCTGAACCACACAAGTAAATAATGCCAAAGCATCCTCAGGCTTGCGTGGAAAAAGGATGGTTCTCATTTCCGATGGGTTTATTTTGCTATTAACAGAGCGGAAGGGGGGAGCCCTTTCTTACATTTCAGCTGGAGAGTTCAGAGATTAAACTTATACCATTGATTAGAATGTGTTTTGCCTAACAGTGTTATTATCATTTTAGGGTTTTCAGATTCATTTGAGGTATAAAAGCAATGATAATAAAATTTCACTAACTCCTGGAATTCCTCCCAAGAAGGTCGATTACACTGCGTGCACGACATTTGCCTACCCCTCAGTGACCCCGAGGTGGGACACATGCTTGGGGCAATTCTCCCGTATACAGCTGGGAGCGGAGACTCCCCGAGATGAAGGGCCCTGCCTAAGCTTAGCTTTGGGGGTCAGCTGCCTGGCTCGGCCCAGGTGGCTCCACAGAGACTTGTTCTACCTGGCACCTTTCACTCCCCCAGGTGATTTTCTTGCAGATTCCTCAGCAGATGAGCTCTCTTCATCACGTGGGTACCACTATTAGCCTGTCCCCTCAGCTCTGGTGGCAGAGAAACACCCGCCTCCCACAGGACTCGAGAAGCCGAGAGCAAGGATGGGTAGGCCCACGCATGCTTCCAAGAACCCACACTGGGGAGGTCTCCAGTGTCCACCTTGGCAGACAGCACCACCTGACCTGGCACGGGGCACAGAGGGCTATGTCGAGAGGAATGGACAGACAGTCCCAAGCTCTGGGTAGCATGCTTCCCAGGGGCGACTCCCTTCTCCTTCTCCTTCTCAGCCTTGAGAAAGGCCATTACCCAAGGCAGGTGGTCCATTGGGTCTGAGGAGACAGGAAGGAAGGAAGATGGGAATGGTTGGCTCTGACTGAGCACCTGCATTACTTCCTGATATGCAGTGGAGGGAGCTGAGCGGGACAGCAGGCATGTTGGGGCCTCCCGCCCCCGCCTTCCCCGCCAGCCTCATCACCCCCATGTGGGGGCTTTCCACCCATTTCAGTGGCTTCCGCGGGCCTCCCCTTCCCTGGCTCTAGGGCAGGGCCGCTCAGCCTGGGAGAGGGGAAGAGAAAGATGTGTGGTGAAGGCCTCATCCACTCCAAGCTCCCTGTGTTTTCTCATTTAATCCTCCCAACCGCCTCGGAGAATTATTATTACTGCCCTTTATATCTTTCACCTGGAGAGAGGCGCGAGGTCACCGTAAGTCAGAGCCTGGTTTTGAACCCATCGCTGCCTGCCTCCCCTGCGAGGCCTCTGATCTCCTCTCAGGTCAGTGGTGTGTTGGGATCACAGGAAAAGAGTCCAGGGCTGGCCCTGGGCGGGGGGAGGGAAAAACCAAGCAGAGGCTGCCTCCACGCAGAGGCTGAGCGATGGAACCCGCCGCTGAAGAAGAACACACATTCATCAGACTGGTGACCCCGGTGTACCGGCGCTTTGTGGCGTGTAACAAAGACTGCGGAGCAGAAAATTGGAGTTCAATTTGCCGTCCATCCTGCACAGCGCTCAGCCCATTCCAGTCCCCGGCAGGCACCTCTGCGCTTGATCGTAAATAATAACACCACGCGGCTCTATGGCCCTTTCAGCAGTTAGAGGCCCCGAGCAATTTACAAGCTGGATTACACACAGAGACCTGCACGCAGCTGCTGGCGGCACACACCGCCCCCTTCCCCGTCCCTTTCCCTTTTACGGGCACACCTACCCTGCTCTCCTGCTGTCACCCACCTGGGGGCCGTGCCCAATCTAGAGGGAAACTGGCCCTTCTCCCCGGGGGACGCCAGGTTCAACCTCTGCCCTGACCACGTTCCTTGCCTTGACCGGCATTCATCGGTAGCACAAAGCCCACCAGGCCTGGCAGTGACCAGGTCCTCGCTGCCCCTTGTTGGACCAAGTGCTGCGCCATGATCTCTCTCTCTCTTGTTTTAGAAAGGGCTTCTGGACCCCTCTGAGCAGGCCTGGAACACTTCCAGGAGGCAGGGGCTTTGGGGCGGAGTCCACTGGGGACTCCAGCCACAGCTCCTCCCTCTTTCCTTCAGACGAGTACAAATGAAGTCACAATTGTATGATTCCATGTATATGAAATATCCAGAACAGGTACATCCACAGACAGGACACAGATTGGTAGGTGCCAGGGGGTGGAGGGTCGGGGCATGGGGAGTGACTGCTTAATGGGTACAGGGTTTCCCTTTGGAGTGATGAAAATGTTTTGAAATTAGGTAGAGATAGTGGTTGTACGGCATCGTGAATATACTAAATGCAACTGAATTGTTCACTTTAAAGAAAGTGGTTAATTTTACGTTATGTGACTCATATCAATTGAAAAAGAACAAGTAAATCGGGTACAAGGTCTTCTTCTGTTCCCCACTTCCGCTCTGCCATAGGCTCCCTCTTTTCCATCCAGCCCCGTACAGTCCTTAGGAGGAAGACCACAGAGACAATCTAGGGACGCCTTCTTGTCAAGGAGTCCCTTGGCTCCTGCCTTCACCACCTCCCTTCTTTCTCCTTCCATGAGTCAGGCGCTGGGTCCACTCTTCGGGTTATGGAGGGCAGCCCTGGGTTCCAAGTAGCCTCATGGGCACAGGGAGAAAAGCCTGGACTAGCTCCAAGGGAAGCCCCCTCCCTGGCCACTGCCCAAGCTGACAGGCCATTTGGACTGAAGGCAGAAAGCCTTGGCTTTGCAGGTGGGCAATGGGGTCTGAGCCCAGTCTCTGCATTTACTGCTGGACCCTGAGTCAGCACCTAGGTTTTCTGAGCTGTCAGTTCCTCACTTGCAGGAGGAGTGTCCTGCAGCACTCCCTTTGCCGGGTTTCCACAGAATTCACTGTGATGGAACTTGTAAATCCAGGAACACAAGGCCTGGCTGAGTGTTCGCCACGCGGGGTGTCCTGCTCATGGGGTCTCCGTGCCAAGCCTTGGGTTCTGTCTCTCAGGTGCATTCTCTCATCCTCTTCACACAGCAACACCATGGGGTAGGAACTGTTGACAACCCCATTATAGAACCAGAAGGGAGGCCGGCAGAGCTGAGTCGCTGCCAACTGGCCTGGCGGAGTTGTGGTGAATACTGAGAGTTAATTTTCTTGCTCCTCCCACCAAATCCAGTGTCATCAAAGGCCAACCCAGGGTGTGGACTCAGGATGAAAAAGGGAGGAGGCAGGCACAGGTTGCCCCCAATGTGGGGGCATGCAGTTGTGCTTCAGGCTGTGTTGACACCCACCCAGGCTACAGCCGCCCCGGGGGGGCTCCTTGCCCGGGCCTGGCTGGCCCTATGCACGTGCCCTGGTGGCAGGGGCCTCTTCTGTGCAAGCAGCCTAGCGACCTGGGCTGTATTTGTTACCCTTGTACGGGAACTCAACTGGCTGGGTCTCCCACCCTGCCTCTTCCTTCTGTTGCTTTGCAAACCCAGAGCCCATCTGTTGTGCCTTAAAGATGGCTACACAAGGGGGCGATGGTATCTGTACTCGCCCGATATTATCCACGGGGGAGGTCAGCAGCCCCTTTGTTTCCCTCACTCAATGCCATGTCCCCAGGTGTATTTGGGGCTCCCAGCCTCTCCGGAGGAGCCTGGGCCTGGCAGCTGATACTGGCAAATGAGAGATCGAGACACAAGGAAATTCATATTTATGAGAGTCAGGCCAGGTTTCCCCGAGAGCATGTCCACGGGCCCGCAGTTCACACTGAGATGGTGTTCACGCTCCTGGCACTGGTCCCCGACCCTCCTGTGTGTGGGGCGAGGGCGGAAGCAGCTGCTGGGCTGGACATGAGACAACGTCCTGGGCTGCAGGCCAGCCCTGCCCAACTCTGCCCTAACAAATCAGCGCCCTTGGCCTCCCACAGGCTCCAAGCTCCTTGCGGGAAGCGTTTGTAAGGGGGGATGTGGACCCAGCTTTTCTGATACCAAGTCATCCCGAGTCACTTGCTAGCTCTTGGTCTCATTTTCCCCATCTATAAAATGGACATCAGGGCTTAACAGATGTTCACTGCCTTCCTCCTAGTCGAGCTTCCAGACTTGAGGCTTTGCTGGGGGTGCGTGGCTTCTGCTAGGACAGTCTCTTTTCCCCCAGGGAGCCTTAGCTGCCCTTCTCAATGGAGCAAGGCCAGGTGCTTAGGAATGTTCTTCATGGATTCCTGCTATCCCCCCCATTATGGGTTGAACTGTGTCCCCCAAAGAGGTAGATCAAAGTCCTAACCCTCATGAATACGTGAACGACCGGACTGGGAAAGAAGGTGTTTGCAGATGTGATCAAGTCAAATTCGAAGAAGTCATTAGGGTGCGCCCTACAATCTGCCACAGAGAGAAAGAGACACGGAGAGAAAGGGCCTTGTGATGACAAACGCAGAGGCTGGAGTGAGGCATTGATAAGCCAAGGAGTCCCAAGCGTTGCTGAGAAGGCCAGAGACCGGGACAGGGAAGGGACAGCGCTCCCTCACAGCTTCCAGAGCGCGCATGGCACTGCTGGCACCTTGGCTTGGAACCTGTGGCCTGCAGCGCTGGGAGACAAGGCATTTCTGCTGTGTTAAGCCACCCAGTCGGTGCTACTTTGCTATGGTAGCCCTAGGAAACTAACACAACCCCTTCCCAATGCCTCCCCCCCAACAAAAAAAGCCAGCATTGAGCAGAAATCCCTCTTCCTTCTATGAAGGTTTAACAGACACACTCCTCCCCCTGTAGAAATGAGCCCCTCCTTGGGCTCCCTGCCCCACACACATGTCCATTGTCACACCAGTAACCTCTTGCGCTGCTACCCCCACCCCAAACTTCTTAATGCCTCCACTGGACTGGAAGCTGTCGGAGGACACATCTTGGTCATTCGTGTGCCACAGCCTCTCACCTGGTGTCTTGCACAGAACTGGAGCTCAGTACTGAA
This sequence comes from Rhinolophus hipposideros, assembly GCF_964194185.1. NCBI lineage: Eukaryota > Metazoa > Chordata > Mammalia > Chiroptera > Rhinolophidae > Rhinolophus > Rhinolophus hipposideros. Next base: position 47,406,188 of record NC_138066.1, read on the forward strand.
TGAAGGGATAAACTAAAGGAATTCTGCTGTTTCTAGGGGCCTCTGTGACGATCCCTAGTGGTCCCCGACCCATCACGTCCCATTTTCACTGTGACTTCTCCACTCATAGGCTCAGCTTGCCCTCATGGCCCTAGAGCAACATACGCCAGCCTCTCTGCAGTGGAGCCTGCGCTCGGCTAATGGTGACTGACGACAACCCACATGGCAGGGAGCACACAGGCGGCAGGATTGGCAGGTTGGCAGCAGGCACTGGTGTGATGGATGGCCCTGCACGGCCATTTCCAATTCATTCCCCTGAAGCTGAGCCTTTCTGGGAAGGAGAGCAGCATGGCCCCTCCACTGCCCACTCCCGCCCGTGAGCACATTCTGATTCTTTCCCCGTGGTGTCCCCTCCTTCCCGGAACTGAAGATCCTGCCCTTCCCTGGTGATCAGGGCACGGTGGTGGATGGGGCGTTTAGCTTTCACAGGCTCCGGAAGAGGACAAGATGCTCCTTGTACTCCCCCTTTTCCTGCAGGGACACCCCCGTTCAGAGACAGTGATCTGGGCGTTGCACACTTACTGCTCTCTGGCCCATTCCCCTCAATCCCCAGCCAGGGTCCCACACCGCCAGGGCTCAGCCTCTGTCCATGGTTATGAGGACCAGGTGTCTCTGTGGTCTGCGTGTGACCCCTGAGCCCAGGTAGGCTGTCCTCTGGGACAGAGAGAAAAACTGGTGCTGCAAGTCATGAAGCGACTCCATCCCGGCTACACAGATGGCTACGCAGGTGGACACTGGCGTTTGAATACAGGGCTGTGTGTCTCCAAAGTCCACGCTCCTTCCACTGCAACAAGTGAAGAGGGTTGGAAAGGCAAGAAGCCCTCTCTGTCCTCACCCAGGCGTGAGTTTCAGGGATGCAGGGATGAGTTCTAGCTCCTACAGTAACACACTGTTTCCATGGACACGGGCTGGCTTAGGGTCACAGGGGAGAAGGCCAGGGTCGGGCGCCCAGCAGAGGCCAAACCATCACACACAGCACAGGGTTGGGGCTGTCAAGAAACCCACTTCCTCCAGGATCTGTGTGACACTGGGCAAACCAGGCTGGCTCTCAGGGCTTCAGTTGCCCTGTAGGTCATGACCAGATTCAACTCTGCCCATCCCTTCCCAGGGCTCCCGGGACAAAGTGAGAGCTGGCATTTGAGACAAGAAGCCAGGAGGTTAAGGGTCTTGTCACCAGCAGTATAAGACTCCCATGGGGAAGTGATACAAGGAGAGGGTGGGCTCCAGAAGCCGCCCTCCAAAGGCTAAGGCCAGGAGGGTCCTAGGACCTTTGCTTACCATCCAGCCGTACCTACGTGTGGGGAACAAGAGGGCCAGCGGGAGCTGTGGTTTGGCAAACCCAGCATGGGAAAGTAGAAGTTTCCAGGAAGGCTACAAGTTACTGGAAAGGACAATAAATTAATATAATAGGGCTGTTTGGCTGGTGACAAGGGATAAAACATGTGATCCAAAAAAGCCCCATGCGAGACTGTCAGAAGGATGAATGAGAAGGCAAGATGGAGTGAAGGAAAGAGCCGGAAAGGGGCTCCCGGAGTGGCAAGGAGTGGTGGACGGGCGACGGGGCCTCCTGACCTGACCTTCTCATCATGTCCTCTGCCTCTCCTCAACTCTCTCGGCTCCCCTTTCCCTCCACTCGACACACTCAGCATCGGGTCCAGAGGTTTCTCTCCAGCAGGCCCCTGCAGGGATCCCCCCTGTCCTAGACCTGGTTCCCTCTCTGATTTCACTGCCTCCTCCATCCACCTGCCCACAAAGCCTCCAACTCGCTCCTAGATTTTTGGTGCCCTTGACTCCTATCTCACACAGATGCTCTTGGTTCTCAGTCGTAAGTTGAGTATGCATTTCATTCATTCATTCACTCATTCGTTCACTCAAAGCTCAATTCCCTAATTCAGCAAATGCTTGTTGAGCACCTACTGTGTGCCAGGAGATCTCACAGTGAGCCAGAAAAAACAAACAAAGACAAACCTCTGCCCTTCAGTTGCTCACAGGCACACGGGGAGATGGATGAGCCCAATCGACGGTGGAATGAATGCACAATAGAGCGAATCCCATGATACCTCAGGCCGACAGTGCAGAGTCAGCCCTTCAGGCCTACGGGACCATCAGGGATGGTGGCTCCAGCAGCATTTTGAAGGAAGAGCAGGATGTGCAGAACGCAGACGGCTGTCAGGAAAACTCGCAGGTGGCGGGTACCATTTATGGGAAAGCCAGGAATCGTGAGAACAGCAGTTGCTGGGAACGTTGGCCATTTCAGCACAGTGGGCTAGAGGATGTAAGGGTGGTGGGCGGCGAGGCGGGAGGACAGGAGGCTGGTGGCACGCAGACACAAGCTCACCTGTGCAGGATGAGCTTGGACTCGAGCCCGGGCTCCTTCAATTAGGAGTTGCATGACCTTGGGCAAATCACTTGACTCTTTTGAGCTGGCTTCCTCATTTGAGGAGAATGAGGTGAGAGGACACCAGCACCTGCCTCATAGATCCGTGGCAAGAAATAATCGAGAAAATGCAGAGTTATCTCCTAGCACAGTTTCTGCTCTTTGAATGAATGAATGAATGATGAGTGTCTGTGTCTCAGGGAACAGAGGGCTTATCAATTGTGTTAGGAGTTTGGATGTCTTCCTGAGGGTGGTGGAGAGAAACTACAGATCTGAGTGTGTGTGTGTGTGTGTGTGTGTGTGTGTGTGTGTGTGTCTGCACTGGGGGCTTGTTTGGGTGCTAGGATCAACCCAAACTCCCTCTGCAGCCTCTCCCAGTTCTAGTGTATTTTGTTCCCCAGGAGGAGAGTCAAACTCAGTTTGGGGAGAAGATGGACAACTTGCAGATGGTCTTGAATGAACCTTGGTGAGGACAGAATGAAGGAGCTTCAACTTCAAGGTCACGATTCATCTCGTCTACCTTTCCTGGTTAGTGAGCATTAATTATGGGCTGGGGCCTGGAATACAAAGAGGCGGAGAAAAGGCCCTACCCGGAGGCCCTGCAAGCTGGCAGGAGAGATAGGATTCACAGGGAAGGGATGACTAACGATGAGAGGAACCAGGAGCAGAGCTAACTGCATACGTGGGAAACAGGTACAATGGGCACTGGGGACAGACGGGCCGCCGCAGGTGGGGCGGGCAGTCAGGGAGCTGGGTGGAAGGAGGAGGCATTGTGTGTGAGCCATGCACTTGTTGACAATGGCCCTGAGCTGTCAGCTCTGCACCGCTGCCATGCGATACCCGGGGCACAGTGGGGAGCGAGACGATGCCCGTCTTGGAGCTCATGGAACGTAGAGTCTACCAAGAAATGCAGGTGTTAAACAAAGGACTGCGAGAGTGAAGGTGCTGAGAAAGCAAGGTGGAGAAGGCGGTGGGAACACACAACATAGAAAGGAGAGACGGCCCCAAAGGGTGACACAAAAGCCAAGACTGAAGCCAGGCAAGAAGGAGAACAGGTGCACCAGGCAGAGAGGGAAGAGAGGGTTAGAGAGTTGGTGCGGGGCAACCGGCAGCCTGGCCCATTCACATCAGGCTTAGAACTGGAGGGGGACCCTGTGGCGGGCGCTTCAATGGCGAGAACAGGAAAGGGAGATGGAGCAGGAGAACGCATGGCACGACACTGGCTGCAGAAGTGAGCAGTCCAGGATCGGGGGCTTTCTCCCAAGGGCAGCAGGGAGCCATCGACAGGTCATGGCCCGCTGGCAGTGTGGCTGGAAGGCGGTAGGAGCGGATGCCCAGAGTCCAGGCGGGGGCTGCTGGTTAAGAGACGATCCCCAGGGAGAATTACCTCCTTTGGGGGGATTTCACTTTCTTTTCAGCATTATGGGGAAAATATTTCCCTATCCAGAGAGAGAGAGAGGACGCTGTGGACAGAGGAGGTGGTTTAGCTTGGACCCTGGTGGTGGCAGTGTGGGTGGAGAGAAGGACAGGACTTGGAGCTATTTCAGAGGTAGAATGGAGAAGGTGGCTTGTTCGATTGGAGGTGGGGCTTGTCGGAGGGAGTGGGTCAGCGGCGGTGATGGTGCCAGTTCCTGAGACCCAAAGGCCGGGAGCAGGAGCTGGTTTGGGGAAAAGACCCTGCCTGAGTCCAGTTACGGGCATGTTGTGGGCTGTTGGACATGCAGATGGAATGCCCAGGTAGACATCCAGGTCTGGCACCCGGGCCTGGGGAACGAGTGCGCAACCATCGGTTAGCACGCAGCAGCGAGACAGAGGAGATACATGAGGCAGGAGTCTGGAGGCCTTTAGGGAACATCCCCCACGTCTCATGGGGTCTTTACCCATCCTGGGTCCCGGGACCCACTTCACAGTCCGTGCACACACCGCGAAAGAGCTAATGCGTATCAAGTGTTTGCATCGCCAGGTGGTCCCAGGTGCTTTAGACGCAGGCACATCTCACCAAAGCTGCATGACAACCCTTCAAGGTCACCGCTGTCCCTCTAACAGATGGGGAAGCAGCAGAGCAGTGAGATTGGGGATCTGCCCAAGATCACATGGGAATAAGCAGCAGAGGAGGGATTCACACCCATGTCTGGCCGAGGTTCTTGTCCCAAGGAGACCTATCACCTCGTTAAGACCCTGGGGACAGGGACGGCTGCCTGAACTGTGTTCTTGTAAGACAGTTGGAGACGCAGGAGGGTACCCTTGAGCACCAGCCCTCACAGAGGGCAGCTCCCCAGAAGCCCCCTGGCTATGGGCACATACCCCAACGTCTCACTGCTCCAGGAGAGGCCACAGGGACGGGCAGAAGAGCGGGGAGGGCAGGGGCCTCTCCGTCCCCCTCCCCTGCAGTTTTCTTCCTTCTCCCCCTGTGGCTGTGTCCGCTTGTCCTCCATCCATCTTGGACACCGCAGAGCTGCCATCCGCAATGGCAGATCAGTCTCTCAGTGGCTCACCCACTCACACTACATTTATCTCCTCAAGGTCAAAGCTTTTATTTCGGGGTGAGAGAAGAGTCCCTCTGGCCATGCCCAGGCCCAGATAACTTATGGACCAATCAGTGCACCCATTCACCTTGGCATCAAGGCACCCATGCCGGTGGAGGGAGCTGGAGGAGCAGGCCTCTCCCCTGCACCTCTGCCTCCATCGGGGTCCCTGAACTCTCCCCAACTCCCGCAGCTCCCTAGGGTGGCTTGCATGGGCTTTTCTTATTGCTCTTTCTTTCCTGAGTCTTTTTAGACAATTCTGGCCACTTGAACCCCCTGTAAATATCTCCTTATGGGGACTTATCTTTCCTTTCAGTCATAGGGAGAAAATATTTCCCTGTCCAGAAGAAAGATGTTTCTGGAGAGAGAGGAGGTGGTCTGGCCTGTAGCAAGAAGCACCTATGGGCCGGCACCAGGGGTGAGGATGGAGGCAGCTGAGGTTAGCAGACAGAGACTGGGCTGGACCCGGAAAGGTTCCCTTTGGGCCTGCCTGCACCGCTGTGAGTTGGAGGGCTTTGGAAATTTCATTCCACCCTCTGTGCCTCAATTTTCGTGTCTGAAGATGGAGGCAGCAATGGCAAAATGAAGAGTGGTGTGATAATTCAACACAACAGCCTTGGGAGCTGGCCTAGAGGAAGGCTTCCAACGAGTGACAGCCAAGTCAGGTTGGTAAACTGGGTTGAACAGTGTCCCCCCCCCAAAATCTATGTCCACCCAGAACCTCAGAATGTGACCTTCATTTGGAAACAGGGTCTTTGCACATGTCATCGGTTAAGGTGAGGTCGTACTACATTAGGGTGGGTCTTAAATCCAACGACTGGTGTCCTCCTATGACCGTGTTAAGACACCGAGAAACCAACACGAGGAAAAAGGTCACGTGAAGACAGAGCAGAGGTTGCAGGACTGCTGGCAGCCACAGAAGCCAGGAGGGAGGCATGGGACGGATTCTCCCTCAGAACTTCCAGAAGGAACTAACCTTGTCGACAACTTGATTTTGGATGTCTAGCTCCAGAACTGTGAGAGAATAAATCTCTGTGGTTTTAAGCCAGCCAATTTGTGGTACTCTGTTCGGGCAGCCCTAAGAAACGAATACAGTTGGGAATAAGGTAGTAGGAGAGGTGTTTCCTTAACACTGGCCCCATTCCTCTCTGCCCCCTGAGGGGGTGTGAGGTTCTGAGTGGGAACAAACACTACCCTTCCACTGTCTCACAGTCTAGGTTGGACCAACACATGGAGAGGGGAGGAGCAAGTTTCTTTATGCTTTGCCTCAATTTCTTGTTTCGTCTCTGGTGTCCAGATTCTTCTCTCTAGGATCCGTGGAATACCAGCAACCTTACCAATAGGTAGAGGGCTGCAAGCTTCGGCGGGGTCTGGTCAGGGGGAGGGCTGTTGGTTGGATGGGATTAATGACGTAAAAATGGCACCATCATTTGCCCAGCTTTCACTTGGTCTCACATCTTCCTTTCACCGACCGTCCTCTAACCTCTTCCTCATTGGAGTCTTAACAAATGTCACGGTACCATATTACCTTTCAGAAGGGAACCGTTCTGGGGCAAGTGCTAGCAGGAACACTATACCCCCTGTGGTCCCCAGCAAAGCTTCTAGCCATGGGAAAACCCCATCTGTCTTCTCTGATGAGGGCTGTCAAGTTCCTCCTCATCACTGACCCCACGGAAGCAGGGAGAAAGAGGAGATACATGAGGCAGGGAGTCTGGAGGCCTTTAGAGAACATCTCCCACGTCTCATGGGGTCTTTACCCGTCTCTCTGGTTGGACCTCTCTGGGGTGTCCGGCCACACCGATCACTTCTTCCCTGAAACTCTCTGCACCTGGCTGTCCGTCGTCTTCTCCTGGTCCATTTCTTACTTCCCCGCTTCCCTGGCTTGCTCGTCTTCCTTCTCAGCCTCTGAAATGTTGGTGTTTCCAGGTTTCTGTTCTGATCCTTCTCACGGCCACCATTTTCCCTTGGTGAGAGTTTCCATTTTTCTTTTTTGGTATTAGCTATAGCTTGGATGCTGGTCTCTCTCAGATCTTTAACTCTGATCGCTTGCCGGAGTGAATCAACTGCATTTTGATGACCTCTGGGCTCAAAGGTTTAAAAATATCCAAAGCTGAACTCAGGTCTCTGCATTCTTGTCAAGTTTCCCCAATTCTCTAGTTCAGTTTACAGTATTGTTTGCCCAGGCACCCGAGACACAAATAAGGGCGGACATCTTTGCTTTCTTCTCCTCCCCATCCCCACATCCCATCACCCACCTAAATATTCCTCAAACCAGTAAGCTACCCCTGCCCCCTCTCCTTTCATCTCTGATCTAGAGTTCATTTGCCAAAGCCTCACTGGCCTCCTGCACAGCAGTCGTTAGTTTGATCTACGCAATTAAAGGGATTTCTAACCATTTGCTTCCTGTTTAGTTTCCTTCCATGGCACCCATTGCATATAGGATAAAATACACCTTAACGAGGAATACAACGCCCTTTTTATCATTGAACCAGACACAGCATGGGTGTTCTTGAAATATTGGTTAAATGGAAGAACTTGACAGCTTGTGATTTCCTACCCAGCCACACAGCCTTACCCTGGGTCTTTGCTCTTGTCAACCCACTGCCTGACTCCCATCCGCCAGCGTCCCCGGGCACTGCTGTCCCAGCCCCACAGCGGGTGAGGTGCACAGGTCCATCTCCACATTATAACCTCCATCGTGTTGCATTATAATGATCGCATCATGCATTCTTCTCTCTCTCTAGACTAGTTGTTCTCAACCAAGGATGACTGTGCCCCCCACCCCACTCCAGGCAACGTTCTAGAGATATTGTTGGTTGTCCTAACTGTGGGGCAGAGGGAGCTATTAGCATCTAGAGGATGGAGGTCGGGAATGCTGTGGTACATCCTACAAGGCACAGGACAGCCCCCCACGACAAAGAATGAGCCGGCTCGAAATGTCGATGGTGCCAAGGTGCAGAAACCCTGGCCCAGGCTCGAGCAGCGTCACCATCTATCTGTCCCCATGCTCTGGTGCCTGCCTGGGAGTCTAGTGAGGATCTCCATGAGGTCTCAACGGGAGGCCTGCACCACCAAGAAAGCCTGCCGACTGTCTCCCAGCCCCCAGAATCAGGTGATGGGGATGGAGGCAGCTGAGGGCACCGTCCTTCAGAGAGAAGCCACTTCCTCCAGGAGCCAGGGTGGAAGAGACCAATTTCGCTAACAAGTTGCCAGGGCTGTGATAACATTGCCAGACAATGAAATCGCCCTTCTTACCCATGCTGACTGCCAGGCTGATAAGACAACAAGCCCGTTAATTAGGCCTGTAATGGCAGCTGCAGAGGGGACAGTTTCTCCAAGGAAAGAGGGGGCTAAGGGCTGTCCCCTTCCAGAGAGGGAGGAAGGCTGCCTCTCACCCCTGCTGCAGCTCCGGAGGCTTAGATGGTTTGTTGTTGGTCCCAGGCTTCCCAAGGGCAGGGGACAGACCAGTTAACTCTCTTCTGGCCTCAGCACAGCATTTGCCCAGACAGGGACTAACAAAGGCATTTAATAAACAGGAGTAGGAACATCAAAGGGCCTCTCTCCCCTTTCAGGTTCTGTGTCTCTGATCCTTCCTGCCATCTCGCTCGATGCCCAGTCTTGCTCTCCCCTCTCAGAGCTGCTCCCTCCAGCCTGCCAGGGAGCCCTCGTGCCACAGCGGGACTGGGGCAGAGCAGCGCTCAGCCAAGCAAGGTGCAGGGTAGCCCTCCCACTGTGTCCCCTTCAGTTGGTAGTGCTACTGGGGTGTGCCATCCCCACCCAGTCCCTCGGCCTCCCTGGTCGCGCAGCCCCGGACACAGGCAGGCATGGAGCCAGGACCTGCGTGGGCCCCAAGGGCTGACTTGTGCCCACTGGCGTGGAGGCTTGGCCTGGCTTCAGAGGCCAGCTGCCCAGCCTGGAAGGATGACATCGCAGAGCAGGTGAGCACAGCTGGCAGTCTACTTGTCAATGGGCAGTGGCCAGCGACATAGGTGTGTGTTCCCAGCACGACCATAACCAGTCTAGAAACCCCAAGTCCCTGGACACAGGCCCCGAGGCCCTCCAGGGGACACGGGCTAGCTGTGGATCAACACTTGTCACATCCACGGGGAGCTCCCCTCCACTGACAAAACTCCCTTTGCAAGAGGGTCTGTGCTGCCACTTGGGCTCCCCCAGCTACAGAAGCACCAGAGCCACAGGCTCACCCTCCCTCCCGGGCACCAGCAGGCACTGCAGACCCCACTGGGACACCTGTCTGTCACCAGCAGGCCCCTCGGGTCCCACCGCCAGCCTGCCTCCCAGCTCCTTCAAGGAAGTGCCTCTCTTTGAGATTCTGCCCCTGAAGATGGGTCATTTTTGCTAATGCCTTTTCTCCCCCATCTGTTGTGATTGTTTACACTCCACTTGCTAATTAGAGACTAATTAGCTGGTGCTGAAATTCATCACTTTCCAAACACAACACGGCAGCAGGAAGAACCTATGCGGGCAACATCTGCACCTCCGCTCGGAGCCAAGGCGCCATTCTGCTCCCTCCCCGCCCCCCGCCTCCTCCTGCCTCCCTCCTTCTGCACCGCCTCTTCTCCCTCCTCCTTCCTCCTTTTCCAGGAAGCCCCCAGAGGGCCTGGGGGCATCGGCTCTTTTATTCAGTATTGCCAGTACAGTGTGGCACAGAGCTCATGGTGAAGACGATCAATTCTCATTGAATGAGGGAATGCATGAATGAATGCATGAATGAATGAATGAATGAATACCAAGGAGTTGATGCCACCAGGTGTTTTGTTGGGGGAGGGGGAACTAACTCACAGGCACCCATGACTTGGTGGAGGGTGACCCTGGACGGTGCAGGCAGTTTGGATGAGACGATCCAGGCCAGAGCCCAGACCTCTGGGAGGCCTTTGGGGTACTGCGAGGGGTGCAGGGGCAGAGTTGGGTGGAGGAAGGAAGGAAAGACATGAAGGAGAAAGAAAGAATATTAAGTCACAAAGGGAGAGGCAGAAAGACACCCAGAGGCACAGAGCGTGGGAGAGAGCACAGAGGCGGGGCAGTGGGGTGCTGGCCGGGTGAGGAGGTGTGATTGCATCTGAGAGAAATCTCTGTGGCCCATGAGGCGGCCTGGATTGAAACCATCCATTTGCATGACAGCCGGGAGTGGAGGTGGCCTGGGCCCTGACCTCGCTTCCTCTCATCTCAGAGAAAGTGGCTGATATTACCCAAAGTGCCCTTCTTCTAATTAGGCTGTGAGCAGCGGGCCAAGGGGCCAGCCCATGGAATCTTTCGCATCTTCGGCCTCCCTGGGGGATACTCTCTGAGATCAGCTGGTTGCTAGCCAGGGCCTCAGAAGCCCACGAGGACACCAGCCTGAGCCTCTGAGAGGTAGGGTCTCCAGCCCTGGCCTGGGTTTGAGGATGAGCTGGGCCGGCTCCAAGGAAGCTCCCAGGACAGCCTGGAATCTGGAAAGAGTGGAACCTCATCTCTACCCATCTCCTGGTGACTCCCCCAGAGACAATGTTAACCCCTACAGCCCTGGCTAGGAAAGCAAAGGTCACTTCGACTCAAAGTCCTCATCCGTGAGTAATGAAAACATTAGCTTTGTCTGCATTTGTGTATAGGTTGTATGCATGTCTCACTTGGACCTTCTTTGAGAGTAGGATTATGGAAGACACGACAACCTGGGTCTAACTCACCCCCAACCATGACCCAACACTTTCTTTCTGTGTGGCTTAGGATTCGATGCATGTCTCTTCTGAGCTTGTTTACCCATCTGTAAAATGGGCATGCCAACATCTCCCTCATGGGGTTGCTATTAGGACAAATGAGATGATGGTTTCCTCCTTTTAGCGCCGTGCCTGGTACTCCACATGTCCTTGAAATGAATGGCGGGTGGGGCATTCTGCACGCTGGATTCCTCCCGAGAACACAGACCATCTCCTTCTCCCCCACCTTCCCCTGCATCCAGTAGCAAACTGGTGAATGTGTGTAACAACCCTCTCGCCAGGAAAAACAAAAACATCCTGATGTGCAGCGTTTGCCAATGGAAATGGCCATGGCATAACTTCTTCAGCATGGCCAATTTCAAGATATCAATGGGACATCACGGAACGTGGATTGCGAAGAGATGCTGGACGAGCCCCGGCTCTAGCAGACGACCGCCTGCATGTCACCAACATAGGATTGTGGAGCAGAAATCTATCAGTGGGTACGACGGAAGCCTGGGTCAGGCCGACGGAACCCAACACAAAGCTGCTTTGACCACAGGTAGTCACTGCCCAGGAGGAGACTTGCCCCTATGTGGGCATGGAAGGTGGGCAGGAGGCAAGGGCATCTGGGGTGACATACACCCTCCGTGAGGACCAAGCCCACCCACCAGACACACCCTTTCTTCCTGGTTCCTCCCTTTCCCTCATACCTATCCTGACACCTGGTTCACTGTAACACCTTTTCAACTCTTAGCATGTTCCAGGTGCTCTGCCTACCTGGCAAACAGGCCCCACCCCTGTCCTACGGTTTATGGACCGGAGCAGTGGGTCTCACGTGTGAGGTTATTCGAATCCCAAGGGCTTAGTAGGACAAAGATATGCTGGCCCCCCCAGTGTCGGATTTAGGGGGTAGGTTTTGCATATCTAGCCAGTTCTCAAGCGAGGTGGCCACCACTGGTCCAGGAGGCTGAGATAGAGGGAGAGCCAGATAAGCAAACAGACAATTGCCACGCAGGGAAGGTAAGTAGAGCTGGGTTGGGGAGGACTCAGGAATTATTGAGTTCAGAGGTTCTTTCCCAAACCCACAAAAAGCTACAACTCCGTTCCTTGCTTGCCTTCCACTCCCAACCCTCCCCAATCTAATTAAGAGAAAATCACCAGCCTTGGGTGATATCAGTTGCCATCTCCCACCTCTCTTCCCCTCACACTTTCCAAGACCCCAGGCTGTGCCACCTGGCCACCTCCCAACTCTCTCTGCAACAGGGTTAGAAGTGACAATGCCTTTTCAGGTAAAGGCACAGCGGACCAGGCAGGCCACAGAGAGAAGCCGAGGCCGCCGCTCCCCCAAGCTAATGAGGGGTCATGAAATTATTCATCACTTCCCCCCTCCTTCCTCCCTTCCCAGGCCCACAAGGGGTCCCTTTCCTGGGCAAACAGTGGAGACGCAGCTGCACAGAGACAGTTTCCACCTCCCACTTCCTGCCCATGTTGGGAGCCAGTGACAAGGGGACATTGGGGCCTCTTTTAAGTTGGGAAGTTATGAACAGGATAGGGAGCAGGGACCAGCCCCCTTCTCTCTGTGGTCCCCACCGCCCCCTACTTGCTGACATTCTAGTCTCCCAGCCTCCTAAGTAACTAACCCCCCCAAATGGGATCAAGTCCCTGTACTTTACTTACATATTGGGGCCAGGGGCCAGGGACAACTTCCTGTCACTAGCTTGGAGGGCAGCTGGGGTGGGCAGGTAGGGTGAACTCTGGGGTGCAGGAGCACTGGCTCACCCTGAGGCTCCGGGCACAGCAAGGGCGGATCTGAGAAACCTGATGACTTGATTCAGCCGCTTGGAATAACGATGCGTGTGCATGCGTGTGTGTACCCGTGTGCGTGCACACGCGTGTGGGCGCTCCGTTAATACTCAGCCACAGATATTAATCCCTTCTTATGCAAAGAGACGATGGATCGTAAGCCCTGAGAAATCAAACTGAAACGCAGCCAGCCTCTGCCCCGCTCCCCTGGCCCCCGCCAAATGGCCACGTCTGTTAAGGAGGGAGATACACGAGAGGCCATTAAAGCAGATTTTCAATCTGTCGATGTTGCTCTGGGGCCTTCAGAACTCGAGTTGCCCCCAACCCCCTCCGCCCCAACTCCTGCCTGGTCCACCTTCCATTCCCACCCCCATGCTTTTATCTCCCAAAGTTGGGTCTATTGACCCGACTCATAAGGGCTCCTTTTATCTGCTCCAGATCTGATAATGGAGAGGCCAGGGGAGGGGAAGAGAAGGGGACTGCAGGTCGGCCATGTGGCCTGGAGGCTGGGAGAGAAAGGGAGCCTTTACATTTTGGGGGGAGCTTTCCCCCAGCAGACTGAGGTGTAGGCAGGTGGACATGGGCCCAGCTGGGGCAGGGGAAGGGAAGAAGACCAGAAATCCAACCAAGGTAGACGAACGCCCTGTTTAACCATGCAGGTTGGGTGATTTCATTCCCATAAGACAAGAGGATGAACAGGTAACATGCCCTAAGGGCTGGTACCTGGCAGACTAAGATTTGTGGCAGACTAAAATTTGTGACACCCACTCCCTCCCCAGATGGTGGTTTCACTGCACTGGGCCTAGCAAGATGGGGTCAGTGAATATTTGGGGTTACAGCACAGACTCAGAAGCCAGAAGGACTGGTCTCAAGCATGACTGCCCATTTTACAGATGGAGATACTGAGGCACAGAGAGGTTAAGCAACTTCCCAAAGTCACACAGCATCAGTAGACCAGTCTGTCTGGCTCCTGAGTTGTAACCCCTACAGCAGGCTCCCTGCATTTACTTGTACTCCCAATTCTTTCACTCTCCATCTCTCTGCCTCTTTTTAAAGGGGTCACCTAGGGCCTTCTGCCAGAAACTCATTATGTGATGCTGGGGCCTTGGGGCCTTAAAGCAGGATTCTGGTTTTAAAATGTGCAAGGATAGCTTTTCCAACAAATATATTAAGAAGTAAAGGTGCATCGGTGACATTTGAAAAGATGGCTAACTGAGCAAACCTTCTCTTGGCTTCTAATGAATAGTGTCAAACAAGGTCCTGTTCATGAACATCCAGCCTGAGCCCGGCCCCCAGGGGTGTTCAGGGAGAGGCTGCTCCTGAGAAATACCATGATTCCTTTGAAAGGACCAAACTCTGCTACCCTGAGATGTAGAAGAGGCGAAGGAGGACAGGAAGGCACATTTATTGGGCACCCACTGTATGCTATGGGTGTCTCTTTTCAAATGCAAACAGCTGGGCGGATTTTGGCCGGGGTGTCCCCATTTTCTGGATGGGGAACCGACCAGTTAGGAGCAGAGTGGGTCTGGACACCAGGTCTCCAGACTCCCGCATCCAGGGGTTAGGGGTCACCCCATCTCTATTCTAACCTTCAGGGGATTTAGTTTCTCATCCATCAGTTGCCATTCTGGTTGTCTCTGCATATGCCACGAGTGTTATCTGGAGTAAAGCGACCCCTCCCAAGAGGAAGGTGGCAGGTGACCTCAGAGGGCCAGAGAGAGGACAGAGGGGGGTGGCCCCTCTGTCCATGCTTCCTTGCCTCAGTTGCTCTGCGGCCTCCAGCCCCAAGAAAAGAGGAAGCTGCGTCTGCCCCCTCCCCGCCAAATCTCCCAAAGAACTAAAGAGAGGCTTTGGGGACACTTCCTTGTCGCTTGAAATCTGTTTGGCCATCACTCACCGGACAGTCTGAGCAGGCCCCTTAAAGAGGAAAAACAACTGTGAGTGGGAGAGTGAGAAATCATTCGTTTGTCATCAAAGGGAAGTGAAGTCTGTGAGGGAGGCAGCCCAGGAGGGCCCGGCTGGGTCAGCGGGAAGGGAAAGATTAAACACTCAGCCTTGCATCAACCCGGCTCTGCTGCACGCAGCCAGACCTGGAAGACGCTGGCGGGAGAAGGTGGGGTGGGGGGGACACGGAGAGGCCGGTAGGGAGGAGAGAGCAGGAGCTGGGATCTGGGGCGATGCAGAAAGCATAGGTGGGTCTCGGGCCCAGGGCCCCTTTGGTGAAAACAAGCAACACAGCACCAGGGTTACAAAGCTTGGGTGGGAGCAGGAGATCCTGTTATGGGTTGAATTGTGTCTCCCCCAAAAGATATATTAAAAGCCTCCCCTTTGGTACCTGTGAATGTTGACCTCATTTACAAGTAGAGTTTTTGCAGACATAACCAAATTAAAGAGCGATCATTAAGGTGGGTTCTCATCCGTTATGACTGGGGTCCTTATAGGAGGGACATTTGGCTGCAGACACACAGGAAGAACACTATGTGACAACAGAGGCAGAGACTGCGCTGACGCAGCTGCAGGCCAAGGAACACCACAGACTGACCAGAAGCTTGCAAGGGGCAGAGCGGGATTCTACCCGGATCGCAGAGGGAGCCCGGCCGCCAGCCTGAATGCAGACTTCCGGCCTTCAGAACTGGGAGACGGTATGTCCCCGTTGTTCCCAGTGGTTTTGAGCCACCCGGCTGGATTACAGCAGCCCCAGGAAATCAGACAAGTCCCAAGAGTGTATTCTGCTCCCAACTTGATTTCTCCAATAAACTCCACACCTGTACTCCCTATAGTCTTCTGTCTGGGGAGGGGTGCCACCATCTACGCGGGGGTCTCAGGCCCAAACCTAGGAGGTGGCCTTCCTCCTCTGTTTCCTTCAGCCTCACAGCCAATCAATGGACAGTTTTTACGGTCACTCCTACCAAACAGATGCCAGACTCCACCCACTTCTCTGGCCCCACGGCTCGTCAATCTCCTGCCTGCTCTCCCTGCCTCCACTCAGTGCCCCCGTCACACAGCAACCAGGGGATCCATTTCGAGATGTAAACGAGCCCAGTCCGCTCCCATGTTGGACATCATCCAGTTCCCATGTGATCCCGCAATTCCACGTCTAGCTATGTACCCCAAAGAACTGACAGCAGGGTCTCTGAGATATGTGTGCACCACGTTCACAGCAGCACTATTCACAATAGCCAAGAGGTGGAAGCCACCCACGTGTCCACTGATGGAGGGTGAATAAACATGATGTGGTCTGTCCATATACTGGGATAACAGCGGGCCTTAAAAAGGAAGGAAATTCTGACGCACGCATGAGCCTTGACATTATGCTGAGTGAAATACACCAGATACAAAAAGACAAATACTGTGTGACTCCAGTTATATGAGGTCCCTAGAGTGGTTCCATTCATAGAGACAGAAAGTAGAGGGATGGCTGCCAGGGGCTGGGGGGAAGGAGACATGAGGAGTTAGTGTTTCAGGGGGACAGAGTTGCAGTTTGGGAACATGAAAAAGTCCCGGAGATGGATGGTGGAGGTGGTTGCACAACATGAATGTGCTTCTAACCATTTTAAGCGCAAAATGGTTAACAATGGTAATTTAATGTTATGCATATTTTTACCACAATAACAAAGTTTTCGTTTTTTTTAACCATATTTCCATGGCTCCCCACTGGCCTTTGTCCTGTGGTCTGAGAGCCCCTATGTGGTCTGGGTCCCAGCAGCCTCTGTGACTCCTCGAGCTCTGGGTGGCCCCTTTCAGCCCTTCCAACAAGCCACACTTACCCCCCACTTTGCATTTGGACTTCCCTCCACCCGGGCCACTCTGCCAGCTCAGTTCCAATGGCACCTCCCTGGCCTGCCAGGCTTAAGTGGGTCCCCATCTGTGCCCCGGGGACACTCTCTCACCTCACCCTGGTTTATCACCTCTGAGCAGTTGTTACTACCTGAACCTGTCTTGCTCCCGGTTCCCTGGTCTGTCACTTCTGCCTGGACCTGGGGGCCGGGACACATCTGTGTGTTCACAGCTGCTTCCCAGGTACAAAGAAGGTGCCCAACAAACAAAGGAGCGAATGGTGAAGCACCCCACTGAAGGAAGGAGGGTGGCCGTGGCAGCAGACATGTCCCAGGTGATTGAAATACAGCAACGGAAGAAGCTTGAGGAAGTTTCTAGGCGATTTCTCTGGCACTGGAGAGAACTCTGAGTAAGCCCTTCAGAACTCCTGGTGGGCAGGCCTAGAGGATGACAGACACGGCCCTGTGCTGCCCCACGCGGGGACACCCACACCGTCCAACTAACGCACGCCTGCAGCAGGCCGGGCCCCTGCAGGGGCCTTCACGTGGTTTTCCCATTTAGCCCCCATACAAAACTGAGGCTCCGATGAAATGAGGCTCAGAGAGGTTAGGTCACTCGCTCAGCAAGAACTCTTGATAAGCAGCAGCCAAAATGGGGTTCAGCCTTGGTCTGTGGAATTGGGGGGTTCCCGCTCTTAACCACCAGGCGACCCTGCCACCTCCCCTCACTCCACGGTTGGGGACTCAACGAGACACGACAGACACAGAGAAGCAAGGTTTGGGGAGACATCACTGTGTCTGCGTCAAACAGGTTAAGCTTAGACAGAAAATCGAGAAAGCTCTCAGTCAGCCTGACAGAAGGGAGTATTATTAGGTGGTGGTGGTGGTGATGGCTGTTCATGAACCTTTTATTTTAGGATAGACCCTAAACAAGCGATAAAAATAGTTCAGACAGTCCCCACATGCCCCGCAGCCAGCTCTCTGTTGTGAACACCTGACAGTCCTATCGGGCATTTGTCGCAACCAAGAAATCCGCCTTGCTGCGTTCCTCCTAAGTAAGCTGGCTCATCCGTTCAGATTCTTTGTAGCTTTTCCCTGACATCCTGTTCTGTTCCACGAGCCCCACCAGGATTCCACATTACGTTCAATCGTCACGTCTCCTTAGGCTCCCAGACTGTGAGACTTCCTTGTTTGTGATGATCTCATAGTTTTGATGATCTCAGGTGTTTTTGTAGAATGTCTCTCAACTACGGTTGCTTGGTTACTCTTAATCCTTAAAGACCAGTGGGAAGGGACACTTCACGCCCTCCACACACTGAATAAACGCACCTTGTGTCACTTCAATTCCTCCGGCTGTAATGATACTATTGTAGCTTCAATAGGCTTTACTTTTGTCATCTCTCTGAGGTGCCTAACAGAATATGGTACCAGCCATGACATTTACGGTAACACCCATTTTAGAAACAAGGGCATGGAAGCCAGCAGAGAAGTTAAGCTTGAAGACACCCATTAGGCCATCAGAGTCCCAGACTTGCGTCTCCCAGGCCAGTGTTGTTCCCTCTGCCTCTGCTCCCTGAGCCTTCAGCCTGCTCCTCCAGTTAGGCTCTGTCTTGGAGGCAGACGAGGGATAGTGAGAGGTAAGTCAGTGGTCCAGCGTCTTCACTGGAGCAGAAGCAAGGGCCACGCTCTTAGAGTCTCCCCGGCCCAGCCAGAGATGGAGATGCCAAGTTACTACCAGCTTACGTCCCAGCTTCCCCACCCTGCAACCCCCAGGGTCTGGAGGTGGTGGGCTGCAGTGTGTGCAGAAGGCTGACCAAGAGCTTGTGTCCTTCTGAAAGGGAATGTCACCAAACCCTAGCTCTCTCTGGCACAGATAATCACCAAACTGCAGAGGACACCAGGAGGACCAAAGTAAGCTTTGTGTACCTAGAAAATTCAGGGCCTCTTGAATACTTCACCCCCATCACCTTAAGGCATCCTCACCTCCATCTCAGCAGGGCAATGCTGCTTTATTCCCATTTCACAGCTGAGGAGACTGAGGCCTGTGGAGAGGCCTGGTCACCTGTCCATAGGCAACTTCACGGCCGAGTTCAAGGCCAGAGCTCGCCCCATCCTCCCTGTCTTTCCCTGCTGTCTTTGTATTTCTCCTGGCGTATTTACCTTCCTGATTTAGTCTGCTTTTGTTTGGTTTGATACAAAAATGAGTTTGCCTAGAATGCACAGCAGCAGAAAGGAGGCGGCACCGGGAGGACCAGCGCTGAATGGCAGGAAGAGCAGACGTTGAATTCAAACCACTCTGTCACGAATGGAATCCACCCACGGAAAATTCTGGATGCATTCAGATGACAGTGTAAGATCCTAGTCAATCGGGCTCATGGGTCTTAGACTCTGAGTCTGGGCTGCAAGTCCTGGCCTGCTCTTGACCTTGTGCCCTAAGGACAGCCCCTAATCCCTAAGGACAGCCCCTAATTCCTCTGAGCTTTAACTTCTTCTGCTGATAAATGGTGATAGGAGTACCTCTTCTACAAGGGTCGTGCGACTGTGAAGTACCGGGTGCAAACTGCCAAGTGCCACGCAATGGGAGGTTGTATGTTTGGATTCTCCGCTCCCAGAAACCTCTGAAGTGCCCAGGACCCACGGGCCCCCTCACGGTGGAGGGCGCGAGCTGCCCCAGACCATCACAGAGTTTACAACAGGGGCCGGCAGGTAGCAGGTGCTTCCTCTATTGGATGGATGGAGATAGGGATGGACAGGTGTGTGGGTGGATGGACGGACAAGCGAATGGACGGACAGACAAATACGTGGATGGACAGATGTATGTGTGTATGATGGATGGGTGGAGGGATGACGTAAGCAAAAATGAACAGATGGAAGAATGGATGGAAGGTTGGATGGTGGGAATAACTAGCTGTCCCAGAATCATGTCACATCCTGGCAAGAATCATGCCAAGAATCACCTCAGAGATCACCTAACCCAATCCCTTCACTTCACAGGTAGAAAACAGACTCAGGGAGCGGAGACGGCTCACCGGAGACCTTTGAGGAGAGCACGGGACAGCCAGGGTCAGAGTCCACGTCCACAGCCCCCATCCACAGCCCCCATCCACCCAGGACACGGGGCAGCAGTGAATCACAGGTCACAGTCACCGAGACCTCATCATTCTCCCTGCTTGTCCCCCGCAGAGAAAGGTCCCCAGACACCACATCCTCTTCTCAGGGCTGGATGTCATGCCCTCCATATCGTGTTGGGGGTCCGTCCCCTCCCAAGACCCCCTTGCCTCTGGGGAGTGAGACGCAGAGAGCTCACCCTTCCTAGACTCAAACCTCCTGCCCGTTCTTCTCCAGCTGCCCACCCCCCCTCACTGTACGTAGGCAGGTCCCAGCAGCAGGAGGGGACCCTGTGCAGAGCTGATTGTATCATCCTCTCAGTAGGACAGTCCCCTTAATTAATTAATGTACGCACGTGACAGCTTCTTGAAGGTGGGGGGCCACTGAGGATAAGAGGAGGGGAGGTGTGAGAACAGGACAGGAGAGAAAGAGGGTAGGTACTAGGACGTTCGGGCTAAACATGTCCGCTTCAAGGGCGAAAGGGCCGGAAACAGAGGAGAATTCCTCCCCATTCCCTCAGGCCCCAGAAGACTGACGAATGTCACACTGGGAGATGGTCAGGGGACAGCACTGCCACTTCCCACTGCTCCCCCAACCTGGTTAATGCCAATTAATGGCAGGCCCCACGCGGTAGATGATGCGACTGCCAGGTGTTCTTGGGCGGTGTCCCTCTGCCACACAGGCCGCCCTGGGGACAGCCAGCCTGGCTGCCAGGACTGGTACTGGCCTCATTCGTCCAGGACCTCGGTGTAGCTGGTGCAGCCCCCAGCTGTCCCCACCTCCCCATAGAGCTGGCGCTTTCCTACAACCACATCAAGACAGGCCTGGAAGGGAGTCTCACCTGGTAAACGGGACAGGGCTGAGGACGTAACTTTGGGGCTGGGACAGGGTCTCTGAGAGGCCGGGGTCCCACTCCTCCACCTCTCGGGACTGGGTTGGGTCAGACCAGCTGGGAGGCAATGTGGCAGGAGGAGGCTGGGAGGCTCGTGTAACCCAGGGGAGATGAGGGCACCCCCCCCACCCCACCGCAGACTTGGAGCCCGCCTCAGAAGACGACCACTGTCAAGGGAACGAGCAGACAAGCCACAGATGGGGAGCGAGTGCTTGCAAAAGACACATCTGATAAAGGACTGTGATCCAAATTCTACAAGCAACTCTTAAAACGCAACAATAAGAAAACAAAAACCCCAATTAAAAACAAATGGGCCAAAGACCTTAACAGACACCTCACCAAAGAAAGTAGACAGGTGGCAAATAAATACATGAAAAGATGCTCCAGACATCACGTTATCAGGGAATGAATTATATGTCTCATGAAAACAACGGGAGACCACTGCACCCCTAGTAGAATGGCCACAATCCAGAACACTGACCCCCCACCCCCCCAGGGCTGGGGAGGACGGAGAGCAACTGGAACTCTCATTCATTGCCAGTGGGGATGCAAAATGGGACGGCCACTTGGGAAGACAGTTCGGGGGTTTCTTTTTTTGTGTGTGGGGGGGAGGGTATAAAAAAATAGAACAGGACACTCAGAGGCTGGGCAGATGGGCCCAGTTTGGTGGTTTCTTACTAAACATACTCTTACTATATGATCCAGCAATCACACTCCTCGGTATCTACTCAAAGGAGGAAAACGTATGTCCACACAAAAACCTGCACCTGATATTTATAGCAGCTTCATTCATAACTGCCAAAGCTTGAAAGGACCAAGATGTCCCTCAGTAGGTGAATGGATAAATAAACTGGTCCATCTACATAATGGAATATTATTCAGCACTAAAAAAAAATGAGCTATCAAGCCATGGAAAGACACAGAAGAACCTTAAATGCACATAACTAAGTGAAAGAAGCCAATCTGAAAAAGCCACACACTACCCTGTTTCCCCGAAAATAAGGCCTAGCCGGACAATCAGTTCTAAGGCATCTTCTGCAGCAAAAACTAATATAAGACCCGGTCTTATTTTACTTATATTATATAGTATTATATATAATATTATATTATATATAATACCAGATATAATAATATAATATAATACCCGGTCTTATATTAATTTTTGCTCCAAAAGACACCTTAGAGCTGATTGTCTGGGTAGGTCTTATTTTCGGGGAAACAGGCTATATGATTCTGACTATGTGACATTCTGGAAAAGGCAAAACTATGGAGATTAGGAAAAGAGCCATGGTTGCCAGGGGTTGGGGGAGGGAGGGATGACTAGGCAGAACAGAGAATTGTGAGGGCAGAGAAACTATTCGGTATGACACTATAAATGAGGAAGACAGGTCATCACACATTTGCCCAAACCCACAGCATGTACACCACCAAGAGGGAACCCTAATGCCACCTGTGGACTGTGGATGACAATCACGTATCAACGTAGGTTCCTCCGTTGTAACAAACGTACCCCTCTGGTGGGGACGCCCGTAGTGGGGAGGCTGTGCACGTGTGGGGACAGAAGGTAGATGGGAAATCTCTGTCTTTTGCTTCATTTTGATGTGAACCTAAAACTGCTCAAAAAAAAAAAAAAGTTTTAATTTAAAAAAAAGATGCCAACTGTGAGAGGTTGGGGGAAAGGGACCATAAAGGTATTTCACACCTTTTTGGTGAGGAGTCCCGAGGGAGGTGAGCAAAGGAGGAGATGGGGGAAGCCTGGATGGGCCCCAGCTGCTCCCCCGTTCCATCACTTCCCCTCCCTAGGCCCTCCCTACCGTGGCAGGCCAAAGAGGGAAGAATCAATTAATTTATTAGGCTGACATGTCTGTGAACATTGCTTCTGGTACTTGACAGGCCTGGCAGCCAATGGTGGTTTAATGGGCACTTTTGCTCTGAAATGACACCTGGGCCAGCTGTTTCTTCCATGGCATGAAATGTACTTAAAGAAGTAAGGAGGAGCTGGCGGGGCCAGCTCACCGTGACAGAGGGGCAGAGGCAGAGTGGGAAGAGAAGGCCTGAGAATGGGGGAATATATCCACGGGCCCGGGTGGGGGCGGCGCCCTTGGGTCACACCTCCCCCATCCCTAGGCGACCAGAGGGGAGCAGGACGGTGTTGGTGGGGAGACCCGACTTGCAGTCTCTGAGCTTCTGGACCCTTGTGGGTCCATGGAGGGGCCAGGCTGGGTGACCTCTAAGTCCCTTTCATTTCTGACATTCTAGGATCTCTGCTCCGGAAGGGAATTTACATTTCAGAATTCAGGGACTGTTTTCAAATGCGCAACCACTCCAAGTGTCAGAGAACAGGGCTGCTCAGAGAGGTGCAGGCCTCGTCTCTGGTCACACAGCTTGTCCCTGGCAGAACTGGGTTGCAAATCCAGGTTCCCAAGGCCTCACAGCCTGTATGTACTCTTAGCCACTTCCTGTGCTGTCTCCCTGGGACAGCGTGGAAGCCTGGCCCAGGCTCCAGGTGCTCATCCCCAGACCCTTGGACACATTTCCTGGAGTCTGGCTGGCTATGCTGGTCCTACGGTTTACCTTAGAGGACCTGGTCTGGCTTTGACAAGTTGCTTCTAGACACAGCTACTGAATAAGGCAGTCAGCCCCTCACACAGTGCCTACTCCCTCAGGGCCTGGACAGCTCGCAGACTTTGGGCTCTGATGGATAAAAGGCTCTGAAACTACACCAACTATTACACCTGGAGAGAGGATGAGCCTGCCTGAGGCTTGTGTGACACCAGCTCAGCGAGGGCAGGTCTACAACAAGGGGAACCCCCAAAGGTGCAGATGGGGGGATGGAGGCAGTGGGTATTCAGCTAGTTCCTGCATCCCATTTCCCTAAGGCATGGCCTGCCGGCACCACCCCAGAAGACGTCCCCGAAGGTTCTCACTGGTCTGTTCTCCTTCAGGCTCTCGGTCAGAGGGAGGGGAGAAAAGAATAAGCAGCTCAGGATGTTCCTGTTTTCATCTCAATCAGATCAGCCCATTTCACAGACTGAGGAAACTGAGGTTGAGGGAGATTAAGCCACATGCCCAACTCATAGAGCTAGGGCGTGGCAGTGGTGGAATCCAAGCCCAGGGCCTGTGCCCTTTCTGCCATCCCAAAGCTTGGAGAATCCCAGTGCCACTCCTGCTGGGAGAGGGATCTGTTACAGGGTGCCTGTCCCTCTCCCCTGTCCCATTCTTCCCCGAGTGAACCGTCCCGCCAATGCAGCATCAAACCCAGCTCCCCGCTCCTCTCCAAGCTGCACCCTGCAGCTCTGGGGCCCAAGGCGATTACTCCTCCCGGTTGGACAGGCAAGTCATTCCGGACCTGTTTTGGGGACACTGAAACTGACTTCAGGAGCACTGGGCTCTCTGTGGACTAGCCTCCCATCAACCCTTAGCAGCCCAAGCTCGCTGGGGCTCCCAATAGCTGGCTCTTAGTGCCCAGAGGGCAGTGTGCCTGCTCCCAGGGAGACCCCGGAGGAGGACATGGCCGTGGGCCCTGTTGGGCACAGAGTGGGGAGGAAACCAGGCCTCCCTCTCGCTAACCAAAGATTTAGCTTCGATGTGGCTGAAGCCCTTCACCTGCACACTTAGGTCTGCTGCTGTCTCAAGGAGGGACGCCCGCCTCCTTCTGGCCCCAGTTACTGGCTCAGACACCCCAAGACGTGTCATCTGCATCAGCAGGTGCCGCTGTCAGCTTTCTCCTCAGCACTCTGAGTGTCAGTGACGACCCCAGCAACCTCCTAAAGAGACACGTCAAGGACTCCTGTCACCATGACGCCATCGGCCTTCTCACTGTTTGCAGAGGCACCGGGCACCAGCAGCCCCCGCCCTGGCCCTGTTGCTGGCTGATAAAGGAGTGATTTTCCTGCCAAAGGAAAAAGCCAGCAGGCAGCAGCTTCTTCATTCATGAGGAAGCTCCTAGGCTGACAAGAGAAATCCGAGTGAAGAATAGGGAGGAGGCAAAGGAGAGAGGAGCGGAAAGAGAGGAAGTGGCTCCCTCCTCCAGGCAGCCTCCCTTGATTGCTATGGAGCATGTGGCCAACCACCTGGAGCTGCTCAGTATTGAACAAAGCTTTCCACAGATTCATCACTCTGTAGATATCCTTTGCCCTTTAGCTTGTACTTGATCAATTAAGTTTTACTTATTTTGTTGTTGTTGTTTTTGTTGAGAGCGCACTGGCCCATGTGGGAATCGAACCGGCAGCCTTCGGAGTTAGGAGCATGGAGCTCTAACCGCCTGAGCCACCGGGCCGGCCATAATTTTTACTTAAGTATTTTGATCCCTCATTCCTTCACCCAAAACCACTCCCTGAGAGCCCCGCCTATATGGGGCACTAGGAACAAAGGCGTGATCCCTGTTCTCGAGTACCTCACAGATGAGGGGAAGAGGGTGAACATAAACAGGGCTCAGATGAGGCACTATGAAGTGGTACGGGAGGATCGAGAAGGGTGAATCCAGTCTGGACGCATCAGGGAAGGCTTCCTGGAGAAGGCAGGTGCTTAAGTCAATCCATGAAGGACAGATGGGGGTCAACCAAGCAGCAATGGGGGTATGCTCTAAGGGGTGGGGACACATGTGCAAAGACCCAGAGGCCGGAGGGAATGTGGCAGCTCCCACCTGTCAGGGTGTGTTGGGGGTAATATGGCAGGCAAGGATTAAGGGAGAGTGGTGATAGGAGAGGCCCAGGAGGTGAGCAAGGTGATAGGGAGGCAATAAAGGATTATCAGTTAATAGACCAGATTTCTGTATCAGAAAGATCACTCTGGCCGCAATGTGGAGACTGGATGGGGAAGCCAGGTGGGAAACAGTGACAGCGGTCAGGTGGGGAGGTGGTAGTTACCGGAATGAGACAGTGAGTGAAGGTCAGTGAGGATGGGAAGAGGCAGATTAAGTCCAGATTTCTGGAAGGTAGAGAAAGCAGAACTAACTGCATCTAGTGCCTGGTTGGAAGTGGCCAGAATACGAGGAGTGGAGGGTGACTCCCGGGCTCCTGGCTTGGACAACAGGCTGTCAATGCCATTGAGACCGGGAAACCTGGAAAAGGTGCCAGCTGGAGGAGGGAGATGGCAAGTTCACGTGGTCTTGTCGGGTGTATGTGGGAGTCAGCTTGTACCGGCTCGTGAAAGCTCAGGCTGCGTATCTCTTCCGGAGTCTGTTCAGTCACGTCAGGTTGGGGGCCTGACGTTGGCCATGGTGGGAGTATTTACACCACAGAAATTGGCAGATGCTACAGTGAGCCCAGAGCCAGATTTCAGACATTCCTCAGGACACCGCTGTTCTCCTCCACTCTCAGGCACATTCACGCGGAGGAAGTCACGGAAGGTGGAAGATGGCTCTGTGCTAAAGCCGATCGGGCCAGACCTGGGTTTAGAGATGACCAGTGCAGTGATGAGCCGTCCAGGGAGGGCAGCCAGAAGGGAAGAGGAGCAGTCTGAGGGTGAGCCCTAAAGGATCCCAACCTTCACGAAGGGCTAACCCCCAGCCTTGTTGGAGACGGTTCACTTTAAGCGTCACTCCTATAACCGTCACCATGCTTTATCATCATTAGTCATTACTTGCTGGGCATGTGTCTTCCTAAAGCGAGCCTTCCTTACTCGGCTGTAAAGATGAAAACAAAAAAATGACTAATTCACAACTTTACTTCCAGTGCCCTGAGAACACTGGGCAAATAGTAGGTACTCAGTGACTATTTGGGAGTGAATGAATGAATGAATGAATGAATGACATGTTCATGCGTGTGCCTATGCCCCTCTGTAGGTGGGCTGTTTGTTTGAGACTCTCTGCTCCCAGAATGGTTGGCTCTGACCAAAGTGAGGGTCTTGCACAGGCGACTAAGTCTTGTGGGAGGTGTGAAGAAAGAGAATTAGTGAAGAAAGGCAGCACAAGGGCGTGCAGCTAGTGGCCTGGCTGTGGGACTATGAGCACGCTATTTAATGTCTTACTGCCTCAGTTTCTTCAGTCTATAAAATGGGGATAATGATTCCTACTCACAGGATGTAGTGAGAATTAAATCAGAGACTAAAGTACCTAGCGCATAGTAGGTGCTCAACTAATGTTCTCCCTTCCACTGCTCTGCACGGTATCACTGAAGGATCGAGCCCTGTGTTTCCCAGGCTCTTGGGTCAGCTGGCGTCTGGCTGCACCATCCAGCCCCTCTCCTTACCTGCTCCCTTCCTCCATGACCCACCGAGTCCTTTTTTTAGTCTAGCGCCCCAGTTATTTCTGGATCAAGTGAATTGGTCTGGCTAAGAGTACTCAAGCTGAACCTGACGCAGTAGGGAAAAGGAGGTGGCAGGCTGAAGGGGCAGGGGACCGTGGCTCCCCCGGCCTCCCCGCAGGTCTGCTCCAGGGTTAATGGCTCTGTAATTTACTGCGCTGGATGCAATATCCCCAGGAAAGGGCCACTCACCTGTTAACCCTTTGCTCAGCTGGGAAAATAGCTCAATTACTACAAAATGAGGGGCTGTCCCATGTGGATGGATCAGCATAAAGTGATCAGTAGAGTGGGCTGGACACGAGTGACCACTTCTTTGAAGAGGCAGACTGGACGCAGCAACCTCTACTGGGCAGTGGGAGAGCCGGGAGGGGCTGAAGGGAAACTCTCCCACCCACACCCCTGCCAGAGCAGCCCCTCTGTCCCCTATCCTGGGATGTTTATAGGGTAGGTATATAGCCAGAGTCCAACCAGGAAACTCAAACGACTTGGTATACTAACAAAGAAGGAATTTACTACAGGGAATGGTTACAGGTGATGAGAAAACTGAGAAGGCAAATGGGGGACAGTGAGCAACGCAGAAATAAGCCACACAGGAAAGCTCTATGAGCTCAAGGCTGGAGGGGTCTGGGAGGAAGTGGGGTGATTAGAGGTCACCCCAGGCAGGTCACAATGAGCAGCATGAACAGGGCACCCTGCCACCAGCAGCAGGCATCACGAATGACACACAGGTGCTTCAAGGAATGCCGTGGAGGCACAGAGAGGGGAGAAGAACCCAGTTTCTCTCCTTCCTCCTACCTCCCATCTCTTGCCAGTGCTTCCATTATCCAAATCCAGCCTGAAGCCGGCTGACCTTGGAGCCTGGGAAAGCAGGATGACAGCTGCCTGAGATACAGCATAGAGCAGCGCAAGGCAAAGGAAAGGCCCAGGAGAGCTAACAGCCCAGGAACGGCACAGTGGGGTCCAGACGGTAGCCTTAAGCTGCAAAGCATGCAACCCAGGGCTTGTGAGATGCCCACCCTGCTTTCCTTCCTGCCCAGTGCTGAGGGCTCATCCGACAAGGCCAGACAATGGCATCTGGCTCCTGCCCAGCCCCTGGTCCTTGGTGATAAATGCCCAGAAGCTCCCACTCCCAGCCCGATTCATCAAGTTCCCGGTGGCAGGTTGCAGGGCCAGAGACCTGGCCTACCAGGAGCTTAATCTCTCCGACAAAGAACAGAAGCTCAGCCTGAGCCAGGGACACATGTAACACATCAAGGGCAGTTACCAACGGCCTGAGTCAGCGGAGGAGCCCTGCAGCTGCCAGGAGCTGAGACGGAGCTGTCTTTGGTTTTCTCCCCTCCTAGCATGGGGGTGGGGGTCCTGGAAAGGAAACCCAGAGCTTTTCCAGGCTGTTCTCTTCGCCCGTCTTGTTCCTCCCTCCCTAACCCATCCTAGACCACACTGACCCTTTTATAGCCTTTCCTTCCTCCCTCCGGCCCATCCTCAACAACAATGAAAAGCTACCAAATGCACCACTAATTATGCTGGGAGCTGTGGGTACAACAGTGAGCAAGACAGATATGGTCCCTGCCCTCATGGGGCTTGCACACAAAGAGCGTCCACACCTTCTTCAATTGCCCCCAGAAGGTCACGAAGGAATTCTGACCTTCTCAGAATTCCTACTTGCATGGTTTTCAAGAAGGAGCTGAGACCCAGCCTTCCACAGACACAACTCTAGGGTTCCCTGCTCCCCTCAACCTCTTCCAAGTAGAGAGTCAGAGAGGAGGGTGGGTGGAGAGGGCATTGGGTTTGGAGGGCTGAGATTGGCTGCTGCTAGGATGACAGAGGGCTGAAGAGATCAATCAAGACAGTTGGGCACCCAGCATGCCAGCCAACCCAGTGTCAAGAGGCAAATACCTCTGTAGTTCCCTGCTGCCGGCACCCCACCCCTGGCCAGCTTCTCCCTCCCCTCTGGAGCACAGCTCTAAATCTCTTTGACATAAAATATCGTTGGAGAGCCGCAGCACAGAGAGATTAAAAAACAATAAAGAGAAAGCGAAACTCTCGACTATAATTACCAGCCTCTAGCCAGCAGCAGCAAAAACGCACTAAAATTTTAATAGGAACCACTGCATTTAATTTAACGACACATTTTTTCAATTACCAGAATAATTGTTTTATTCATAAAATGAGTTTCAATAAAGAGGGCAATTTTCCTTTGTTTTTATTATTCATTTGTGCAACATATTTGAGTTAGAATTCCCTCATGTTAAGGCAGCTTGGAGAGGACTCATGACATCTATGTCATGAGTGCAAGTGGGAAGGGGCAGGGGACCCGAGGAGGTGGACAGCCACACACTCAGGAGATGGGGAACGGTATGATCACAGGCCTGAGAGCAGCCAAGACATCAACCTCTGCCTCCCAGAGACTCTTCCAGAATGCACCTCAGTTCACTTTGCCAGACTCATGCAGCCTCTCCGTCAGCTCCTCCACTCACACTTTGTTGAGCTCCCCCATGGCCACTGCGAAGGGAAAACTAGAAATGCAGCTTCTTCTGCATGGATAGAGGGAACAGGGGCTCAGATCCTCCTGCTAAACTGTGACAGAGCCGGAGCCCAGGCCACTTGGAGGAGAGAAGAAAGGGGGGCAAAGATGACCTGCAAAGAAGACAGCCAGTTGCTGGAGAATTGAGGGCCGGCTGCACTAAGGACCCGGGTCTCTGTCCCTGCCCTGCTGTCCCCCCATCCACTCAGATCATCATAAAGAGCAGCTGTTTCGGGGTGCTTCTCTTGTGACACCTGGAATAGCCTCCCGGCACATATTCTCACACAGTCACGCCGCTTCATACCAGGGATGCGTTCTGAGCAATGCGTCATTCAGCGATTCCGTCGTGGGGACATCCCAGAGGGCATGGACACAAACCTAGAAGGCACAGCCTACCGCACACCTAGGCCACGTGGTGCGCCCTATTACTGCTGGGCTCCGAGCCTGACAGCACGTAACTGTACAGACAACCACGAGACGAAATCAAGCAGAAGAGAAAAGGACGCCACCAAGAGACGTGGTAAACACGAGATGCATGAGGCTCTGGCCTTCGTAACGCAGATGACGGTTTTACAGTAAACTTTCAATAAAAAAGAGAAAAGACTGCACTCCAAAATCATGAGGAAAAGTACATCCATAACCCAGTAACACAGGCATGTATGGACGTCACCAAGTGTTACATACTGTACGTGAGCCTATGCGCTACGCTTTTACACAGTAGGGCTATTTACACCAGCATTAGCATGAACACATGCATTTGCGCTTTGTTACAACAGCGGAGACGTCATCGCCACAGCGATGACATCACCAGACAATAAGAGCAAGGTGTCGGCTGCATTACAACCTTAGGGGATCATCGCCGTCTGTGCGCCGGCCACTGTTAGACCGAAATGCGTGGCACACATCATAGTCTTCAGACATGAGAAATTGTGGCTCAGATAGGTTGAGCAACTGTCCCAGAGATATGTCAGGGGGAGGACGTGGGGACAGACTCTGAACCTGGCCAGGCTGAGCGCGGAGCCACGGAGGACGCTACGACCAGCACCATCCAGTGCCGCTGGCCTCGGGGAAGGTTGTTTCTCAGAGCGCCCTTACCAAGTCCATCTTTAAAGCAAACTCATTTGCTCTCAGGCTCTGGCTTCGTTTACACTGCACTCTAAGCTCTCTCCCTGGCTAGCTCTCAACTCAACAGCCCTCACCTTGAGCCTCTGGCTGGCACTCAGAGATATCCGGACCGTCTAGAGAGTCGCTCTAAAGGAGGAGCTCGGTCTGTTGGAGTCTTGGGTTCTTGGAGTGTCACAATCCTAGCACTTAGGACTGATACTCCCAGGGTCACATTGTTCCTTCGTACGGACAAAGACAGCCCAGGGTGGGGCTGGTGTGGGTGCTGGGAGTGAAGGGCCACAGAAAGCCCTGTGGCACCCCACTCTGAGCCTGCTGAGCTTGCAAACACCTGTCTGGGGTGTCTTTTCATGCTGGACCCCACTGGAGCCAAGACGGGGGATACTGGCCATAAGGGGACAGCAATGGGAACCTGAGGCTGTCTAATAGGGAAATTGATATCAACGAACCATTTTTCAGTGTCAAGGGCTTCACACACACACACACACACACACACACACACACACACACACACACACCTATTTAATACCCACGGATACCCTGGAAAGTGGATATTATTCCCTTAGTAAAGAAGAGGCCCCAAGAAGTGAAATGAGCCTTGCCCAACGTCACTGGTAGTGGGC
The DNA here is from genome assembly GCF_964194185.1 of Rhinolophus hipposideros. Classification (NCBI taxonomy): domain Eukaryota; kingdom Metazoa; phylum Chordata; class Mammalia; order Chiroptera; family Rhinolophidae; genus Rhinolophus; species Rhinolophus hipposideros. The sequence continues at coordinate 47,436,915 of NC_138066.1, forward strand.
AGACTAGCAAGGGGTCACCCCAAGCCTTTCTGGCTACACCTCTCCATACAATGGAGTTCTCCCCAGGGAGCAGCTGCCCCCTGAAAAGACAGGATGGCACGAGGATGGACAGGAGAGGACAGAGAGAGAGGAGGGAGTCTAAGGCTCACCCTTGAGCCCCTGCCATAGCCATACCCCCCATCCCACCTGCGACCTCCGTCCTCGAGCCTGTGTCCCCTGCTTGCTGGCCTCCTATGGGTGAATGGCCCAACCCTCTGCCTCCTTACAGCACAAGCCTTGGCCCAGTGACACGCATCAGCCCCCTCCTGAAGGGACACAGGAAAGGGGCCACAGGAGTGGTGGCTGCTCAGGGTGGTTCTTTCCTCCCACCCCAGGCACAAGCCTTCAAAAGCCCTCTTTGAGGGGAGATATCTGGTGGCCCCAATATGCCCTCCTAGAACGCTGGCTCCTTGCCACTGGGGCAGGGGAGAGGAAGGGAAGACAGAGGGAGGGTTACGGGAGGCTTGGGCTCTAAGGCTCATGTGGGGAGAGGTTTCATGTCCTCCACGTGGGGTTGAGACCACCTATGTCGTCTCCTGGAACAGACCCCCTGTCCCCATCAGCCCATTGCGTCCTGACAGCCTCTGACTCCAGGCCCCCCGTGCTGGGGGGCCTCACCGGCTTCACGCCTGGGGAACTCCAAAAATGCCCTGGGCACTCCCACACCCAGCCATCTCTTCCAATAATTCCCAGCAGGCTGGTCTTGCTGATGCCCCCTCTCAGGTCTCCTGCCCCTTCCAGGGGGCTCTCCGCATGGCCGTGGGCTCCCGCGGGCAGGACCAGGCATCCTGGCCTTGGGAAGCCCAGTGCTTTGCACAATGCGAGGCACACAGGATCAGCTAATCAATCCTCCACATGAGGGCACAGAACCTAGGTGAAGTGGGCAACTTCTGTGGTGGTATGGGCTGCATGAGGCCCCCCACCATTCATATGTTGAATCCCTGATGTCCAGTATCTCAGATTATGACTCTATTTGGAGACAGGGCTTTTAAAATGGTGATTAAGGTTGAATAAGGTCAGTGTGTGGACCCTGTTCCCCTAGGACTGATGTCCTTATAAAAAGAGGTTAGGAGACCAACATGCATGGTGGGAAGACCACGTGAGGAAGACGCAGAGAGAAGATGGTCATCTACGTGTCCGTCAGACAGGCCTGGAACGGACCCTTCCCTTACGGCCCTCAGAAGGAACCAACCCACCAATGTCCTGATCTGGGACTTGGAGCCTCCAGAATTGTGAGAGAATAAATTTCTCTCTGTAAGTCGCCCAGTGTGTGGTATTTATTACAGTGTCTCTAGCAAACGAATACGCACACTTTTGTACCTCTCTCTCCCTCTCCCTGGCATTAGTCCTCCTTCTCTGCAAATCTGAGGGCTGCACATCCCGTCCTAGCTCAAAGCCCACCTTCTCCAGGAAGCCTGCTCGGATTACACCCACTCTTTCCCCTTTAACTCCTTTTTGCAGAGCATCGATTTAGACGTCTTCATGAGTTGCTGTGTACATGTTACGAAGTCAATCGGTATAGGTTTTATTATAGGATTGAAGCTGTGAAGTCCCTCCTGCCAGGGGCTTGGTGCCCCGACTCACTGGGGAACCAGGCAGGGAGGAAGGAGGAATGGGGAGCTTTTTCTGGCTTGTCCCTCTGGCAGTGCCAATCCCCATCCCCATCCCTACTTAATCCAGAAGCATCTATCATCTAGCTGTGTCCCACCCTGAGCTCCGGGCGGCAGGCACATGGTCTTGCCCCCAAGAAGATTCACGTCCAGCAGGAGACATGGTGGGGACCAGAGAGAGCAGGAATAGCAGAGGCAGAGTCGGTATCGATGAACCAGGCCGACCGTATGAGGACACGCGTCTTCACCTGGCCTTGAAAGGTGGACAGCCCTTGAACTGGTTGAGCGCAGGAAGGAACACGTCCCAGGTGGGGTCGACGGCTCATGCAAAGATGTGGCATGTGAATGGAGTCTGGCAGACTGGTCTGGGGGCGGGAGGTGCACGTGGGCTGGTACCTTAGACCTTGGACTTGGTGCAGCCCCTCCCCTCCGTACTACTGAGGGCACTGAAGCACATGACAGGAAAGGGCTGGCCCAAGGTCGGTATCTTGACTGGGCCACTGCCCTCAGCCCCTACCATCAGGGGAGTGCGGCTGGGCTAGCCCGCACCTCCCATCGGCTTCCTCTCTGCCTCGGAGCCCTGGAGCGGAACCGGAGGGTTGTGAGGAAAGGCCCAGGTGGGGGAGAGGGGGAGCAGCCAGACGCCAAGATCACATAAGCAGCAGATGTCGGAGGATTAGCAGCTCTGCTTCTCAGAGCCGCCCAAGCCACTTAATATTCTGCAGACAGGATCACTTCCCTTTCATAAAAAGCAAACATGGAATTGAAATACTGCAGACTCCACGCACCTGGGGAGGGCTGGAGTCTGGAAGCCTTGCACCTCAGGAAGAGAGTCCCGGGAATGAGACAAAGGGACAAGAGGGACAGAAAATCAGCCCTCCTTGCTGGTCAGAAGCAGTTGACAGCGGGAAGGGAAAGTGGGGGGCGGGCGCAGAGGGCCTGAGCTTCAAGGCTCCACGGAAATGCCCACGGCTCTGGGAGACACAAGGACACGGCCCATGAGGCTTGGGCATGGGGTGGACAGTTGGCAAGCAATGTCACTCAATGGCAGTCACCGCCAGAAAGTGACACATTCAGGGACCATTCCTGTCCCTGTAATGACCCCACACACTGGGGATGGAGGCACAGTCACTGAGGTGCATCACCAAGATGGGAAGCAGCAGGTTCTTCCAAACAAACAGATCAACAGAGCAAAACAGCAAACAGCTTTAGTTAAACACAAATGATTGCAGGAGCTCAGCGAGCTTTCACCTTACAAGCTTTTTTGTTTTTTTAAATAAAGGATGACGCTTTTCTTGGATCAGACACAGCTCACCTTATCCAGACAGGAAAGAAGCAGAGAGCTCTCTCTCTCCCAGGCAGGCGTGGCTGGACACAGCCTGTCACAGGTGACATTCTCTCGGGGCGCTGGTTGGACGACAGGCCAAGCGTGGCCGGGTATTTCCATAGCATGAGTTATTTTTGGTCAGGCAGTCATGTTTGACCCACACAGGACTTTTCTTTTAAGCACACATTTTGGGGGAAATACTTGCTAATTCTTGTGCAGTTGTTTTTGTTGTTGTTGTGTGGTTGTTTCCTTTTTGTCCCCTTTGGAAACCTGTTCTAGTTTTAGAAGGAACTCAGTAGCAAGTCATAACTCAGCGGGCCTGGGAACAATAGACAGCACGGAGGCCGTCGGTACCAATTCTGGGGCCAAGCTGCCTGGTTCAAATCTGAGTTCTGCCGTCTGCTGCCTTTGAGACTTGGGGGGTGGTGCATTTTTCAGCCTCAGTTTCCTCATCTGTGGAGTGGGGGTGAGGATTATAATGAACACTCCCTCACAGGGCCTTTGTGAAGATCACGTGAGTTGGAACATGCAAGGAATTCAGCACAGGACTCCGTGGGAGCACGATAAATGCTATTATCAAGATTGCAATAAACCCTCAGTAAATGTCTTTGTTAGAGCTAGGAAAAGGCCAGGCAGCAGTTAGAAAGTATAGACCCTGGCGTGTGTTTGAATGCTCCAGAACATTGTTGCTGTGTGAAATTGAACAAGTCACTTAACTTCGCTGGGCCTCAGCTTCCTTATCTGTAAAATGGGACCTACGGTGGGGAGGGGGCACATATTGCTTCTAAGAGGTAAGTGTCAGGTGACTGGAAGCTCATGAAATGACACACACTGAGGCCTGGGCTTGCCAAAGCTTAGATGAAAGGCTTTGTCGGAGCTGCTGGACCTGGAAAAAATGTTCTCTCATTCATTCTTCCTTCCCTTCTCCTCCTCCTCCTCATCCCTCTCCCCCTCCTCTTTATTTTTTTTTTTGTTTAGGAGCTCCTCTTTCCATAGAGGATGGAGAACACCCGGGCTCTTCAGAGCCCAAAGTTTCAAAGCCCTGCCATTCTCATTTCTTTTCCTGTTAAGGACAGCTGCCTTGAGTTCTCTGAGTCCAAACGTCCTGCCCTCCCTAAGACCGGCCTGCAGCCCCTACGTGTACTGATACTATGTGCAACTCCGGACGCGGCTGTAGAAATGGCAGCGCAGTTGACCCAGCTTCTCCCAGGCCCTCTCACACGCTCACACCCGGGGCTCCCTGCAGAACCAAGCCCCGGGCTCTCTTTCCAGGGGACATTCTCCTTTCCTCGATCTAAGTCCATCTGCTTCCTGCTGTAGTCCCAGCCCCAGGAGGCTGGGTACCTTAGGGGCTCTGAGCAGCACCAGCTCCAAGAATGGGAGCGACACACCTTCTGTGGAAGCAGGAAGGATGCAGCTCAGCTCTAAAGGGAGAAACACCTCCAGTCTGGCTAAGTGAACTGATCGAGAGTAAAGACTTTCAGCTCATGGTTTCACTGGGCTAATGTCAGAGCAGCCAGCCAATCCGAGAATGTGTGCATGCCATTAGCTCTGCATATGGTTCTGCCAGATTTCCTCGGGAACTTTCCAGAATTTCTCCATTAATGACAATGACCATGCCCAGGCAGAGATGGAAAGGGACTTGGATGCCTTACTTTGAAACCAGCTCCAGTTGGCAGGGAGGGAGAGAGGGAGGAAACAGGAAGGAACAGAACTATAATCAAGCACATTTGTCATACCTGCATGGCCCTTTAAAATGTCCAAGCACTTTTACATCGACTCGATCTCCTTTTAGCATCCAGCCTATGAAGTTCATAGCTTGGGCATTGTTAACCCATTAGACAGATGAAGAAACCAAGGCCCAGAGAGGTGAAGTGCCTCTCCCACGGCCCCATGCTGCATCAGGGGCCAAGCTAACAGGGTTTGGGTGGCCTGTCGGTGTGTCATTTCCATTAAGACCCCTGAGGGAAGGCTGGTGGTTGGGGTCTTGACCTTCCTTCCCCTGGGAGTTCCTGGTCCTGACTCCTGGAGTCGGGGGAGGAGTCCCCAGTCCTATGAGATGAGACAACTCCCATGCAGCCCCAGGCCTGCCTGCTTCCGGCTTCTTCTAGCAGGAGGCCTGGCTCCTGGGACAGGATGGGGTCTCATTTCAAAGGATGAAAAGTCAGCCAGGAAACAAAGGGAGGTAGGCAAACACAGGTGAGAAGGAAGGTGACAGCCTTGTCCTCCCTTCTCTGCGGGGAGAAAGAACAAATCAAAGGCGGCTTTAGTTTGCTGCCCAGCTGGAATCCCCACCAGCACTCCATGCACAAGGGCCAGGCCTGAAAGTATTTCTGTCCCCGTCCAAAGTGCACTTGAGGGGAGCAGCTGGTTGTTCCGTCTATGAGAATCTGTCCCACTGGAGCGACATGGGAGGTGCAGCCGAGGGGCAGAGGCCCCAAGAGGCAGCCAAGGCTGATGGGAGCAGAGAGACCCCCACAAAAGGACAGTGTGCCACCAGGTCCATACACGACTACATGACTCCGGGAAAATCACTTAACCTTTCTGAGCCTTGGGTTTTCTCACTGGTAACGCAGAGGTAATACATATGTCTGAGTGGCTCCAAGGAGTAAATGGAATCATATATGTCAAACAGTTAACACAGTGTCTGGCACAGAGCGAGGAGTCGGCAAACAGAATATAATATAATATAACGTCATACAATGTAATATATTATGTCATACAATAACATAATATGACAACCTAATATAATAGAATATGTAACACAATATAACGTATTACATTATAATGTGTATAATGCTTCCTTTTGGGGGGCTCTTGAGATTGAGAACGTTCTGCTGACTCGGAAGAAGGAAGCAGGGGTGGCTGGGAAGGACCGCAGGTAAGACACTAAGCTCTGAGCTGCATGCAGGGTGGGGTGAGGGGCAGTCCGTGCCATGTGCCAGCACCCCTTCATCCCCTCCCCTCCTGTCCCCTCCCCTTTCTCTCCTATACACTACATTTGGGGGTGGCTGTATTCCATCTTCGAAGGGCCTCCCACGGCCAGGTGGGCAGACTCAGCAGGATGGGCAGCTATGGTCAGCCCTTCCCCTTTCTTTGCCTCCACCTCCTGTCCTGATGGGACATGCTCTGAATGTCTGTCGTCAGGGTCACGATGCCACAAAGACCTTGCCAAGACAGGACGCTGAGAGAGGGCAAGACAACATACAGCCTCTTAGTCAGGGACCCAGTCTCCCCACAGGCTGGACCCCCAATCGCCATGGCCCCTTCACAAGCATTTCCTTTTGGTGTTTAGTCAGCACAGAGAGCTGAGGGGTCCTCGAGGTTGTCACGGGGAGGTGGGTCTACACCCCAGATCCCTGCCTGGGCCCCGCCTGGAAAGCAGTAGAAGATGGAGAACCGTGCATGGGCTCTGGACCCACACAGAGTCGGGTTCAAATCCAGCCTTGAACAAATTGCTTAGACCCTAGAGCCTCAGTTTCTTTATCTGTAGGATGGAGTCACTACCAGTACCACTAACCCCCAAATCATCAGAATAAATTATAGATGAGTGTCATTAAGATTCTTAATAACGAAAATCATAGGCGCTGCTGGGCTGAAATGACACCCGGGCCACAGGGCTGAGACAGGGCTGGGTGCCCTGCTATGGCTGTACCAGGCCTTCACACTTCACTTGTTGGAACACGGGGCGTTCTGGACATGTCAGAGATGCAGTTATGTACTAGCTCTGTAAATACAGAACAACATGAGTGTCCCAACGTTCAGCATGTTGATAGAGGGCATCCTGGGGGACCATGCACCCCACTTACAGGCTTACTGGGGAGGTTGGCTAAGAGCGCAGGTATACACAGACTGTCTCACGCAGAGCTGCTCTGGAAAGGCTGGCTCCCACCCCTTCTCCAGCCCTGATTCAGGAACCCCAGGCTCCCCCACCAGGGGACGGCATCTGGGCCAAAGCTCTCACTTGCCAGCAAGGAGTTGTGGCAGGAGCTAGGACACCGTGGGGGTCAGGAAGCGGGGTGTGTGGGACAGTGACAGCAGGCCAAGCTGGTGCCTCCTTCTCCCCACACTGCCCACAAGGACAGAAGGGAGTGGGGACTCCGCCTTGCTCCCACCCACTCCACCCAGACTTTTGGGGATTTGGCAAGTGCTCGCCTGACCCCACAGTTGGGGCATTTCTAACGACGCCCATGAGATGGGACCAAGGGAAGGGCTGGGCAGCTATTTTGGGTCTGGAAAGAGAACTGAGGCCGGAATGAAAGGGAAGCAATGACAGGGTTGGTAGGGCTGCCCCCCACCCCGTTGGGCTCCCTGCCCCCCACACCACCCACCTCAACCCACAGTCACCCCTCAGGCTGACCTCAGCGTAGACAATGAAAGGCCAAGGGGCAAGTGGGAGGTGGAGGAGAGAAACCAAGGCAGGGGCTGCAGCAGGGAGAGGAGATGTCAACACAGGGCCTGGGAGGTCCCCAAATAGTGCGGTGGCTTCAGAGGACAGGCCAAGAAGACAGTTCTCTGGGGTGCCACAGAGAAGAGCAGTTGGGTTCCACTTCTTCAGGACATACTGTGTGGTTGTTGTCATGGGCCCTAGAGGTGTGTGTCACAGGGGTTACTCAGGGGCACTCGGAGCAATGTGTCACAGGGACCTTCTTCCTGTGTGTGGCTCTGCCTCCGCTTCCAATGGCCACAAAGCAAGACACGGAGCAGGCGGCCTGAGAGGTGGGAGCCCTAGGGCCACCCGGGGGTTGTCGACACCCCTCAGCTGGCCTCCCTAGAATGAGTCTCTACTCTCAAGGACTCTGTTCCAGGGCCGGAATCAGGGTGAGGAGAGTGAGGCATCGGGTGCAAAATTTAAGAGAGGGGTACCCAAAATTTAAGAAAAATTAAAAATTTAAGAAAGGGGGTGCCAAAAAAATCTTCGTCATCAAGATAAATAATATTTCAATGCAACCTTTCAAAAATACAAATTAATGTTAAGAAATCCCATGATGAACAAAATACCCAAATGCGCCAGTCAGGCGCCAGCGGCACCAGCACTGGGGAAAGTGAGCGAGGGGAGGTGCGAGTGCCGGGTCGGGTCCCCTTTTATTGAGCATTTTGATATTGTGTTCATCGTGGAATTTTCGCATTATGTTGGATTTTTTAAAAGATCGCATTAAAACACAGAATCGGGAAGTTGAAAATATGAGAGAAGAGCAGCTCTATGGGAATGTGAGGCCAGAGGCTTCCCAAAAGGAGAAAGAGGAACCAGAGCAGGTGAGAAGCTGGCGGGCACAGGAGGCAGGGGCTAGAGGGGCAGTTTTCGTATGTGTCCAGGGTGCAGGACAAGGGCTGGGGAGACAAGGGGTGAGCCTTGCAATTGCTCCCTAACGTATCTTGGTTTGAAATACCATGCACAACTCCGCGGTGCCATAGGGCCCTCACGGGGCTTCTTCTAGTTATACATTTATTTGGGGGGAGGAGGGGATAAATAAAATCCTATTTCAAATGCCCTAGGTGAGCTTCCTTTTTTCTTCTTTCTAACCGTCAGTTTTGTTGTAAACTTTCTTGCAGTTACCTTGTTTTCTATGTTTCCCGACTTCAATTTCTTGGATTTGCTTTGACCTCCACTATCCAATACAGCAGCCTCTAGCCACACGTGGCTATGTACGTTTTAACTTTACGTAATTAAAATGAAAGAAAATTTAAAATTCGTTTTCTTGGTCACACGTGGCTAATGGCTACCATGCCGGGTCATGCTGAATACAGAACTGTCCTATCTGTCACAGGGAAAGTTCTGCCAGAAGTGCTGGCGCAGAGTGTGAAGGTCGTGTGAATCGGTGTCTGCTGAAAATGGGGCTGGTCCCCCATCTCTCCTGAGCCTCTAGGCTACACGGTCCTTGTGAACAATGATTTAACTAATCCCAGTGGATACAGGTGTGACCCAGATAGGTGCCTGGTGTCGCCCGGCCAACTCCTAAGACCTTGGCTTCTGATAAGGGTTGAGTGGCTGTGATCAGACCCATCCCCGCTCTGTAGGTAACAACTGTCTGAAGGCACGGAGAGCAGCTGAGGCAGGCAACACTCGAGGAGCAGGTCACTACTCAGAAGACAGGCGCTGGGTGGGCTTCCGTATTTATGGGGTTTTGTAGGAAGGCAGACCCCAGCCTCTTCCAAGGGGGCCAGCTGAAATCCACATAGAAAACTCACAACCTTACTGGCTTCGAGAGCCAGAGGACCAAGATGGAGGTGACCACAGCAGTTGGAAAGCGAGGGTGAGAATCCCAGAAAAAAAAGAGTATTTAAGAAATAAGAGCTGAAAAATCCCCTAAAATTTGGAGAAAGACAAACTGCAGTTTCAAGGTACTCCACGAACCCTAAGTAAGATACATACAAGAAGTACAAGCCATTAACCCAGCGACCCATGGAAGGAGTGAGCACTGGGCAGCAGGGCCCACCTCTCTGTGGGCTCCATGTCCATTTTGTGACAGACTGTGTGACACATCCTGTCCTCTCTCTAAAGAGTGCACAGAGGGGGCTGAGGCTACAAAAGTACTTTGCAGGTGAGGTGCTAAGTGCCTGTGCATACGTTTTCTTAACTGACACAGTTACCTCCTTAAGAACCAGGAATGCTTGTCTCTGTTTTGGTTTCTTCATCAATGTATCACTTTGTAAAAAGCACTAAGGCTCAGAGATGTCAAGCAGCACACATAAGGTCACACAGTAAGGGGTGGAGCCAGAGCAGGAAGCCCAACTCCAAAGCCTGATTTCTTTCCTTTATATTCAGGCCGCGAATCCTGGTGGCACATTAGAATCACATAAGGGGGAGCTTTTCAAAATCCCCACCCCACAAATTAAATCAGAATCAGTGGGAGTTGGGTTCAGGCACTGGACATTTTAAAGCCCCGCCAAGAGATTTGCAGTGCGGTGTGGGTTGAGGACCACTGTCCACACTGTGCTCCAGTCTGGAAAAGATCAGACAGAGGAAGGGACTGGGTCAGTCCCGCCCACAGTGGGGGAGGGGCTGTTAGAGTCCTCAGTTAAAGCCCTTGGAACAAAGCTCCAAGCCCAGACCTGTAAGGTAGTAACCCTCTACCCCTCGTCTTCTTCCCAGATTTCTAGGAGGTACACAGCTATCCCTGCTCTCAGCTCCAGAAGATATGGAAGTGATAAAAATGTCCTCGGAGCCTCTTCGAAGCAGGGCCTGAGTTACAGGAGGTCCGCCGAGGCACACGCAGGACACTTACTCTGGGTGAGGGATGAGCAGGAAGACATCAGAGCACTAATTCTTCCAGGCTTTGCCTGGGGGAAGGCAGAGAGTTGGATAGCTCCCATGTTTCTCCCAGAGCCCCTTGGGACTGCCCTGAAGTTCTGGGAGAAAGCAAGTCTGCTGGGCAAGGCAGACACGGGGCAACTGCCCCATGGGCCAGCCTCACCACATCCACCTCCCTGCCCCAGCTCACGCCCCTGCCTTCTAAACCCAGCCGGGCCTCAGGACACTGCTCCCACAACCCCTGCACCTCGCCCAGAAACCATATAATCACAGATACGAGCACCTGCGGTTTCCCCAAAGCCCAGCACAGAGTGGCTGTTCAATAAATAGTCTCCACAAGCATGTAAGGGTGAATGAGGCAGGCTCCCACTGAAGCCTGGGTGGGTGGGTGAGTAGGTGGCTCAGCTTTGCCATCAAACATTAAATTAGCCACAAAAAAAGCCACAAGACAGTGAGCCCTGCTGAGCACCCCTCTTATGGGGGTGGTGATGATGATGGTGATGATGGTGATGGTGGTTGATGGTGGTGATGACGATGGTGATGATGGTGATGATGATGGTGATTGTGATGGTGGTGATGATGGTGATGGTGATGGTGATGGTGGTGATGATGGTGATGATGGTGGTGATGATGGTGATGGTGATGATGATGGTGATGATGGTTGATGATGGTGATGATGATGGTGGTGATGGTGATGATGGTTGATGATGGTGATGATGGTGGTGATGGTGATGGTGATGATGGTGATGGTGATGATGGTGATGATGATGGTGATGGTGATGGTGGTGATGGTGATGATGGTGGTGATGATGGTGATGGTGGTGATGATGGTGATGGTGATGATGGTGATGGTGGTGATGATGGTTGATGATGGTGGTGATGGTGATGATGGTGATGATGATGGTTGATGATGGTGATGATGATGGTGATGGTGATGGTGGTGATGGTGGTGATGATGATGGTTGATGATGGTGATGGTGGTGATGATGGTGATGGTGGTGATGATGATGGTGATGATGGTGATGGTGGTGATAACAGTGATGACGATGATGGTGATGGTGGTGAAGGTGATGATGATGATGACGATGGTGATGATGATGATGGAGATGACAGTGATCATGATGGTGACGATGACGGTAGCAGACATCCTCCACTGAGCACACACCACATGCTAGATACTTCACATACATACCTTTTGGACTCCCCACCAAGTGTACTATTTTAGCTCCATTTTCCAGATGGGAAGACTGAGGATCAGAGAGGTAATATAACTTGCCTGTGGCACAACTGAGATCAAACCCTGGTCTGTCTCTAACGCTGGACCTCTTAGGAGCGGCCTTATTTTCCCATTCCTCCCAATCCTCGCTGGACTGAATCAAATTTAATCCTAAGTGGTTTCTGTGGGAGGCCCAGGCTTTGGCAACATGGCCAACTCCACATGCTCTGTGCTCTTTTGGGGTTCTCATTCCCAGGAGCTCCCCTATGCTGCCCCAGATCATGGCCTGGTGTTTAGGATGGCTCTTGTGAGCTCCAGTGTGTTCCCCAGCAGCCTCCTGTGCTCAAGGAGCTGGGTGGCCCAAATAGGCCTAGCCCTGGCTTATCAACCTGGGTCCTGGGTAGCATGTGGGAGCCCAGCCCAGGCGGGCTCCCAACAGCCTGTGTCTGACGACCGCAAAAAGCCATTACAACTCACTTAGCTGTAAACAGCTCTCCACAGCACTCATTAGGGCCACCGAGGAGCAGTGCAGAGAGCTCTTTACTCCTGGAGTGAGGGGGTGTATGAGCAGCCAGCAGGGGCTGCACCTTCTTACTGGAACTGCTGCTTCCCGCCTGGCCCGTCTTCCAGGAAAGGTGAGCCCTGCTGGGGCCCAGCCAGCTAACCTGCCCTCTCCTGCCCTCTCTGACCAGGGTCCCCCACTGCAGCGGCTCTCTCCTTCATGGGGACAATGGGAAATGAGCACAGAAGGTGGCCAGGGTCTCTCTTTATGTCAAGACAGTGATGTGATTAAGGAATGTGACCGAGAAGTCCCTGAGCTCCGGGCATCGTGGGCTGGAGGCCCAACCACCAGATTCCTACCTCACTCCTTGACCAGGACCAAGACTCTGCCACCAGCACAAGCAACCCTAGGGCCAGCGGACCAGCCACATTCCCTGCCCTTCCCAATGCCCACAGGCCACTCTGGGTCACCTCCACCATTCGCCCAGCTGCTAGGACTACCCTTGGAGTTGCCTTTGAATCCAATCCTCCTCTTCCAAGCCATCAGCTCAGCATCCTACTGGCTCTACCTCCCGCACGCACCTAGGATCCGGCCACTTCTCACCACCTTGGCCTGGACCACCTTACTCGTGTGCCTGCTCCCCTCTGCTCCCTACGCCTTGTCCCACGTGGCACCCACAGGGGTCACGCCACTGCCCTGTTTAAAGCCTCCCACTCACGTGCAGAACAAAGTCCAAAGTCCACACCGTGACCTTTGGGGCCCCATGTGGCCTGGACAGTCTCCAGTTGCCCTTCACAAGGGCCACACTGCCCCGCTGTTGCTCCCAGCACAAGCCAAGCCTGGCCCGTCCTCAGAGCCGTACTCTCGGGGTGCCTTCAGTGCCTCCGTGCCCTCCTTCCCTTCACCTGGGCCGCCGTCCTGGCATCACCTCTTCAGAGAGGCCCTCCCTGACCACCTCCATCACAGTGGAAAGCCAGTGCCACTCCCCACCCCCCGGCGCAGGTTTCCTTAGGGGCCTCGTCCCTCCCAACACCAGCTCTTACCCTTGCGGATTTCTATATTCTCACCTGTCCCCTCGAGAATGTAAGCTCCCCACACACAAGGGTTTTGTCTGATGTGCTTCACTCCTGTACCCTCAGTGCTGAGAACTGTGCCTGGTACACAGAAGGTGCTCTAACAACATGTATTATAACAAATGCATGAATTAATGTTTTTAAAAATCAGTTTGTTTGGTAAATAATTGATCCATCAATCCTCCTTGGTCAAATTAGTCTGGAGAGGCACATCAGATTCCAGCCCAGACCACACTCGGCATCACACACGACACAAGTACACACGCACACCCCTAACTGCTGGTCACCATTCTCTCTTCCTTCTTTCTCTCCCATCTGAACCTTCAACCCCTTGGAGCCATCCAGATGATGGACCTTGTTTTTTTCTCTTTTCCCAGCAGCAACAACTCTGGGTAATCACCTACATGTGTGTACTGGGGGAGAGTGGTGTGGAGCTGCCCTCCTGGCCAGCCACCCTCCCAGGCCCAGCTGTCAGTCAGGTGACAAAAGTCCCCACGAACACAGCAGCCCCTGTGTCCCTTTCTGACCCATTCGCTGTGCTAAGCGTCCTGCCCTGGTTTTTCTCCTGAACGTTTCTTGTCAAGCTGGCATCCCCACCTCTCCACGTGTCTCTACAGACTTTCTGTCACCGCAGTTTGAGCCAGAAGAGCCGATGTTCCTGTTCATAACGACCCAAGGGAAACAACCAAGAAGGCAAGTCCTGAGAAGTATACTCACCAGTGGGAGCCCAAGGGCACATCCTGAGAGGCGAGGGCATGGAGTTCAAGTCCGGTGCCCAGCCCAGCCCAGCCCTAAGACGTGGGAAGCCACTGGTCCTCTCTGCTCAAGGTCTCAGGGGTGGGTTAGCGAAGAGCTCAGTCCCCGACAAGCCACCATCCTGGAGCTCCATCCAGGCTTGAGAATATGGTGGACAGGGTATCCTGCCACTTACCCCAGGAGGACCAGGGCAGGCCACTAAGGCTCTTGGAGCTGCAGGCTCCTCCACGTACAATGGGGCTTATAGCACCTCCCTCTTGGGGTTGCTGCAAAGACCAAAACAACTGTCTTGACCTGGGCCACCCTGGGATAATTCTCATAGTCGATGGGTCTCCCTCTCCCTGCGGACTCTGAACCTGCCCTGGTCACCGCAGGGCTCTCAGAAGAAGTCCCTCCCAACCAGGCCCTTCATTCACTCGATTGCTCATTGTAGTTCCTGAACTCCTGCTGCGCGCCAGGCACTGCGCGAGGCCCTGAAAGGCCGTGGAGTCATGGAATGAGAGCGTGGATGCTGGAGCCCACCGGTCTGGGGCGAAGTGCTGCCTCGTGCTGTCATGTGGCCTGGGGCAGACACGTCACCTCGCTGTGCCTCATGTGCAGATGAGGGGGCCACCCGCTTACCTCCCAAGGTCCCGGTAAGGATTACAGGAGTCCATATGTGAAAGGCGTCCAGGACTGTGTGTGGCCCTCGCTAAGTACTATGTGATTGCGTCTTTGTAACTGGGGAATTAAGGATGACTAGACCATCTCTGTGCCAGGGGACGACCTCAGCCCAGCACGAGAGAAGGAGCCACACCCAGACAACGGCCACATAGTGGTTGGGGGGGAAGGCGCCTGGAGAGGAACGTGAACGTGAGCGGGGCTGTCATGAGGAGGGGGACTCAGGGGACGAGGTGCAGACAGGGCAGTACACGCCAACCCGAAGCCCACAGTGGGGCGTCCCCACCATGTGCCAGCAGGCACCAGCTGGAGACCTGGGGACAACTTCTGGAGGACAGACGTCCTCGGTGGGATGAGAAACTTTGCACCAAGGACCCCGGCACGGCCACTGGGTTCCCAATGAACAGAATCAAACAGCAGCCAGATTCCCGAGGCAAAAGGGAGCCTGGGATGTCTGGACAATGGTGATTGTGGAAAATGGGATGACATGACCACAATGATGGGAATTCCAAGGATGAGCAGGGCGTTCGGAGCAGGGAAGGGGTCCAAGCCCAGAGGCGTGGCTGGGAGAGGAAAGGTGTTGTGAGGGAGAGGGAGCCAGGCAGGGCGGGATGCAGGGGGGGTTCTCCGAGTGGGGTGACACAGCCAGGGCAGGCTGGCTGGGACACCGCGGTCACTCTCGAGCCTTGAGGCCCAGGAAGTGGTTCAGGGCTTTTCAGAGACTTACAGTCTTGAGTTTACTCAAAAGACTCTTCAATGTGACCCATGGGCACCAAAGTCCCAGGACGAGGCCCAGTCATTTGTATTTTTATTTACCCAACAAACACATACCAACTACCTCCCACATCACAGGCTCAGGGCGGGCTGCCAGGGACACCAAGGCCGACCGTGAACACAGTCCTGCCCTCGAGAAGCTGGCAGTCGGTGGGGAACAGAGGGCCCCCCAGCTGATGTGGAGGCTGGAGGGCGGTGGTCCCCACCCTACAGGACTGTTTATCAAGGGGTCGGTCATGCCCGTTAGCTCCCTCCCCCGAATTCCTATGTTGAAGTCCTAACCCCCAGGACCTCAGAATGTGGCTCTTTGGAGACGGGGCTTTGCAGAGGTAATTTAGGCAAAATGAGATCATACGGGTGAACTCTAATCCAGTGACTGGTGTCCTTATAAGAAAACATTAGGACACAGACACAGGAAACACCATGTGAAGACACAGGGAGAAGACGGTCAGCTACAAGCCAAGGACAGAGGTCTGGGAAGAAGCCAGCCCTGCCGACACCGGGGTCTCAGAGCTGGGAGAGAATAAATGGTGCTGAGCTGCCTGCCTGTGGTCCTTACTTACAGCCGCACAAGCACCCTGATGGAGACGCCTCCCCTGACCACTCGCCGAGGGTGGGTCCTTTCTGGTACACTCCCATCTCGCGCCACTCCTCCCTCTTGGACCGTACAGATTCCGAATTATACATTGCTCTTTGCCAGACTGCAAAGCCTCGTATTCCGCCCTCGCACCTCCTATGACATGTTTGACCCTCCACGCTGAAATCCGTTACGCCTACTCCCAGGTGTCAGCGTCCCTCTTAGGTGTGACCCCAGCACCTTTACCAAGCAGGGCTGTCCCCTTCCCGGCAGAGACAGTCTTCCAGAGCACAACTGCACTTGCCCCTCTGCGACACTGTGACTCACACGGAACCAGGACCAGCTCTGTGGGCCTGAGGCCTGTGGGGTCACTCGGAGCCCCACACTCAGAAGGGGCCAGGCTTAGTGACGCTCTGCTGTCACCGTTCTGAAATTCCTACTACTTTTATCTTTGAACTTGTGCTTCGTAAGTGAAGTACCTTGGAACAATGGCCTGCCCGTGCACGTGAGCAGAAGAGCTATGCAGAAGAAGAAAGGAAAGAGCTTGATAGTTTAGTTCCTTCCCTGGCACTTTTTGCCTTGCTTTTCAAACAAGGGCCCCGCATTTTCATTTTGCACTAAGTCTTGTCAGTTAGGGAGCCAGTGCCACCCCAAACTCAGGGAAAATTCAAGCTTTTCCCCCCAAAACGGCTCGTCCCGTAAGTCTCTCCCTCCACTGATGTCTTGAGCCTCCCTGAGGAGACTGCATTCCTTCCTACACCTCCCACTGCCTTCCTTCTGGCCTGCAGAGAGTCCTGTGATCCGAGGCACCTGCCCGGTCTGATAGCAGGTGCCTTCCAGGGTTCCAGGCACTGATGGAAATGGTGAGCAGGCAGAGCCAAGGCCGGGGCCGCCACCTCACTGAGACCTCCGTCCCCTTAGACTGACACCCATTCATCAGGCGGCACTCCCTGGGCGAGCAGCCACCAGTCCACTCACAGAGGCCAGCCTGTGGGGCCTTAAAGAAGAGACCCCCCCCCAGAATCCCCCCGCCTTTCCCAGCCTGACTCAGGGCCTTGCAGACAGGTCGGCCATCTCTGGAGTGCAGTAGAATTGGGCAGGGGGTGGGAGCAGAGGTCGTGTTATTTGGGGAGGGGTGCTATTTGGAGGGACTGCACGGGCCACACTAAGGGACCCCGGCCGCAGTTCCGTCTGGAACCTGGGATCTCCTGATTCTCCTGATCCACCAACACCCAGGGTCTGACCTGGGGCTCTGAGGGGAGCGGGCTGGGGAGAGCCCCTCCCCTGTATTACCTAGCACCCCACTGCAGGTGGAGCCCGGAAGCGTCGAAGCTATGGGAAAAAGAAGAAACAAGTCAGAGAGTGGGGCATGTAGGCAAGAATGTTTTGCCTTTTTTTTTTCTTTCATGTTGGCAACAGCTGGTGCTATGTCTCAGAGCCTGTGGCTGTGACGATTATCAGAATGTTTACTATGTGTCACTATTAATAATGCAGAAGCCCTGCCAGGCTACTACTCAGAAAAAGAAAGCATCATAAGCGAGGGGCTGGGCCCTTTGGGGAAGGGTCTTCGCTGCTCCTGCCAGACCCTGGGCCCTGCTTCCCCTGACCCTGCCTGGGTGACTTCAGTGTGGGGACAGGCTGTGCCCACTCCCCTTACTGGGTGTTTACCCTCTCCTATTACTCAGCTGGCACCTTGAGACCAGAACAGAGTTCCCTCCCTTCCTGGGTGTCTCCCTCATGCTTCAGATACAGGCTTTAGAGGTGTCCACTTAGGATGCCTTCCAGAAGAGTCCATTCCCCCCACAGCATAGCACTGTCACCTCTGTGTAGAGAAGTATGTGTGTATGGAGGAGGGGGCTCATGTCCCATCAGCCTGACCTCCTCCCTCCCCCGTCCGTCTCTGTAAACCAACACTTTGGGGGCCAGACATTCTCTTCCACATCAGCTTCGTTTCAATCCCTCAAACATGGCAATACCCCTTCCACCTGCCCCAGGACCTTTACACATGCTGTGTCCTCCCCCAGGACACCAATTTCTCACCTCTTTGCCTACTAACTCCTATACATCCTTTAGGGATCAGCTTAAATGTCACCTCCTTTGGGAAGCCGTCTCAGATGCCCTGTTCTACTAAGTTATAGATCCCTTTTCAAATATGTTTATAGAATCTGTAACTTGTCTTATGGGACCCATCACTATAGTAAATAATTTTAATTTAACATCTATCTGTCTCTGTAGATAATATGCCTCCTGAGAACAAACTGGTTTCTTGCCCATTGCTATATTCTTAGCAAACAGTAGTTACTTAATAAGTATTTATTGTATGAATGTGTGAAATCCCTTATAAAGACATTATAAGACATTACAAAGTCTGATTCACGCACACTTTATAATATCTTGCTCAAGGCCACACAGCTGGCGGCTGAGCCAGAATTTGAACGCAGAGCTGTCTGATTTAGAATGCGTTCTGTCTCCCCTTCCTGTGATGGATGCCATGGGTCTATGGTGAGTCAGTGAAAAGGGCACGGAGCTGGAAATCAGGACCCTCTCCAAGACCAGGCTCCCACCCGCACAATGGCCATAAACAAGCTGTGTGCCCTTGGACCACTCAGGGTCTCTTTCTGGGCCTCAGTTTCACTATCTGTAAAATGGATGGTGTAGTACTTCTTAAACTGATGTGAGTAGGACTCCCTGGGGGCTATCAGAATGCAGATTCCTGGGCCAGCCCCCCAAACACTCTGGTTGGGTTGGTCAAGAGTAGGATGATGGTGGTGTTGCCGGTGGACCACACTCTGGGCAGCATCGCCCTGTCGGATTCCTTTTTGGATCTCAAAGTGTATGACTGTCGGAAGCCTGGGGGAAGGGCAAGCAGCAATTGAAAACACTGATTTGGGCATCCTCTGGGGCAAAATCTCCCATCAATCAGGCAGCGTTCTGCTGGCTGAACCCCTGTGGTGCTCCTGACTTCACCACTGACTTCCCACCCTCCACCAGGCCTGACTAACCCCCTATACTCTGCAGCAACCCGGCCCCGGGTCATGGAGAGCCCCACCGGTCACACCCCGAATGCAGCTCTCAGTGGAGTGCAGAGGGCACAGGAGACATGCACTGAGGTTTGGGAACAGGGCTCCTCCCCTTAGGAGTTGTGTGACCCTGGGAAAGGTACGAGACCCGTCTGAGCCGCGATTTCCTTGTCTCCAAAATAAGGAATTGCTTGCCAGAACGCTACCATTCACATCAAAAGCACCCACCCACATGCATCCATGTAGCTTGTGCTCAAATAGGATCCCCTGGAAAGGTACAAGAAATGGACAGCTGGCTCTTCCGTGGGAAGTTGGGTCAATGGCAGGGGAGGGGAGGCTCATCACTCACTGGATACCCTTTCGGACTGTTTGCATTCCTTAGGGCACGCGCGCATGATTCTTCTACGAGCTTATGGGGCTGTTGTCAGGCGATCCACACAAAGGGTCTAGCACAGCGCCTGGCTTATAGTAAGCACTCAATAAATTGTTAGTGCTTCTGGTCGTCTTTCTCCTCCTCCTCATCAGTCTCCCGCTGGCTGGCTGTCCCAGCCCGCCTGCCAGCCTGCCAGTCTCCAGAACGAGAATGCCTCTCTCCTTCCCACTGCCGTTTATTTATTTATCTTCTCTTCCAAAGGAAGGTGTGTGTGTGGTTGAACCAATTCATCCACATCCCTCACTTGGCTGAACGGCCCCCTCCGACCACCCTGCTCCCCCTTGCTGAGACCACGAGCGCAAATTCCCTCTGGCTATTAATTAAAGCAGCCTCTCCCTTAGGAAGAGTGCACTTGCCATAAATTAATAGCCGTCTTCTTAATCAAATCTTATCTCCTCCTCGAGCCATAAATACATGCACCTCAAGTTGGTATCTCTGTGCAACCAGCCGTGAAATTTAATTTCTGATGCGTGGAGTGGGTGGGTACCATTTGGGGGGACCGCCCCCAACTCGAGTCCCAGCAGCAGACCCCTGGGCAGCCTGGTAGGTTTACGGAACTGCCTCCCCTGATGGGTGGGGGCAGAGCATGCCTGGCTTTTAAATGCTGATGGTCCAGACGGTTAATTGTCATGATTATAATCTCCGGTCGTATAATGCCTTTCCTGCATTTTATCCCGCGTGATTCTCATGACAGCTCTGTGAGGGAATGGGTAGGGAGTACAAGCCTCATTTTAGAAATGGAAAAAGTAACTCTAATACGTATGTTATTTTAGAGTCAGATCTGGATGGAATTCTTGCTCAGCCACTTTCTAGATGCCACTCTGGCCCTCAGGTTTGTCATCTGTCCAAAGAAGCAGGTAACACTTCCTGCCGCTTTGATGTGAGAATAGGATAAAATGTCCCACGTAAAGGGCCCAGGACAGTGCCTGGTAGGCGCTGCACCAGGTAGCGATCTCCCACTAAGTAAACCCCCCCCCCCCCAACCAAGATCATCTATCGAGCCGGCTACAAATGGTGGAGCCTGGACACAGACCCCGATTTAAATCCCACCCCCTTGGAATTCCATCTCGAGGCTCTGGAGGCTGGGGTCACTGGGCTAGGTCCCTCGAGCAAACTCCACTCAGCCTGCTCCCTCCTCCAGGCCTGCCAAATGCCCACCCCAGTGTGTGTCCACCAGCCACCGGACAGAGGGGGAGCTGCCAGCGCCCATGGACAGCCCAAGGCAGAGCCTGGATGAAGGCACTCCTGCCAGCCTAGCTGCAGCTGCTCAGTTACTTTGAGCTGCCGCCGCTGCAGGGCAGCCCCTTGGCACCCTTCTCTCCCTGGGTTGCCCCGGCATCACCACTCTATTTAGGAGCTGAGAGTTTCCAGCCATTTCCCTTTGGCTGTGGGAAGCATGGGGACCGATGCTGCCCATGATCTCTGCTGCTCTTACAGTGACTCATGTCACCCTGGCACGGGCTCATCCCTAGATGAGACAGGACTCGGGGGCCACTTCTAGAGCCGCTTTTCCCTTTCAGAGCTGAGCATCATAGCGTCTCCAGGCTCTTCTGGCCCTGCAGAAGGGGTGGGTATCCACGCAGTCTCCTCCGGTGGGCAGAGGTCAGGGATGCTGCTAAACCATGCCCCACCCACCCAGCACGATCTGGCCCAAGGATGAGAATCTTGCTCTAGACCCACCCAGGTTAGGAATACCTTGCAGTTAATATCTGAGAAAGTGAGGGAATGTCACAGTGCCTCCTCAGAGCTCCTAAAGGCCAGAGGAGCGCAGGTCTTGGGCGGACTCCCAAACACTGGCGCTCTGGGTGAAAGCAGGGCGCACCTGTCTGCACGCTGTGGGTGCCGTTCACGCACCAACCCACCTCGCTCCCACAACAGTTCTCGGAGAGGGGCCCTCCTCTGGGGGCCCATTTTACAGATGGAGAACCTGCAACACAGAGACATCCAAGGTCTCATTGCTGGTGGGGGGCAGGGCAGGGACAGGAACCCGGAGGAAGTGAAGCCAGAGCCGGCATCCTCACCACGATGCCACACGCGACCTCCTCAAATAGATATGCTCTGTTGTTCCACAACGATCTATTTAAGCAGGGAGGGAAAAGTGCCTCAGTCTCCTAATCTGCAAGGTGGGCACACTGCCACCTGCCACACAGCATTGGGCAGAAATGAAAGGGGAAGTTGTGGAAAAGAGCTCAGTGTTCACCCCGTTTACAGCTCTGGCTGCCGTGAAGCAGGGAGAAATCCAGTCTGGTCACTGGAGCCCCACCTGGGGTATGAGATGGCACAAGGTAGACAAGAGTATGTGTGTCTGGCTGTCACAGAGCCCCATCCCACTAGCAGGGCAGAGCTAGTTTATTCTGAGCATTCCTGCAGAGCCACTGACTGCTATTAGCAGGTATGGCAGAGGTGCTAAGTGCCATTAGCACTTAATTATGCCTTTGTCCTTGCTGTAATCAGGTGAACTGAAAGAGGACTGTAAAAGGGAGAGCATTAAAGAGAAAGCAGGCAGCTGGGGGCCGGGAATGTCTGCCAACGTGTCCATTCCTCTCCAGAATGTGGCCTCTTTCAAATGGCCAGAGGGCCTGGGAGAGGCCAAGTGGACAGAAAGGCTGTAGCTGATACGGACTTAAAAGCTGAGGGCAATCGAAGAGTTGGCTCAATAGGAAATGGAGCCAGTGGGGTCCTTGGAGAAGGGGAAGGCATTTGATGAAAGAGGACATTTAGGAAGACGAATCTATCTATATCGAAGAGAGGCTGGATCAGAGGGGTCGGTTAGGGGGCTGTTACCGTAATCCAGGCATGAGCTAATGTGGGTGGGTACCAGGAACACCTGAGAACTAGCGGGGCCGGGCAAGCGATGCCTCCTTCCGAGGCATTTGTTTCCACTGTCAGAGACGGTGCTGAGGGGCGCACATTAACACGCCAAGGACTCAAAGCCAACCTCGGCCATCCCTGACAATGTGTGCTGAAACCCAGCACCGTCCAGGGTAGAGGACAGCTCACTCTGCCCCTTCAGACCCTGGCCTGTTACACGAGATTTCCAACAGTCCAAAACCAGAGAAAATGTGGATCAAAGACTCTAAGTCTCAGGGCCTGGCCAACTCTGCCCTTCCTTGGCGTGTTCAACTTGCTCAGCGATTCCTTGCCTGGTGGCAGCTGGTTCTTACTTCCCGTGTTTTTTTGGGTCACATCCAGAGGTCAGAGAGGGTTCTGCTGAGGCCAGGAAAGACCACAGGTAACTAGTGATGGTGGGGGCATTGACCTGGGGAGATACAGCCAGGATGTCAGTTCACCCAAAACTGTCTCTGTCTCCTAGCTCATCATAACCTCTTCCAAGCTCCATGATGGGGTGATCAGATTTAGCAAAACACAGGAAGCGCAGTTAAATGTGAATTTCCTTTCTGCCCCTGGACCATCAGAGTTGGGGTTTTCAACAGTCCAGACCTGCAGAAAACAGCATATACATGCAGTATTTGGGACATACTTATACTAAAAGTTGAGCCCCTGTTTATCTGAAATTCAAATTTATGTGGGCGTCCTGTATCTTACCTGGTTCCCTATCCACCTGGAGATACCCGATGCACAAGAATTAGAACATGGCATCGAGAACGGTGCATTGGATGTTGGGATACCTAGATCCTCCTCCAGCTCTCCCCACGGCTGACGCTGCTCACCTGTGAACTGGGAACGACAACCGAGGGCAGCGATCAGGAAACCTCACTGATGGAAAGTATCAAGCACGGAAAAGGTAAGAGGGGCAACGCAGCTGACGTGCAGTCAATGGGGGATCAAAGGCTGCCAACAGCGTAGTCGGCCTCTCCAGGGACACAGGGTGGGTGCTACCAACACACCCGGCCTCCGTGTCTCACCTGTGAGAAGCGGTCTCCGTGGCCCCTTTCAGTTTAACAACCTGGTTATGATTCTCGGCGCCTGCCTTAAGGCGATCTGTCAGAAGGACATATTTAGGGGACGTGCAACTCGTGCTACCAATAGCCCCCAACACAAAAAGAGAAAAGTAAATCCACAGCTGGAAGAGAATATGACGCAGGCCACAGCCAAGCCTCCACGAGCCTGGCACCCTCTACCACTCGGAAGGATGGAGGCCGCTCTGCCCCCATCATGCCGGAGTTAGAGGCTATAACTTCGCTGCGCTGTACCTGCCGGCAGGATTATACCTCTTTGATTAGAATGTGTACGAGCAGATTTTATCACGACAGTAAAAATGAAAATGATCAAAACGCGTGGGAACCAAGCCAACGAGGGAGCATTGGATGGAAAGAATCTTGAGGGTTTTTTTTTTTTTTTTTTTTAAAGCAGGCCAGTTGCATGGATGATGTGCTGACCTGCTTCCATGCCCCCTCCAGTGGCTCCAGCCATCTGTCCCCGCCAGCTCCCTGCCCGGTTAGCTCGCTTCCAGAAATGTGGCTGTCTGGAGTCTAACGGGGGCACGCTAGGAGCCATCACATGGAGCGGAGCCTGGGGTGGGAAGAAGGGCGGAGAGGACAGCGAGGGCAGGGACGGAGGGCGGCTGGCCAAGGATACAATGGTCAGAAGGGGAAACTGGATGGGCAGGCACGCCCTCGTGGCTTTCAGCCTGTCCCTCTCTCCGGCATAAGGACAGTAAGGAATGTCCATCGAGGGCCTGCTGTGTGCCCTGCATGACACCATGAGCTTTGGGGAAGGTACGGAATATAGGGGCGCAGGTTCAAGACCGTCCACATGCTCTTCTCCCAGGCAGATTTTGAAATTTAGACACCTCAGCTCACCCAGGAGCACTGTGTTTATAGCACACAGCTGTGGGGGAGTGGGAGGTGCTGTCCGTAGGACTGTGGATTCCCAGGGTCATACAAGGGTAGTGTGGGAAGAGCACTCAGAGCTCAGCTGGTCCAACCGTCTCATTCTACGCATGGAGAGTGAGAGGCCCAGGTGGGGTTTCCTAAGCTGACCGTCCAGCATAGCCACGACCCCGCCCCCAGTTCCCCTGCCCTGACGGATATACCAGGGCTCCTGCTCTGGGTCTTCCCTCAACAGGCTGGTGGCCGCCATCCTTTTCCTTTGCCTCAGCCCTTGGGCATGGCACCTGGAACAACGCTCCATGCAGACAAAGAGCTCTGTGTGTCCCTCTGCCAATCCTGGGTTCGAGCCTGCTCCAGAGGGTCGACGCAGGGCAGGGGCCTGAACACCTCTGCTCCTCAAGTTGCTGAGCAACTAAAGCCCCAAATGCACCCCCACCCCCAACCACCTCAGTAGCAACTCCCCTCCTCACCAAGCAGGCAGGCTCCACCCAAGGGAACGCTATGGTGAGGGGGGTAGGGGAGGCGGAGGCTTCCCCCCCAGGCCACAGGACTACAGGAACCCTGGAAAATGTGGCACAGGACTCTGCACCCACACCCCTGCCCTACCTGCCAGAGGCAGGATAGCCAGCTTGGAAGGGCCAGACGCCTCAGGGAAGAAGCAGATGGCACCCAGAATTGAACCCCTTCTCTGCAGGGCACCCTCCAACCCGTGCCACTCACATGACGCCTTCTGATCAGATTTGGGGTTCCTTACACAGAGTAATCAGATCACAGGAGGCGTTAACTGGATTACGCAGAAAGCTTCCAAGAGACATCAGCCAAAGGAGCTATTAAATAGCACAGGGTCCTGAACATGTGACAAGCGCTGCTTTCCAACAGGCTCTCTCCTCTCTTTCCCTCCTGGGGAGAGGCAGGGTGAAGGGGCTCACAGAGGGCTTGGAGCAGGCCCTGGTTCTTCAGCGCTCTTCTTACTTTGTCCCTGTCCCTTCACTGACCCACCTGGCCCTATCTCAGGGTGCTTTCTTCTTGGAACACGGACCGCATGTGGCCAGTTCTGTGTTGGACCCTGCATTTTCTTCTTTAATCTTCACAGGGAATTTACAAAGTTGGTTTCAGCATCCCCGTTTAACAGAAGGAAAAACAGAGGCTTAGAGGTTAAGAAAATTGCCCCATAACTCACAGTTACACACGATACCGTGTTTCCCTGAAAATAAGACATAGACGGACCATCAGCTCTAATGTGTCTTTTAGAACAAAAATTAATATAAGAACTGGTCTTATTTTAATATAATAAAGGACCGGGTCTCATCATATCATATCATATCATATCATATCATATCATATCATATCATATCATATCATATCATACAATGTAATACCAGGTCTTATATTAATTTTTGCTCCAAAAGACGCATTAGAGCTGATGGTCCGGCTAGGTCTTATTTTCGGGGAAACACAGTACGTTTTGGATTCCAATCTAGGTCTGTCTAATATTATTTCCATCTCAAAGGCCGCCTCCTCACACCTAGTCATGGCCACTCCCTCCCCCACTTCTGGGGCCCCTCTGTGGGCTATCCACCCTTACCAGCCTCTGAGGCTGAATGTTGGGCAAGGTGGGGGCAGCACTGTGCAGATCTGTGGGCTCCAGGGAGAGGTCAGACAGCAGACAGACAACTTCCCAGACTCCAGACCCCCTCAGGCTGGAGTGCTGCCTTCCCCACTGGGGCACCAGAGGGCCTGAGTCACACGCCCTCAGGCTGTGCCAGATTAGACACTTTGAGGCACACACACACACACACACACACACACACACACACACACACACACACGGCTTGCTCTTTCTTCCTGCTTTATTCACCTCCGCCCCACCAGCACTTATCACTTATCAGCATCTAACTATGTACATTGTACTTATCTATTCTGTTGGTTATCTCCCCAACCAGAATGTAAATACGCGTCTGTTTCTTTGTTCCCTACAAACCGTGCCCTCAGCTCCTAGAACAGTGCCTGAAATATAGTGGGTGTTCGATTAGCATTTGTTGAATGAATGCGTTTCTGGGAGAACAGGTGTGAGTCAGGACGGTGGCGTAAGAAGGAAAGGTTGTGCGGGAAAGGTGGGGAGGCTGTGCCTGCCTTTGTGTGAAGGGAGAAAGGCGTTGTGAGATAAACACACGGAAAGCAGGCTTGGGGCTACAGGAAGGGCTCTATGAAAGGGGGGACTGCATGCGCAGGTGGAGTGGGAACAGTGAGAGACACAAATGAAAATGTGCAGGGTGGGGAGAGTGGCGGGTGGGGTGGCGGGCAGAGTGGGCCCAGGCGGGGGCTGTCTGCTTCGTGACTCTCGTGCCCTCCTGACAGTGGGCCCAGAGGACACCCAGGTGTGGTACTGGAGCCGCCGCGAAGCCCCCAGGAGCGTGGGACAGGCTCGGAAAGGAGGGGCACCCCCGTCTGCCCAGAGACCCTGTGCTACATGGGCCCGGCGGTCGCCTGCCACAAGGACCACTCCAGAACAGCCCCTGGAGGGTCAGCAGAATAGCCAGCGCCACAAGCCGCTTCCTAATGAGGTGTGGAGTCATGGGAAGGTGGCTTGGAGCCCAGGCCAGCCCCAGATGGCCCCAGCTGCTCACCACAGGCCCAGGGACAGGCAGGAAGCTGGGGTGCAGGGAGTTACCATTGACAGGGGACCCGAGGCAGTGTGAAGAAGGGCCTGGTGGGGGCAGCATCAGTGCAGGCCTGGCAAGAGCCCATCCTCCTGGGAATGCGCGCAGGCAGCCAGGAGGGCAGGACAGGCCCCATCCTGTCGGTCTCCCTGATGCCCAGGACCAGCCGCCAAGCAGCCCAAGGGTGCAGTCAGCACTAGGAAGCCCTGAGACGTGGTATGTCACAAGTCAGAGGTCCAGGCTTTTGAGGGACTGCAAGGGGCCCTCCAAGTAGGAGGCTCTCCCAGCTTCACGTCCCAGCCAGGCCTCCCCACTGGCCCCTGCCTGCCCCCATGCTTGTCCAGCTCTGGGCACAGATGCACAGGTCGGGTGGCCTGGCTGGGGGCAGTGAGAGGGCTGCAAGATGGGGGTCCTGGGCAGCTTCAGAGCGGAACCACTAGGCAATCTGGAATGCCGGGGGGACTGGAGCAGGGAACAACAGTGTGGGTGTGGAGGCAAGGAGGGCCTGCCGCCTGGCACACTGGTCAGCACACCTGGGTCCCTTCCCCACTCGGACTCTACTGAGCTGGGTGACCTGGAGAGGTTGCACAGCTTGGCATGGAAGTCCAATGGAGCTGCACACCTGGCCTGGAGACCTTGGGCAGGTCACTTCTCTCAACCCCTGTGAGCCTCAGTTTTGTTATCTGTAAAGTGGGTTGGCAGGAATATGAAAGGGGGCTCGCCCGTATGTATGAGAACAACGTTCTTGATGCACTGTATTTGTTTATTACAGCTGCATGCATTTGTGTATTTACACATCTCCCTGGCCTCCCTGCCCAGGGTCCTGGCCTTTGAGGGGAGGGCTCTGACTGATGGGGTACCGAGTGTCCAGAAGCCCATGACAACTCCCTTCCCAGCAGTCCCCAGCAGCAGGCCACGGCTGATATGATGCTTCCCCCTCCCCCACAGGAAGATGAGGAGGGGCAGGGGACACAGGACAGGGTGGCTGCTGCCAGCCTCCACCAACCATCATTCCACTACTCTAATCTGGTGGCCCCTTCAGCCCTCATCCTCCCTCCACGGCCTCCAATGACAGGTCCTTGGTGACAGCGCTGCGTCACAGCCTGGCAGCATCTGAGCAAAAGATGGAGAGAGAGGGGATGACCCTGTCATCGGAGGCTGGCGCTTGCCTTCCTCCACTCCCAGCCCAGGACGGCTGGGGCAGGGCCTGACCGCTTCCTTCCTGAAAACCACAGTGGGCATCCGGGGACTCCAGCGACTGTCTCCTCACTTCACTGGGTACCCACGCCATGCCTGGGGGCCTGGCCCAGCGCACCTGGATGCGGGTCACCTGCATGCACCTGTGCTCATTCTTGCCAACAGCCGGGCTGCTCCTCAGCTCAGCCTTGTTTCCTTTTCCCTGAACACTCAGGCTCCTGACTGATGAGGACTTTCTGCTCCCCCCATCCCACTGGGGGCTTGCAGATGGATGCTGTCCCCCACTTCTGGCTACCTGGTATCCCCTAGCCTGGCATGGGCCTTTGGCTACCCCCACTGCTGACCGGGGTGGACAATGAGAGCCTGAAGCAGTGAGATATCTGGACCAGGACACTGGAGACCCGCGTTCAAACCTCAGGCCGGCCATTTACAACTGTCTGTGAGCAAACTATTTAACTTCTGTGACCTCAGTTTTATAAAATGGGGGACTGTAGTACTTTGCTTCTAGGACTTCCTGGGATGATGTATGTGCCTGGCTGGCACAGTTCCTGGCACAGACATAGAAGACACAGAATTCATAGAGCCACGGACGCCACTGGCCAGGCCTTTCACCCTGGTTCCAAGTCTCATCCAACGGTGGCCTTCTGCCCATTGCCCCCGACCAGTCCTTTCAAACATATGTTCGTAGAAATATTCGCACTGTACTTGCTGTGTATTAGTTTGTTCAGTTTTTATGATATCCCTACAAAGCTAAATATTGTCCCAGTTTTACACATGAGAACACTGAGGTTCCGAGGGCTTGGACCACTGCTCTGAGGCCACATGGCAGCTGGTGGCCTAGTGAACAGCTGCTTGCAGGTGCCCTCAATCTAAGACTTCTCTTCCCATCTCCCCAGGGGGAGGGTGTCGGGGACCGCCTGCCCCAATGCCAGTTAATACCATTTGCTACCCTCATTGTTTGGGAGCCATCTAAGCATATGCAGAGTTAAAGGGTCCTCTGGAGCTCAGGGGCCGGGGTTCGGGAAGGGGGTGGGGTGACGCCTAGAACCTAACCTCCTGCCCTCCTGGGTCAGGCCACTCAGCCAGTGACCCAGCGCTCGATGGCAGCTGTGCCGGGCCACGTGGGGCAGCCAGGCGGCACAGGCCTCCTGACAGCCAGCTGACCAAGGCAGCCCCGCGCATCAGCCAGTTTTAATTGTTTGTTCTCTAGCCTTGTTATAACTCGATACAATCCATAACCCAGATAGTGCTTGTCCCTCTGGCTGCCCCTGCCCAGCTCTCGCTCCCTGGGGACGCCGCTCTGCTCTTTATAGAAACCACTTGCTAAACTGGATCCACTTTAAACCCGCAATTGTCAGTAAATGACACTCACAGAGACGGAGCTGCAAGTTAAGTGTGAAGCTTTGGGCAGAACGTGGATCACTGGCCTCGGCCTTTATCACGGACCCAATAGTCCTACTGGGAGCAGCAGACCCCCACAAGGGGAGCCCCAAAGCCTGCATCTGTGCCCCCCACCAGGAAGGTGGGGGGCCCAGGCCGGGGGTGAGCAGACCTGGCGCCTCCTGGCCTGGACCCATCACTGTGAGCTGTGACACCCTGGGTCAGTCACAGCACCTGTCCAGCCTTCCTTCTCCACTTATACAGTAAAATAAGCAGATTCAGCATTAGTCGCTTCTGTTTCTTTTTTCAAGTGGTGGAGCCCTTTCTTCAAGTGAAATTTTAGACAGATCCCCAACAAGGAAGACAGCTGAAAATAGACTTTTCCGGTTACAGAACAAGTCGGAAATGCAGCATCCACCTTGAAGGAAAACCACCCCTTTTCTTATTTCTCCAACTGAAGTCTAGGAGCCCTGGAAGATTAAGACTGGGTGGGCCTTTTTCATGTTGAGTCCTGCACAGTGAGCCTGTCCCCGTGATGGGTCCCTAGAGTGCTTGATACACGTGGGTTTGCGGAAGGAGGAAGGGAGAGAGGGAGGGAGCGAGGGAGAAAGGAGGGGAGGGGAACACACACCAATCCACTTTCTTCTGTCTCTCGTTTCAAGCGCAGTTCAAACTGCATTCCACCACTCTGAGCCACCTTCTCCTTCCTGGGACTCAGGATGAAAATCAGAGGCCCCACAACCCAGCCTGCTCCTGGGACCAGACAGCTAAGCCAAGGGTCCCTGAGCTGTTAAAAGAGCGGGGTCTCCAGTGCACGGTGCCCCAAACCGTCTGCAGACAGAATCAACACGTCTCACACACCTATGGCCATTTGTCCAAAGTGCATGGCTGCCGTTGTAATTAATAAGATAAAAATCCGTTTGAAAGCTATATTGAATTTATAGCAGCCCTCTGTCATGTTTCCCTAAACAGCTAAATGAACAGCCACGATTAGCATGGGGGGAATCCCTGAGTTTCTTTGGAAGAGGGGTCCTTGTACTGGAAAAGAAGAGACACTGGTCCCACGCAGCCTGAGTCTTGGGCAGCCTGACCCCCCACCTCGTGCCATCCATGCCCCTCCTTTATCCTCCAACCCATCCAGGAATTCCAGGATTCCCCCAGGAGCCCATCTGTCTGCTGGGCCAGGGGCCACCTCTGGAAGCCATCCTCTTCATTAAATTAGTGGCCGCTTCCCAAGCTCCAGCTCCCTCGATCCCCCAAAGCCCTGTTCGTGTTGTTAACAAGGACAGTAATTTGTTCATTAAAAATGGGCCGCCTTCCCAACAGGCCTCTGGGCCGCTGCCTGCCCTGGGGAGGGAGGAGGGGAGGAGGCAGAAGGCAGGGTCAGAGCAGGACCTCCCCAGGGCAGAGCCCCACCCTGGACACTCACTCCCTAACTCTCCAGGTGACTCCGAGGCTGCGTGCGGACAGGCTGGGGACAGGCCGTCAGGCAGCTCCTGCCAGCCCCTCTCCTGCTCTGTGACAGAGCTTTGTGGCCGTCCAATCAATGCGGACAACTCAATCTGGCATCGAGTCCCTGAGCAAACCACAGCCCATCAAGAGGCATTTACGGTCGTGAAAACAAACAAGTCCCCCTCCACGCAGCGCCCACCGGTCCCACCTCCACTCCCCCGCCTGGGTGTCCTTCACCTGACCTTGGAGCAGCTCAGACCCACTAATCCAGAGCTGCTCACTCCTGTGCATTCCAATCTCTGCCCAAGCCGAGCTGGGTCCAGCAGGGAACGGGAGCCAGGGTCTGGGGTACAGATCCCAGCACCCGGGAACCCACCTGAGAGAGGCCTCCCGGTCTTCAGACACTACACCTTTATCAATCAGGTGAGTGCAACCAGGTGTCCTGGGTTGGCTAGTGAACCCCTACATTCCTGTCCACCCGGAACCTCAGAACGTGACCTTATGTGGTTGTTGCATGTGGAATTAGGTTAAGATGAGGTGGTCCTGGATTGGCTGGGCCCTAATCCAACGCTAGTGTCCTAAGGAGAGGGAAATCTGGACGCAGTGACACACACACGCAGAGACGGTGGCGAAAGACACAGAGATACAGGGAAGAAGGCCACGTGACCACGAGGCAGCGATTACTGGGAGGCGTCTATCAGCCAAGGAACCCTGGCAGCCACCTGCAGCTCAGAGACAGGATGGAAGGGATTCTCCCTCAGGGTCTCTGGAAGGCACCACCGCGCCCTCACCCCGGCGTGGGACTTCTGGGCTGCTGCACTGTTTTCAGTCACCCAGTTTGTGGGACTCTGTTGTGGCAGCCACAGGAAACTTGTCCAGGTGGGCTGTACGATGATGAGTTGTAGGTGGCAACTTGACTGGGCAGAGGGGTGCCCAGGGAGCTAGGAAACATTAGTTCTGGGTGTATCGATAAGGGTGTTTCCGGAAAAAATTCGTATTTGAATTGGTGAACTGAGTAAAGCTCATGGGGGTGGGCACCACCTAATTTGTGAAGGGCCCCAACAGAACGAAAGGGAGAGGAAGCGTGAACTGCCCTCCACTGAGCTGGGACACCCCCCTTCTCCTGAACTCGGACATCAGAGCGCCTGGTTCTCGGGCCCTCGGACTCACACGGGGGCCCACACCATCATGGGACTCTTGGCTGCCACAGTCGTGTAAGCGAATTCCTCATATACGTCTCTTTCTGTGTAACTCGCTATGTATTCTACTGGTTCTGTTTCTCTGGAGAGCCCTGACTCATACAGGCAGGTCTGGGAGACTGAGACCCAGAAGTTAGGGTGGCTCCCTGAGGTCACAAGGCAGCAACCGCAGTGAAGCTGGAGTTGAGACCCCCCCAAAAGGGGCTGCCGTGAGTCCCGGAGACTGAGAAGGAAGAACACAGGCCCCACCTCCCAGCCACACTGTTGTGAAGGCAGCCAGGCCTGGAAGGCCTGAGTTTCAGCAGGACAGACAGACCTCTTTCCTCCACTGCTCCCCCAGCTTCAGACATGGCCCCTGTTACAGGGCCTCCTGGTACAAAAGGTCCTCGTCTCTGAGCCAGTATCTCTGATTCTCTAGCACTTAGCACGCGCCTGGCCCCTAGCAGGTGCTAATAACAGAAAACATGGAAGGAAGAAAAAAAGTCTAAGGTCTTTTTTTGGAGTTCCTTTACGAAATCCTCCTTTTGGATGCCAAATGGAAATGAAGTGGGATGATTTTCCCCCCATTTTCGGTCTCTTCAGTCTCAGGAAAACCATGCAAGTTGTTCTGTGTTCAGGTCTGGGCATGGCCCTCACAGAGGGCTGTTGATTTAAGGCAGTTTCTCACCCTCGGCTCTGATGACAGCTTGAGCCGGATCATTCTTTATCTTGGGGCGGGGCGGGGGGCTGTCCTGTGCACAGCAGGATGTGTGGCAGCACCCAGGCTTCTACCCACTAGACGCCAGGAGGACCCACGTCCTCCCAAGTTGTGACAACCAAAAATGTCTGCAGACATTTTCATGTGTCCCTGGGAGGCGGGGGGGACGTCACCCCCTATTGAGACCACCGTGTGCTGGCTCCACTGGGTGCAGAGATAAAGAGAGCCCAGGCCCTGCCCTAAGGGGCCTCCCCATTTGTGGAGAGGGAGGGGTTGACGGAACTGGACGAGGAAGACTATTGTTGCCCAGTGATCCCCGCGCTTGCCTTGCAAAGGAGAAGCCTCCTGTCTGAGGAAGTGTCTAGGCAGAGGCTGGGCCCCCCTGCACTGGAGAAAACTCCCGCCTTTGAGTGGAGGGTTCAGTGTAGAAGATTCCAATCTCTCTGAGCTCCTAGTACATTGATAAGATAGAATGACTCCTCTCTCCTCTGACCACTGGGTCCTAAGATGACCGACATGCTGAGATGCCCGTGATTTCATACCAGGCAGACGGCCTTCCCAGAGTGCCTGGGGGTTTGGGTCCCTGTTGCTGCCCCCGCCAGCTTGGATCTAAAAACAGGACAGCAGCTACATGGTCTCAGGCTGGGTACTTTTCAAACATGATCTCATTATCCCTGCTCCTTAAAACTACCCTATGAGAGAAGTATTATTAGCCCCACTTTAAAGAGGAAACCAAAGTTCAGAGAGGTTAAGAAAATTGAGAAAGGTCACACAGATTCTGAGTGGCAAGAGCCAGGATTCCAACCCAGGTCTGTGTGGCTCCTACAACACAGGCCCGGCACATGCAGGATTGTCTGACGAAGTCCCCCACCTGGGCCACTTGCTGGGGGTACAGAATCCAATGGTGACAGTGAGTCTCCTTTCAACAGGAGCCCTAAGAAAGGTGCCAAAGAGAGGAGGATGGGGGACAACAAGGGAGGCCCAGAACCTACCAACAACGTCACTTGGCAGGAAAACAATGGCCGTATCAGAAGCCAGGGCTAAATGGGCAGCAGGTCCCCTGGAGCCTGCCACTCGTAGGGAGCGCCCACCCCGGCCAGCGCCTGGCCATGGGCACCAAACACGTCAGCTTCCCTGGCCAGACGATGTTTATTTCCAGGGCGAGGCTGGGAGCCGGTTCTAGGTGGGGGTCCGTGGAAACAACGTGCTCACACGTATTCCCTGTCAGCTGCCCTCGGCCATTCCTCAGAAACAGAGCCCCATTCAGCCCAAACGGAGAGCCCGCCTGCATGGCTGACGGCCCACGTTCCGAGAAGGGTGGAAAAGTCAGCTCAGAGATGAACGCCCCGTCGGAGCCAGCCCCTGTCCGCCCTTGCCACTTCCCCTGCAGTGTCCCCCAGGAGGACAAAGCACACACGGGCATAGGAAAGGTCGGTGGTTGTGACACCCCAGCTTGTCCCGGGGGCCACTGCCCCAACACACGAGATTACAATTACACACACAGCATCCCGAGAGCCAAGAGGGCAGCGGGCCTGAAGGGACAAGCACTTGCTTTGGAATTCCCTGACACCCCTTTTTCCTCGCCCTGCTGAGTCTTGGGCCTGAAGGCTGGCGCAGCTAGGACAGTGCGGCAAAAGTCCAGGAGAACGGGCAGGACTCGATGAGCTATCAGCGGGGGCTCGAGCGGAGGGGGCTAGGGAGGGCTAAACCTAAACTGGTGACGGTGGGTCTCTCTGGGACAGCAGATACGTGGTGCAGAAATCCTGTGGGCTCGGTTTAGGGGTGGTGCTATGGGAAGCGCCAGGAGATGGAGAAATGGAGACTTTCAGGTGGTCTGGGGCTCATCACAGATGTTTTGGCAGGACCTGTGCTCCTCAGACACTATGGCAACAGAAGCCGTGGGGGTGGGGAACACAGGCAAGCACCCACATTTGTTGGACAGCTGCAGGAAATGGGCCTTAAAGAGGTCAGAAGACACCCTCCCACCCCAGGAGACTGTGGTGTTCCAGAAGCCAAGAAGGGAGAGGTCACCACTGTGCTAGGGTCAACTCTGGGCAAGAGGGCAAGGGAGGGGTGAGGGCAGGGTAATGGTGTACGAACAGTGAGGGGTGTGGGCAAAAGGAGGGTCCCTTCAAGGAGGCTTGGTGTGAAGGAAAGACAGAGAGAAGAGGCTGGAGCACTCGAAAGAAATTGCTAATATTCAATTCAACAGACTTAGCAGGTGTGCACTGACGGGAAAGTCTCGGCAGAGACAGAGAGAGAGGAGGGATGAAGGTACAGGACGGAGGGGGCCCCTGAGCAGGGGAGCAGGGCGGGATCCAGGCTTGGCCTTGACCACAGGAAATGGGGGTGGAAGAAAAACACAGGGAGTGAAAGGAGGTGTGCT
Organism: Rhinolophus hipposideros; assembly: GCF_964194185.1. Taxonomy (NCBI): domain Eukaryota; kingdom Metazoa; phylum Chordata; class Mammalia; order Chiroptera; family Rhinolophidae; genus Rhinolophus; species Rhinolophus hipposideros. Next base: position 47,471,918 of record NC_138066.1, read on the forward strand.
GAAGTCTGGAATTAAGGGGTCTCTCTTCTCTTTGAGAAGGCAGGCGGGGGGCCACCAGCTAAGAGGTGAGGGTGTGGCACAAGTAGTAAGAGTGACCCATAATTCCTGTCCAAGACTCCCTACTCTCCTTTCCTGAATCAGCCCACCGTCACCTCCCCCAGGAAGGCTTCCTTGCTACTTAGTTCTGGATGGATCTCCTGTCACTCCTCTAAGCTCTGGCAAGACCCCACACGCCCCCACACATCGACTGCAGGCACCAGAGCCCAACTCTGCTTAGGTGTGTGGGTTCCTCACTAACTCTGAGCATGTGCTGACAGGTGTCATAAACGTGTTCAACACCAGCTCTTCACGGCATGCTCGGCACGGCTGATGCTCAAAATGCTTGTCGAGTGACTTACAGATCGGCCGTCTCTTCTCCTGGGATTTATCAAGTCTGCAAAAGCTGACACCCCACTTTCCTGCCAACCCAGCGAGACCACAGAAAACTGGCATTTGCTTTTTATCTTCTGTGTTTTAAGGAAAGTAAGAAAAAAAAAATCCACTCACACCAAACTAAATGAGGTGGCCTTGTTGCAATGCTGATCAGATCTAATTAGCAGAGATGGGGCTGTGTTGGTTTTCCTTGGCAAACATCCTATTTACTTGTGGGGCACTTGTGGGGGGCACGCCACTCTTGTTTCTATTATTACTTTGCTTCACGCCTCGACTACCATGAACGAACTCGTGATGAAAGGCTGTGGCTCTCACAATCGGCAGCAGGGGTCCAGGATGCCAGCGGAGGCAGACTCCTGGGGAAGCAGGATGTGGCAGTGGGCAAGGGGTGGCCTGCTGAGCCCCTCTTCTGAGGTGGGGCCAGGAGAGTTGCTCGCGGGTGAGGGGCTGGAGAGCAGAAAGGTGGGAGGGACTCTCAGGGGGATCATAAATATAAGAGCTCCTACCTATCCGACGCCTGCCTTGCTCCCACTATTTTCCACACATCGTCTCTAACCCTTGTAACAACTGTGAAGGCAGGGATGGCTATTTCCGTTTTGTAGAAGAGGTTCAATGAGGCACTGTAAATTGGCCAACGTGATGTGGTTAATAAACGGTCAAATTAGGTTGCTAACCTGGTGTGGCTCACTCGAGTCCATTGCCTTTTGGAAAGCCACGATCTACTTCACGCATGGGGAATCCAGATTTTCAGTCTGGAGAATGGGGAGGAGAAGGGAAAAACCCAAGAAACTGGAGATAGATTCTATTAGTAATGGAAACTGGGACTCTCCATTCCGGAAGGGCCCAGGCTGAGGGTCCAAGGAGGAGTTGGTGACGACTATGCCCAGAAGAAGGGTCCCAAGCGGAAGTCCAACGGAGCAGTAACCGGTCAAAGACTGAGTGGAAGGATGACTCTCCTGGCCGCCATGATGGAAAGTACTGGAATGGCCCAATAGTCAGCGTTTTTGAGGGTCTCCCATATTCAAGGCTCTGAGCTAGAGCAGTGAGTGGAACAGTCCCTTCTTCCCTTATTCGTTCAACACCGTTTCCATGAGTGGCCTCTTGTCCCACATTCTCCAGGAGATGAGATGCGTCCATGAGAGGCAATTACTGATTCAAGTGCCAAATAAGAGGTGTGGGCAATGAATAATCATCAGGGCTTCATAGACTCCTCCTGATCTCCAGGAGGAAAGAGAAGAGTTGTCCTTTCTGCCAGGATTGTCTTGACAGGAAGAAGTCCGAGCCCAAAAGCAAGGCTGTGAGTGAGCAGAGGTGAGGCACGAACGATTCTGACACCCAGTTCCACTGTGGGATTTTCCCACACCAGGCAATTCCCAGACACCAGCAGGATGGCTGACAATTCAACTTAGCTCTGACACCGTCTACCTGGAGACAGACACCAAAGGTTAAGGGCTCCGTCCTACAGGACTGTCCTTCACCCCACTTCCAGCTATGGATTGGAAGCTCCAATGATCCCCTCCTTGGGTTTGATTCATTTGCTAGAGCGGCTCACAGAACTCGTAGAAATATTTTACTCACTAGATTGCAGGTTTACTATAAAAGGATTTAACTCAGGAATAGCTAGACGGAAGAGGAGCATAGGGCGAGGTCTGTGGGAAGGGACGCCCTCTCCCAGTATGCACTCTCCCCAAATCTCCATGTGCTCACCAACCCAGAAGCTCTCAACCAGGTCCTTCTGGGCTTTTATGGAGGCTTCACGACATAGGCATGGTTGACTAAATTATTGGCCACTGGCTATTGAGTCAACCTCCAGCCCCTCTCCCCTTGCTGGAGGTCAGGTGTGGGACTGAAAGTTCCAGCCCTTCCGTCACATGGTTTGTGCCCCAAGGTAATCAGCCCCCATCCTAAGTTGCTAAGGGGTCCAAAAGTCACCTCATCAACATAACAAAAGACACCATTCTCATTCATCTCACTTTGAAAATGCCAAGAGTTTTAAGAGCTCTGTGCAGGAGCTAAAATTGGGACTAAGACCAAAAATATATATTTCTTATTATAAATCACGATATCACAGGTGCCCACTCTGATTGGCTGGTCCGACCGTTAACCACCTTAACTATCACCTGGCTTGAAGGCAGGCCCCCATTCATTCACTCATTCATTCATTCAACAGATACGTATTTGTCCAGCACCTACCATGGAGCAGGCTCTGTTCTGGACATTTGGGATGGACTGTGAACACTGAGAAAAGATCCTCGCCCTTGGGGAGCTGAGAGTCTGGGGAGGAGGACGACAGTAAACATTACACATGACAAATAGGTAAGTGATTGAATATGTTGGAAGGTGACACATGATGTGGAAAAAGAACAATGTCCAACAGGATGAGGGCCTGGGGTGCCGATAGCAGGTGTTGAAGGTAGATTACAGTCTAGCCAGACCCCACGGAGAGGGGGATACCTGAAGAGACAACAGAAGCAAACAGCTCCCTGGGGGACAGGCGTTCTAGGCAGCTGGCCCCAGCTGGGGGCTGCAGAGGCCACCGAGCTGAAGCTGAGGGAGAGAAGCAGAGGGGCTCAAAGCATCAGCAGAGGGTCCGGTGGCTGCAAGGACAGTGGCTTTACTGTGGGGTTGTACATCGCGGGCATCTGAGCCCAGGACAGAGCCCTGACTTCGGTTTTTGTTTCTGTTTCTAATAACATTTTACTTTAGAACCGTTTAGATGACAGAAAAGTTCCAAAGACAGAATAAAGAGTTCCAATCCAGCCCGGTTCCTCCCATTGCTACGTCCTCCATTCTAACGCAACCTTTGTCACCACCAGGAACCAACCGGGTACATTACTATTAACTCAAGTCCACCAACTATGCCAGGGGTGTCCAAACTTTTTTCAACATTTTTTACCAAGGGCCATAGGCGGTAAAATACACAAACGACCGGGCCACTCCTCGAGGTGAAGTACGTATTGCCTCACCTGGTTTATTTAAGTAAACTAAATATATTTTTGGAATTTGCTGTGGGCCAATTAACAATGGATTGCGGGCCGCCGTTGGCCCGCGGGCCGCAGTTTGGACACCCCTGGGCTATGCAGACTTCACTAGTTTTTCCCTGATGTCCCTTTCCTGTCCCAGGATCCCATCCAGGATTTGGATGTCACGTCTCTTCAGGCTCCTCTGAGCGGTGACAGTTACAGACGTTGTTTGTTTCTGACAGTTCTGCCTTGACAGCTCCGAGGAGTATTGGCTAGGGATTTTGTAGACTGTCCCTCAAAGTGTGTGGGCTTGTCTGATGTTTTCCTCACGGTTAGACTGTGGCTATGGCTTTGCGGGAGGACGACCACGGCGGTAAGGTGCCCTTCTCATCACATCCCGTCTCATCTGGGGTCCACGCTCTCCCCATGCCTATCACTGAGGATGATGACCTCGGTCAGCTGGCTGAGGTAGGGGTGCCAGCTTTCTCCGCCGTACCGTTACCTTTTAAAATCCACTTCCCATCCTCTACTCTTTGAAAGCAAGGGCGCTAAGCGTGGCCCACACCAAAGGGGGAGATGGGTCACTTCTATGTTCACAGGGTCACTGAGGCTATTGTCTAGTGTTGGGAAGCCAAGCCAGCAGCCCAGGGCAATGATGATGGTGACTGGGGCCGGCATAACAGCAGAGAAGGTGGTGAGAAGCAGCTGGAGTCTGCATATATTAATATCACTGATTAATTATTCTATTGGATTAGACGTGGGTGCAGGGGAAAGTGGGGTCAGGATGGCTGGAGGTTTCGGCTGGAGACAACCCCATCTTGGCGTTGCCCCCAAGAGGCCTGGGGAAGATCAGGAGTTCAGTCTTGGGTGTTAGCTGAGGTCACTGTTGGTCACGCAAGTGGATACAGAGTGAGACAGAGGAGTCTGGAGTTTGAGAGACAGATCTGGGCGGGAGGGATCCACATGGGCATTGTGGTACAGAGACCAGATGAGATCCCCAAGGGGGTGAGGACATACAGGGAAGAGGCCTGAGCCCCAGGGGAAGTGGGCAAAAGAGGTTTTTCAAGATGGGAGAAACTGCCTCTCTCCATTAATGGAAATGACCTTAGAGGGAGGTACCAGAGCCCTCCTATCTGTGTGCACTAGGGGCTCTCCAAATCTCAAAGGGGCAAAGCCCCTGGGAGGAGTTACAGGAGATCATCCTGGGCACCGAGAGTCCCCCCCAGGGCACAGGAGACAGAGCCCCTGCTGGCTGGGCTCCTGTCCCTATTCCAGCAATCAACAGGCAGCTATTAGGAAATAAATACAGCTCAGAAAGCCTGCAGCAGGGCTGGGCTGCTGTGACAGGAGGCATAGGGCTGGGCCAGGCAGCTGCACTGGAAACAACTGCCACAGGCACGAAGAAAAAGGGGTCCCGCAAATCCCTGTGCACCCCATCAGCCCTGAGAAGATGGGGGGTGGGGAAGACACCCTGTCTCGCCCTTCCAAGTCCTGGAGGCACTGAAAGCTTAGCATGCTTTGAAGCCATTGCCCCCCAGGGATTCCTCAGATGGAGTTAAGCCCCCAGAAATTATATCCTAAATGCTGGACACTCCGGCACATGCACATGTTTTTCTGGGCAGAGCTCGGAGCACCCCAAATGCACCCTGTCACCCCATTCCAAGCCTAGAAGCTGCCTGCCGCATCCTACGTACTGCAGAAAGGGGAAAATAATCGATTAGCTGTTCTGCTACCAGCCCGAATCTTGCCCCATCACGTAACGTCCCAAATGGCTACAAATCCCAGGGACAGTGATTCTCAGTATCTGGGTCATTGTCTGGGTCTGTGACTCTCAGGGCGGCTCTGAGCAATTAGGACGCCGACAGTCAAACGAGCCGATGGCTTCGCTGGGTTCCCCTGGAGCAGCTGTGAGGGCGGCGGGCATGTGCGCATGTGTGTAGCTGGTGTGGTTTGCAAGCGCGTGTGACGTGTTTTGGTGTGTAATGGTATACGTGTAAATAGTGTGTATCCGTGTGTGTGTGCGCCTCGGATGGACTGGGAGGGTGTGTGTGTGTGTGTGTGTCTGAGCGCGCACGCGCAGGTGTGTGAGGCACGAGTGTGGAGATCAATGGAGCATGGAGGGGAGACAGGCCCCCCACCTTCTCAGGATGAGCAACTAGAGGATGGGTCAGAGACGTGTAAAACTCTCCAAAGGATGTGAAATCAGCTGTGTGTCTCCATTCTATCTCTTCCCCACAGAGGGAAATTACATTTGACTAGAAATCCGAATAATGGTGCCCTGACAAACGTGGTGGCCCTGCTGCGCTTACACCCGCGTCCCCCCAGGGGCTCAGAGCGGCTCCGGTGTGGCCCCAGGTCACCGCTCTGCGAGGGTGGGATGGAGATCAACTCTGGCTTTCGCCCAGCCCCTTGCCCTGGGAATCAGTGCCCCAGGCGGGGCATTTAGGTTCTGTTTCTCTCTCTCTCTCTGCCTCCTGACACCACTGAGGGGCAAAAGGACCCCCTCACCTGGGTTCAGGCTTCTGGACTGTCTCTCCCTTTCTTGGCGTTGGAGCCGTGACGGGCCAGGCTGTGACCCTGGCTTTCCCCAAACCTCCCTCTGGCAGAACCACCACCCTCAGAAGGCTGGTCCACCCTGGCACCCCACTCTCCAAAGAGGACCACAGTGAAGCCAGTATCCTCTGTCTGGCGTGGTCCGGGCCCGCTGACCAGCACGGGTGCTCCTGTCTGGACGAAGTTCCAGACAGCCAGGCTACAGCACAGAACGGGCTGGGGCCAGCCTCTGCGCCCCACACTGCTGGACACCCCCCTGGACAGGGGCCTTCAGGGAGCCTAATGCCAGTCCTTCCGTAGCCACTGCTCATGTGCTCAGTGGAACAAGCATGGAGTTACTGAGGCCTGAGTCTGAGATCAGGCTTTGGCGTGTGCCAAGTAGCTTTAAGAGCTTGTGTCAATTACCAAAGCTCTCTGAGCCTCAGTTTCCCCATCTGTAAACCAGTGGTCCTGACACCTTCCCTCCCTGGGTTGCATGCTGCTTCCCCCAGAGGTGCAGTATGGCAAAGACCCAGCAAGGGTCTGCATATCAAGCCCAAAAAGGGGGTCCCCCGTCCCCAAGTCAGCTCTGTGGGATCCACTCACTCCCCTCCTCTCAGGAGCCATGTCCCTGCCAGCTCTAAAGGGGGGCAGCCCCACACAACCTCTTCCCTTCTCCCGTCCCCTATAGCCCAAGCGGGGGTAGGGGAGATGCCCGGGACCCCCGTGGAGATGACAGTATCTCCCCCACCAAGACTGAGACCTGCGTGGGGAGGGGAGGACCCTGCACATACGCTGCCAGTCACAGAGAGTTTAAATACCGCAGACACTTTCCCCATCTCAGGAGGGAGCCAGTATTACCCATCAGCCACCAGGGAAGTCTCCCCACAGTACAGTTGTGAATTAAATATGCAGCCTAATGAGTTGATTTTATTAGTTTGCAAACGCATTGAGAACTCGTTATCAAAATAAACATCAATTCTTTTCACCCCTGCTGCAGCCTCTTCAAGCAGGAGAAGAGAACAACACAGTACGATAACCACGCCCGAACAGCACATGCCTGCAGTTGGCATAGGCAGGGTCCCTCCAGCCCTCGCCCAGACCCTGTGGCCCTGGTGGGGTAGGGGAGGAAGAGCTGGATAAGGGGGTTCTACTGTCGGTGACAAGACCAGGGTGGCAGTCTGAAGGCTCTGCTTCCGTGGGTTGGGTCCCTCGCTCCAGTCTGACTCGTGGAGCCAGCGTGTAGGGGTGTGGGCAGGGGAGGGGCGCAGAGGACAATACAGCCTCATAATGAGAAACAACAGATAACAGCAGCAGCATACTAGATGCTTATTATATACCAGGCTCTGTGCTACATGTGCTTTGTCCACTAACGCTTCAGCGTAGGCCAATATAATCCCATTTTATAGATGAAACCACTGAGGCACTCAAGGTTATGCCAAGGAGCAGGAGACACAAGGCCAGGCCAGCTGCACCCTCCTGGCTCCCAGGCTGCGCCTCTGTGCACCCTGAAGCCCGTCAGTCCTGAGTGAGGCCACCACCTCAGAGCCGTGGGTTACTTAGGAGACTTGCTTCTGCAGAGTACTTGGAGTGAGGGTTGGGTTTAAGACAGCAACACTACTTTTCCGTGAAAACGACTTCCATGATCCTGTGGCTAGGCAGGGGGCAGGGAGATGGACAAGTTGACCCTTGGAGGAACCCACCCTCCCAGCCCATGGCCCTCCCTGGCTCCAAGCCTCGTCTCCCTGGAGACACCAATGAGTTGCCTGCTCACCCTCCCCTCCCCCTGCCCCCAGGTCCCAGGGGAGAGATGGTTCCAGGCTGGCAGAATTAGCCACGAAGCCAGAAGGACAGGGACTGTATTGTCACACTCGGCAGTCCATGCTCTCGCTGCAAAGGATGTTCTAATCCCATTTCATCTACTTTCCATGGCTGTCAGCTGCTTGCAGTCATTTGGGAGGTAGGTTCTTGAAATCGGAGCCATGGTGCAGCCCCACGCTCCCCCGCTGGCCCCTCCCCCACTGGCATGTGCTCATCCATCCATCAAGCTGTCCGGGACCCCTTTGTTAGCAGGCTGACCTCCATCCAATGGCATCTAGGGCCTCAACCCCTGCCAGCTGCCCCACCTTCCCTTCTATTTGGGGCGCACTGCTGGACAGGGCTGGGATCCATCCGCCAAGCCCCCTGCAACGAAGGAGGAGCGAGGACAATAGGGCAGGGGGCTCCTCTTGGATTCCACAAGGAAGGATGTAACTAAGTTCCAGAGACTTTCTGCAAGTGAGGGGAGATGAGAGGGATCTCTGAGACATAAAGGACCTGTGCTGAACTGAATTTATTCTCCCTACTGCAGGAGAGAGCTCGAGCTACTAAAAACAAGAAAGAGAACCATTTCCCACCCCCTCGGCACACAAGATACAGAGATAAAGTCCAGCGCTCCCAGACTGGCCTCCACGCAGAGATAAGAGGGAAGATAAGAGGGATAAGAGGTGGGGGGAACTTAGCCCCCTCTTATCCCTCCCCTCTGCCCTTGTACTTTAAACTCAACTGCTTACAGTTTCCCACGCATGCTTCAGCATTGCAAGCCTCTAGGCCTTCGCTCAGCCTGGCATGCCCTCCCACCTTCCTCTGCAGCCTGGTTCCTAGCCTGCCTCACAATCTAGCACAGGTATTCCCTCCTCCAGGAAGCTTCCCCTGACCCCAGGAGGACCAAGGCCCTGCCTCTGCTCTCCGGAAGGTCTCTGGTACAGCTTCCTAGCATTTGATTTAAATGTCATGTGGGAGTTTTCTGGGTATGTCTTGTCTCCCCCTAGACTAGACTGTGGGTCTAGGCTAGACTTGAGGTCAGGGACCACAATACACGTAAGAATCTTGGAAAGACAGCTCTCTGGGGCGGCCCCTCGACTGTTGTGCAAATCCTGCCTGGTTCAGAATACACGCTCGGTAGGTATTAGCCACTTCTATGGCTGCTATTCTTGTTGATCTTGTTTTTATTTCACCAGCTCCTAGAACCATGCCTGGCACATACAGAGTACATACTTAATAAATGTTAAAACTGCTAACTCAGTAGTGTGGATTCTACTTAGTCTTAGAAAGAGACAGCAAGAAGGTGACCTTGAAAACCACAGATTTTAACACTCGGGTGTAGATGATGAAATTGAGGCCCCAGAGGAAAGTGACTTGTCCAAGGCCCCTGAGCTGGTCTCTGGTGGGGCTGAGCCTAAAACCAGACCCCCTGGCACTGCTGATGCACTGCCTCTGCCCAGATGCCCTCCTCACCGTGAGCTGGAGTCCCCACCAGATTGTGTGCTCCTGGAGAGCAGAGTGTCTCTGGAGAACCCAGTTCTGTGCACAACTCTTCGGGGCTGACGTACACCCACTGTGGCTGCTGCTCACCCAGGGAGGGGGAACAGACCCTCTCCCCAAGCTCTGCTCCGTCCCCCCAAGTCTTGTTCTGACCGTCGCAGGTGACCCCAAGGCCTGCTTGGTCATTAAGGTTGGTCTGGAATGAAGCTCCCAGTACAGTGCTGCCCAGGATGGGGGTGAGGCAAGACAGGGTCATGGTCCAAGTGGTCAGGCAGCCCTTCAGAGAACACGTTTCTCAGGCTAGAGTCACGTGAAATAAGCAACACATACACACACACACATGCATGTGCACACATACATACAAACATATACACACCTACATCTACATATGCACACACATAAAATGCACGCACACACCCTCCCCCTACACACCATACAGACACACACACTCCCAGGCACACACGCCCACACCACTTCCCTCTGCATCCCAGCTTGCCAGTCTGCACAGATCAGGCACATGGTTTAATCTGTGGACTCGGTACCGCTTCTTTCCCAGAATGCTAGGAAAACAGACAGGCAAACTACTATGTTCCCTTGCAAACCGACCTGGGACACTGCAAAGCCCTCACTGGGCCACGCTAGGGTCCCCGGTGCCCCTTCGTTCCCCACCTTCTCCTCTCCTGAGTAGGACAACTCTTCTCCCCGCTGCCCCCAGCCCTCCCCAGCCCCAGCTCAGGGTCCCAGGCACACCTGGGAGCTCAGGAAGGAGAGAAGAGGAGGCAAGGGGCCGCTGTCGTGATTTCCTTTCACTTGGGCAGGCTGACCAATTGCTTCACTGGCTGTAATTTCAGCCCCGAGCATGTATTTGTCTGCATTTGGTTTGTTTTGTTTTGTTCTCAGGGCTGAATTACCATGTGGCAGCAGATCCTTTTTCTGAAGTAATGGAGTCTTAGTCTCGGGTGATGGGGGCTGGGAAAAATTAAAGTTCTAAGATGGTATGAAAGAAGGAAGAAATGAACTCGCCTTGGAATACAGCTACTTTTTTTGCAGAAAAATGAAAGTCAGGAGGATATGACAACGTTACTCTTCAGACCAGTCCTTAAAAAGGTGCCTGAGAGAAGTGGGGGATGGGGAACAGGGGAGGGGTGTTGCTTAGCAGAGTTGCAGGCACAGTTTCCTTCCAGGTCTCCCGATGGGAGTCCTGGGGAAGGGGTCAGATTCCAGGGCTCAGGGGCACAGGGACCCCTTCTCAAGTGGGGACAGCTAAGGGGAGGGGGAGGATAAGATGTACAGAGACACATGCTCTCCTAGGGAGAGGAGAGAGAAAGGAAAAATGCTGGGATGAGGGTTTTCACAGCTCCCCACCCCCAGCACATGGTGGGGAGCGGTGGAGAAATAGTTATAGAAGGAAGGAAGGGAGGGAGGGAGGGAGGGAGGAAGGAAGGAAAGGAGGGAGAGATGGGACCCTGAGTACACTTGGGGGGAGGGTAGGTGGGACAGCTGGCCTCACACCTGTGAAGGAGGTGGAGGGCTGCAGGCAGAGGGGTTGTAGGGGAGGGTACGGGGGGGGGGGCAGCAGGAAGGACCCACAAGACCTTTCTGACTCCAGCCCTGAGAGCTGCTGGAGGGGCTTGTACTCAGGGAAGCCTCTGGCCACACTCCCTCTCGGATGGAGAGTTTTCAGGGGAAAGCCAACCCTTCTCTTTCCAGGATGGCTTTAACACAGTCTTGTTCTAAGGCAACTGGATGAAACTGAGACCCCAGGGGTCCCTTCTGGCTGCGGCTCTGATTTCGAACTCCAGGCAGTGTGGGGAGGAAGGTCTCAGGTGGTGCTGCCCAGTGATCTCATCCACTGGCTGCAGAGAGCCCCCCCTGTCCAGCTTACTCATCAGCAGTCTCCAGGGGACATGGAGCTTATAGCAGGGGGCGTCCCTGCTATTTGTGTTGTTCTCCTGAATGATTTACCTTTCCTGCCGATATAACTCCCTCTCCTGGTGAATTAACTGGCTCTTCTGAAATCATAAATAATTAGTGAGCCTGCCCGATGCCACTTAACAGTTTGGGTTTTCAAAGCACTTTATGCCCATTAACTAAAGAATTCTTGGTGCACCTCCAGGACGAAAGGACAATAATGAGAGGGAACCTGCAAAGATCTCTGGAAGTCATCTCATCAGTCGCCCTGCCCTGGGGCAGGGCTGTGTCAAAAAAGAATACGGTAAAACAGAACACAAACAAACAACCCTATTTTGAGAAAACTTCTGGGTTGAAATGCCTAAGACAAAACAGAACAAAGAAACACAAGTCACCACCAGAGTCAGCGGCTCTCTGATGAGTTAGCCACTAGACGAGCGCAGCGTGCCAAGACGCCGGGGAGGCCCATGGAATGCGCTGGGTCAGTGAGTGGAGCCCATGAAAGGACACAGAGGTGGTTAATTTAATCCAAAGCAAACTGGAGAGACCTTGATCCCATCAGCAGATTTCCTCACCTGCAAGTATTGAAAATGGTAATTTGCTAAGCAAGACTCATTCATTAGCCTGCAAATGACACAGTTGTGATACTTAGGAATGTCCCTCGTAATTAGCCCCCCACACCCACCTTTGTGCGGCCACATTTAAAATGTTGCTTTCCGCTTGGGGCAGAAATGATCAGTCACGCCAACTTGTCTCTCCCTGTGGAAAGGGAGAACTCAGCGACTCTGTTGATTCATTTATAATTTGCCAAAACAAAATCCTCACGGGGGCCCAATCTGCCAGCCCCCAAAGGCTGTGAAGCCAGAAGGAATCCTGGAAGCATCGCTCTTTTTTGTTGCTAGAGTCACAATCACTTAATTTTTCAATGAGGAGCTACTGAATGCCTACTGTGCGCCCAGCACAGTGCTGAGAAGTGAAAGGCTCTGTCCCCCCCGTCCCCACGCACACACAAGGCATTTCTCTCTGGAATCAATCTACAGTCCATTTAGTTACTAGGAATGGCACAGGAGGAGTGTAGGAGTAATGAAAGCAGCCCCCCTCACCCTTATACTCATAGGATGGAACACGGGCCAAGCAAGAAGTCTTCTACAGGGTAAGTACCTGCGCAGGTAACTTGCCATCCCCCTATCACTTCTGCCATTCTCACTAAAAGATGAGGAAAGCAATGGTAGGAAAAAGGGGAGAGATGAATGGAGAGTCTGCTTCTGGCATAGCCAACTAAACCCACCAGAGCAACCTCCCCATAACCACTAACAACTACAAACTCTGGACAGAGTAAAAAAAAAAAAGCAACTACGTGAAGGCCCTGGAGAGTGAACCAAAACAGGCAGGTTCTGGAAAGGACAGGATGCTGGAAGAAGCACATTGCACAGCGTGAGTGTCCTGTGTTTTATGGCTTCTAACTTGAGGGCAGGCTGAAGGAAGCAAGTACAGAGAGTGAAACCACTAACAGAACAAAGTTACAGTAATCAAAACAGTGCGGTGCTGCCGTATGGATAGACACAGAGACCACTGGAACAGAATTGGGAGTCAAGAACTAAACCCATACCTCTATGGCCAATTGGTTTTTGACAAGGTTGCCTAGAACACGCAATGGGGGAAATTATCTCTTTGAGAAATGGGGCTGGGACAACTGGATATCCACATGCAAAAGAATGAAGTTGAACTATACCACACCATACACAAAAATGAACACAAAGTAGCTCAATGGCCAAAATACAAGAACTAAACCACAGAACTCTTAGAAAAAAAGCACAAGGTTAAATCTTCATGACCTTGGATTTAGCAATGGATTTTTAGCTATGACAACAAAAGAAAACAAGTTAAGTTGGACTTCATCAAAATTAAGTATTTTTGTACATCAAAGAACATTATCAAGAAAGTGAACAGGCAATCTGAAGAATGGGAGGAAATATCTGCAAATCGTATATATGTCAAGGGTCTAATATCCAGACTCTACAAAGAACTCTTACAACTCAGCAACAAAAAGACAAACAATCCAATTAAAACATGGACAGAGGAGTTGAATAAAAATTTCTGCAGGAAAGAGATACAAATGGCCAACAAGCACACGAAAAGAGAGTCAACATCAGTAACCATTAGGGACATGCAAATCGAAACCACACTGAGATATCACCTCACCAAGATAGCTATCATTAAACAAATGGAAATAGTTACTTAATTAAGCAAACAGAAAATAATTGTTGGTGAGGACGTGAAGAAACTGGAGCCCTTGTACATTGCTGGTGTTAAAAAGAAGCGACAGACCCAAAATGGAGTCAGTCATGCTAAGCCCCACCAAGACTTAATACTTAACCTAATCGTAGTTTCAGCCTCTCCTAGGAATTAAATTTTAAATCAATCAGTTTAGAATTTTCTGGTTAGCCCTAGTGTGGTATTCTCCCTGATAAGGACCCCCTGCCTTCCCATATGGGAAGGTGCCTGTGATAATACACTCTTTTAACGTTTTTATCCTGCCCTGTTTCTGCCTATAAAAACCTTCCATTTTGTACAACTCCTGAGAGTACCTTTCTGTTTACTGGATGGGATGCTGCCCAATTCATGAATCATTCAATAAAGCCAATTAGATCTCTAAATTTACTCAGTTAAATTTTTATTCTTTCACACTGGTGAGAATATAAAATAGTTCAGTAACTGCGGAAAACAGTTTGTCAGTTCCTTAAAAAGTAAATCATAGAATTACCATACGACCCAGCAGTTCCTCTCCTAGGTATATCCCCAAAGAATGGAGAACAGATACCCCAACAGATACATTTACACACTTGCTCACAGCAGCACCATTCACAATAGCCAAAATGTGGAAACAGCCCACACGTCCATCAACAAAAAAAGGGATAAACAAATTGTGGTCTATACACATAGTGGAATATTATTCAGACATAAACAGACATGAAGTACTGAAAACATGCCACAACATGAATAAACTTCAAAAACATTATGCCCAGTGAAAGAAGCCCGACACAAAGGTCACATATTGTACGATTCCATTTATATAAAATATGCAGAATAGGTAGGTCTGTAGAAACGGACTGCAGATTGATGATTGCCAGAGACTGAAGGGAGAGGAATGGGGGGCAACTGCTTACGGGTGTGGAGTTTCCTTCTGGAGTCATGAAAATGCTTTGAAACGAGACAGAGGTGGGTGGTCACACAACACTGTCAATGTACCAAATGCCACTGAATTGTTCACTTTAAAATGGTTAATTTCATGTCAGAGGAACTTCACCTCAATTAAAAGAATTCAATAGAAAACTCAGTCTCTCTGGCCTGAAGAACTACAGAATATGGGGCAAATAGAGCAACTGAAAAGCGAGGGATGAATCTTGGAAAGGAGAGAGCCAAAGGAAGGAACCCCCAAATTCTGTGTATAGACTCTGCCCGAAGCTCTGGCTGACTCTTTCCCCATGTAAGTAACCCAGCTGAAGATAAAAGAACGGCACTGAAATTTGAGCTACTGCCCCGAGAGAGTTTGCAGTTTAAATCAACTAGTAAGTTAATTACTGTTAAAAGAATAAAATCAACACTGAAAAAATATGACAGAATCAAGACTCTCCGTAACAACAACAATGCCCAGGATACAGTCCAAAATTACTCCACATATGAAGAACCAGAAAAATGTAATCCATTCCCAAGATAAAAGACAATCAACGGAGACTGACCCTAAAGTGATTAGATGTTGCAATTAGCTGGCATTGATTTTAAAGTAGCTGTTACAATCCTACTCGATGAAATAAATGACAATATGCTCACAAGGAATGGAAAGATAGTAAATCTTTAGAGAGCTAGAAAATATGTATATTAATACATAAAACCACATGGAAATTTTAGAACTGAAAAATAAAATACGTGAAATTCTGAAATTCACTGGACAGGCTTAACAGCAGAATGGAGACAAGAGAGGAAACAGTGAATTTGAAGATATACCTGTACAAATTATTCCATCTGAAGAACAGAGAGAGAGAGAGGAAAAAAAAAAGATTGAAAAAAGTGAATGGTGCTTCAGGCACCTGTTGCAACACATCTAATGCAGGTGTTAGTGAAATCCCATAAGGAGAGGAGAGAATAGGGCTGAAAAAATATGTGAAGAAATAATGGTGATATTTTCCCAAATGTGGTGCAAGACATTGATGTACAGATTCAAAAAGGTCAGTGAATGCCAAGCAGGATAAATACAAATAAAATAAAACCTTGCCTAGCCACATCACAGTCAAACTTCCGAACATCAAAGATAAAGGGTCAAAGAATTTCATGTCCACTTCTCAGCTTCCCCTGTTCTTTGAGTCCCAGCAATGGAATAATGAAGGGGACTTAGCACAGCCCTGAAGGTCAACCCATGAGTCCCCTGGAGCTAGCCTACCCCTTCCCACATCCTATACTGCACAGAGGGGGCAATGTTCCCAATTCCCAAACTTCAGAAGGCTTTTCCCAGTCCCATTCCTGCTCAGCTGTGGGCTGTAAGTACTTTTCTCTCTGTTGAACAGAGGTCAACTACAGGGAGAAAAAAGCCTTTTATGCCTGGGTTGCCAGAAAATCAGCGACACGTTGGAAAGGGGACCCAGGATGATCCCTGATGACCCTTTGTCCCTCTGAGCATATTTAGGCTGATTCCTCCCTCCAGATGCAGAGATCTCTGCTTCTTCTGTGATTCCCTCTTGAGCAGCAGCATGACCCTTTGGAGTACAGAAATTGGGGCCATTTTTATGGCTGGATGAGTCTTCTTAGCTTGGGGAGGGAAGTACTAGTCCTCAGGTCTCCCCCCCACACCCCGTTCCTTTGAGAAGGAGGAGGCAAGGACTGCTGTAATTGGTGCTGAGACAGAAACACTCCCATCACATC
Organism: Rhinolophus hipposideros; assembly: GCF_964194185.1. Taxonomy (NCBI): domain Eukaryota; kingdom Metazoa; phylum Chordata; class Mammalia; order Chiroptera; family Rhinolophidae; genus Rhinolophus; species Rhinolophus hipposideros. The sequence continues at coordinate 47,487,976 of NC_138066.1, forward strand.
ACCTGGGGAAGGAGTGACTTGCAAAGGACACTTGGACGAAGCAAGGAGAGATGAGCCTTTCTTCCTATGCCTCACACACTCCTCCCATGGGGCCAGGGCCCCAGAAGGACCGCAGAGGGGACAGCTTCCTTGGGGGCTGCCCCAGATCTAGGATGGTTTAAGAGCAATGCTGCATGGGCACCACTCTGGCAGCGCTTTTGACCTTGGGGGCCCTGAATGTCAAAGCTCTCAGCTTGGAATTCAAGGGTCTTAACCACTTGGCCTCTTCCTTGTTATTCCCGGGGGAGACAGCAAGGACCCAAGGCTCTACCTCTCCCATCCCACACCTGACTAATGGTCCCACCTCCTGGACTTGGCTCTGACAGTGCCCTCTGCCTGGAATTCTCTTCCTCAGCTTGCATCTCCACATCCGAACTACGACGCACCTTTACGTTCCTAGTTCAAATGACCCATCTTCTGCAAAGCCCTTCCTGATTCCCCCGGGGGACGGCATCTCATCCCCGTCAGATGATTGCCTCCTATTTCATTTCGATGTATTTCACATCTCCGTATGTAGTGTTAACTATATGCCAGAAGCTCTTCTAAGAGCTTTACAAATAATAGCATGTTTAAGCCTCACAACAACCTTGTGAAGCAAGAACTACCCTCCCCAATTTATAGATCGGGAAACTGAGGCTCAGGGAAGCTAGTTCGCTTGCCCACAGCCACAGAGGCAGTCTGGCTCCAGCGTCCTAGCTCCTATCCATGACCTTAGTCATGACCATAGTGCTGGACGCCCCATAAGTTGGTTGAGTAGAGAAGCAGGAATCCCAGAACTCTGCCCAGGGCCCCAAGCGGACAGGGAATAAGGAGGCCTTCCAATCCCCCTCCAGACCCAAAGAGCTTGACTGGGAGGAGAGAATGGGGAAATAAGACTGTGCCCTAACCCAGTTCAGTTTCCGACTCTGACCCCCTCACAGGGTCAACTCCACTGCACCCCACCTCCACTAGGACCCCCACTCGCTTGGCTCACTGTGCCTGTGTGCCTGCTGCTCTGCCCCCCCCCCCATGGTTAATGGATCCGTGCTGTGTAGGGAAGTGCCCTTAAATAAGTGATCAGTTCCCACAAGAGCGCTCCTGTGCTGGCCCTGGAGAATTTGCAGTTTTGTTTATTTAAAGGGATGATTCCTTTTCATGTTCTCCTTCCCGGCACAAAGACTGCACCGCAGACAGACCACTAACAAAGCAGGGCCCCTGGGCTGTTTTTCCAGGGGGAGGGCTGGGTGGGGCAGCTCGGCCCCAGCTCCCTCTCAGTCCTCTCTGCCGGGGCAGGGACAGGGGCTGGGCCAGTGGCAGGGGCAGGGCTGCCCTCTGAGCAGAGAACTGGGATCCAAGAGAGACCAACTTTAGGCACCCAGCAGCTTCTCCTTGTGTCCTCCATGAAAGTTGATGGAACCGACAGCACAATTTCAGGAGGGCTTCCGCCCTCTTGCCATTTATCTTAAGCAACAACAGCAAAAGCGCTCTAGTGCTTCCCAGATTTTACAGATGCTATTCGTCAGCTCTGGGGCAGGGCCTGAGATTCTGCATTTCTAGAAACTCCCAATGGTGCTGATGCTGGGGGTCCAAGGACCACCATCAGCCACTCAAAACATGGGTACAGCCAAAAGCTTGAATTAACCTGGCTTAACCTGGGGGAGACACATCATAACAATGGAGGCAGTGGTACTGCTATGAATAGTATCCAGTACTTACTGAGCACCTACTATGTGCCAGATGCCCCGTGCCACCACCAAGTGGAGGAGAATCTGCTCAGTGTGACAGGATGTTCCTGATCTCTGCAGGGAGGAGGAAACCAGATAGAGAAAGCTGAACGTGTTTCCGAGCACTATGCACTGCTGTCCCATTTTACAGATGGGGTCACCGAAGCTGGGAAACCTTCAGTGTCTGGGCAACGTCCTCCAGCTAGCAAGCAGCAGGGCCAGGATTCTAGCTGCCCTGTGCTCTGCCTCTGAAGACAGTGCCATTTTGTTCACAGCTGCTCAGGGGATAAGGAGATGGGGACAGACAGTGCATACCAGACAGGACCAGGCAAGCAGGCACCCAAGACACGGGGCTGAATTCCAGTTCCCTCTCCTTTAGTCTCCTGCCCGATTATCGAGATGATCTCCTGGACAAAACCTGCGAACTTCCTGGAGAAGTTTCTATGCTTGCTCATCACTCTGCTTCACCTTGTGTTACCCGGGGCCTGAGACATGAGAGCCGCATGCCTTTCGGCCCTGGGAGAGGCAGTGGGGGCCCAGGGAAGGCAGAAGCAGGAAAGGAGGATCCCAGATGCTGGGCTCTCTCTGTTACAGACCAGGAAACTGAGGCCAGGAGAGAGGAGGGGAATCACACCAGAGGAAAGGGTCAGCCTGCTGGGCGAGTGACCTGTGCCGTCGAGGGGGCCCTGTGCTTAGAAGGGGCCGCCCCTGGTTTAATGCTCTTTGGTAGCCATCTTGGAGTTCTTAATAATTTTCATTTTCAAAAGGCCCTGTAAATTATGTCGCTGGTCCTGCCAGTGGGTTGGAGATGGTGCCAGGGCCGGATCTGTGGTAACTGAGCAGCACCGTACTAGACAGAGCTGTACTCGACAGGGCAGGCCAATGCAAGCCCACACCTCCATGCAGCCCGGAGCCCGAAGGACTGAAACACAAATGGAAACTTGTGGAGAGGCCAGGCACGAAGAAGGACTTCTGAGGGCTGGGGAAGTGACATTCAAGAAGGGTGCCTCGGGGAGGCCTAGAACAGCTCCTATGTCTTCTGTTTATGACAACAGACAAATGGGTTGGCCAGGGCTGGGGAGGGGACGAGAGGGGCCAGCTGTCTGTAGGGCACTGGCCTCTCCAAGGAAACCACCACCCAATACCACCCAAACCCCGAGGGCTGGGCAGATGCAGAGTGCTCAGCTGTCCCAGCCTGTCCCAGGGTCTCCGTGTAATTGGAGCCAAGCCTTTCACTTGGCTTTCGGGATTGGCCAAAGAAGGGGGGAAGAGCCAAGTGCAGTTGGTTCACAAGCTCTGGCCTGGCCCGGAAGTCCCAGCTCAGAGCAGAGGCCTGGTAGAGGAACCAAAGCCAGGCATTCATTCCTCTGGGGCCGCTGTCCCTCAGGAGACAGCTGCTGGCATCAGGCAGAGCTGAAGAAGGAATGTGAAGGCTGGGGCAGGACAGGGAGATTTCATCAGGCCCAGGAAGACCATGACGGGGGAGGGGAGAGTGTTCTAGAACCTTAGGGCCCAACCCAGGGGTCTGAGCCCAGAGGTCTGGTCCATGGTGGGTCCCAGGGGCCTTCCAGATTCACGCATGAGTTTGGAACCAATGAGCCAGGGACAGGTTCGATCTGCTGGAGTGTCCTCTTAACCCTGCAGCCCCTTCTCCATTTTGGCCTTCCTGGGCCCCACAAGAGCATCTTAAATTTTTCAAACCAACACTACAGGCCTGTTCTGTGGCTGAGAGGAATGGCTGAACCTAAACTCATGGGGGCTGCTGTGAGGGTTAAAGGCACTACTACCAGTGGGGCCCTCAGAAGGGAGGCTTAGCAGTATATAAATGGCGACTATTACCCAATCTCATGGCTTCCAAATGCATTATACATCTCTGGAGCCAGAATGCACCTTATTGCAGATGAAATAGCAGCATTTTTCCTTTCTTAGGGGCACACAAAATAATGACGTGCCTTACAATGGATCTTAGGTTCAGTCAAATAGGGGATGATGAGAACGATGATTGTGCATATCAGATTGCATCTTTTTCAGCAACGCCGCCTTCCCTGTGAGTTCTGGAGTGCTCGTAAGTGCCCTGGTCCCTGTGGAAACAGGAATGGAGACCCCAGGTTGCTAGTGAGGACAGGAACCTGCGGTCCCCGAGGGAGGGTGCTCCTGGGGCTGAACACAATGTCACGGGCAGAGGCTAAAACAGGCTGGCAGGGTCCTAGGCAGATGGGTGAGGAGCCCAGTGGGCACTGGGTGGGACAGGGCTCCTGCAGGAAGTCCTGTGACCCAAGCAGTAATGCCCCATGTGGCAGACTCTGTGTTAGGTCTGTTCTCAAATACTCTATCAGACAACCCTCCCCAAAGCCCCCTGAGTGTGAGGGAGTTTCGTTTAAGTCCACACTTAACAGATGGGGGAAACCGAGGCTCAGGAAAGCTAAGAGATTTGGCCACGGTATTTAGCCTGGAAGTGGCAGAGCAAGGCCAAGTATGGGCAGCTGTGCAAATAGGGCCGTGTTATTTTGCTCATCGGCAGTCTAGCAGAGAAGCAGGGAGGCAGAGAAGGCTCGAGCACAGGACCTCGGTCTTCTGGCACAGCCTGGCGGTTGAGAACTCAGGCTACGGAGACGACTCCCTGGGTCTACTTCTGAGCCCACTACTTACAAGCTATGAGACTTTGGGTAAGTTGCTTGATCTCTCTGGGCCTCAGTTTCCAAATCCATATAATGGAGGAAAGCACGTTTCTTCACAGGGTTGATGAGAGGACCAGACAACCCATGTAAAGCATTTAGGCCAATGGCTCATGGTAAAGGCTCCGTCAATGGGAGCCCTGGTTATGATGCCCTGAGTTCTGCTGACTCCAAACGCTAGTTGTCTGGGGATGAGCTGTAGGTCTCCCAACCCTGTTCACGGGCCTTGTGTGTCTGGCTCTAAGAGCTGGGGTAGCAGAGGGGAGCCACGGCTGCACATCTTGAGGGCTGGGCAGGGGGCTTCATCCCTAAACCAGCAACCAGCTGCTGGTTAGAGAACAGAAGAGCGAGGGGAATGGCAGTGGCCATCTGTGCTGCTGGGGGTCAGCCCAAGGCCAGCCACTCCTGCCTCCCCGAATCCCAACCCTGCAAAGGATACCAAACCCATCACACTCCAGAGAGACCCTGGGGCTTATAGGAAGAAAGGCGAGATGGTGGCCCCCCTTCCAACTCCACACCCCAGTGGCTGGCTCTTGACCTACCCTCCCTCCCCTGGCAATGGTCCTAGCTGCTCCATGGCTAGACTGTCTGCTCCCAGATCCCCTGGACCCCAGCCTACTCTTCTGGCTCATGGCCCCAGCTCTTCTGCAGCTCTTCTACCTACCAGTTCAGTGGATATGACCATCCCCATGGCTCAAATGGAGCTGAGAGAGAGGGTTCAGAGGAATCATAGTCCTGCCAGAGGCCAGCTTTTCAGCTACGGTGAAAACCAAAATGCCAACTTCTGTATGGGGTGGAGCCTGAAAGTGGGATGTGAAGTCCCAAGCTCCCAATCTCCTTGACTTGGGACTTCTCACTTGGTTTCCTTGGCCCCGTGTCCTCCTCTATAAAATGAGGGAGCCCTTCATAATCTGACCTTAGAGGTTCTCTGAGTTCTCCTATAGTTTTAGCTCACCTATTGGCCCTTAGGGAGGCTCCAGGAACTAGGGCTGGAGGTGGGGTACAGGGAGGAAGACCACAAGCCCCACATGTTCACATGTGCAGACGGGGGAGTCACTGTGCTTTGTGTGCTACACCTCTCCTGAAGCTGGCAGAGCTTCTGGAGGCTGGTTGAAGACACCAAAAGCATGTGTCCTTGAGTGTCAACACCCATGGCTCAGCAAGCCACTCAAGAAAGCGGCCAAGCACGGTCTGACCTTAGTGGGTAGTGACCACGTAGGTGCGAATTTGCTGCCTGTAATTATTGCTTGGCAACAGAAAGGATAAACACAAAGGTCCTTGGAGGTTCTAGTCAGTCTAACAGGTCGAGAAAGAGAAATGGGATCCAGGATGGAAAAGAAGTTAAAGTGTCTGCATTTGGAGGTAACTTGATCACCTATGTAGAAAATCCAATGAAGCCTACAAAAAAGTTACCAGAACTAATCACCAAGTCTAGCCAAATCACAGGCTGCAAGACGAACACGTCAAAATCAGCTGCATTTCTATAGCCTGGAGACAAACAACTGGGAGTTGAAATAAAAAAATAACATTTACAATTTCATCAAAAATATGAAATATTTAGGGCTAAATCTGACAAGCGATGTACATAACCCGTACTCTGAAGCCCACAACACGTTGCTGAGCGAAACCAAAGAAATAAACAGTGGTGATAGATATGCTGTGCTCCTGGGCTTGAAGACTCACTGTGGTCAAGAGGTGAACCCTCAGTCTGATCTATGTCATCAATGCAATCCCAATCAGAACTCCCAGCCGGAGTGTTTGAAAAAATCTGATTCTAAAATTCATGCGGAAATGGAAACGGATTCTGAAGACAAGCTGATTCTAAAACCCACATGGAAATGTACAGGGCCGAGAACAGCCCAAACAACTGAGAAAGAACAAAGTCAGAGGAAGGACACGACCCCGTTTCACGATTCATCATGAAGCAACAGTCACTGAGACAATGCCCTATTGGTGTAAAGACAGAGAAATGAAGCCGATTAGGGTGTCCAGAAATAGACCCACACATCTATGGACAACTGATTTGCAACAAGGCGACAGAAGTAATTCAGCGGCGAAAGGAAAGTTTTCAAAAACTGAAGCTGGAACAATTGGATACCCAGGTGAAAAGCAAAGGAAAGGAAAGAAATCGATCGGTACCAGGCAGAGAAGCGTTATTCAAGGCACAAGGAAACTTTCGGTGGTGATGGGTATGTATGCTATCTTGATTTTGGTGATGGTTTTAGGTGTTACACACGTGCCAAAACCAATCAAGTGGTACCCTTGAAATACGGACACGTTTATGACGTCAAAACAAAAACAAGGTCCCTAGTGTCCCCTGAGGAAGATGGGACTCTACCATCCTACAAGACCGCAGCTTCTGGATTACCCCCTCGTAACGGCTCTGCTGGGGCGGCCTCGCAGGTCACCCATCCGCATCCCCACTCACCTGGTTCTCACCTTCTTTTGGCACCTTTCACACTTTGCTGTATTACCAACCACATGCTTGGTGCCCTCACTTAGTGAACAATTTGAGAACAGGGGCCGGTCTCAGCCTTTGCTGGATCCCGGACACTATGCTTGGCACACAGTAGGTGCTTAGAAAACTTCTGGTGAGCAAGTAGACATTCATAGCTTTTGTTATCCACCGACATATTCGAGTTGTTTCGGAATGTGCAGCAAAAGCTGCTTCAAGCCAGTAATAACTTCTTTCCCGGACCTTCTTTACCCAGGAAGAGGGCCTCTGGGCTGGGGTTTTGTTTTCCTTTAAGGGAAAACATTGGGAACAAGAGCTTCTAGTGGTGAGGAAAAAAGAAAGGAGCAGTGGTGGTGCACTTCTCACGTGCAAGGCCGTGGGGGGATTTCCCAAAGTGTTTTCGTGGAGGTTCCCCACAGTCCTCTGCGGTAGAAGCAGAGTCCACCGGAGCCAAAGCAGCAGGAGCACAGTCATCACCGCCCCCCAAATTATCCTGAAACTTCTAAGCTGATCCTCCTTCGGAGCAGTGAGCGGCAGCAGCGTCACCTGGGAACTTGCTAAAAATGCCAAATCCCAGGCCCCACGCCAACTGGCCCCATCAGAAGCTCTGGGGGAAGAGCCTGGGAATCTGCATTCTAGCAGGCCCTCCAGCGGGTCCAATGGAGGCTGAGCACTGCTCCGGGCCACCGCCTCACCTCTGTCATGAGGCAGGGTACACCTGGGCTCCAAGAATACGCCCCGAGGCTGCAGATGGAAGGGCACCCCTCAATCATTTGGCCTTCCTTCAATCCCTACGCGCCCCAAGGCCCGGTATTATAATGGGGCCACTCCCCCCACCTACCCCCATCCATCAGCATCTCGGAGGCGCGTCTTGCTTTAGCTTGCACACTTAGCCTGGGCTCAGGGGATTCGGGGTCCCTTGAGCTCTTCCACAGCAGAGGCTCAACACAAGTTGGAGTTCAAGGCCGGCTCCCCGCACCCTGAGCTAGGCATTCCAAGTTCCTGGACAGACAATAAGTCTTAACATTGCTGGCGAGGTGGCAGGCAGGGGTCGCAGACAATGGGCCTGTGTTTCTCCCCACGCCTTCCTGCAGCAGCTCTCAACCATGGGTCTGCAAGGGAGCTGCGCAGCGGTCCTCCCAACTGGTCCACTTGTCTCTGCCCAAGGCCCTTATCACATCCTCCCTCGCACCAAGACCAAACAATGTTCCTTTTTCCAGCTGGAGGTTTCCAGCACCTTCTAGGTTCTTCATCCACCAAGGCCTTAGGAGAAAGGGGTGAAGTGCCAACACCTGTCTTCTTGTCCCCACCATCCAGACCCCCGTCTTCCTCGGGCCGGAGAGACCGGGCAGTGGACAGAGCTCTCCAGCCACTCAGAGCCATAGCCAGAAGCGGCCCTGCTCACCGTGGCTGATTTCTCTTCATTAGTGCAATCACATCAATACTGACAGCAGCGTATTTATTACTGTCCTGACGACAACCATTTTTCACCCAGTGATGCTCAGCCCGATAATGAGCTTGGGGCAGAGCTAATGTGAACTCCCCTCGGCGGCTCTGGGCCCTCACAGGCCTGCCCGCCTACCCACACCTGCCTACGCTCACTCTGCCGTGGTTGGGAGAAGGGGATCCAAACGGGGCCGTCAAGGACCGCTTGGCCACGTGCATGCCACCCGTGGGGAGGAGACTTCAAGGTTGACGGGGCAAGGAGGCGTGGGCATGGCCGGCAGCATTTCCTCCAACCAAGCGCTGAGTCCTTGAGCCAGGACAGCAAGAGACACAAACAGTGTCGGGGGAGGTGGGCCGCCCGACGAGCCTGGGAGTGCGTGGATGCTTTGGGCCCTGTTTCCGGGAGCCCAAGAGCCCCAAGAGGAATCAGGAGGGTGTGACTGAAATGGATCAGCTAGAACATTTAGTTAGTGCTGGACGGGCAGGGCATGGAGCTCGGGCTGCTGGGGCAGCGGCAGAGACGCAGACTGCCGTAAGGCCCTGCTTGGCCAGAGGACGGTCTTCAGGTAACCTCTGCTCTCCTGGAAGGCCTTCATGAAAAGGCCCCTGTGCAGTGGACGTAGCTATCACAGGGCCCAACGCCTCCTACTAGCAGAGTCTTCAAACCCTCACTCAGTGCCCTGCCCCCAACTCTTCTTCAATCACGACCATAAGGGGGTGGCTTGCCCAGACAAGCACCTCTCCTGGTCCAGGGAGAGGCCAGGAGACAGGGCCCCTCATGGCGTGGAGCAAGTGGGCTAAAGCTAAGACAGCCTACAAAACACCAACCACCCCAGCAGTAAGGTCACCTAGGGAGGGGCCGACAGCCTAACCCTCACCCCTACCGCCCTAGAAGGCACTGCCACAGGCCAGTCATGGTGGATGGTGATGGTGGCCCAAGGTCGAGGTAGGTATGCACATAAAATATTATAGAAAATTTTAAATACAAATGGTTGCACAGAGAGAAAAAGAGAGAGAGAGAGAGAGAGAGAGAGAGAGAGAGAGAGAGAGAGAGAGAGAGAGAATGTGTGGGTGTATAAAGCATCTTACAATCTTACAGATGACCCAAGAGGTCATCTCATTCAAGTTTTACAAAACCAACTTTTGACATACAACCCTGGGAAGCCATGGGGCAGATACCACACCTTCCAGCAGCATCAACGGGCTTTAAAATAGCCTTTGTGTGTTAGAATGGAATTCAGACAGACTATGGCATGCAAAGCGAAATTTCACGTATTTAAAAAGTAAAAATACTAAAATGGAAAAGGTTGTGCAGCTAGCAGGCAGCTTTAGGCTGTAGGACCAGATCCCCAGACAGGGGTCCACCTCCTCCATCACTGGCGTCCATCAGGAAGAGCTCGGAAACGCTGTACTTATGCCCCACATTTTCCCAGTGAGGATACGGGGACCCAAAGACACCCAACGAGAATGGGGCATGGCCGCGGAGGCCTGCACAGCACCACAAGCCTGCTCCCTTCTCCCTCCGACATTACTATTACCCCTGCAGCACCCTTCTCTAAAGGGTTAAGTTCATTAATCGGGAACAATCATTTATATCTAATACTTCCACCCTTGTTGATGAAGGGTTATTATCTAAACTCAAGGAGTTTATAATTAAAGAAATCAGTCTCGCGCACATTAAAAGATAATTCAGAACCAACAAGGCCAAAGTGCCAAATGAGACAGCTAGACCATTGGCACCCTGAGAGCTCAGAGGCCTTTGGGAGGAACATATATTGCAGCCATTGGTGCAGAGGGGAGAGAGGAGGGAAGGGTGCTGACGGCTTACCAGGTGGTGAGGGTGGTTGAGCAGGGTGGAGGGCTGGGCAGGGGGAGGGGAGGGGAGATTGTGTCCGTGCACAGGGCCAGGTTATGGAGGGCGTGGTGTTGAAACAACCAGGGTAAAGGCTAATCAGTAGGGGGGTGATGGGAGAGGTCTCAGCTTTCAGATCCTATGGCTAAGACCCTGTGCGACAGCAGATGGGGCATCAAGAGGGTTCTGGGTTCCCTTAGAGAGAGGAGAGGCCATCCGGATTGCACCCCCTGCCCTAGCTCTGTGCTCACCCTGACTGGCGAGAAGCCGGTGGTCAAACAAGGCAGCTCCCAAATCCCAAAGCAGCATGGCGAGCCATTCCTGAAGGTGGATGTGTTGATCAAAAGCAATGGCCTGAGAAGCAGCTGACCTGCATTCACGGTCTCTTTCTGAAACACCAACTGACCTTGGCAAGTGACTTAATCTTTCTGAACTTCAGTGCTAACAAGGTTAATGATGTTAATACTGTCTGGCCAAACTCCTTCACAGGTTGGGGTCAAGAGAAAATGAGATGTCTGTGAAAGCTGCCCACAGAAATGGGAGGTTTGATGAAAGAATCAAGTAAGAATATTGACCTTAGGGCCTGGACAGCTGATCATAGCTTAACATGTGTGTTCTCTGTGGCGCATTTGCATTTTAGCTGGAGGCAGAGAATAAATCCCCAAACAAATAAATCCCTAATAGTGGACGTTTAGATGTCACTGGTAGGTCTATGACAGATGAAGGGAGCAGAAGCATTTGGAGATAGGGCATGTATCAAATACAGGCCCAAAGATAGCCTTGCTTCCCAGACACCAACATGACAATAATGACAGTGATGAATTTATCAATATTTATTATGCACGAAGTACGGTCCTATGAGCTTAGAATATATCAGTAAACCCTGTCACAACCCAGCGAGATGAGGACTACAGTTGTCCCCATTTTACAGATGAAGGAACTGAGGCACAGATAGGCTATGTCACACATCCAGGGTCACCAAAGCAGTAAATGACAAGTAGGGTTTGAACCCAAGGAGTCGTCCCTGCTTCGGGCTCCTTAGAGGCCAGTGTTGTCCTACCAGAGCCCTGTGGTAGCACATTCGGGATTGGCTCTGAGTCTAAAGCAGGAAATGGGCATATGTACCAGATTCACAATTGGCTCATGTTATCTGGTGACAGCCAAGTGTCCAGATGCCCAGCCATATTTCTGACCATTACTCAGATTCTGGGCAACACAACTGCCTCCCTCATTTGAACACTGACTGGCACCTTCACAGAGTGCCCAGTGGGGAGGGTCCAGGGTTCTCGCTCCAGCAGGCCCTTGAGCGTCACTCGTGTCCACCCCAGAAGCCGAATTCCCTGAATGGACCAAGTTATGGCTCCCCTCAGGAATATCACATCACCAAAATTTCATCACCCCTCTGGGTCACTAATAGCTGCCTCTATGGCATCAGACCTGTATCGCTTTTTTGCTCTGCTCCATTCAGATTAGAAAACTTGTGGGGCTCAGACACTGGCAAGCCAGTCATGAATGCCCCAAGTGACCTTCAGGAGACTCCCCGAACATCTCTATGTCACCCCACCCCCAGGAAGGGACAGAGCAGAAGGAGGAGAGGAGGAGAGGGAAGAGGGGTTCCTGCCCTGACCTCATGAATTCTGCCAACACAAGGCCCAGTGAGGACACAACCAGGGTGGAGGCAAGAGCCAGGAAGACCAGGAATTCAGGGGCTATTTGCAAACTCTACCACCTTCCCTGGATCAGCCCTGGTCTCCTAACAGCACAAATGTCTGAGCATCTTTCACTGGGAAGACACCAGTGAAGGATGCCGTGGGGGCAAAGGGCAGCCTGGGACAGTGGAAAGATGACAGGCGTTGGGGTCAGAGAGCCCTGGGTTCACATCCTGACCTCCTGACTTCCTGGCTGTGGGGCCTTGGGTAGTTAATCGCTCTGAGCCTCAGTTTACCCACATATTGGAGTCGAGGGAGCACAAAGGCAGGTAATGCTTGTGAAGTGCCTAATGCTGTCTGACATGTACATCTGCGCGCCAAACCAGAGCTCCCATCCCTCTGTAAATCCCCAGGATGGGGAGAAAAGGTCAAATCACTCTAAACTGGGGATGAAGCAAAAGAGAGACAAAGAAGAGGTGGGTGAATGACACAGTAAAGATACCAGAGGGGAAATCTGAAAGCTCAATGCAACCTGACATCCTATCTTAAGACCACTTGGAGAGGCAAACACAGAAGCACAGATATAGTTAAATTAGCTTATGAAGTGCTTTGGATCTGTCAGGTTCTGTGCGGAGTGCTCTGCTCCTGCTTTGTCACTGACTTCTCTTGGGATTCAGACAAGAAAACGGGGGCTGACAGTTAAGTGACTGAATCCAAAGTGGCAGAGCTGGAACCCAGGTCAGCCCAGTTCCAAGGCACCCACCACGGTACATGCCACTTCTCAACAACTTAAGGGGAAAAATCCCCAAAGCAGGGAAGTGATAGCACAGACTGTGGGGTGACTCTGGGATGCTTTAGGGATGGCCCCGACCTGTGTAAAGTAATTCTCCGTCTGAAATGCACTTCTGGAGACCACAGCGCCATGTCTACAGTGATGCAGGAATGCTAGACATCGCCAGTGCACATGGAGATGTTGGTCTCCTTCCCAGCACACAGTAGCCTGCGCTTCCCAGCTCCTTTGCCATTGGGCAGGACCATGTGATCGGCTCTGGCCAATGGGCTGCAAGGAGAAGTGATAATGAGCTAAGCATTTAATTGCTGATGTATGTTGTTCTCTTATGTACTTCAATCGGTGTCTCCACACATGGATGGGCATTACCCCCCAAACCCCTATCATCCTCCCAATTTCCTCCACATCACACAGGTGGAGTTCAGCTGGTTGGTATTGAATAATAAGGACCTGGGGGCCACCCAACCGAGAGGCCAGATGCCTTTATGCCTTAGGTGAGCGTTCATTCATTCATTCAATCTTCACACACTCATTCATTATTTTCTAGCTCATTTTCTGTGCCAGGCACTACCCTAGCAACTGAAGGCAGAGCAGTAAATAAAATAAAGCCCCTACCCCCATGAGAGACCAACAGTAAACAGATAACGAAGTTAATATATGTCCGACGGAGGTGAGTGCTATGGGGAAAAGTAAAGCAGGGCAAGGGGTACAAGGAGATGCTCATTGCTTGGGGATGATAAAGGGATGTGAGAGGAAAGGCCAGAAGGAATTGAGGAGTGGGCCTTGCAGACGTCTAGAAGAAATGGGCACGGCCTCAGGGATGGCAGGAACTTCAAGTGTCAGGTGGGAGGCCACAGCTAGACTGGCAAGTTCTAGGAACAGAAAGGTGGTCAGTGCTATGGATGGGAGTGAGTGAAGACGAGGTTGGAGAGGCAGCTTGTGCAGGGGGAGGGATTATGTCACCCCCATACCTTGTGGCCCACAGATTAGGAGCATTTAACATTTATTAAGAGCATTTTTAAAGTGACTGGGATCATCTCATTTAATGTAAAAAAAAAAACAAACAAAAAAAACCCAAACCCTAGCAGGTAGACATACTTATTTTTAACAATTCCCTCATTTTACAGATGAGAAAACTGAGCCTCAGCTCAAGGTTGCTCAACAGTGGAGGCAGGATTCCAAGGGGCCAGAACCCAGACTGGGAACCATTAGCCATGTTGGTGCCTTCGGTAGAGGAAGGTGAGGGGCTCTCAGGGCTCCCGTGGCCAAAGAGGGGCTTTCTGGCCCAGACACCTGGCTGAGGAGTCTGACGAACGGAGCTGTGCAGCCCCTCTGGCCCCCCCTGCTCTGCCCATCTCTTGTCCAGCACCGCTCACTGGCCCTGCCTTCTGCCCAGCGTGTGGACAGCAGGGGTGGGAAGACAAGGAACAACCAGGACGTCTCGGCAACCCTGCTTGTTTTCCTTTCCATTGCAGGCCGCGGGGCGCTGCTGGCAGTTGCTGCTGGCCCATTTGTTGCTATTGGCATCCCAAGGCCCCAAATTATGATGACTAATTCCCACCGCTTTAGGCAGCTCCAGGGCCGTCTGCCGCAACGTGCTCCAGGGGGAGTCAGGCTGGAAATCCTGCAGGCAGCACCCTAACACCCAACATCAATTCCAACTCAGTCTCTTAACTCCCTGAGGGGCCAGGAGTCAGAGACATGGGAAGGGAGGTTATAGCCAATCAGAGGGCTCCTTCAACAGTAGCCAAATCCTAGGATAACCAGCCACAGGGAGGCCAATTTCTTCATCAACATAGAGTACAACTGTCTAACAACCATCTTGGTTTTTAAAGTAGTGAGTCTTCCATCACCAGGGGTATGCAAACAGACACCAGATGGCCACTTGTCCCACGTCTGTGGGCAGAGGACAGAACTAGATGACTTTTTATGTTTCTTTCAAGTCAAATGCACTGATTCACGTCAGTCCTGAGGATGGAGAATGAGTTCATTCTCCCTTACCGTTTAGCTTACAGCCCAACTGTGTCCTGTGGTACAAAGTCAAATGCATACCAATACAGTTTAACACATCATTTTAAAGTCAGCCGTTCAGGCACTGTTTAAACAGAGAACTGCTGTAAAGGACTTGGCCTCTTTCCCAGCCTCCCTTCTCTGATGGAACAAGGTTCCTGGCCCCACTCTGGTCTTCTAGGAGAGGACATAGGGAGAGGCAGTTGATAAATATTTGCTGAACAAATGCATGAAAGAGAGGATTTCTGAGACAGGTGTCAGGCTGCCAGCATGATAGGGACTCTGGTTGGGGGTCCTGAGTTTGTTTGTCCCAGGCAGGGGAGATCTGCAGTGAATAGAAGGACCAAACTGTGTCGCGCATCTAACGACAGCCAGAATGTTCCAGACTCCCCAGCTAAAGACAAGGGCGCACTGGGCCAGGGAGAGAGGGGTGTGGGGCAGTGAGCCACCTCTCTGGCCCTGGAAGAAGGGGGTGTAGGGAGCAGGGACACCTCCAGCCAAGTCTTCTGTGGGGCTTTTGACGCGTACCAGCTGAGCCCCAGGCAAGTGGTAATTAGCAAGAGCCCTGATCGATAAGTTATTTTTTGCTGTCAGTAATTAATAATTACAGCGTAGCCACACCATGTAATTAAACTTTCATCCTGCTCCCTCGTGTGCTGTTTGGCTTTTATTGTGATTAGCTCCCAGCACTAAACTTTCTCCCTCTGGAGCCTTCAGGAGCCTCCGGAGTTGGGCTTCCCAAACCTCACTCAGGGTTTCCACTGCCCGGCTCACTCAGCTCATAGTCCCTTTTGTCCTATCCCTCCAGCCCCCCTGCCCAGGCACCATTCTCCTGAAAGACCCTTCTGGAGCAGCTGGCTGGGCTGCTACTGCCTTCCTTCCAGCCTCTTAGCCTCCTCAGGATGTCCACCAGCAGTCACCAAGCTTCGCAGCTTGGTTGAAAAATCTTGCAAGGCGCTTGTTAAAATGCCGACATCCAGGCTCGCCCAGATGTCTCCAATCAGAGTACCTGGGAGCGGAGCCCAAGAGTGCTGGACAACCACTGTGAGACAGAGTGATGGAGCCAAGGGAGGAAGGAAGGAAAAGAAGGGTCTTGGGTGAGGAAAAGGCATTTGAGGTCTTTTTGGTGGGTGGCCAAGAACCACTCCCCATGGTCCGCTGGCTTAGAGTGTAAAAACACTCATTAATAATAATAACAATTACCTTTTATTAAGCACCTGGGACTTGCTGTGGCCTCCCCTGAAATACCTTGATTTCTCATATTGACTCTGCTCTTTCTACAATATCACTCACTTCTTTTGGGAAATGAATGGAAATTGTGTGACATCCACTTGAAGGGAAAATAGTGACATGGTGGCTTTCAGTAGAAGCAGGTGATGTTGCCTGGTTCCACTACCTGAAGAAAACTAAACTCAGTCTAGATAAAATCCGGCCATGGCCAATGGGAGGTTTTCCAAGGGAGGACCACTGTTTGGGCCCTCACTCTGTCACGCTTGGAGAACGAGGCTCCGGGGCTCAGAAGTGACACACAGTGCTGGCGGCTTCAACCACCCCAAAGGTTAATGACATGGCCTCAAACGTCCACTCTCTAACCCCAAAGCAGATAAGAAAGCACGCCCCAGCCTCGTGGTCTGACCCTGCCTTCCATCCAACACACAAACGCAACATTGCCCCCAAGCCTGGGCCCAGACCAAGTTCCCACAATCCCCTGCATGGTTTGCAGGCTGGGAGACAAATGGAAGGAGAGTGCCCGATGGAAGCAGGAAAACACTCTCTCAGACCAGAGAACACAAATGGAGCAGCAGGGGATCCGGGCAGCCACTCTCAAAAAGGCAGCAAACAAGAGAAGCAGGAGAGGGAGTACATCAATCAAAGAGACCTTCACTGCTTCTGACAGGGTGAACCCCTCCCGCAGGAAGCACAGAGAGGAGACAGCTTGGTCTTAACTTCAGCAGGGCAGGTGTAATCTTGACCTCAGGTGGAGGGGACAGGTGTGGAGGTGGGGCATGGAAGAAACTTGATGACGCAAAAGGAAAGACCTTCAGGTGCCCTGGGGACTCCTTAAGGGCCTGGGCCTGAATGGGACAAGAACTTGTGAATCACCTGCCCAGGGAAATCACCCCAGTTGCTGGAGTCCCAGCTTGCAGTAATTAAGTTAGAAGTATCCATACAGAGGCTGACACCCCTCTGAGCCCTTCCTGTCTCCTGGCTTTTGGCTGGTAACCCCATAGGCATCTCAGAACAAATCTGTGAGGTGCCCCAGAGCAGACCGCAATGGGTTCCTCTTCTGGCAGCCTCACAGCCTGGGACCCTACCACAAGGCCACCCCAGCTGCGGATGGTCCTGGTTCAGGAAAAGAGGGGCTTAGAACCAAGTCCTGGCTCTGCCCCCAGATCATCCTGCAGCTTTGGTCAAGTCACTTAACGCCCCCAGACCTCAGCTGTCCCACCTATTAAACTGCTACTAGAATAAGATGACTTCTGAGGTCCTGCCTGCTGGAAGGGTTTATGAAGATCATAAAAATAATAATAACTTTTATTACCTTACATTTACAGGGCCCGTTAACAAAATTTCTAAGTGCTTTAATGTAAATTACCTTGTAAAATCCTCCCCACAACCCTAGGAGAGACGATTATTTCCATCTCTTTGATCTTGGCTCTCTGGCCTGCCTGACTCTGGGTGTACTAGGGTACCCCCACCTAGATTAGCAACCCCAGAGGTAGGTGGGGCCCCTCCTGAGGTTTCAGCCTCCACACTTGAGCGGCCTTGGTGGGAGGCGTCACACCCCTCCTGAGCCCAGAAGAGGGAAAGCCAAGCCCCTTGAGTCTTGGGGCTCAGTCCAGGCTCCTCTCCCTCTGCCCCCAGCAGGCGCCGCTCGGACTCCGCTGGCACCACTGTCTGGGTCTGCGAACCCCAAAGGCAAGAAAGCAGGGAGGCAGCCATCCTCCGCTTCTGGGACCTGCCAGAGGACTGGGAGTACATTTGGCCATCAGCCCTCTGGAGGGGGGCAGTGCTGCTCAGGGCTCGTCATCCTTCCTAACACGCCCACCCCGAAACCCATCAGCCCTTCTCTAACCACGCTGCTCCAGGCAGCTACAGGTCAGAGTGGTGGCTGCAGAGACAATTGAGCGCCCAGTGGAGCTGGAGGCAAAGGCAGAAGTTGTGTGTCTGGGAGTGGTTGGTGGGGGGGAGGCCTTAGACCCTCCCTGTGCACCACCCCTTCCCCCCCAGAGGTCTGGGGCAGCACTGGAGACCTGGGCTCCGGCCGGCACCGCGAAGCTCCCCAGCCCCAGCAGCCCACCAGGCAGCCAGGCGCGGGCTCCCTACGTGGCCAGGCCCAGCAATCGCGGCGACCAGCCGGCACCCAGCGCCGGGACTCAGGCTCCTTCCCGCCGCCCTTCCACCCCACTCCCTCACCCCGGGGCGGCCAGCGTCTGCCCGGCAGGGCCTTGCCCTTCTCCGCGGACAAGGAACCGGGAACCTGAAGCCCGGCCTGAAAAGCTCGGAGGAGCCAGGCGCTGAGCCTGGCAAGGAATGGCGCGCCCCTCCCTCGCAGGCCGGAGGGCACCCACAGCGGGTGGGGGCGTAGTGGTCCCCCTACCTCATCTTAGGTTCTGATTCTCAGCCTCCTCGGGCAACGCCTCCCAGCACGGACCCCCACCTTCCTTCACTGGGAAGCCACAAGTCTCAGAAAGACTGCTCCAACCCCCGCAAATAAAGCCCCCAAAACTCGAGGAGGGGGGTCCTGAAACTCCCTGGAGAGGGCTCTGCCCAGGCTAAAGCCTGTGTCCAGGAGGCCACCGTGAGGCCAGCAGGTACCCACGCCTCCCCTATTCCCTTCCCCGCCCCCTCCCCTTGCCCCCATCCCAGCCCCACGTGGGGGTGGCCCTCCTACCTTGGGCTCTGGCCTGGGGGATCCGGTGCAAGGCCAGAAGAGTCCAGATCAGCAGCCCCCACATGATGAGCAGACAGGGGTGGGGGGGGGGGTCCTCCGCACTGTTTTATAATCCTGGTGGGGTCCAATACCCCGAGGCTTCGTCCTGCGAGACAGTCTACGCGGCTCTGGCCCGGGGCGGTATATGCCCAGGAGGGGCAGCTCTGGCGACCCCAACCCTTCCACGTCCTCTCTGTCCAAGTCCGAAACCGGCGGCGCGCCCGGAAGGCGAGGGGCGAGCCGAGAGAAAGAGGAAAGCCGTGCTCTCGGACTCCGCGCGCCTCCCTCCCTTAGCACCCCAACTCCGACTTCTTCTTCCAGGCAGGCGGCCTCAGCGATTCGGTCGGGTCGCGGGCTGGGCTCCGGACTGAAAGGACAACTTCAGGAAACTTCCTCCAGTGGCCACGTTGCCCGCCCCCCGCCCCCTCCCCGCCCCCTGGCTGGGTCGTGCGGGAGGACGCAGTCACAGCGGTTCCAGGCGCCTGGCCCCGGGGGCCGGGCGGTAGCCGAGCGTGGCGGCAGACGCCGGTGGGGGGATTCTTTCAGGGGCGCGGGTTTCGGGGGGCGCGGTTTGCATCGCGGGCCGAATCTCCCTGGAGCTGAAGTTTTCTTCTCTCTAACTTTGCAGGCGGCATCTGATGGCGCCGAGCCACCCCTGTGGGCTCCACAGCCCTGGCGCCCAATCTGGGGTCTCTCGGTCCCTCCCAGGGGCGCTGGGCCCGGGCGCGCCCTCGGCTCCGCGCCCAGCCAGCTAGCAAACTTTGCGGGTCCCGCGGCCCGGCGCGCAACCCCGCGCGCCCATGTCCGCGCCGGCTGCGGGGTGATGGGGACGTCTCCTGGGCTGGCGTCCGGGACTGCTGCAGGCGCCTGGGCACGAAGCCTCCTGCCGGCCGGAGGATGCAGACCGGCGGTTCTGCCCTCCGCCGCGCCCTGGCCGGAGCTCTAGGCAAGACGCACGGAGAGCCCGGCGGGCAGCCCCGGCTCCCGAGGCGCGGCGCCTCCTCCGACGCCCGGCGCTAGCCGACCGCCCCTGCGCGGAGAGCAACGGCCGCCGCGCCCGCCCCGGAGCTTCGGCCGCGCCGCCGCTCGCCGAGCCCGCCGCCCGCCGCTTCCCGGGCTCGGCGTCCGGGGAGCCGCTCCTGCCTGTGCCGAGCCAGAGCTGCGGGGGCAGCGTGAGCCGGTGACGAGCGCGGCGGAGGCGGAGGCGGCGACGCGGAGAGGCGGGCAGAGCGCTACCCAGTGGCCACGACTGGAGAGCAGCCTCCGCGCGGGGAGGGGAGGGGGCAGGCGGCGGCGGCCCCGAGCCAGGCCCGGGAGCGAGCCCCGCAGAACACGATTCGTCTGCACTGTCGCTGGCGCCCGGCGCCTCCGGGACCCGCCGGGGGGCAGCAGTGCCAACCTCTTACCTTTCGGAGGAGAGGTGCTCCCTGGGCCCCGCACGCCTTTCTCAAAGGCTTCTCTGATTCCCACTGTCGCTCATAGCGGGGAACCCCAACACCTTCCCCGACTTGCAGTGACAGAGCTAGAGGGTGTGTGGGGATGAGGGGGTCGGTCAACCGGTTGATTCCTGCTGCTTCCCAGGTCAGGCTTTCAAAAGTCTGGAAACACTCAGGGCAGAGAGCAAGACAAAAAGGAGGCCAGGGACTTACAGAAGGCCGAGAAAGTGAAGTTGGTGCCAAGGTCTATGCATGTTTTGTTTCTCATGAGCTGTTTGCAAAGGGTTGAAAAAGGAAAATTGGTCAGGGAGCCACGAAAAGGAGGATTGGGAGGTTTCCTCCCTTGTGGGCCAGAGGAGTGAGCAGGGCCGGCACCCGGAATGGTGAGAAGCCCAGCTCAGCCCAGCTCTGCTTTGCAGGACCTAGTTAAGCTTTCCTGGGCACCACACAGCTTCGCTTCCCTGGATCCTTTCTCCATTAAAACATATATATATATATATATATATATATGTTTATATATATATGTTTATATGTTTATATTTTAAAATATGTATATTTTAATATATATATTAAAAATAATATTTTATGACTGTTTTAGCACAAAGACAACTATATTAATATTACATGTTAAATCATTTTTGTCAACCTAAACGTTCATTTATTTCTTATGATTTTAAAAGAAATTAAATATTTTCACGGGCCCCTAAACGACCATGCTCTCTGGCACTTTGCCTGCTGAGTGGAGTCACATGGAGGAGTGGGCCCTGCCCACTTGGTATAAATGCTGGGAAGCAGAGCCACTGAGACCTGCCCCTTCTGCCCCAGCGCTTTCTCTTCTCTCTGTGGTGGCCCACTCCACCCTGAAGGACACCCCTTCTCATTGCTGCAGAGGGGATACAGTCACCGAAACCATTTCATTATTTTTCTATTCTCATTTCACCTGCCTCAGAAAAAGAACTGTGGGTATTTTCTGAAAAGAGCTGAGAAACTAGCCTGCCTTCCCTACAGTCCCTCAATCACCGGATTCAAGCATTTTGTGACTTTTTCCCCAGGTAACCTGTGCTCCATCCCAGGCTGATACCCTTTTGGCTAGCTGATTGGTAAATGAGAGCACATTGGGGGCAGGTGGCCTAGGAGGAGGCTGAGCAGGGAGCCCCTTCCCTCTGATGGCCACACCATTGCCAGATGCTTAGGGATGCCCAGCTGTGACCTCACATAACCCCAGCTGCTCTAACCACCCAACCTAGAGCTCAGGCCCTTCCCTGACCACGGAGAACAGCTGGTCTGCAGGGTGCTGTTCCTTTCCTGGCTCACAGAGGGGGCCTGAGAGCCAGGTTTGCCTGGCACCTCTCCTCAGCCAGCAGAGGAATAGCAGAAACCTATATCTCGGTTCTCAGAGGGTGGAAGCTCACATCGACAGTTGTGTGAAACCTCGGTTTCACCCTCTTCGTGTCCGATCCCAGACTTCCAGCAGCCAGGATTCTGAACTGGATACTCCTGGGGCTCCAAATAGCATTTGTTCTCTTTGTAAGAAGAGACTTAACCATGTCTCTTCACAACCATATGCAGCCCCAGCACCTTCTGGGAATTTGATCCCAAAGGCCAGGGCAGGGCACCAGCCAGGGGCTGCGGGGAGGGAGGAGGTTTTCTTTTGTGATGGAAGTCACCAGGCATGCCAGCATGTTAGTGAGCAGAGCGGGCAGCAGCGACCAGCAACTCTTATGGCAAATCTCTCTCATCACCAGGAGTGGTGAAGGGAAGACATAGGCTCTTTCTGGCCTCAGTCTGGACACACGCATACACAGGAAGGGAACTATCTGATTTTGCTTATCAGAGTTTCGCTGGCCCAGGAGGAGGCTGAGCAGGGAGCCTGCCACTTTGAGAAGGGCTCATTACTGGGAAAGTCACTTACAGACACTATGACCTCATTCTTGCCACCAGCGGCGTAATTAGAGGTTGCAAATGGTGCAGTTATAGTGGGTGCCACATCAGGAGGGCCTGTGCGGCTTTCCCAGGCTCCACACTGCCTCCCCGACGGAATCCTGTCCCTTCTGATTTGAGTCTGTGCCTACAGCTCTCCTGGAAAATGCGGGACAGGATCTGGGTCTTCTCCCTCATTTCTATTCAATTTCGCTCCATCCCCAGAGCCAGCACTTTGTAGGAGGCTCTTCATCTCAGACATGCTCTATCCATACATTTCACTCTGTAAATTTGAGGTGGGGGGCTTGGGGAAGGCGCAGTGGCAGAGAGTAACACAATTCGTTTCAAAAGAGAAAGAAAGGCCTGAATCAGTCTGCTTCACTTTTCCCCTTCTCCCTTTCCAAGTGGATGATGTGTGTTTAAAATGTCACCTCTTAGAAAAACCTTCATTGGACCCCAACAGGACCACTTTCTTAGCTTCTCAATCCACACGTAGAGCCAATGAGACAGCATCACAGCAGACCTTTGCCAGGCGCCTTCCAAGTGGAAAGTACATCACACCACATGCCAACCAAGAGCAAGAAGACAAAACCACAGATAGTTGTATGGAGCTGGCCAAGCTCCTCCTTATCCCACCATTCCTCAGCAGCAAACCTGTCCTCTGTCCATTTCACACACACACACACACACACACACACACACACACACACACGCCAAAGAGTAGGCAGGGCAGAGTCAGCTTTTCAATGTGATTATTATATATCTTTTTCATTTTCCATCTCAAATGTAACAGCAACTGGAACAGAATATTCAGTGGCAGGCACATCCGCCATCAGCCAAGATCAGGCGGGCAGCCTGATACCGGAGAGGCAAAGACACATGAGTCCACTCCCTATGCCTACTCCCTCATCCCCTGTTTCCTGCTTCCCAAGTTGCTCTGCCTGCCACCCTCCGCCCAGAAGCCCACACTTGTGGTGGTTTTGCTGAGGATAAGAAGGCAGAAAGAATGACCATCAAAAAGAGGGGAAAAGGATTGGATACGACTCAATCTAGAAGGAAAATGGAAGATAAATGAGAGGAGTCAGTATGGACGTGCTCTCAGAGTGGGGATGGGCAAGGACCCCCTCATGTCCCCCCTCCCCAGTAAGGACCTTGAAGAGAGACATCTCTGCTCCACCTGAAGGGAACTTCCACACAACTAACTGCCTTGAAACACGGCTTCCAGTAAATAATTAATAGCATTCTTTTTTTTTTCATTTTGTTCTGTTTTAAAGATGGAAAAAGGGGAGGAGTAGGATGAAAGTGGTCTATTAATCTCCATTGGAAAAGAGAGAGACTCTGGGTCCCTGTGTAGGCAGCTTAGGCTGCTGTAACCAAATACCACAGAAATTTATTTCACACAGTTCTGGAGGCTGGGAAGTCCCAGATCAAGGTGCTGGCCTTTTCAGTTCTTGGTGAAGGCTCTCTTCCTGGCTTTGTACATGGCCACTTTCTTGCTGTGTCCTCACATGGCGGAGAAAGAGAGAGAGTTCTGGTCCTTCTTCTGCTTAGAAGGACACTCACTAATCTTATCACTGGGGCCCCATTCTCAGGACCTCATCTAAACCCAGTTACCTCCCAAAGAGCCCATCTCCAAATATTGTCACATTGGGGCGGGAGGAGGTTAGAGCTTCAATATAAGAATTTTGGGAGGATACACTGTAGCCTATAGCAGTTCCCTTGTCCAGGCTCCACCCCCATCCTCAACTGCCCATTATAGAAATTTATTTCCACTCCCTTAGGAGGAAGGACCTAAGAACACAGTGCATGTCCATAGCTGGGCTGGGGGCAGCTTGCATCTTTAGCTCCTCTGTGCCGAGGTCAGGACTACCATGAGTTCCGTTCTTGGCCTCCAAGCCCTGGATCTGATTAATTAGGGATATACTTAGTAAATGGACTGAGGTTCCGTGTTTCGTGATCCTTTCTGCTTTTGCCCACCAGTTCTCCAGGAAAGGAGGAAAGGAGACACAGAGAAATAGAGCAGAAACCCTTCAACACTCATGCAGAAATGGTTTACTGGTTCAGAGCCAGATGCAAGTCGGAGAGAATAGAGGTTAGCAGACCACTGGAGACAGCATTTTTAAACAATAAAACTGCTAAATGTAGGCTAGGCTGGGGAAGGAAATGAATGCATGAGAAAACAGGAATTTTCTGTATCTGGGCCTGTCCAGCCAATCTGAGCCCTGGGCTGAGCTTGACAGGGGTGCACCCATCTGATGGAGAAACACAGTGCTAAAGCTGAACAGGAGAGGGCGTTGTCAACACACACAGCTAGAAGGTCCAGGAAGGAGGAAGTTGGTTGGGACAGAAGTGTACTTTGTGATAGTTTTGGAAGCAAAACCAGTACACACTTCACTCATGAATGTCCCAATGTGTCTACAATAAAGTACATGAGCATCACAGAGAAGCATGTCGCCAGGTGGTTGACACATTGATCTCTAAATTGGACACGGATTTAGAATCATTTCGGGCCATTCAAATTCACAGAGCCATGAACTCTAACTTGAGCGGGGTTTATTTAATCTGCTTAGTATAAGAGGGAGCTGTGGATCTGCCTTTCAGAGCCACCAAAGGCAGCCTCTCCCAACGAAAAAGGCGCGAATCTTTCACGGGACACAGACCACTTCCTGGCTGGGTTGTAGCCATGCCGCACCCAGGCTTATCTTAGGGCTTGGCTCCTGTTGATTCTTGGGCCTGAAATGCCCTTCCTCAAAGTGGCCACATGGCTCACTCCTTTACCTTCACTGTGTCTCTGTTTAGATGTGTCTGACCAGCGAGCCCTCTCTGTCAATCACTTTGAAAAAGCAATCCCATTAGAGAATGATGTTCAGTCAACACTGGTAAAGCAGAGGCACTGACTGATGAGAATAGTCGCTGCCTGGGCCACTCCACCAGGATACGCTGTGTCCGCCCAGCTGACTCACCAACACACACACACACACACACACACACACACACACACACACACACACTCCCTGTCCTCCATTCCAACTTTCCTTTCAGCACTGCCACCACCCACAGCTATACTTGTTAGTTTATTTATTGCTTCTCTTCTCCCACTAGAATGTAAGCAACTTGAGGGCAGGGAGCTTTGCCTGTTTGGCGCTGTGCCTATAAACTCATCAAAATCAGACCAAGCGATTATATATGTTCAGTGACATCGAAACAAAGGGAAAATATACATGAAGGGTGAACAGCCTTTCAATTTCATTACTGTGTCTTTACTTCCATTGACCTTGCCAATTAAGCTATTTACACCTTAAATGTGTGTTTTCTGATATTTGTATTTACAACAAACATTCACTGCTCCCTGAAAATTAACCTCATCTTTGACTGATATCTGTAACATATACACTCGCACGCATTCATTTAATTTCTCAGAAGTAAGGTTTTTGCAGAACTAAGTAAGTTGAAAGGTGGCCTGAGTTTCAGGCATGAGGGTTTTTCTCATCACTTATGCAATCGACATCCTAAGTTGTGCTAGGTCAAAGATCGGCAGGCTTGCCTGGTTTCTGAAAGGGACTCTTCTCTTTATAAAAGTTTACACTACAGAATTCTTAAAAGTCACTGCATATCAAATGTGATTCAATTTACATTCTAAGACCAATGACTACTCGTCTTTAGGATAAGACGGAGGCATTTTTTGGAAGGCAAAATGCAAGGGTGGACCAGAGCTGGGATGTGGTGTCAGAGAGATTTTAAATATGAGCTGTCCGCCCTATGAAGAAAACATTTGCCGACTCTTGCTCTAGAACAAAATGAAGTAGTCCCATAGCTGTCTTAGGCTTGAGTATTCTGGGGGTGTACAGCCTGCCCAGGTCTGCTCTGAGCATTATCTGGCGGGTACAACTATTAGCCAGCAGCCCTGTGAGGGCAGCTGTTCAGTGACGTGAGAGGATCCTAGCTCCCCTGAGCCTGACATTTATGTGGCTAACAATCACACCCAGCAGGAATTTATACAATATAAAGCATGGGCCAGGGAACAAATACAGTCTGTCCTGGGTACAGAAGCACCAACCTGGTTTGATGGTACCACTTTCTTTGCCCAGGGCCCTGTCGATTCCAGGTTCACTCTATCTGCCTGAACAGACCTCTGTGGACTGGCTCCGTCCTCTGCTTTGATCCAAACAGCCCCCTGCCATCCCTCGCCTTTGCTGGCTTAGGCTCATGGCCTCCTCGAGCTTCTCCCCCTCCCCCTGCCCGGGTCTACCTGTAAGCCCCGCTGGCTAGCACTCTGATCAACACAACTAGGAAATTTAGTTGAGAGCATTGAGTTTAGGCCTCTTTTCCTTTTTTATTTTTTTTTATTTTAACTTTTATCATGCACTCTATTGGGGACTAAATATCCATGATTCTTACAAACTTAAAAAGCTTTTCCTGGAAACCCCCGTTTCCCTCTCACCCTGATTGACCTTAACCGTTTTGTCCAAGGCTGCTCTCTCCTTGCTGTCCTTTTCCAAATCCTCATAACCACCCCTATGCAAACCAATCTCTTCACATCCTGGTTTTTGCCTGCATTCTGTGGGACCCCATTCCCTTATGGGCATTTATTTCCTTTTCCCTAAAGCAATTTCCTTATGTTTTGCTTTCACCTTCCTGTGTTAACCAAACTCTGAACTCCCCCTGAAGATGACTCCAAAGAACAGGAGGACCCCCTTTCCTTTCCACGTCTGCTTCTCAGTGCAGGAGGCCTCTCTTCATGTGGAGGCTCCGCCAGCCCGCCCTGACATCTGTTGTTTCAAGGCTCTGCCATCAGCCTCCTTACTTCTCATGGAAAACATGACTGATGCTCTCATTCCTAAATGACGGCACCTCATTTTTTTTAAAAAACTTCCTGAAACTCTTGGTTTTCTCTAGACAAAGTCAAATCTGTAGATCTGAACTGCATTACTTTCACGGCCTTGCTTTACTGAATTTCAAGTTGCCACCATGCCAGTAGACCCATGGAAAGACGATGTAAGGAACAGCCCTGAGGTTCTTGTTAAATGAGTTGTGTTTTCCATCAGAGTAGCCTCTCATGGGAGCGATAGTTTGGCTGGGTATATAAAACTCCAGGTTCGAAATAGTCTGCGCTTAGAATATTATAGATATGTGAGCCCCTGAACTTCTGATGAATTCCTGTGATACCAGTTTTATCCTCGTAGTTTTTGCAGACAACCTGTTGGTTATCTCTGGAGAGAACTTCTTGTCCCTTGTCCTGAAATTTCACCAGGATGTGTCTCTCTGTTGATCTTTTTTCACACATCCTGCTTAGTGAGCCCTTTTGTTCCAGAGACTTGGACCTTCATTCTTCTCAAGGAAACTTTCTTTTTTTCTTTCCTTTTTTTTTTTTAAGGGAACAGGACTTTATTGGGGAACAGTGTGTCCTTCCAGGTCTTTTTCCAAGTCAAGTTGTTGTCCTTTCAGTCTTAGTTGTGGAGGGCGCAGCTCAGCTCCAGGTCCAGTTGCCATTGTTAGCCGCAGGGGGCGCAGCCCACCATCCCTTGTGGGACTTGAACCGGCAACCTTGTGGTTGAAAGCCTTCGCTCCAACCAACTGAGCCATCCGGGAGCTCAGCGGCAGCTCAGCTCAAGGTGCCGTGTTCAATCTTAGTTGCAGAGGGGCAGAGCCCACCATCCCTTGCGGGAGTCGAGGAATTGAACTGGCAA
Source organism: Rhinolophus hipposideros (assembly GCF_964194185.1). Taxonomy (NCBI): domain Eukaryota; kingdom Metazoa; phylum Chordata; class Mammalia; order Chiroptera; family Rhinolophidae; genus Rhinolophus; species Rhinolophus hipposideros. The sequence goes on from NC_138066.1 coordinate 47,515,572, forward strand.
TCTTGTGGTTGAGAGCCCACTGGCCCATGTGGGAATCGAACCGGCAGCCTTCGGAGTTAGGAGCACGGAGCTCTAACCACCTGAGCCACCGGGCTGGCCCCTTAAGGAAGCTTTCTTGATTAGATTTTGGTTATTTCTTCTTCTCCGTGTTCTCTGTTCCCACTTCCTAAGACTCTCAGTAGCTGGATGTTGCACATGGGCATCACCTGGGAACTTGCTGGAAATGCATATTTCAGGCCTTCCCCAGAACTACTGAATCAGAATGCGTATTTAACAAGGTCCCTTGTGTGATGTGTATGCACATTACATTTGAGACATCCTGCTTGAATCCACTCTCGTCTCATATTTGCTTTAAATGATTAAGGCTACAAACCCGAAGAGTTGTCACTTGTTACTACATCTGTCCCAGGAGCCATCCTCTCATCTTAGAAATCAGGTGTCCCTTTTTTCAGAGGTAAGAAACTTTCTAAGTCCCAAGGGACCCTCCTCCTTTGTGTACTGTTCCTGTCTGGTTATGTTCAGTCTTCTACTTCTAATTCTTTTCATAACACCTTTAAATAGAAGCAGGTGTTCCTGACTTGAAAAAGCTTCCCTTGACCCTTTTGCCTCTTCCAGCTACCGTCCCATTCCAGAACTGGCTTTCCCTGCCAAATTTCTTGAATTCATGCAAAACAGGCTGTACCTCCGTTTCTTTATATACCTTCCTTCTTCAACCCCTTTAACTCTAGCTTTTGACTCCCTGCTCTAAAACAAACTTTTCTAAAAGGTCTTCTCTCCGCCTTCATTCTCTGGTCCATTCAGCCGCACTGGCTGTGACATTTATGGATCATGCCCTCTCCTTGACTTTCGGGGCACCTTGGTGTTGCCTTATTCCACCGGAGAAGGAGTGGGGATACCCTCATCTGGGGTGATCTCCTCCTCCTGCCCTTTCCTAAATGCTCAGCTGAAATCTGGCCAATTCCAAGAGTCTTTTCCTGACTATTCTGTTCCATGTTGATCTGTTGAGTCCATCCAGGCCCTGCCCAAGTCCTGCGTTTCGGCACACACACATTCATACCGCCAAGACAGTGCACAAAATAATATCACCGTTGCAATGTGCTCCTCATCTCACCAACGAGCTCAAAAGCTCCTGTACGCAGGGACAAATATAGTACCACTGTCCATGAGTACTTTGGTTGTTTCCAGTGCCCGAGGGCAGCTGAACAAGGGGCTGCACCACCCCGAAAAGAAACACATTTTCTTCATTTTCACAGATACTGTCCACATTCAAAGTCATGTGCCTGGGGATGACACCTGCCCAAGGAGGTGTCTTCTAATTCACCCAAAGACACTACCCGGGCTGGCAGTGTCCTGGCCCAGTTGTACGCCTCCTCTGGGCCTTGTATTGATACCACTTTGGGGGCCTCTTGTCCATGCGATTGCCTTCATGGTTGGAAAACTCTCCATTCTCCTTTCATATGCGTGGCATGAAAATACTTCAGAGATGACTGCTCAGAGCCAGGATGTGGAGGCATTCTGGGGTCTTAAGAGGGCAAAACTCACTCCTCAAATGCGAATGAAGCCCCCGGCTTTCCACAGTCGGTGACCCTTTTGGAAAGCTAAATGGCTTCTTTGCTCCCCTGGTCTAAAGCCTCAGCTTGCATAGCATTTACACAAGGTCCCCTGTTCCAGGGCATGTTGCCAGGGTGCAGTTGTATAAAGGAGAAGGAGGAAGGGGGGAGGGACCATGGGGGCCAGGGAGAATGGCAGGCACCTCTTTCATCACCCCTCTGCGCAAACTCATAAGAGCAGTGAGATCCTTCACGCTGAACTTTTCATCTCCCCTTCTCCCGCCCACAGCCCACCACTGCTTTACCCAACTCTCTCATCTCAGTACATGGCACCTCCACTCTACCTGATGCTGAGGGTGGAGCCTAAGGACCATCCTTGGTATCTCCTCTGTCTCATTCTCTATATTCCATCCATCACGAAGTCTGTGCGTCTCCCTCGCACATAGACCCACCATCTGCAGTTCTCTCCACTTCCTCTGCCACTGCCCTGGTCCAGCCTCCACCAAGCCCTGCCTGGGCCTCTATCATGGCCTCCTAACTCTCTGCCTCCATTTCTCCAGCTGCCAGTCTATCCTGCACAGGGCAGCTAGGGGGGCTTCTTAAAAGTAAGTCACATAACGTGATTCTCCTGCTTTAAACTCTTCAAATATTTGATGTCATTCAGTTTTTAGATGTGTTATTGTATTTTGGTTATTTTTTTCCCCCAAAAGAGATGCCTTAGTGTCTTACATACTGTAATATGTTTTGTATGTGAAATGATGTGATGTATTACATCTCTCCAAAATAAGACGAGGTGGTGAAAGAAGTGAGAGATGGGTCATGTTGAAGCTAGGCACACAGGGTTTCACTGTGCTATTCTAGTTTTGTGTGTGTTTGAAGTTTTTATAATGAAAAAGGTGAAAGAAACAAATTGCAAGGATACGTCATTACTCATAAGATTAAAAAAAAACTCGCAGAGACACATCATTACTCATAAAATTAAAAACAAAGACATCCTGGCCACGGCCTGCACGGTCCAGCCTGCACCTGCCCAGCCTGTGTTTTCTGACCTCATCTCTTGCCATCCATAACCCCTGTCCTCGAGGCTCTGCCATGCAACCCTCCTGCCCCTGGCAGCTTCTCCTTTCATTTTCCCAAGGAAGTCCTGCTCTGACCTTGCTGGAGGCTTCTCCCACATCATTCCCAAGGCCCAGAATCCAGAATCCCCCCACTCCCTACTGGCTACTTCCTGCGAACCCTCAGGCCTCAATTTAAAACCAGTCTTTCAGAACTGCCCTCCCCAATGCCCCAGTTTAAATTTAACCTCCCTCATTTACTTTATCGCTGCACCCTGTAATTTCCCGTATTTGTGCTTACCACAGTTTGGGTCTCTCCCCCATGAGGCCATACATTCCACGAGGGCCAAGTTCATGGCTATTTTGTTCACTTGTGTGTACACCAATGCCCAGCACAAGGTTGCAAAATGAAATGAGGTGGCTGCCATACCCTCCGTCCCCTTCTGAAGAAATGTGCCCTAGGCAATTAAAACAATAATTAAAGTGAAAAATGAAGTCCCGAGGATGGGAGAACCCATGAATCTGCTATGCCACGTCGACAAACATTAAGCACTTTTTCATACTAGTTTTTAATGATTATTTCATTATTAAGGAGTCCAACTTCAGAGGGAAGACTAAAATCTCCCGTGTTGCCCTCCCTGGGCCCACTCTCTTCCTTGCCCATAAGTAACCGCCACTGTGAGCTTGGTGAGTGTTCCGTGCATATGTTTTATGTTTTCATTACAAAAATGTGTGCGTCCATAAGCAATGCCTGGTATTATTTTCTGTGTTTTTAAAATGTATGGAACTGCATAGTATGCTATGTAATGTTGTACAACTACCATTTTCCACTTGTCGTGGTCATGTGTGTGTGTGTGTACACACATGTTCTACGTGAGGTCGTCCATTGTAACGTTACGTAGCAATCCACTGTATGAACACATCACAACCGATGTATTCGTTCCTTTAATAAAGTGCCGCCAGCTTATCTCCAATTTTATCGCTGACAAAAACACTGGAAAAATGTACTTGAACTTGTGTCTCCGTGTGCACATGCCCCTGTCCCCCATGAGACTGGCCTAAACAAATGAGAGAACTGGCCAGGTTGGAAGGGAAATGGGAATTCTCATATGCTGCCTGTGGTGGGAATGGAAATTGATATAATCATCTTAGAGAGCAATTTGACAATATCTAGTTAGGATGAAAACACTCAACCTTGTGGCCCAGCAAATCTCCCTCTGTAATAAATCCTTATCACTAAAGGTAAATTATGTATTTCTTTTCTGCTCAACTGGAAGCATAAAATCTGTAATATTCCTTTAGGCCTTAAAGTTTACAATGCATTCTCACATGTTATCCGACTAAGCTGACATTCACAACCATGGGAGAGTGGTATGAGCCCCACATTAGAAACGAGGGCACGGAGGCCAAATGCCAGGACACACAGCTGTAGTTTGGTGTGAGGGCTCAAATCCCACTTGTCTCACTTTTTCGCCCAGCGCATTTCCTATTGCCCCACACTGCCTCACTGTGTCTTTATGCTGTGAAGCAAATTAACAAGCTCCGGGTGCTTTGTAGTAGATGCCGTTGGTGCTTCAACCAGATCCCCTTCACCAGGCCTTGTACTTGTGCCCTGGGGACTGTACGTGTTGGCTGCTAACAGCTCACAGCTGTCCCTTCTTCAGTGATTATCCACAGCCATCTGGCCCAGCCTTACTTGGAGATGCCTGGAAATTTTCCTCAACTGCCTTGGTTGGGGGTTGGTATCATCTTTGATACCGTTGGTCAAAGATGAGGCAAGGAGAGACAAGTCTGTGGTACTGTCCATGCTCCAGAGCTCGCACCTGAACACCATCTTGGCCTTCCTCTGCCTTATTCTGCTTTCCTCACTTGCTTACCCCTTCTTCCTGAGAGCATTCCTTTGAGAAATCATTTGCACAAGAAGCCTTTCCCAGGCTCTGCTTCTTGGGCAATGCTTCCACTGGCATCACCTGCAGGACTTGGGAAAGCAGATTGCTGGGCGTCACCTCCAGAGAGTCTGTGTCAGTTGATCTAGGGGCAGGCCCAGGAAAGTGCATTTCTGACAAGTTCCCAGGCAATGCTGTGGCTGCTGTCCAGGGACCACACTTAGCAAACCACTGTTCTAGAGAACGAGACTTAAGACAGCTGATACCAGGACAGCAGATTTAAGGATGGGATTCTGGAGGTGGTTGACCTGCTGGCAATGAGGACCCCAACACTGGTGCCAGGGGGAGAATTGATAGTTCCTGGCATGTGCCATCATCCTATTCCTGTGACAGCTTACAGTTGGAAAGGGATGTACTGGCTTTTGCAACATTTCTGGTATCTGAGCAGAGATAGTCATTATAAGGATCGTGGAATTGAGAGGCCGTTTCTGAGAGCCATGGTTGCCTCAAAGAAAGAAAATGATAGGCCCCAGCCAATTAATCCCCAATTCAGAGCAAAATATCAACGTGATAGGACCTGTTTGGCAGTGAGGTCCTTATTTCCTGTAGCTGGAAGGAGAATCATACTGAAATCCAGGCTCAGTCTCTCATATTAAAAGAAGCAGAACTCCAGAGAAGTTCGAATTCTCAGCTTTGGAAAGTCTCCTGTGCTAAAGTCAAGGCCCTAATGGGAAGGGCCGTCACATTTAGGGATGTGCTGTCCAGGTAGCTGTGATTAGGGACCCTGGAGAATTCCCCTGAACCCTCAGGGCCTTCAGAAGTGGCCCAATTTGTTAGAAGATAGCTCATTAACTCGCGCAACCATACACCAGAAAAAGGGGATACCCAGATCCTTCCAGGGTTGAAAACAAGGTCCAAGTTGGCAGTGATATTCAGGGACACAAGTATAGGAGGCATGTGGGTGGGTGTGGGGGAGGGGTGGTCAGGCAATGAATGGAGCTCTGGCCCAGGGTCATCTCACTAGGTCCATGGATCCTTTTGGATCCTTTTGGATCATTTTCCTTGTTCCCGAATATATAATCAAAGTCAACATGCATGGAAGCTGGTACAGTCCTCACCTTATTCCTTGGCTTTTGGAATAAGTACTATTGTAGCAGGAAAGAGCTATTAGGGTAGAAAAGGCCAAGTGGAAGTCCATGAAATTGACCACTGTCCCACCCCTACCTGACTAAGGTAGTAAATCAAAAGCTATATTACACATTGGGAAGAATGGCAGAGATTAGTGCCTCAAAGACTTCTGGGATGCAGGGGCCCTCATCACAACCAGCTGAGTTCGTTTGCTGACCCTGTAAGACCCAATGGATCATGGCAGATGACAGAGGACTTCTGCAAACCAGGCAAGTAGCAGCTCCAACAGTGGCTGCCGTGCGTAATGGAGTAGCTTTCATTGAACAAAGGAACCCATCTCCTGGTATGGGACACACAGCTCCTGACTGGACAAATGTTTTCTTTTCAATACCCCTCAAGAAAGAGGGCCCAAAGCAGTTTGCATTCACATGGGACACACAGAAAATAGCCCCACCAAAACTCAGGAGTCTGTGACGTCAGTGGATTTTGTAAGGGTCCCGTGAGCTGGGACATGCTAGGAAATGCCCTCCAAAATCAAGGAAAAAACGTCACACGATGGGCCTCCCACCACCGCGGCACCATCCAGAAGCTGCCGGCCTGGTAGAGCAGTGGGATGGCCTCTGGAAAGCTCAGCTGAGGCAGCAGATGGGTGCTGACAGCCCGTGAGGGTGGGGTGCTGTACTGCAGGATGTGGCATGCGTCTCAGACCGGTGACCATCTTACAGAGTCACATCCCCAGTAGGCAGAATACACGGGCTCAGAAACCGTGGGATGGAAGTAGGCGGTGCTCTCGTCACTTAGACACTGACATGTCCTGTCCTTTAAATCCCTCGGTCTGTGAGTCTGGAGACGCCACTCCCAGAGGGAGGACAGTTCCACTGGGGACACAGTAAGGTCTCCCTAAATTTAAAGCTATGGCTGCTGCTCCTAGTCACTTTGGGGTCTTCATTCCAGTAGGACAGCGAGCAAGGGAAGGCGTTTTCTTCCTGACCAAAAAAAGGCGAAGTGCTGCTCCATAATGGGGGCAGGGAGGATGATACTGACACTCAGGTGGCCAACTGGGCATCGTTTGGTCCTGTCGTGCATGCTGTTCATTGAAAATGGGCAAGTACAACAACGAGGCCCGATGAGCGTGGTGTAGACCAGCCACAGTGGGTCATCTCAAGTGGGGGCCAAAAGAGGGAGGTGGTATTAGTTACGGCCTCCGGACTAGTTATAACAGTGAGGAAAGTATTTGTCCCACTAACCCTCCTCTTTTAAATTTCCCAAGCAATTGTGATCAAACAGAATGCTGGAGAAGCTGACCTAGAAGGAGTGAACCTAATGTGAGAAGCAGGAGGATGGACTGTAAGACATGCTGTTGGTGTCCTCCCCTGGGGAGATACAACAACTCCCCAGTTGAGTGTTGACTCCTACAGCCCACAGCTCTATCCTTGTCCAGGAAATTGACCTTGAGAATGACTTTGAGACCTTGGTCGTCAGGAATGGCCTTTCCTGGAGATGGTGAGCGGTTCCACAGCCTCCCCACTCAGAGGAAGCCTGCGATCAATGACACTGATATTGGAGTAAAAATCCCCAGCCCCTTGCCTCAGGATGCTCCAGAGAACCTCGTGGGATCAGGCTGAGGAGGGACCACAACGAAACCCTCAACTTTGCTTAAAGTTCTCCCCCTTCCTTATTCCCGGCTTCCCATTGCCTGGCAGGTTCTTCCTCCCAGAAGCATTCCCTCCAGAAATCACATGCACAACAATCCTTGTCTTGGGCTCTGCGTCTAGGAAACACAACAGAAGACGTTCTTCTCTGTGTCTTGGCATATGTTTATCAAGGCTCAATTAGCAGGAAAACATACAGGAAAAAGGCAAAACTCTCCTCTTATTCACTTTCATCCTGTCTGCCCTTTCCAGGGGAACTCACTGACAGAGGATGGATGATCAATCAATTTTGTCACCTTCCTGAGCATTTTAATGTGTGTGTGTGTGTGTGTCTCTGTGTATGCACGTGTGCATGCTTAAAAATAAATGGAATACTTCTCTATATTTTTCTGTGACCTTGTTTCATTTAACAACACATCTCACAAATATTTTCATGACAACACCTTTAGGTCTAACTTTTTCGTAAATGGCTGTGTAGTATTCTATGCTACAGATACGCCATAATTTACTGTGTATGCTCCAGATACACTATGCCTTACTCCTGTAGGAAACAGAGTAACAGTAAAGATTTCAAGTTGAGAGAATTTAATAGAGGGAATTGGTTACACGGACCTCAAGAGGTGAAAAGAACACCCGCGGACACTGAGAAAACTCAGGTATTACTGGACGCCCAGGGCTGAGGGCGCTGTACCATAGGAAACAGCAACCACCCTTAGGACCCGGGAAGCCAAAGGGAAGAAGTGGGGCGCCCTAACCTAGGACTTGCAGAAGGCGAGTGGGATACACAGCAACCGAGTTTTCATTTAATAAAAGTGATGAGTAGAAAAATGTTACCTTCCCATCCTCCTTTGCATTTTTTTTTCTGGTTACTACTAGTTAATAGCAAGTAGTTTGAAACATCCTTGTTAGCCGTGGTTTGTTGTCCTTTAAGATTGTGAATTCTTGTTATCTTTTCTCCCATTTTTAAATGGAGTATTTTGGCTTTGCTGATTGACTTGGAGATGCTTTCTGTGAATTATTCTTTCGTTGGTTAACTCTGTTGTAAATATTTTCTCCCGGATTGTCATTCTGGTTCTGGTTATTGCCTTAAAGGACCCTTGTTGGATGATCTCTTTTCCCTTTATGATTATGTTTTTCTCTTAGAAGAATTTTCCCTACCATAAATTAAAAATAAAAATAATGGTCTTAACCTAATATTTTTATCAAAGCTTGGGTTTTGTGTATGTTTAGATCTTTAACTTATTTTGAGTTTATTTTTATGATTCAGGGCCTAATTGCCCTGCACGAAGAGTGACAGACATAATTTACTAAACAGGTTCTCCTTCTCCTGATGGAGCATCACCTGAATTTGAAACCAAATCATCTTGCATAAATGTATCTGTGTTTGGCCTCTCTCCTGCTCACTTGGTCTGCTTTTCCATTCCTGCCTCATTACTAAGTTATCTTAACAAATGCCTGTATAGTATGTTTTGCTTCCTAATTGGGCAGGTCCCTAGGCAATGTGCTTCTTTTCCAAAAATGTCTCAGCTCGTTTCAGGCATTGCTTTTTCCATATGAATTTTAGAATCAACTCCTCAAGTGAGAAATCTATTGTCTGCTTTTTAATCGAGATACCATTACATGTAACATATTAATATAAAGAAAATGAATGCATTTTCAAGGTTGAGTCTTTCCACAGAGGAATAGTGTTCAAACCTTTTGTGCCCTTCTGTGAAGTTTTATCATTTTCTTCATATATACTTTATTAGGTTTGTCTGGGTATTTGATAGTTTCTGTTGTAATTATAAATGACATCTATTTTTATTAGATTTTCTAATTGTTTATTGCTAGCAAATAAAAAAGCTATTGGATTTTGTATGTTGACTTCAGATTTAACTTAATATTATTTGTTCTAGTGGCTTTTCAGTTGATTCTCCTGTATTATCTAGGTTGATAATCATATTGTGTGCAAATAGTAACAGTTTGTTCTGTCCGCTAGCAACATTTATACCTGATTTTGTTTTATTTCCTTATTGCCCTGGCCTTATTTCCACTACAGTGCTAAATGGTAGGAGTGGTGGTGTTTAAACTTTTATTCAAACTGTTTATAATGAAACTCATTTTAATATGTAACTGTTAAGTATGATATTTGTGGTTGGTTTGCTACAGTGTGAAGGAAACTTTATCAGATTCAAAAATATTTTTTCTAGTCCATCAACCTTTTATTATTGAGATGGTTCAGTGTCACTTACAGACTTGATGGCAATAAGTTTATTGCCCGATAAACCAGCATATAAACTCAAACCTTCTCTTCCAGTAGCCACATAAACACCAGATGAGGCTGGATACAAACTAGATTCACTTTCCCTCGTGAGAATGAGGGGGGAAAACCTAACCCCCACCACAACCTTGAATTCTGCAAAACTAAAACCTTCTTATAAGTACAAATACTTTTCATTTTTAATGAGAAAAGGTGTTGGATTTTATAAAATCTTTCTTTAGTAGCCACCAAAATAATCGGAACATTTTTCCCTTTAATTTGTTCACGTAAAAAATTACATTAATATATTTCCTGATATCAAACCATCCTTTCATTCCTAAAACAAATTAAACTTGAGTATATTATTTTTAATATACTGATAAGTTTGCTTTATTCATAATTTGCCTCTAATTTTTCATTGAAACTGATTTTAGACGTTCACTTGCTTTTTGTGCGACTGTGGGTTCAATGTTCGCGTCATGCTATTTCGTAGAATTAGTTTGTAACATTTTCATTTCCTTCTATGTTCCCGAATAGTTTATATATCATAGGAATCAGCAGTTCCTTGAAGATTTAGTAGAACTTGCCCATCAACTCCTTGGGACTATGACCTTGAACCGGTCATGCCCTGTTTGTTGTCAGATTCGTTCCACACTCTTCCCCTGCTTTGCTCTCTATCTCAGAAAACTACATTTCCAGGCTCATTTGCCCTCTGGCTTCCGGGTAGGTTGGCCAATGGGAAGCCCCAGCTGAGAAATGGAAGAAGGGAAGTGGGGAGAAGCACTCCCCTCCACTTGAGTAGCATCTTTGACAGCAGTTGCTTGCCCTTGGGAGCTTAAGCCACTGTTCTCAGTCCTGGCATCAGTAGGTCCAGCTTCCACCAGACTCGCCTCTGCTAGAGGCACCTCCTCTCCTTATCTTTCCAGCTTCCTGCTGTTGCCAGGTGACCTATGAGGTTTCTCAGCTCTTCCATCACATTAGCCAATTCCTTATATTAAACTGCCTTGATTTGAAAGACCCAGCACGATTTCTACATTCTGATTGATTCCTGACTCATACAGACATTGATGTGATACCTCTTCTTTAATCAATTTTGATCCTTTACTTTTTGGGGGGTCCTCTACGAGTATTTCATGTTCATTTTCAAGTTTGTTAGAATGAAGTTGTCAAATTCTCTTATCATTTTAAAAAACATTTTCAATTTAGTAGTTATGTTTCCAATTCTGTTTCTAAAGTCATTTATGTGTGTGTGTGTGTGTGTGTGTGTGTGTGTGTGTGTGTGTATTTTATGATCAAACTTGCCAGACATGTGTCTATTTTGTATTGGTATTTTGCTGAGTATGTTACACAAATCCTGCTTTAATCTTCATATCAACTTCACAAAAGAGGAAATGTCAGCAGAAAATCATTCCTTTCCTTGCTGGACACTACACACCTTCTGAAGTTGCAGAACTGAGATTCGAACTCAGATCTTGACTATCTGCATTCAAAACCCATACTTCCCTCATTGCCTCAGAGAGCCTGAACACTCTGGGTGAGATTTAAAAAATCATCACAAGTAGGCTTGACATTTTCTATGGAGAACATGAATTTCTTCTGTAATTGGGAAAAAAGTTAATTAAGCTTAAACAAATAATTATAATAAAAATACCCTTGAAAGGAGAGGAAATGTCACAGCACAGCAACTTAAAGCCTTGGAATGTTTATAAAAGGGAGGCAGGCCCACCCTGCTTTACCCTGCGTCTAGCAATTGGTTAGAACTTGGTCTCCCCTTTCCCACCAGGTTAGAAGCAGAAGTTTTCCCAAAAGGTAAAGGTCATAAGAATCACTCTGATTGATGCTTCCCTCGGCACTGTTCCATGAAGTACGTTCTGGGGAGACGACCACCTTGCCACGCCCATCACAGCTCATGTGGTTTGGAAATTCCACTCTGCTTTTTCTCCAAAGGACGGGCCAGCGTGGTCAGAGTGAAAGAAGCTGAGATTCTCTGTGGAGATGGGGCTTATCCCCACTGGCGGTGTAGGGTGCCTGTTCTCCTTGGCCAGGGCAATGGAGAAGGATCATTTTCTATTCCTACTTCCTCTCCAGTCCTGAACGCAGCTTCTGATGGCAGAGGAGCTCCTGAAACCTCCTAAAATAGCCTCCTGCTAGAAAGAAGTAATGCAATGCACACCACACTATGCATATTGATTTCTATTTTGGGTTCTTATCAAGATTTATTTTTCCTCCCTTCAGGTAAATAGTGACCTTGGACTCGCCGCCTTCCATATTTGCAGCCTGGGTCAATGAATCTTGGTATTGACCTTGGGGGCCATCAATATCTGCTTATTGTTGAGATATTTCAATGTCAATAAGTGGCCCCATGGAAGTGGGAGGGGGGCTGCCCAGCAAACCCAGCAGCTAAAAAACCAATCCCTTTCTCCCAGTTGTCATCTCCATACAGAAGGGTCTGCTTCTAAAATTGATTAACTTTTCTGCAGGGAGTAGGAAAACAAACTCCCCAACATAGCCTGAATCCTGCAAAGGGAACTTTCTCAGAATTACTATCCATTATAATGAAAGGAGAGAATACCCATGTGTGTGAGTTCCATCTCCTCTCTCTCTCTCATACACACACACACACACACACACACACACACACACACACACAGAGTGTCACACTCAATCCTATAAGAAGATCCAAAACTTTGGTTAGAGATACCTGGTTACCGTAACAGCGATTAATATTTTGAGCCCGTCACAGCCTAGGCTTACAAACCCAAAGCGCCCACCCAGGCTTTCCCAACTGAAGTAGGTCAGGTGGTATAGTGAAAAGAGCTTCCTCTTTGGCATCTGACACTCGTACAAGTAAATCCCAGTTTAATTACTAACAAGGTTCAGTTTCCTCATCTGTACAATGGGGATATTGTCTGCATTTTTCTGAAGATCAGAGATGCTGTCCATACGTGCCTGACACCTCGCAGGTGTTCCCCAAATGCCAGTTCTTCTTGTTTTGTTTTGACTATACTTGCTAAGCTGCACTGGTAGAGGATTGGGACTTCATTTGGAGTCCCAACTCTCATTCCCTGACATTCTCTATTCACTCATCCCTGTTTTGAATTTATAAAAAGATTTTTTTAAAATTAATATGTGGCTGGAGTTTAAATCTGTCTTTATTGGCCATGCTTTCAGCTGTTGGCCCATTTATTTGTCTACCTTGGTGTCCTTGGAGGCTCCATGTGGGCAGCGCTGAGCCTGGGCAGAATTCCCTGGACCCAGGGCCGGGGTGAGGACTGTCTGTGCCCTCCCCTGAACTGCACTGGTTCTACTCCCTCTAGTACACACAGTGGCTCATCATCCCTCCCTACTTTCATTCTCTTCCTCTCTCCCTAGTCACCTCAAGGCTCTCAGCAGCCAGGTGATGGAACTCTCCCAGCTCCTTTCTCCCCAGGTCATGCCTTGTCAGGCCTTGGATTATGAGTGCAGCCTTGGGAGTGACAGAGAAGGGAGAAAATGATGGTAACCACGCTGCGGTGCCTTCTAGACTGAGTGGTGATTTATCCTGGCAAGACTTGTCCGGGTGATAACAGAGTGAAGTGGATGGAAGATGCTGGGAAAAGCAAGAAACTCAGTGTAGGCACTTTACAAACAGAATTTCACTGAGTGCTCAAAACAACCCTGAGTCGTGGGCATCAATATCTCCATTTTATAGATGGGAAAACAGAGGCTTTGAGAGTTCAAGAGCCGAGATTTGAACTTAGGTCTGTCTGACTCCAAATCACATGCATAATTGAGCAGTTGTGTTGGAAAGAAGAATTCTGGGGGCAGGGGAGAGATACAAAGGAGACATTCAAGCATCTGATTTGGCTAAAGTATTAGAATAAGATGCCCTTAGGCCCTTTTCCTGCCCTGGATCTGAAATACTAAGAATAGAAATAGAAAGCACCAGACTTGCATAAGACCATTCCTGGCATAACATCTTAATCCTTAAAGCCCAGTTTCCCTTTCAGAGTAGATTTCACTAACCACGGGTCTGCTTTGGGCAGATTCCAAAATCCTTCGCCTATTGCCATCTCTGGACACTGGCTCTTGCTGCCAAAAATCTAATCTTTAAAGCAAACACCCCAAACTTAGAATACTCAGGCTGAATCACAAATTTCCATATGCAAATCCATACTTGCCCACACACACACTCCCCTCCCCAACCAAGCAGAAAGTAAAAGATCACATGTTAGCAGGTGGTAAGCATATCTTATATTGATGCAGCTTCAGAATGGAGAGCAGGGAGTTTGTTCACTCGTTTATTTATTCATTCATTCCACAAACATGTGTTGTGTGCTCACCATGTGTCAGACAGGGCACTAGGACCTGGACTTGGGCACAAAAAATGAAAATTCATGTGTTAGTTGTTACAATAAGCATGCATTCGTTTAGCAATTAGTGTATATCTATGTGTGTGTGTAATTTATTAACCACAGGGTTCTTGCCCGCAGGAACTCCAAGTTCAGCAGAGACGACAGACATGCAAACAATTATGATATAGTGAGAAAAATAGCATTAATGTAGGCAGGATCAAAGAACAGAGGAGACTAGAATAAGAAATGCCCAAGGCTATTGGAGAAGTTGGGAAAGACTTCAAGAAGGATGGGAAAGACTTCAAGGAGGAAGAGGTGAAGGTTGAGTGAGCATCTTTCACAGAAAGGAGCACAGGAGCTGCCCAGGCAGAAGGAACACTCATTCCTTTAGTGATTATTTATTAGGACATCTGCTTCTGATTAAAATGGACTTTTGCTATCAGTTAAGATGCAGAAAGTTGCAAGAGATTCTCTCCCCACCCCCTCCACACACACACTCTTTCTAGACTAAGAACAAGCTGGATAAACTATACAAGCACATCTTTAAAAACCGATCAGATAGCCGAAGACACAAATTGCAGAAATTTACAAGTCCTTCCTAGGATAGAAAAGACCCAGGACTGTGGGCATGGCAGGAGGAAGGCTAAACCTATCACAAGTGAGAGTAAAAAAACCAAGCCAAACTTTAGTAATTTTAATAATTATGTGGAGGTTGACACAGATTGATATTCTGTGGAACTAAGTCACAGTTTCCAATTCTTTCCCAAGAGTATAGAGGTGGCTGAACGCGTCAGGACTGCTGATAGATCCCCTCAGTGTGCAAAAGCAGTATCCATCCAAAGAATATGAGCAGGGATATAGGGTGGAGAGAGATTGCCCAAGGAAGAAAGACAGGAATGAAGCTGGAGAGCAAAAGAACTTCCCCAGTGGACCCCCAAACCCAACATCTGGGCTCTGACATAGAGAGTTCTGTATGGTTCAGAAGATTTGCAGGTGTTCATACCCGAAGCCAAAGGAAAAGTCCCGATCTAACCCTCAAAATTTTCAAGTTAGTAGTGGACCAGTTGTAACTAAAGACGCAATGAACTCAACTCAACCACAGATTAACCTGACTCAGCCTCCCACTTTAGTGAATAATTATTATGTACTTTAGTCTCCATACTGTTCTTTTATATACAATGTCTGAAATATAATTAAAAGTTACAAAACACGATGAAGCAGAAAAATGTGACCCATAATGAAGAGGGAAAAAATTATGGAAGCAGAACCATAGATATTCCAGATGTTGCAATGAGCAAACAGAAACTTTAAAATACCAGTTTAAAATAGTTTAACGGATCCAGTGTGGGAAGTGAATGGTATATATTAACAGATGGTGAATTTCAGCATCAAACTATAAAAAAGAACCAAATGGATATTATAAAACTGAAAACTACTGAATCAGACATAAAGAATGTATTCAGTGGGCTTAGTATCAGGCTAGACATTACAGAAGAAAGAATTAGTGAACTAGAAGTCAGGTGAATAAAATCATCTGATTAAGCAGAAAGAGAAAACTACAACAAACTGAACAGATCATCTGAACTCGTGGGACAATGTCAGTATGATCTAACGTATGTATAATTTGAGTCCCAGAACAAAAGGAGATAAAATACAGCAGCAGAAGAAAATTTTGGACAGATATAGTCAAGAATTTCCCAAAGTTGATCAAGGACATCCACAGATCCAAGAGGTTTAACCATCTCCTATCAGAATAAATATTTTTAAAAACCATACCTTGCCATATCTTAGTCAAACTGTTGGAAACCAAAGATAAAGATAAAATCTTTAAAGCCACCAACTTAAAAATACGTAATACATGAAGGGTATAACAATTAGAACAATGAGTGGCCTCTCCTAAAAAATGGAGGCTAGTAGACGATAGAATGATATCTTTAAAGTATTAAGAATAAAAACATCAAACTGTCATTGCAGAATTTTGTGACCAGTGAAAATATTCTTCAAAAATGAAAATGAAACAGAAACATTTTCAGATGACTAGAGTGAACAAATTTTCTCCTGCAGATTTGCACCACAAGAAATGCTAAGTTTGTCAGACGAAAGGAACGTAATACCAGATAGAAGCCTATATCTGAAGGAAGAAATGAAGAGCATCAAAAAGTGTAATCCTGATTTCTGGTTAAGATGGTGGAGCAGGTAAATTCTATGCTCACCTCCTCTCAGGACCACATCAATTATAGGAAAACTACAGATCAACTATCATTGAGAATCACTTGAAGTCTAGCTGAACTGAAACCCTACAACTGTAGACATACAGAAGTAGCCACCTCCAGACTGGTAGAAGGGGTAGAGATTTGGAATGGGCTGGTCCCACACTTGCATGTGACCATTAAAAACTAGGAGGGATATATCGAATGTGGAGATAACCCCCGGAGGAACGAGGGGTCCCAGCCCCATACCCAGCTCCCCTTCCCAGGAAAAACTCATACATCTCAACACCAAAAAAACAAACAATCCAATTAAAAAATGGGCAGAGGACACAAAGAGACATTTCTCTAAAGAGGACATGCAGATGGCCAATAGACATATGAAAAGATGCTCAATGTCACTAATCATCAGAAAATTGAAAACAAAAACCACAATGAGATACCACCTCGCTCCTGTCAGAATATATATATATATATATATATATATATATATATATATATATATATACACACACATATGTATATATATAAAATACAAATAGACACTTTAATCAACATTGCTCAAGCAGTAGTTTGCCATAATCAGAAGTGTCTGGATGCTGATAGTAACCACTTTGAGCACCTCTTGTAATTGCAGAAGTCAAACATGACTTGTATTCATCTTATATTATTGGTATAAAATGAGTATTACAATTTTAATACAGTTTTCCTTTCTAAAAATGTGTACACATTTTTTTGGCACCCTCTGTGTATATATATTCACAGGATGTAAAGTACAGCACAGGGAATATAGTCAATGCTATTATAAGAGCTATGTACAATGTCAGAGGGGTAATAGACTTGGTGGGGTTATCACTTTGTGAGGCATACAAATGTCTAATCATGTTGTTTTGTATACCTGAAACTAATAATAAAATTAATTAAATTTTAAAACAAGCAAAAAAAGCAAAAAATAAAAATTATAACCATGTAGTGGGGTTTATAACTTATGTAGAAGTAAAATATACGAGTATAGCAGCAAGAGCACATTATGCAGCAGCAAGACTTTTACATTGTTTATAAAGCAATACAAAATTATTTGAAGGTAAACTATGTTGACATATTGTAACCTAGTGTAACCACTAAAAATTAACACAAAGGGTATTTCTTTAAAAATAAATAGAAAAGATAAAATGGAACATTGAAAAATAATTAATCTAAAAGGAAAGCAAAAAAACTTCAGGAGAAGATCCAAGATGGCGAAGTATATAAACGTGGTGCTTGTCTCCTTCCATGAACACATCAAAGTTACAACTAAATTATAGAAAAATCAACCTGGAGAACCATCTGAAGTCTAGCTGAACAGAAGTCTTATAACTAAGGATATAAAGAAGAAGCCCCCTCGAGACTGGGAGGAGGGGTGGAGACGTGAAATGGGCTGGTCCCACACCCAGGTGTGGCAGTTGAAAACTGGGAGAGATATCTCAGACACAGAGGTTCCTCATGAAGGAGCAAGTGACCCCAGCCTCACACCAGGTTCCCCAACCCGGAATGCTGGTGCCGGGAAGAGGAGCCCCCACAACTTCTGGCTGTGAAAAACAATTGGGACTCCAACCGTCCAGGTGGGAGGGAAGGCTGCAAGAAACTCAGGCATCCTCCTAAAGGGTACACACAGGTACTCACCCTGGGCTCCGGTGGAGGGACAGTGACTCTGGGGGCATCAGAGACATATGAAGAGAGACTGAGTTGTGTAACTTCAGAGGAAGGACTGGAGGGAGAGTCCCTACTTTCCTTGTGTGGGGCCTGCCTCCCAAGCAGCCAGCAGGCCGGCGCCCTCTTCTCTGTGTGGAGCCCGCCCCCACAGGCCAAATCTGAATCTGACTGGCCTGGTGAGCTCTGCTGCTCCACCCTGCTCACTTACTGAGAGACCCCGCCAACATGCATACCGCGCGAGGCTTTATCAGAGGCTGAACCTTGCCAGAACCAGCAGATGGCAGCAGTCCTTGGTGTGTCCCAGCGTTTTGTGGAGCTACCCTAGACCCAGGACTGGTGGCAGCTGTCTTTGTATCACAGCGTGGCCTCTCCCAGGTGTCTCCAGTACAGCACAGGCAGCGACCAACCGTGGATCGCTTTGTAGCTCCTACTCGGTAGTCCCTGGCCAGTCAACAGGCAGTGGCTGACCTGGGCCTGCATGGGAGCTCCTCCCAAGAGGCGCCACAAACATACTTGGAGGTTGGCTTCAGACCACAGCAGAGCACTGCCCAATTAGCCCCACAAGCAGCACACACAAAGGCTGGTCTCAACAGGCACCAGAGCCCACAGGGTGAATCCAGCTCCATGGGGGTAAAGCCCCCTCACAGCAGCCCACAAACTGTGGTCTTAGCCAAATCCCACAGCCAGTCAGCCTGAGGGTCATTACCACCCACTGACATCCAACAGCCATCAATACTCAACTGGAACAGGAGGGCACATACAACTCACACAAGGGACGTTCCTGAAACACCCAGTAATCCCATTTCCTGGTATTTATCTGAAGAAATCCAAAACGCTGCTTCGAGGGGATGTGCACATCCATATGTTCACTGCAGCAGTGTTTACAATGGCCAAGATGTGGAGGCAGCCTGGGTGTCCTTTGATAGAAGGTTGGACAAAGAAGAGGTGGTACCTACTATATACAGTGGAATATTGCTCGGCCAGGAAAGGGAATGGGTTCTTGCCATCTGCGGCGACATGGATGGACCTGGAGGGCACTGTGCTGAGTGGAGTGTCAGACAGAGACAGACAGAGGCAATGTGACTTTGCTTATATGTAGAATCTAAAGAACAAAATAAACGAACGAAACAGAAACAGACTCATGGATACAGAAGACATTTTCACGGTTGCAGATGGGAGGGGAGTTGGGGGGCAGGGTGAAAAAGGGGAAGGGATTAAGAAGTACAAATCGGCAGTTACCAAATAATCATGGTTATGTAAAGCAAAGCATAGGGAATATAGTCAATAATATGGTAATAACTATGCATAGTGCCGTGTGGGTGCTAGACTAGTCAGGGGGATCATTTTTTAAATTATATAAATGTCTAACCACTATGCTGTACACCTGAAATGAATATAAAATAATACTGAATGTCAACTGTAACTGAAAAATTAAAAATGGAGGGGGGAGGTGAAGGGCATTAAGTAGTCCAAATATCCAGATATAAAACATATAAGTCATGAGCATATAATGTACAGCATAGAGTCAATAATACTGTGATAACGTGGTACAGTGTCACATGGTTGCTGGACTTATCATGGTGATCACTTCTTTAGGTATGTAAATGTTGAGTAACTATTGTGTACACTTGAAACTAATATAATATTGTATGGTAACTATATTTTTAATAAAATACTTTAAAAAATAAAAATAAAAGAAAGCAAGGGGTAGAAAATAGGGGAACAAGTAACAGGACAAATAGAAATATTTAAAGTAGAATTAACCTCAACCATATCAATAATTTTTGAAACTATAAATGGATCTAACGCTCACATTTAAAGGCAGAGATAGTCAGAATGTATCAAGGCAAGATGTGACTATATGCTGTTTATAAAAATCACAGTGTAATATAAAGTCATGGATATGTTTAAAATCGTAAAAGACATCCCAATGCAAACAGCAAACATAAGAAAGCTGATGCGTCCAGAGATGATCAGATAAAGTAGACTTGAAAATGAAGAGTATTAAAAGCATTTTATCACATTCATATTTCACACTGATAAAAGGATGAATTTGTGGAGACCTTACGGCCTCACATTTGTATGTATCTAGCAACAGAACTTTAAAATACATGAAGCAAAGATGGGCAGAACTAAAGAGGGAATAGACAAATACATAATCAGAGTCAAAGCTGTTAATGCCCCTTGCTCATTAATTGACATAACAAATGGGCAAAACATCAATAATGCACATAAAAGTATAGCGTTTGAATAAGACTACCAAGCAACTTATATTTGAACAATAGTTACAATCAATGTATAGTTGATGCTTATAGATCACAGCTGCACTCAACAATTGTAGAATACACATGCTTTCCAAATGCACATACATATTCACCAGGATTGACCATATGCTGGATGAAAAAAATGTGTCAAAGATTAAAAAATAAAATCTCCCTGAGTATGTTCTCTAAACATCACATAATTAAATTATAAATCAATAACAATAAGACTGTGGATAATCTGCAAATACTTGGAAACGAAGCAATATATTTCAAAATAATCCACTGGTCAAAGAAAAAAAGTGCAAGAGCAATTAGAACATATTTTAAATTGAATGTAAAATATAATGTGCCAAACGTTGTGAAATGAAGCTAACACAATAATCTGAGGGAAATTTATAGTTTTAAATGTTCATAATAGACAAGAAGATTTAAAATTTACTTTAAGAAGCTGGGATAAAAAACAAATTGAACTCCAAACTGGAAAGATGGAAATATTAAAGATAAAAGCAGAAATCCATAGTACAGAAAATGGAAAAACAATAGGTAAGGTCAATAAGAATAGCCAATAAGCGAAATGCTTGCCCTTTGAAAAGATTAATAAAATTGATGAAGCCCAGCAATACTGATGAAGAAAAGAGAGAGAGAGAGAGACAGAGAGAGAGAGACAGAGAGAAGGAAAAGACAAACTGCCAATATCAGGAATTAAAGAGTCATCACCACTACAGATTCCATTGACATTAAAAGGACGATAAGGTAATATAAAAATTGTAAGCCAATAAATTTGACAACTTTGGTAGAATGGGCAAATTCCTTGAAAAACACAATCTGTTACAAAAAGACACAGAAAATCTGAATAGCCTTATATCAATTATAGAAACTGAAATAAAAAAATAAACCCTTCTCACAAAAACAGTTCTAGAGAATTTTCTTGGTACATTCTCTCAACTGTTAAAAAGAAATAATACTAACCTTACAAGATCTAGATAATGGAGAACACTTCCCAACTCATTTCATGAGGTTAGCATATCCCTGATACCAAGCCTAGATAAACTTTTTCAGGGAAAGAAAATTATAGATGAATATCCTTTATGAATTTAGGTGCGAAAATCCCTAAAAAAAATTATCATATTTAATCTAGCAATACTTTAAAAGGATAATATATCAAAGACCACGCAATGGGATTTATAGACGATGTAATACAGAATTGTACACCTGAAATCTATGTAAATTTACTAACAATTGTCACCCCAATAAAATTAATTTAAAAAAAAAAAAAGGATAATATATCAAAGACCAAATGGGTTTATCCCAGGAATGCAAGACTAATTTAACATTGATCACATAACAGAATAAGAAGAAAAAACATTTGGTCTTCTTAATAGATGCAAGAAAAGCCTTTGACAAAATATCACCCCTATTCAGGATTTTTAAAAACCTCAGTATACTAAAAATAGAAGATAACAAAGTTTTTTCAATTTAATAAAGGGCAGGTATGATCTATAATCTATCTATATAGATGATATGATTATATCTGTAACCATCTAGAACCTAAAGCTAAATCATACTTAATGGTGACACACTAATACTTTCCCCTAAGATTGGAATAACTCAATGATATCCATTCTTACTACTTCTACTCAGCCTTCTAGAAACCTAGCCAGTGTAAAAAGGCAAGACAAAGAAATGAAAGCTATAAAGTTGTAAAGAAAGAAGAAAATTGGTTTGTATTCACAGATGACATGATTGTAAACATAGAAAATTTTAATAAATTTATGTAATAATGCCTAGAACTGGTATGGAAATTTACTAGGATTGCAGGATACAAGGTCAGTATACAAAATTAAATTGTATTTCTATGTACTAGCAGTGAACAATTGGAGAATAAAAATTTAAAAATAATATCATTTAAAAGAGCATAGAAAAATAATCAAATACCTAGTAGTAAATTTAACAGAAGAGGTACAAGACCTCTACACTGAAAACGCAAACCATTTCTGAGAGAAATCAAAGAGGACCTAATTAAATGAAGAGCTATGTCCTGCTTATCAGATATGCCCTTGGATTAGAAGAGTAAACATTTTTTAAGGTGGCCATTCTCCCCAAATTGACCTACACATTTAATAAAACCCCAATCAAAATCCCAACAGACTTTTTAATAGAAATTGACAAGCTGTTTCTAAAATCTACTTGAAAATAGAAAGAATCCAGAAGAACCAAAACAGTCTTAACAATAAAGTTTTACTCAAACAACATAAAAACATAGACCTACAAGGAGACTTGTAAAAACAAGAATGTTAAAGCAGCCTCTTCTTAGTAGCCCAAAACTGAAAACATCTCAAATATCTATCATTAGAACAGATAATTAAATCATAGTACATCCATCTAGGGGCATACAACTCAGTTATCAGAAGAAATGAACTAATGGTACATCCTACACCAAGGACGAATCTCGCAGACACTATTTGAACAAATGACCCAACACACTGTATGATTCCACAGATATGACCTCAAAGAACAGGCAGAAATCAGGAAAACAGTTGCTTTCGGTCGGGGTGCTGTGGACTGACTGGTAAGGGACACGAAGGAAATTTCTGAGATGACAGAATGTTCTATATTTTGATTAGGGTGGTGGTGGCATGGGTGTGTACAATTGTCAAACTCCATCAAATTGTTCATTTCATTTTACGTCGCTTACACCTCCATATCAGAGAGAGACCAGAGGGAGAGGTGGGGAGGGAAAAGAGGAGAGGAACGTAACAGAAATCCCCACCAAATAGACCTTGTTGGGAACCTGATTGGAAACAATCAGCTGTCAAAATTAATTTTTGAGACAATCAAGAAAAATTGAACGTGAACTGGGTAACAGGAAGTATTAAATAATTACTGTTATTCTCCCTGGGTCTGAAAATAGTATTATTGTTATTTGTTAGAAATACATATGGAAGTATATTAGGGCAAAAAATGATTTGATGTCTGAAATTTGCTTTAAAATGCTTCAGCAAAAAAAGTGAGAGGATAATGGAAAGCAAGATGGCAAAATGCTGATAATTGTGGGAGCTGAATTGAAGGTATACATGGCATCCATTATTCTACTCTCTCTACTTTTGTGTCTGCTTACCCTTTTCCATAGAAATGTTAAAAAATAAAATTCAAGTGAAAAAATTAGCCATAGATTAGGTCATGTCACTCCTCTATTCAAAATCCTTTAGCAGCTTTTCATCTCAGAGTAAAATCCCAAATCTTCTCCTTGTACATAGAAATCTATTAATAGGCCATGCAATCAAATCTCGTGGGTCATGACCAGTATTTATATGAAACAGAACAAAATGGAACAGAGAGTAAAAAATACTAGAGAGCATAATATGTGTAATAAAAATAAGTATTGCTTTATGAAGTTTTCTATTTGAGTATGTTCGTGTGTGTGTGAGCATGCGTGCGTGTTTTTTCCAGTGGACCGTGGTAAAAAGGTTTAAAAAACACAGCGCTATGTGATATCCACCTCCCCACACACACACCTCATATCTCTCTACTTTATTTCCCACCCCTCACTCCACTCCTCCCATATAAATCTGCCAGGCATTCCTTATACCATGCTCTGCCCTAGATTCCACACAGCTCCCTTTCCCATCTTCAAATACTCGCTCAAATATTACCTTATTGGATAGACTTTCCCTGATCATCTTATGCAACATTGCTCTATAGCCTCCTCTTCAGTTTTATTATTTAGTTCATAGCACTTACTACCTCTTGGCAAACCGTATGCCCATGGGTGTATCTGTTAACTGGCTCTCTCCTTACCCCTATTTCCCTCTCAGAATGGCCGCCCCGTGGGAGTAAGCTCTTCACCTGTCTTGTTCACCGTGGCATTCCGGCACCTAGAGTATTGCTTGGCACATAGTAGGAACTCAATACATATTTGTTAAGTGAAAAAAATCTACTGAGGGCCTCCTAGGACTGTGTTCAGAGCTGGAGATTCCACAATAAACAGGGAAGATGTGATTCAGACCCTGGTAAAGCTGAGTCTGCAGGAAGACGAACACATAACCAGGCAACAGTATATTTCAGTTGTGCAAAGCAGAGCCAAAGAGAAACACTAGGTCCTGTGAGAACTTATAACAGAGGGACCTAACTCTGTGTGTGTGTGTGTGTGTGTGTGTGTGTGGCCAGTGGTGGGGAGAAGGATACCCTCAGAGAGAACGTCGCTCAGAACAAACGAAGACTGACCTACAAATCAATAATCAAAACACAAATGATACAAAATAAGTAAAACCTAGACACACACTTCACGCCGTGGACTATAAAGCAAATGAAAATTACTCCATATCATTATCCAACAGGGCAATTCCAACTGAAACCATGGTGCAATACCACACGGCACACTCATCAAAAGGGATAAATTTAAGTGACGGACAATACTAAGTGTTGGCAAAGATATGGGCGGCACGGGAACTCTCATACAGCCTGTGGCAATGTAAATGGTACAACAACTTTGGAAAACGGTTGGCTTCTCATAGAGTTAAGTGTGTGCCTGCTCTTTGACCAATTCCATTCTTAAGTCTTTATGCACAAGAAATGAAAATATGTGGCCATAAGAAGACTTTGTACAGAAATTTTTATGGCGGTGTATTAGTAACCAAACAGCAGAAACAACAAGAAAGGGACGTGAGAGAACCTTCTGTGGTGATGGAAATGTTCTGCATATCTTAATTTGGGTGATGGGTACATGGCTGTGTTTATTTGTCAGAATTCATCCAATATACACTTAAGATCTATGCTTATGTAAAATATACCTTACCCTTTCCCCACCATCAAAATAAAAAAAAACCCAAAAAACATAAGTCCTAAAGAATGAGTAGAAATGGGAGAAGGGGAGGAGAACATTCTAGGCTGAGGGAACCACATTCAGGAAGCCCTTGAGGTGGGAAAGAGAGAGGAACCCAATGTGTTGGCGGGGTGCGGAGGGCAGCAGATGGGGAGGGTGTAGGCTGAGTGGGACTTGACGCTGTGGGTCAGGTAAGAAGAGACAAAGGGTTGACATAATCAGATGTACATGGAGAATGGATTGCATTGTACTGATATTGTATTGATTGTATTATATTCACTAAAGTATGTCCCAGGCCAGCCTAGATTCGGGGGAGGGAACCACACAAAGGTGACTAATATACAGACTATCACAGCCTCTTACTAGCCATGTGACCTTGGGCAAGTCATTACCTCTCCAAGTCATTAACCTCTCCAAGCCTCAATTTTCTCATCTTTAAAATGACATGATACTAGCACTTACCTCAGTGTCTTTGTCAGGATTGAAGAGTGGTACATGGGACGAGCGTGGCTGAGGGCCTAGAACAGAATAATGTCGCTCATCATCAATGCCATCGCCATGGCTGGTGCTCTTGTTACTGCAGAGATGTGCCTACCGAGCCCCCGCATGGCTGGTGCACTGCCCAGGGCCTCGCCTGGCCTTACTCTTCTGAAGGAAGCTCTGCTCCCACCAGAGGAAGTGGGATCTCTGAGAAGAACTGTCACACGTCAAGTGTCTTGTTTTCCACCAGCATCTTGTGCCCAGACGAGAAGCCGAGGAGCCAGCTCGGCTACCCCTCTCCCTCTTCCTCCCATCCCCTTGTTTTCTTTTTGATAATTAAATATGGGTCAGCTATTAACATAAATAACTGTTGCCATGCCAACCCAGAGAGCATCTTGAAGTGACAGCATGCTTTGCCCTGCTCCTCCACCTCTCTTCACACCTTGTGCCCTGTTCCCTGTGCCCCCTCCCCAGCTCGCTCTGTTTCTCTCTCTCTCTCTCTCTCTCTCGCTCTCTCTCTCTCTCTCTCTCTCTCTCTCTCTCTCTCTCTCTCTCTCTCTCCCCAGTCCTCTCAGGGTATTCTTTGTCACACCTATTTCTTGTCCAAAAGCCTCTGAACAGAGCAGGACAGAAGGCCACCGAATCTTCCAGACAGGTCTTAAAAGCCTTTACTTATTTATTTTTTTTAATGTTAAAATACCCCGTTCAGCTCCTTTCCACCATCCCCCATATGTTTAGCATCTACCATGTGGGAAAATGCATCACAATGAAAAGTTACTCTGAACTCAGTAATGCTCTTAAATGAATGTATTTTATCCATCCTCGCCAGTATGAGGAATATGGATACATATATCTGAGAGACACGTAATTGACTCTGATTTCAGGCAGTATTTGGCACCTCATGGATTCACAGCCTACTGCCCGGCCCCCCCATTCCTCGCTTCTTTTCTGGGGATACTCAGAGTCCTCTGTTTATGGCTCAGCCCCCTGCACCAGCCTCGGCTCCTCAAAGCAGGGCGCATGGGAGCTTGTTAGCAATGCAGAATCTCAGGCCCCGCTCCACACCTGTGGTCAGAATCTTTGTTTTAACAAGATCTCCAGGCGATTCGTGTGCACACGGCCATTGCTGAGGGCCGGTTTCCTATGGACCGCGAGGGTCACCTACACTCAGTCAGTCACTGGTTGCTGAGTGCACAGCCTTTGGAACTGGAAGGGAGACAAACAATAAGCAACGAAATACATAGTGTATTTCACAATGAAAAGAGCTAGGGAGAGAAACGTCAGGAAATATTTATTTATATTGTTTTATTAAGGAAGGGGGGGATCGAGTGTGTTGGAGCAGGGAGGACACGGCAGGGGCCGGGGGCATTTACATAGGCTGGTCAGGAAAGGCCTTGGGTAAGGGGACTTTTGAGCAGAGACCTGAGGAAGTGAAGGGATGAATCCTGAGGACATTTGGCAGAAGAACAGTCCAGACAGAGGGAACTTGGGCAAAGGGCTTTGCATCGAGCTGAGAAGACGAGACTTACTAAGATCAAACCGCTAAACAGCGCAGCCTGGAAGTGCAGCAGGTGGCATGTGACTGAGGTGTCCAGAGGAGGTGGAGACGACTGTGGGCTTAGACTTCTGGGGTCCCTCTAGAGACGTGGGACTGAGCTGGCCATGGTCCCTGAGAGAGATTATGTAACAGACACGAGAGGGGAGGTAGGCAGAGAGAATGGTGAGGGGACAAGGACAGAGAAGGATATGTGACTTGGATGACAGCTCATCCCAAGATAGCACTGACGTCACCTCCTCTGAGAAGGCTTCTCTGACATCCCTCCCTCCACCACGACCTGCAAGGCCCCTTCTTCTGAGCAACTGGGCACCTCATGTCCAGCAGCACCAGCATCCAGTGTATTCCATCATGCTCTAGCTTTCTCCATACGTGTGTTTGCTCCAGGAGGCTGTGCATTCCCTCAGGGCATGGCTAGTCTGTGTATTTATTGTGTACAGTGCCCAGGACAGGGCTAACACCTGGATGGAGAGTTAGGCTGGAATGGGGATTTGGTTGGAGGTGAGCAGGGGGTGGAAGGTCGGTTGAAGATAGGACGGAAGACCAGGCTGGAGTTGGGACTTGGGAAAGTGAATCTGGCTGTGCCATGTACGACGGTTTTCAGGAGAAGACTTGGGGGCAGGGAGGTAAACTAGCCAAGAATGCCAACATCCAGCGTTGGTGAGGAGGGCTTGCTCTGATCATGAGCCAAGAGAATGAGGAAGAAAGGAGACAGGCGAGACCTCATGGAGAACTCTACTCCTTGCACATATCACACGGTCTTCATTTCACTCCCTGGAGAGGTTCCAATTATAAGAATTCAAATGACAACATTAATAACACATAGTCCAGTGCCTGTTAACATTCATTAGTGTCCATCCTTGCGTCTTTAATGGAACCCGGAAAGTTGTATACAAACAGTCAATGAGGGTAATACACCAGGTGAACAGAACCACTGCTGTTCTCCTGGAAGGCTCGTCATCAGAGCTATCGAATAATGATGATGATATGGTGAGCCTATCTCATTTTTAGATCACATTAAAATCCGATCAGATTTTAAATTAGTTAATTTAAAATAACAATACCCATTAAGATCATTATAAATACCTCAACTCAATTTAGTATCCCAGCTGTAAACTACTCACGGCTTGTTTCAAGATCATCTCATTCACACTGGTAAGGCTAAATTTAGCAGCCTGGTTTGTAAAACTGAATTTGAGGGCCTTCATTTAACAAGCATTTATTGAGCACCTACTAGGTGCCACCCCCTCACCAGGGCCTGGGGATGGAAAGAGGAACGAGACAGCGCCCTGTTTCAGGGGGACAGCTTTGGGAGTGGTTAGTGATGGTTCAGGGTGGGACCTGAGTGCTGGGGACTCCAAGGAGGAAAGGACAGCTTGTTCTAGGGTCAGGGACCCTGAAGTCCAGGGAGGCTGATAGAACCGTGACTACCTAACATTCATTGTCACTGCCTGGAATAATGACTGTGAATAAGTGGCTAAAATGACCCCGAAGTCCAAGCTCATCAACTTGTGTACTCGCCACAAGATAGAAAAATTATAGGTGTACATGTTGGTGGGGGCAGGACGTCACAGCTCTGGATTTTTCTCTCCCATTACACTAACTGTCCTCAAAACAAAGTGCTTGAACCTTCCCCTTGTTGAATAAAGGCCAAAATGACCCCCAAGGAGGCCCCATCTCTAGAGGGGACATATTGAGGGAATGGTAGGTGGGCACGCAAGGCCCCTGCTTGCCAGGGTCTGGTTAAATATATTTGCTCCAGGGCCTATTTCCCAGATTTGTACCCACCTCTCCTGGCTAGGCCTGAGAAGTGAGGGAAGAGGGTTCTAGGTTCAGGGAATGGCCAGTGCAAAGGCCCTGGGGTTATAAAGGGTTTGTGTATTCTGGACCTGTTGAACTCTGACAAGGCAGAGATTGGCCCAATGTGAGGCCAGAGGGGAGAAGAGTTTGGACCCAATGCTGAGGACAACGTGTAGGCACTGAAGAGTTTTCCGTAGAGCAGTAACGTGACATTTACATTTTCAAAACGATCCTTCAGGGTGGCTGCGTGGATACCAAGATTGGAGGTAGACTCCTGGAGCAGCGCTGTAGGATGGAAATGTCTGTGCTTGCATTGTCCCGTATGGCGCCACCCATCACATGTGACCACTGGGCAGCTGAAATGTGGCTCTACGACTGAGGGGCTGAGAGCAGCTAACTCATGTAAATGTAGGTAGCAGCTGTGACTGGTGGCTAGCCTGTTGGACAGCACAGCTCCAGACCCTTCTTGATGGGTGTGGGGGACTGGGAGACTTTCGTCCCCAGGTCCCTGTTGACACACCTATCTTTATCCTTATCTCCAATTTCATGCAGATGCATTTCGAGATGCAGAATTGCTGGGTCAAAGGGAATGCACACTTTGAAGATTTTTTGATTCCTATTTTCAAATTGCTTTCCAGAAAAGGTCTCCCAGTTTATTCTGCCACTGCAGTGAGTGTGATGGGGAACCAGCACCCATATCCTCACCTGCACTGCGTAGTATCTTTTTCTTTTCTTTAGCTTTTTACAGTGTTGGGTGTAGCGTGAGTGATCAAGGAGCTGACTTCAAAGATAGTCTCCATGCCTCCTCTGACCTCCCCCCAGCTTTGCCTCCTCCACCGTTCACCCTCCCGAAGGAGCCCATGGCAGTTCATAAATACGGTCAAACTCATTTTGCCTTTTCCAGAATTAAAAAAATAAAAAACGATGACATTCTCTTGGATGCTCAGGGCACGGATCAGCCCCTTTGGCTGGGCAAGGGAGGGGACTTGGAACGTCCCATCCCCTCCGCTGGAGGAGGTGAGCTTGCATTTCCCTTCCTTTTGCAGTTCCATCCACGTCGTCTCTTTTCTCGATGTTATTTTCCAGTTAACAACCCCAACCATCTGGATTACAGTTTCTCATTTGCCAGGATTAGTAGTAGTGAAAATACTAACAATAATGATAAGTATTTGCCTCAGCACTAGGCGCTGCCCAGAGCCCCCTTTCTGCCCACTCGGTGTAATTACAAAGCAAGCCACACTGGCAAGCAAATAAAAAGCCTGAATGCACCCTCCAGCCTCTGAGAGGACATGGGAGGATCGTGGACCCCAAATAGGCTATGAATGCCATGCCAGAGCCACCAGCAAAAACGGAGCAAGACAAATGAAGCTCAACCACAAAGGGAGAAGCCTAATAAATCTTGCCCAAAGTGGCTTTCACTTTGGGCCCTAAGCTGTAATTAGAGGGAGGGGACAGCAAGACACTGAGCTCTGGAAGACGGCTCACTCTGCCTTTGCTCTGAGTGCTGATTCCTGAGTGCCCCTGCAGGGCAGGCACCATGGCTCCCTCTCACCTCCTCCTTCTTCTTTTTTTTTAAGTTTCAGGTATACAGAACAATGGAATAGACAGTTATCATTTATACCCCTCCCAAAGTGATAACCCCTCCCCCAATCTACTACCCTCTGACATCACGCGCAATCGTTACATTTCCACTCTCTCTATTCCTAATGCTGTACTCCACTTCTTGTGACCATATATATATGTCACATATATACATGTATATATATAATTATAGTTGACATTCATTATTTGTGATCCCAGGCTGCCCTGCCCTTGGGGGCTCCTGGGGCAGCCTCGCTCTTTGCTCATGCCAAGCTCACAACACACGCTTTTCCACTCAGACCTTTCCCCACCCTCAGCCTGATCCACTGCCTTTCCTTCCACCTGGTCTGTCCTTTTCCTTTGCACTCCCCCCCTTCCTTTTTGCAAAGCAGGTCTCCAAAGCTACCTTCTCCCAGCAGCCTTCCTCTTGCATCTCACCCTTTCTAGTCTGTATGTTCCTTCATGTGGGGCCTCTCTGGGGTCTCAAAGGAGCTGACTTCACATTTGGGCTCTGCCTTTGAGTGACCTGCATGATCCTGGGCAAGTCATTCCCTCTCTCTGGTCCTCAGTGGCCCGGTCCTCAGAAGGGTAGTTTCCTTATAGCCTTGTTCCACGGATTAAATGAGATACTACCATATGCAGAGGAGCCTCGCACAGTCAGGCGCATAAGTGTTCAACTAAAGTTAATTGAACTACCTTCTTATCTGGCACCTTTCAACTTAGACACACAGATGGCATGGAACATTCTCATTCTCATAGTGCAGTGGGTATGGACACTTCTTTGTCCCTGAAGTGTGTCTACTCCTTAGACTGGGGTGATCTCTGCTTCTATTTGTCCCTCTTTACAAGAGCTAATGTAGGGCTGGCTTTACATGCTAGGGTCTGATTTTGGGGCAGCACTTCCCCCCTTCCCCGAACCCCCAAGAGAAAAACAATAATTCTACTTCCACAGCCCTCTGTCTGAGCTGCTTCTGGTGTATGGACCCCAATCCCCGCCATACACACCACTTCCTGAATGGTAGGGTTCCCCTACATCTTGTAATGCTCAGCCTGCTTCTTGCAATTGAGTGCTGGGGTCTTTTATCCTTGGCCAACAAAGCTGAACACAATCTGTACTTCCAACAATAGGGAGTTTGTTAAATAAATTACAGTGCCATAAGCACATTTATGATATATTTTCAATGCAAAAAGGCAGGTTACAAAACAGTATGTAAAGTAAGAACCTATTTTGGTTAGGGAAAAAAAAACCTGTCAACTACACATGTATGGGCAGAAAATCATCTGGAAGAATATATACGCAAATGTTAACAGTGGTTTGTTTTTTCTGGGTGGTGGGCTAACAAGGGACTTTGATTTCTTTCCTTGTGCATATCTGTCTTTTCTGATTCTTCCGCAATGAGCATATATTTCTTCTGTCTCATCTAAATAAGCAGATGAAAAAAAGCAGTACTGGGTCCTCCAAGACCTCATTTGCATACATTTGCATGCCATCCATCAAAGCCCTATGTCATCAGCGTACAAGAATCTAAGAGGCCAAGCATGTCACTGCCCTTTGTTGTCTCCAGACCCTATGACCAGTAGCCCCCCCCTTAGGAGGACCCTGGCACCCCCATCTGAGATCCTGAGCCCAGCTGGCCTCCTACGCTGAGCCCTCTACCCAGCATCCCGGTCTGTAGCGAGACTATGCTGGTGACATGAGCACAGAGGCCACAACACTTCTGTTGTCACATTTCCAACCTTGAAGAGTCTTGCTTCCGCTCTGTTGGCAGCGTTTTCATGTTATTCTCACTGCTTTGACCTTATGTAGCGGGTTTTTCCTTTCTTTCTCCTTTTCCTTGTGTTCAGTCTGTCCTCCCCCCGTTCTGTATCTTGGCTGCGACTGTCTAAGCCAGGCATCTGAGCTGTCTCGAGCTTGCCTCCTATTTTTATGCTTTGTGAAAGTGGGAGATACAAAGGACTGCGCGTCCAACGTGGCTGTGGGTCCTGTGACAACTCGTCGACCCCCTTGCCTTGGCTGGGGCCTGATTGCATCTCAAACACAGTTGGGAAGCATGAGCTGGAGGAAGGCCACGTACACTCGGGTCGGTGCACGTTGTAGCTGACCCTTCATTGTGGGAAAAGCAATAGCTCCTTCCCCCTCCCACCCCACCCCCACCACACACATGACCGAAGATGGCTCGGAGACTTCGCTGTCCTATCAGAGATGCCTCCTGATAGGACAGAGATGCTCCTAGATCTAGGAGCAGAGATGCTCCTAGATCACCTGTACCAGGTACATCTTTGTACTTGGTGATGTTAGGTGGGGGCAGAACGCCTGAGTGCCAGCAGGTCCCTTGATTACACAATCCCAAACCCATCTCGTCTAGGGTTCCATGACAACCCCCGCAGCAGTCACAATGCATGGGGTGCTGGTTATGTCCTTTGTGGAGGGGCCACATTCGGTCCCAGCACAATGGTCAGTAGGGGATACACCCTGACACCTCCCTGCCTCCACTCCAATTCTCTCCTTCCACTGACTAGCTGTGTCACCTTGATTGGGTCACTCAACATCTTTATGCTTCAATTTCCTCATCTGTCCCTAAGGATGAAATAACCCCTGCTTCCTACACTTCTTAGGAGAAGTAAATGAGCTAGATAGATACTCAGAGCAGGGCCTGACACTCAGGGAGCACTCAGGACGAGTGATTTTAGGATTTAATCTTTCTCACAAGCTGGGGAATGGGTAGTACAGTGCGGCCATAGTGTCTGGGAACAGATTAGTGTCAGTCGTTACCATGTCAATAATCCATTTACTGTACTTTCACCTCTGTTTCTGGGCCTACTGACGACACTATATTTTGCCCCGTTTCAGCAAGAGAAAAAAATTGAGATGCATTCCTTGCTCTGCTGGTGAGGAGTGGGTGGTGGGGCTCGCAGGCTTCTCTGTGTGGTTTCAAACCCATTGAAAGTCCTCCGCTGGGCTTGGCCTGACTTCCCTCCTTCTGTACCTTAATCCTTTTATTCTGTCCTTGGACCATTATCGTGTACAGAACTGTCTTGTGTGGGCTTATAGCTGGTTGGTACATTCTTTCACCTCCCATCGCCCCGTGTCCCCACCTTCCACCGGGGGTGTGAAGTTTGCCCCTCTGCCCCTGGTGTTGCTCAGGGTCCAAAGGAAGCCCCCTGGGCTGGTGAGGACAGAAGCCTGGGTGGTGGGCAAACCAAAGGGAGGGCTGGGGTTTGTGGGCCCTGCGACAAGGTTCCTCTCCCTTCCTGCACGCAGCTTGTGGAGAGACCACAGGCCCAACAGGCCCAGATATCACCTGTGTCTCAGAGAGTGTTTGCTGCTGAGCTACTTGTCTGTCTGTTTGGACTGTAAGCCTCAGGAAATGGGACTGCCCCAGGTGGTCCCCCCGCGCCTAACCCCCCATCTCTATGTCTGAAGGTAGAGTTGCAGGAGGTCACCACTCCCCCAGCGCTGGACTTTGGGACCACTCTCTTGCCGGACGTGCCTGGCTCCTGGTGCCCAGTGGAGGGAGGGCCCTCTGGGTCTGAGAGACCAGCAGAAATGAAGCCCCCTAGTACTGCATCTGCTCTGTCCCTGTGGGAAAAGAAATGCTCCTACAGCAGTGTCCACAGCATAGCCACTCACCTATCCCTCTGGTTGCTCACCATCTATGAGACCTACCATGGCCAGTAATACACTGATGTCGGGTGCAATGGCCCAAGCTCCTGGGTCCTGGGGATAGAAGATATCCGTGGTGCAATTTATACTCCAGAGCTCCTCGAGGGCTCAGGCTGAGGCTAGAACCCTCTGAGCTGTCTTTGCCTAACTTCCCATCTCTCCTCTTCCACATCCCTCAATGCCTTTCATGTTTTTCCTGAGATCACCATTTTCATTAATCTTACACACACAAGAACCCTTCCATCCCCTGCAGACTCTGCTTTCGGATACCTGTCCTGAGACAGTGTCCCACTTGCCCTGGAATTCAAACCAGAAGGAACCCATGGTTAGGTAGTGCAGATAGGCTGGAAGCCCTGCCCCCTACTCTCCAGGGGAGCTGCAAACCTCAGGATTCATTAGCATGACCCCTACCCACCCATACCCCCCATCTACACACACACACACATACACAAACACACACACACACACACACACACACACACACACACACACTCCACATCCTGGGTTTGGGGGTCTTTGCCTCCCCTCTGTGGCTCCTGAGGCTCTTAGTATTTGAAGGGTGAGAGAAGTTGATAGCCAAACCTGTTGGCCTCCCTTCAAGGCCAAGGCCTGGCTGAGGGCCCAACACCCGCACTCCCCCTTTCATTTTCACTTTCTGGGGAGAAGGATGATCTCCTAGCAAGTCTCCAAGGTTGGAAATTGATTTCTCGATTTCCACATGCATTTTGCTTCCATTTCAGGGCATGGAAAAACGCAACCCTTCTTCCATTGATCCTTGTCAGGCAGCAAGGCAGCGGCTGGAATCAAAAGGGAAGGGGTGGCCCGTGGGGGCCCCAGCGTCCTCGGGGCCCAGGGAGAAATTTGCTTCAGAGCAGATGATCTCCTTGTTAGTGTTTAAGGTCTGTAATCGGTTCTGTTTTTTCTCAATGTGGTTTTTCGCCTTTGTATCGCACTGCACGTTCACAGGAGGGCTCGTAACTAAGTTCTGTCTCTGTGCTGCAGTTCCCCGGGCTGGCGTGGGTCTAGTTTCACTTTTTTGTGAATAACTCGTTTACTAAACATTATGCCTTTGCCTGGAACCTGAGAAATAGACCCCACTAAATAGCCTGGGTTTCCCACTTACCAGTATCTTCTGCACCAATTAAGAAGGTGTAACTACCTGAATGCCCCACATGCTGCAGGGTGGGGGGTGGGTAAGGCCAGCCCACGGGAGGCCTCACCTCTTGACCCACGAGGCCCCATGGCTGTTCTTTTCACGGCCACTCTCCCACGTCTCTCTGAGCGCCTATTCTGGCTCTTTCCTCTTGACCTGCTTTCCCGTTTTTCTGAGCAGGTGCTCTTTGCTTCATTGTCTCAAACAACTTGTCCCTGGCACCACCCTAGTCCGGGAGCCCAGCTTTGCCCTTCTCCCCTCGCGCGACCACTATTTTTGCCCCCTCCTCTATTTAGAAAAAAGAAAACCTTCTCCAGCTTTTGACAAGATGAAAAAACGATCCCATGCTTTTTTCAAAGTTTCCCCTTTTGTTCCTGTCCCCACTCCAGCCACTCCCCAGTTCCTCGGTGTTAGGGGCTGAGTGGTATCTCCCAACTTCATATATAGTGAGGCCGTAACCCCGATACCTGAAAACGTGACTGTATTGGAGAGCCTTAAAAGAGGTGATTAAGTTAAAATGGGGTCATATTGGGGGGGGGGGCTAATCCAACCTGACTGGTGTCCTTATAAGAAGAGGAGATTTTGACACAGAGAGACACCAGGGGTGGGCCTGCACAGAGGAGAGACCTTGTGAAGACACAGCAGGAAGACAGCATCTGCAAACCAAGGAGGGAGGCCTCAGGAGACATCAAACCTGCCGACACCTTGACCTTGGACATCCAGCGTCCAGAACGGTGAGACAACATGTTTCTGTTGTTTAAGCCGCCCTGTCTATGGTACTTTGTTAAGGCAGCCAGAGCAGACTAAGCAACCAGGTAAGACCCCTATTTGGCCACCACCTTGTTTGACAGTGGGGGTGACTGCGGGTGGGGCGCTGGTTAGGAATGTCAAATCCCAGCTGTGCCCCTCATTGCTGTGTGGCCCTGGACAACTCGTAGTCTTCCTTGTGGCTCAGTTTGCTCATCTATAAAATATGACAGCACTGACCTCACAGAGCAGTTCTGAGGGGGATGCAGGGTGGGGATGCTCGGAAAGCACCTGGAGCAGTCCCCGGCCCCAGGCAGCCCTGTCCCCCATGTGTTAGCCAATAGCGGCAGGTTCTGAAAGCTCAGGCTGGCGGCCCTTCCTCTCTCCCAGATCACTCCCCTCTCAGGTGAGCCTCTGTGAAGGTCAAGGACCACTTCCTCTCAGGCCTGAGAAACGGAGAATTTGGAGGCTTCTAGCCCCGGGGGATTAGGACCTATACCTGGTCCACTCACACTGGGGAAGCACTCGGCAGACCTCTGCACTGCAGGACGGCCACACCTGTCCCTAGGAAGAGAGGCAAGACCTCTCGGCAGAAGTCCACCAATTCCAACAGGGAGAAGATCCAGCTTCTGAATCCCAGACCTGGGCTGCAGGTACCACAGCTGTGGTACCTGCAGTCCATCACGTGACCTCTCTGACCCTCAGTATCTTCATCTATAAGTGAAAGATAATACTACACACTTCAGAATAGTACAGATGAACTAACAGTGTAAACACCTAACAATAATAATAATCAGATAAGAGCTATTTATTAAAGTAGGTACGACATATACCAGAGAGAAGAATGTGCTACTTGGATCCTCCCTTTTCCAGACCGGGGACGTTTTTAAAGAATAACACTCGACTATTGACTGGGCATAATCCTGAACGTTGGGAGTCCTGCAGAATCACAGCTGAGTTCCACTCTGGTTAATGGATTCAGGATGGTTCCTGTTGGGTAATTATATTCAATAAGGGTCTGTCAATATAATTTTCTGTCAATTGTCACTTTGTACAATGGGAAGGATAATGGACTCGGGGGCCGTGGGGCCTGCGGGCAGTCGAGATGCACAGGTGTGAATGGGTCTGCGTGTACAAGAGCGATGGGACTCCTGCCCCACGTGACAAGCAGGCCCAGTGGACCCCTGTCCACCTGCTAACCAGAGAGGTCTGGCCAGGGCCAGGAGGTTGTGCGTATGGGCGAGCAGTGGCCTGGTCAGAACCTGTCCTCAGCTGGCAATACAAGGGCTGCCAGCACCCAGGAGCCCTGCAGAGGCGCTGGGGAAGATGAGGCAGGCCCCGGAGAGGCTCCATCTCTTTCAAGGAGAGGCCTTGCCTGCCCCAGACTGCATGCAAATGGGATTTCTGCGTGAACTCTGCCCTGTCAGGAGAACCAGGATGGGCGATTTACCAAGTCGACTGAAGTTTTATTAACCTGCCACACACGAAGGGACGTAAATCAAAGAAGTCCACATTATTGAACCATTGGCCTTGGGACATACGTCGTCTCTACGCCAAGTCCCCTGGCGGCGTGAC
Source organism: Rhinolophus hipposideros (assembly GCF_964194185.1). Taxonomy (NCBI): domain Eukaryota; kingdom Metazoa; phylum Chordata; class Mammalia; order Chiroptera; family Rhinolophidae; genus Rhinolophus; species Rhinolophus hipposideros. Next base: position 47,552,956 of record NC_138066.1, read on the forward strand.
GCAGCATAAAACACAGTCACCTCTCAACCGTGACAGGTGCAAAATTAGGACACTTAGATAATTAAATTATATTTCTTCTGAGCCTTGAAATGCATTAGGAGCCTGTCTGGTTTCTTGTGATGGTGTTGGTGTTGTTTTTTTACAGCAGATTTGTTTTCTTAATTTTCTTTTTCTCTGAATGATATTGAAATGAGTTTACCTTTCTGAGTTCATACCCAAGAGTCGACAAGGAGCCGTCCCTGAATGTATTAGGTGGGAACTGCAGAAAGTCCATCTCTTAAACAAGAACTTGGAAGGTCGATTGCCAAAGAGGGTTAGTATTCCTGCAGACCCATGGGCATTTCTACTGCTCTCGTGCTTAATTACACCTCCTTCCTGAACTACGCTTCCGGAGGCTCTCTCCTTTCCTCCCTCCCTTCCTTTTCTTCCTGATTTCACGTATCTATCTGTCTCAGTCCATTTGGGCTCTATAACAAAACACCATAGACTGGGTGGCTTATAAACAGTCACTTATTTCTCACAGTTCTGGAGGCTGGAAGTCCAAGGTCAGGATGCCAGCATGTCAGGTGAGGGCCCCCTTCTGGTTTGCAGACTTCTTGCTGTTTTCACATGGTGGAAGAGGCTAGGGATCTTTCTGGAGCCTCTTTTATTAGAGCGCTCATCCTATTCAAGAGGGTTCTGCCCTCATGACCTAAACACCTCCCAAAGGTACTACTTTCTAACACCATCACCTTGGGCACTAGGTTACCAACATTTTGGAGGGACACAAACATTCAGACCATAGCACGATATCCTGTTTAGTCATCCCTTTGTCTATCTACTTATTTATTCAAGAATTCTTGAATTCTTGAGCTGGGTACTAAGGATTCAGTGAAAGAAGGAATAATGGCATTGTTCTTGCTATGTGGCAGATTGCATTTATCAAACAGGGCTGTAAAAATATCTCCCATCCCATATGCTCTTCTGCAATGTGCTCTCTCCACTCCCCCCTCAAGAAGTGGAGTCCACGCCCCTCTCCCTGAAGCTGAGCTGGCTTCCGTGACTCCCTTGTAACCAGCGGGATGCAGCTGAAGTCACGTGACACCGAGTAACTTCTAAGGCTGCATTAGAAAAAGCCACGCAGCTCGCTTTGGGGGCCTGGAAGAAGTCCAAGTACCCTGAGACGGTCATGCTAGCGAGGGCACGTGCAGCTGCTCCAGTCCACAGCCCAGCTGAGCTTCCAGCCAGCAGCGATCAGTTGCAAGGCTTGTGAGCACGCCGTCTTGGATATCCGGTGAACCGTCCAGAGGACCATAGCCCCAGCCAGCATCTGATGACAACTGCATGAGATATCCAAGTAAGAGTTGCCTGGCTGAGCCTTCTCCAAATTCCTGACCCATTAACTCACGAGCGAAATGCAAGGGCTGTTGCAAACCACCAAACTCAAAGGCAGCAATAGGTGACTGGAACATGTTCCCACGGGGTGCGCAGTCCAGCAGGAGAGACAGATAGTTGAGTCTTACAAATTAACACGGAAGTTTGTGTGCGGTCCGTGCTCCACTGTAAAACGAGGAGACTGCATGGGCCCAGAGAGGTCAGGAGAGCGGCCCTGAGGAAGGGGCGACTGCCTGAGATCAGTCAGGGAAAGGGGAGTGTCCCAGGGCTGACAGGAGGTGTGTTCTGGCATGAGCAAAGATCCTGTGGCAGGAAGCAGACACTGGAAACAGACCTGTGGAGCTGCGGAATGGGGAGCCAGGGGAGCTCAGAGGAGCTCAGTGTCCAGACGCTGCAGGGCCACCCTTGGGTGTTGTGCTAAGGACCTGGGCATTCAGAAGGAGCGTGACGGGAAGCCAGCCACGGCAGTCATAGACGCAGCAGCAGTAGTAGCTGTGGGTGGCGGGTGGGTGGTTAATGAGCATGGTGAGAACTCCCCTGGAAACGCTGCTCCTAGTGGAAATGATGCATGAGAAAACCAATTATTCCATAGGATTCAGGTTCTTGTGCGGGTCGCATGCCCGTCTAGGGTCCGATGTTCACCTTTCCTAGGAAAGGCCGCAACTCCCAATTTAATTGCACGACCTTGGGTGGGTCATTTCAACTCTCTGGGGACAGGACTTGGTTGGATAATTTATAGGTCCTTTCACATGCCGTGAATCTAAAAAATTAATTCTCATGACGTTCTCATCATGAATAAAAGCACTTACTAAAACTTACCTAACTAGATTAAATAGGCCAACGACATGAAATTATATTTAATATGATTCATTATCATAATGTGCTATATACAGAGCTATCTCTTTTCTGCCTAATGCCTGCCTTATTTTTATGGCAAATGCCCCATGGCTCCCTGGGGAAAGCCTGCAGCTGTCCAGCTGCAGCAGAGAAGCACATGCCATGAGTGTGGCCATGTCCTGTACATGGAGCTGTGGCCCGGCTTGGTCACTCACTTGCCCGCAGATGCAGACGCAATCTGGTCAGCTAGGCTCACTCGCTAGGAGAGGGACACTCTGCACATCCGTTTACAGCGCTTGGTTAAGACTTGAACTCAGGACCGCTGAAAACACATGGAACAGTAGAGCACCCGGGCTCGGAGGCATTTGCTGTCTGTGACCTTGGCCTCACCACCTTGCCTCTGCAAGCAGCAATTTCCTCTAAAATGGAGATAAAAATACCTACCTACCTACCTGAAAAGGTTGATGTGGAGATTAAATGAGATAATCCTCGTAATCGCAATATGCTATATGCCAGCATGTACTGAATACACGATGACGATTGCTATTCCAGGCCATTCTTCAGTGCTGTTCTCAGGTAATTGAAGCTACACACAGCTGAGATTACAAATGTCAAAACCACAAACACCAAGGGTCTGCTGGAAGTATTTATGCTTAAATTGGCTGTTCAGGAAACACAGAGAAGGTTCGGCTCCTCCCCATAATCCCTTTTGCTATTTTTATGCAGTCCCCAGTGAAAAATAAAAACAAAAACAAAATTGTAAGTAATATTAGTTAAAGAGAGGTGCCCAAGCCCAGTGGATCCAAATGCCATTTGGAGTTACTCCCTGAATAACCAGCAGGGCCCCTGCTCCGTGCGGAGTGCCCATTTTGGGCCTGAACTGGAGCGGGCACACACAGACACACAAATAACTCATGGTGGACAGTGTGCCTGGAAAATTAACTCCCATTTCCTTGACACAGTTCTGCTTTGCTTTCCAAGATGAAAAACATCACCTCCCACAGCAGTGGCCTCCCTCCCATCCCATCGGATGAGGGCAGGAGGTGAAGCTGGGAGAGTGGAGCGGGGAGGGAGTTACCAGTGAGGACTTTATATATATTCTCAGCCAGCACTCCCAGCCCCTGGCGGGCAAGGCCCCTCCCAGGCCGGAGCTGCGGGGAATGTGTCTTCAGAGCAGGCAAGATAAAATGGTTGCATCTTGATCCATCTAGACAGTAAATTTTTTGAGTCCCTATAAGCTAAAATCAATATTGGCACAACTGTGTGTCATTAAAAACTAAATGAACATGACAAAGCCAAACTGCTGCCTATTAAACAAATGAGTTTTCTCTCCACACAGGCACAGCGGGTTATTAAATTCTTTATTACAGGAACATCACCATTTGAAGGGGGTAAAAATACGTCTTTATGAGTCATCTGTATGTGTGTAGCAGCCTGGCCTTCCTGTGCTCCCCCCAAGTCGCCCTGGCGGGCCTCGACCTTCTCCTCCCCCAGGAAGCGCTATCGGGAGGCAGAGAGAAAAGGTTCAGGGGACACCTGGCATTTGGTCACATGTCCGCCCACTCGTTACTTTACCAATTCATTCAACAAACATTTATTGCACACCTACTATGTGCCAGGCATTCTGCTGGGTCCTAGGGATACAGTGGTTAACAACAACAAAACACCTAGTTCGTTTGCCCAAGCCAGTCCTGCCACAGAGATATTTGTAACTGCATCTGAGAAGGCAAGACGGCAGGGGCCTAAAAGCCAAGGATATCTATTTTCTCACTGTAATATGGGGTCTCAGCACCCGCTCCCAGCACAAGAACACAGGATATGGTGAGGCCAGAAAAGAACACCCACGGAGCCATAGATAGGGGAGTCATACGACTGTATATTTGATGGCTGCTGGTCGAGACATAAAAGCAAACATCCATCAGTACCCCAACAGGGAGTCTTTCTGCACCCCAGTCTCTTTGGCAGCCGGACAAGACACAGGAAGTGAGAGCCACACGATCTGCAATCCACCATCCACTTCTCTGCCAACCAACCAACCAACCTTGCTAGCTGCAATCCACACTTGCTAGCTCAGCCACGGTAGTTCTATTAGTGGCCACTGGCTAACTGGTTACAGCTGATGGCCAACTAGTCACAGCTGACGGCCATCTGCTACCCCAGCCAGCACCTTTCCACGTGAGGCCGAGAGCCTGGAAACTGCTCTCTGGGACTCTGTCCCCATACTCCCCTCCAGGGTCTCGCCTCACAATCTATGCAACAAGCGTCTTCCGCGAGGGGCCCTATATCTGGAACCCAGCTCATGAGAAAAAGCCCCAGTCCCATTCAAGCAATGTCCCAGGGCATGTCCCTCAAGGTCCACCTACTTCCAGGGCACAGCCAGGGTTTCTCAAGGTACCGTGCTGGAAAAGAGTGGCTCACAGCCAAGGTGCTTACATATTCTCGACGGCGGCTGGTCGAGACACAGGAAGTAAATATCCTCCAGTTCCACCACATGGTGGTACATTCCCAAGCAAACAGTCAAGTGGTCCATCAAATCAGGGATGGAAGGCAATTCCCCATAGTTTACAGTCATTCTCCAGGGCTGTGCATTGGCCTCATCTTCCACCATGGACTCAGCAAGCATTACTTCCTGGGACCACAAGTTCCACATCTGCGCCACCCCAGCAAGCACTTCCAAGCCCACACGGTTGCAACGACCTTCGCTTTCTCCAGCCTGTGCTGGTTGGAGAACCATCCACATCTTCCCACCATTCCATGGGGGTCCCTTTCCCAAGAACAGTGGCCATCAGGCACCACACACTGTGTGGGGGCCACATGTCCTCCCACCCAGAGTGAGATATCATTCCTACCTGGCCGGAGTCCTGCTCACCGCGCCAGGTATCTGAGTGGGTGGTGGCCACGGTGCGAGACGTCCACAACTCTAGCAGCCCACAGCAGCAGCGAACCACCAAAAGGAAGGTGACCCCGCCATGGCCAACAGGGTGACATGCCATCCGGAAGCTCGAGAGGACCACCAATTCTCTGAGGGGTCACATTTCTCCCAAGCAGATTGCATTTCCTGCTCACGGCACCGCTCCTCACGGGCTTCCTGAGACTGAGTTTTCACACGCATAAACTGCTCCATTACCCCTTTGAAAATTCTGGCTGGCACCATACTCTGCTCACTGCGCCATCTGTCATGCAGGGTCTCAGCTCCCACTCCGCGCACAAGAATGCAGGATAGTGTGAGGCCAAAAAGGAACACCCACGGAGCCATAGATAGGGGAGTCAGACCACTATAGTCTCGATGGCGGCTGGGTTGGAGACAGAAAAGCAAACATCCGCCAGTACCCCAGCAAGGGGTCTTCCTGCACCCCAGTCTTTCTGGCGGCCAGGCGAGACACAGGAAGTAGGATCCACACGATCCACAATCCGCCATCCACGCTTGCTAACCCTACTCGCCAGCCACAATCTGTCATCCACTTCCCTGCCAACCAAACAACCAACCTTGCTAGCTGCGATCTGCGCTTGCTAGCTTAGGCTACAGCAGTTAGATTAGTGGCCACTGGCTAACTGGTTACAGCTGATGGCCAACTAGTCACAGCTGATGGCCATCGACTACCCGAGCCAGCACTTTCCACATGAGGCCGAGAGCCTTGGAAACTGCTCTCTGGGACTCTGTCCCCACATTCACCTAACAGAAAGACTGGAGGCAAAGTGGTTCCTGCGTCGTGTGGTGATTCAGTGATGTTATCATAGGCCCAGGTTCTTTCCATCTCTGTGCTCTGTCCTAGTCAGTGTGCCACTTGTACCGTCATGGGTGCAAAATGGCTGCCATTGCTCCAAACATCTTGACCACACACCACCATATACAAAGGCAGATTCCATTCCCACATTTCACTGTATCAGGGAGTAAAACCTTTTCCAACAGGTTCTGCTCTGGTCCCATGGGCCACAGGTGGTGCATATGCTCAAGCCCTAGCTGTAAGGGTGGCTCGAATGTAACCTGCATGGAACAAGTGTGAATCGTGGTCCACAGGCTCCCCCAATCTACTAAAAAAGGTTTCTCTTTCTATTTTCCAGGCCTCTGTGATTCTCTTTGTTCCCACCTCTTAGCTGCCCCCAAGCCTGCTTGCTCAGTCTTGGCATTTCTCTGTTTCCTGACTATGTGGGGTGTTTTCTGCCCACTCTACCAGATCCTCTCTCACCTTCTCCACCTCACTCTGTGCTCCATGGAACTTCAAGGGGCAACTTTGCCTTCCAGCTTCAGCTGGGATCAGCCAGTGGGAGGCATGCTGGAGGTCAGAGGATGAGAGGAGAGGGGGTGGGTTGTTTGTTTGCTCAGCTGTGTCCATGCAGTGTCTGGGGGTGTCCATGTCCCTCCACCTAAGGCCATGGATCCTGTTGAGCTGCCCTGTTACAGCGAATCTACTCTTTATCAGGTTCTCCCAAACACCCATTCTGAGCTCACTATCTGTGTCCTGCCAGCCCTGGCTGATAGCCTGGCCCATGGACATGGTCTCCACCGCTATCCTGGACCCCCCTTGCCCTCATGAGCATATAGGCACACTAATGTGACACTGCCTGGAGCTTCTGCTGCCCTTAGAAGATGGAGGAGGGAACTAAAGGGGTAGAGGAAGGGGAAGAAAGAAAAGATTTGTAAGGATGGAAAAGTTAAGAAGACATAGGGGCCCCTTTCTGAATAGACCCAACTATCTCTTGGGAAGTGTCCTTCCATTTCCACTGAGAAAGTGTGGACAAGAGCAGGTGCTCCCATTAGCCTTGGCACGTGCCCACTGGGATTGCTCATTTGCACTGGGAGGTGATCCGTCTTCTCTGCTTCAGCTCAGGGTTGTGTCCCTATCTCAGCCAGGTCCCAGAAGCAGTGAGTCACGACTCAGACAGCACTTGTGCATATGTTGTTGCTTTTAATTGTCACAGTAGCCAAGCCATGTAGTCATTTCAGTCTCTGTTTTACAGATGAGGAAACTGAGGCATAGAGATGTTAAGCATTTTATCCAAGGTCACACATTATTCCTAGCAGGCCTTGGACCAGAACCCTACCCCTTGACTTCAAATTCCACGCTCTTTCCTCGATGCTCACTCTAGTTCCTTGTCTCTGCTCTGAACAACCTCGGATCTACACACTGAACTGAGGGTCTTGTTCTACGGGTGAAATAGGGGAATGACTATCTTTCTCCATTTGCAGATAAAATATATAAGTACATGTAATTTCTTCAATTATTTGGCTTTTTCCCCCACATTATTTTTTCAGTCTTGTGACACTTATCCTATCATCAATACCAGAAATCTCATATAAAATGGGATATGATTTAGTACCACATTACATAGTTAAATCCAGTATCTCCATAGTTCACAGAGTTCCACACAGATTATTATGTATTTCCCTGTGCTTTACACCCAGATTAGTAGTTTGAAAATCATTTTCCCACAATTGTTTTCAGACTCTGAAAGGTTACTCTAAACCTGCGACAGCAAATTAGTTTCATTTCAAATTCTAGCACGAATAAACCGGTGGTGATTCCAGGAGTGCTGTGTTGGAAAGGATGTGAGGCTGCATCTGGATTCGGGGGAAAAGACATTGGGGCTCCATTAGTTATGCCTGGCACAGGCACTCGAGTTGGTGTTGTGGACGTGCTTGCCATTTATTTACACAGCCTTACCCAGACCTGTCCCTCTGACAGAAGAAAAGAAGCTGGTTTCAAACCATCTTGGTTTGGGCACCCCTTAGGATGAAAAAAGGTGTCAGAGAGAGGTCAAGCTGCTTTCGTTTCCACTGCCTATGTTAAGAGGTAATGATGGTGGCATTAAAGGTGATCACATATTATTACTTAAACATGTGTTTTTTTAATAGCCATGACAATGGCCAAGCTCCGTCTGCAGACCTTGGCCACTACCTAGCAAAGAGCAATTGTTTGGCTTGTAAGATGAGAACACGGTTGGCACAGAGTCTGTGCAGCCATCTTTGCTCCTGAATCTCTCTGAAGGTGACACAGCAGCTGGTGGGTGTGGAGGATTGGCTTCTTTGCTGCTCCGCTGGAAGATGAAGGATGGAGGTGAGCTGGAGAGAAGCCCGGTTATCCAGGAAGTGTAGGGGTACCTGGAAGCAGTGACCCCTTCTGGCCAACAGAGGAACGTCATGGACTTGCTAGCAAAGGGATGACTCACTGAGGGTCTGAGGGGCAGAGAGGGTCATGGGGGGAGAATGGACCCATAAAAGAATATCTATCATGACTTGTCTCATCAGCCATTCCCTAAGTGGCTGTATCAACACGTCCCAGCCCTTAGAGCAAGGTAGAGTCAAAGTGTATTACGAGGCTTGAGCGTGACAGCGAACCTTGGCCACTCTCATCTCAAGAGGGCTGGAAGGGAATGGGGAGGTGAGGGCCAGTGTGCTGGGGTTCAGCAGTGATATTTTTGGGTGCACCATCTGTCAATGACTCTTGAGGACAGTCTTGCCATCCCTGGACAGAGCGGGTCATCCCGGAGGCTGGTGCAAGACAGAGCCCCGAGGCACCCTATATCCAGCCAGTACCCTGCTAGCCCCATGCGCTGGCACTTTAGATTGTTCGGCCAGCCCCTCTGACATGTCCTTCAGACTTTCCAACTGCTGCCCAGCCCCCCAAGCAGAGTTAACTGTAACATTGTGTTACATGGCTAAGCACACTGTATTAGCATCATTTATTTGTAGAATAATGTCCTTATGTTAAAAAACAAACAAACAAACAAAAAACCTAAGAATTTTTGGGCCCTTACTGGGGAAGATCTCATTCCATCCTCAAGGCAGTTGGTGAAATGGGTATAATTATTATCCTATTTAAGGATGTAAAACTGGGGGCTCAGAAGGATAGATAACTTGCCCATCACAGAGCTGCAGTGGTCCTCTGAAAACAAACAAAAAACCCAAAAAGCCTAATTTGTGGCATTTGCCAATTTCCATGGGGTAAATATTCCAAAAATGGCAATTTCCTATTACCAAAGCTTTTACTAATGGGCTCGCATTATTCCTGAAAATTTAGCAATTGATTCTTGCAAGCTGGTACGAGCCAGGATGAGCTGATAGGAGCCTGTACAAGCTGGTACGAGCAGGTTTCAATGTGTCACTGTGACAGCTGTCTCTATCTCCAGGAACTAGACTGTGGTCTGCTCAAGAACAAGGACTGGGCTGTCATAATCTGCTATCCCCAGTGCCCTGTGCAGTAACTAAGTGCCCAGCACTAGAGGTAAGTAAATACTAAATTAATGTGCGTTGAAAAGAGATGCATTTCCCAGCACAGAGGGGAGGGATGGAAGCTGCCTGAACAGCCAGAGGACTGGAGCAGCACCATGGGGTGATAGGAGAAAGACAACTCAGGCAAACTCTACGGCCAGGTCAGAGGTCAAGGCGTGCAACAAGGGCAGCTGAGCTCAAACCTTTATCTCTCGATGGTCAAAGAGCCAAAGATTAGCTCTGGCCTTCAGCGGGTGGGGAAGAATTAAGGGCGAGTGTATGAGAAGGGGCACATGTGACCCTAAAAAGTAGACTTAGGGAAGAGTAAGCAGATTTGGGGTAAAAGAGAGTCTGAAATGGGTTGAGCCTTTCAGTCAAACCAAGGGAAACTGAGTCACATGAAGCACTGTTCCTGTACCCCGACCCCAGGTTCAGGAGGGAGCTGTGTGACAAGAGCTCCTTGCAATCTAGAAAAAGAAGGCTAACTGGCTGCTGACATTTATGGTATCTGGTAGATGGTCTCAGCCAGAAGAATGGCAAGTGAAATGTTCTGAATTCCAAGGACATGGGATGGTGGTATCCTGGGGGTGTCCCTCAGCCCTGAGGATAAGCCGAGGGGACTTCTGCTTCGAAGAGGTCCTGGGACTATTCTTCAGCCCATTCTCCATCCCCAAATCCCCTTTCACTCACCTGTATTGGAGCCTGTAATGCCGCCATGTAAGCACTATTCCTTCCATCTGAAGTCAGTGCTTTTAACTGAAGATTACGGACCCCTGGATAACCAATGAATGGGCTTTGGAAGGTCCCTGGGCTCTGCTGAAATCGTTTGTGAAATTTACTGTGAATTACGTGTACATGTTCTTTTCCTGAGGAGAGAGTCCATAGCTTTCATCAGATTCTTAAAGAATGCTATGACTCCCCTCATAAAAGGATTTGTCTGAAAGGGGGATTATCCAATAAATGGTATGGGGATAACTGGCTAAACTTCTTGGGGGGAAAAATAAAGCTGGATCCCCACTTAACTCCTTACACCGAAATACGTTCCAGATGGATCAAGGATCTCAATGTTACAGAAAAAAAGCGAAGCAATAAAAGTTACGGGTGAAATTTGGGGACATATACTTATCACCTTGGATTTGGGAACCAGTTTTCAAAGTGGGACACAGAATCCAGAAGCTATATCGATTAATCTAATACAGAAAATTAAAACTTCAGTGTGGAGAACATAAAGACAAGGGACAAGCAGGGGGAAATATTTAAAGCACAAATCAAAAGACAAGAAACCAATTTATTAATGTACAAAGATCCTAGGTGACCCATAAGGAAAAAAAAACACATTAAAATAACCAAACGTAATAAATGTACATACAATGTGGGTAAGCGGTGCACATGAAAGGAAACACAACGAAGCAACAAATATAAAGATGTTCACCAATTCATTAAATAATTAAGGAAATGTAACTGGATACCAGAAATGGGATTACCATTTTTTTGCTTCAAAGAGTGAATGAAATTTATATTGAATAGTGTTTTATAATATGGATGCTTTATATTTCATTTGGTCTGCTGCATCTTGATATTGAGATCGCTTCTGGTTCTCAGGTATCATAAACAATGCTGTCAAGAACAATTTTGTAGCTAATCCATGACGATTTACTTAAGATGAATTTCTAGAGGGATCATCAACATTGAACCATCATGTAGCTGATCTGATCATTTCCGAAGCGATTAGAACAAGCAGGCTGGAGTCAGGGCCACAGTACAGAGTTCAGAGACCTTCTGGGAATGGCAGCTCTGAATGTGGAGACAGAAAACATAGTAAATAATGTTCAATGAGCATCTCTTATGTGCCAAGGCGTGCATTGAACACTTTCACAGTGATTGGTTTTGTTTAACCCTACAACAGCAAAAAGAAGTGAAGTAAGCACCTCTTTTCCCATTGTGTAGATGAGAAAACTGAGGACCAGAAAGGTTTAGTTACTTCCCCAAGGTTGCACAGTGAAGTGAAAGCTGGGATTCAGGGTACAGGTCTTTCTGGCCTGAAAGCCTGTGTCCTTTCCTCCCTAGCTGTCCATCGAGGGCAGCAGCAGGTGGTTTGGCGGGAAGTCCTCCAACAAGGAGAAAAGAAAGGCACTGCCAGGGAGATTGGAGGACCCCAAAGGCAATTTTGTCCCTATTTACAATTTTCTGGAAGGTTGGCCCTACATGTAGCCCTCGAAGGTAGGTTCACACATGAGAGGCTCACACAAGGAACGGATGAATGAATATTACCCAGCAAAGGGCAGGGGCAGTCACCCTGCTCTGCTTCCCCGCAACCCTGACTCTTTAGGTGCATTTAAACTGGCCACCCAGGCAACTGTAAGTAAGCGTTCAGTCACCAACATGTACACGCAACTTGCATACAGCCCAGCGACAAGAAAGAGGCTTCTGTGGTCTGTACGGTCCCAGGAAACCCAAGACCCTTTCTCATCGCACTGCTCTTCTAACCTTTCGGAGGGTCTTCCCCAGCGAGGCCAGTTTATTCCTTATGTCCACACTTGATCAGACAGCCCCTCCCACACTATCCAATTACTAAATAACCACATTCGGATCAGTCTTAAAGAACAAAGAGCAGATGCGGTGTTACCTTTTCAATAAAGTCAAAGGATCCAACCAAGTTAAGAAGAGTTTAGAGGCTCAGAGTTAATTTGCTAAGAGGATTCACTCCTCCCAGGTAGACCGGTGTCTTCAGATCTTCTGTAGCCAGACTAGACAAACTGGTTCTGGAAACAGCCGTTGTAAGCAGAGACGGGCCACCCTGCTCCATCTGTGAAGGATGGGTAAGTCACTTTCCTTGCTTGCTGCTTCCTCTAGAGTGGTTACTGGTTAGGAATATGCAAAAAGTATTTGTCTATTCCTAGAGACCTCGAACACAATGAGAGATAATGTAGAAAGTATCAAAAGACTTAAAAAAATGTACCTATTCTTGGACCCTGTATAATGTCGCTCCTACGAATTTATCTTAAGGAAATAACCCGAGACCCGAGATGTATGATATGTTCTTCAAGGTATTTTTTATACTACTGGAGAAGTGGGGAGAAAACGAATGTACAATAAAAGAGCCTGACCAACAAAATTAATGTGGCTATTAAAAATCAGGCTGTAGGAAAGATAGTGGGACTAAATGGTCACAATATAATGGTTAACGGGGGTGGGGGAAGCAAGTTAGAAAAGATTGTGTACGATATTAGCTATCTTTTATAAAGAAAAAATACTGGGGGGAGAGAGAAAGAAGTCTGGAAAGCTATGTTCCAAAAAATGGTATAGAGTTTTTCTCCAGGTGATGGAGTTCTGGGCAATTTTTCTTTTCCTTTTGCTTTTTGGTTTTCCACGTTTACTGCATGGAGCACCCTTGGTAACGGGGAAAGATTTTCTTCTCTTTTTTTCCTGTTTTTTTTTTTTTTTTAAAGAGATGGTTCTGTCACAGATCGTTTGGTGGCTGCCTGGAGGTGTCTGTCTCAGAGCAAGGCAGCTGTCCTGTTGGGTCCAGGGTGCAGGTGGCCGTGCATGTCCGTCGGCCATAGCGAAGGCAAACCTGGCACCTGGATTCATCTCCTGTGATCACTTTTACCTCCCGGATCCACTTGGGGACAATTAGTGTCTCAAATACCCAGCCTGTTAGACACAGTGTTTGATGGAAGATCCAGTTCCTCGGATTAAAGCTGGGTTGAAAAATGACCCACAAGTCTCTGGAGATACAGCGGAGCTGGAGCAGAGCTCAGTATTTATAACCCAGTCTCCTGGTGCAGGGCCTGGACACACGCAATCCTGACTGATCATTCTCCTGAGAAACTTTCAGTTTCCATTTGATTATGGGCCCGTAAATGCAGGTTGCAATTGAGCGGACTTCAGGCTCTGCCTGCATTGGACCTGCCGGGGCTCAGGAAGCCTTCCTCGTGGCTATGGCATATCCGTCACCTATTGGAGTCCCAGGCGGCTCAGTGTGTCCACATGTGCTCTTGATGTAGGTGTGTGCCTCTCCTGGGCAGGCACATGTCCTTCCCCTGGATACCCAGTCCTATCTGGCTTTGGTTGGTAGAGTGTGCCCAGCCGGTTCTAGGAGACTTCGGCCAATGTTGGTCTGGGGTCCACTATCCTGCTTTTTTCTTCATTCATTCATTCACTCATCATTTGGAGATACTGAGCGGCTGCCACGTGTCAGACACCCGGGACTCGAGATACCAGGTAGACTTAGGGGTACAGAGACTAAAGTCCCAGTGCTGCCCTAGGAGTCACGCTCTAAGACAGTGTCACATGCATTAGCTTAGAGAGAAGCTGAGCGAACACGGAGGAGAAAGGAGCCAGCCTGGGCTACGAGGGAGGGATGTTGGCCTCTCAATTCAACAACGGTGTTGGAATGCGGGGTCTCAGTTCCCACTCCCCGCACAAGAACGCAGGACACGGTGAGGCCAAAAAGGAACACCCACGGAGCCGTGGATAGGGGGTTCACACCACTGTAGTCTCGCTGGCGGCTGGGTTGGAGACACAGGAAGCAGGAGCCACATGACACGCAGTCCATCATCCATCCACTTCTCTGCCAACCAACCCCTTGCTGACTGCAATCCGCACCTCCTAGCCCAGCCACGGCAGTTATATTAGTGCCTATGGCTAACTGGTTACAGCTGATGGCTAACTAGTCACAACTGATGGCCATCTACTACCCGAGTCAGCACCTTTCCACGTGAGGTCGAGAGCCTGGAAACTACTCTCCTGGCTCTGTCCTCACAAGTCTCCAGAGCACTTTCGCTATACCCGCCCCATGGGGATTGGGCAAAAAGCAGTGAAACAATAGCGTCTCTCTCTCATGTTGCTTATCACTGGGCATTTCGTCTTTTAAGAGTGCTTCTTTCTCTCTCCACCTATGGGGAAAAGATAAGGAAGGGTTTTGAGGTCCTTGAGTGAAGGAACGAGCTGAACCTGTAGCAGAGTGATCACTATAGGGTCTTCAGTCTTCAGCTGAAATTAATTCAACTACTATTTTTTGGCCCTGTGCCCGGCACTGTTCAGGGCACTGGGAAGCATCAGAGGCCAAACGAGAGAGTCTGAGGACTCAGGAAGCTTTCATTCTCCTGGAAGAAAGACAGAGACCACAGCCAAAGAAACACGTGCCTATGCACGTGTCCGCTGTGGAGAAAGAAGTACGATAACTTAAAGCAGAGAAGGGAGTGAGAGAGGATGGGACACGATTTTATATATGGAGAGAGCTGATGGAAGCTCAGACGATGGTGATGACAGAGGAAGTGACTAGACTCTAGGTCAGTTTTGAAAGCAGAGGGTTCAGGGGGCGGGTAGGAGAGGAGAAGTAGGGAGGATGGTGCTCAGGTTTCTCGCTTGAGAACTGGGAGGGCAGAGTTGCCATTTACTGAGTGGAGAAAGCTGGGGGAAGACGTTTGGGGAAATGTCACTTATGTCCGAGGGACGCCCCAAGTGCCACCCTGACCTCCTGGTCCTTTACCCAGTGCTATGAAGTACCACACTGTCTTTTTGTCAACGTGTGCGTCTGCCTGCCTGCCTTCTCTGATGTCCCATCTGCCCTGTGCTCTGTGTTACACATGTAGTAGTGAACAAGAAGATGCCTAGCCCCCCCCATCTAGTGTGACCCCCAGTGTGATGTGCTCCAGTGTGGCGCTCGACCCATCTCGCTGTCCTGGGCCGAGATGCCAGGCGGTCCAGCACCACCATGGGGCCCAAGCGTCTGGTGCTATTTTCTCTGTGCCATGCTCTGCTGTTCTAGCTCCTCCATAGAAACGCCCCGGCCATTCTGGCCTGCATAAGGCCTCCCGCCCCAGGCGCAGCTTGTACCAGCCTCCTTTGCAGGCCAGATGCTGGTCTCCGTTCTTTCATCCCTGTTTCTGGGAGGCTCTGGCTCTATATTGTGTGCAAACACATCTGGACTTCTTCAGACCACATGATAGGAACATCTGCCGCTAGAAAGAAAAGGACACAGCGGCCCTTTTGTAATCACTCTCAATTGCCTCCAGACGCAGGGGCACTTGCATTTGGGTCATGGATCTAAGGACTTCCAAGATGTTTCTAGAAGTGTGTTATATGCTTTCTGTGGTTCAGGTGGCAGCAGGAAGAAGGGTGTAGGAGAGGGTGCAGAGGCTTCTGGGACTGAGCAGGAAGACTCATGCAAACCTTCTGTCCCCAGCGTCTCTTAGCATGGGACAGGACACACAGGAGGGAAAACGAGGTCAGGTGTCAGACACCCTATCCCCTGGCCTCATCGCTTCGAGGGGCTTCTGTTGCCATCTACCTGTCAGTAGCTACATCTCTTTGCCTGAGGAATTTTTATGAAGCCCTAAAAGTTTGCTACGCCGAAAATGGGGGAGTTAGTCCCATCTCCAGATGAGATAGCAGCCCCTCCACAGTGACTGAGGGGAGAGGGTGTATGAATGGCCAGTTATCTTGCCCCTCAGCTGGGGTGTCTCCATCCATTTGATTTCCATCCTGCAGATTTCCCGAAGATCCCCAGGGATCAAAGGTCTGGTTGGCCTCGTGAGAGCTGGTTTAATAACCTGCTCCTCTCTTCCTGCTGGCTCCCCTCCCTGTACCACTTCCCTCCTCACCCCTGGGAGTCCTGCACCGGATCCCCTTTCAGCCGCTGCTTTTGGGGGAACCCAAACGGTGACCAGTGATGGCAAATATCAGCTTATAGGCTGTTTTAAGGGCAGCTCAACCAGGCATCAAGAACCGGTAGGTGCACTGGGGCCTCGGTGCAGGGGAGAGACACCATGGGGTGGAGATGAGTGCACTGAGAGTAGGACTTTTTTGTTCAGTAGTTCTGCCCTGGATCAGCTCCATATGTGACTGAAGTCCAGAAAAGGCTCCTACACCAGTCCTTTAAAAGGTGCAACAACACCGTCGCGGGGGGAACGAGTTCCTCGTCTTCTCCATCTCTCCCCAAAGCAGGAACGTGTGTCCTCACCAGGATGCTGAGCCATTTCACCTCCATTCTCTGAGCCGGAGATTTGGGCAGAATTTAGATCGCTAACTTTGACATCGTGTAACAGCATTAGGGAAAGGGGAGAACTAGAGCCTTCCTTCAACCAGGACCCAAGGACGGAGGTCATTGCTTCGCTGCTGTCGTAAGGAAAGTGGAATTTCTGGTGTCCAGAATTTCTTAGCCTCACGATTCAGCCGATGTGACTGTGTCCTGGGTGATCTTGATATTGGTTACGGTTCAGTCATAGCAACACCAAGGTCAACCTTTTCCTTGTACCAATAGGGAACCGAGCCCTGTGACTTGATTGCCACTTGTAACTCACCCACTTCCCAAAGCTCATCTAGTTCTCATGTTCCCTTATGAAGAAGCTTTGCAAATATCCTAATTCATTTCCACCGTGGTAGCCGACCTCATGCAGCCTTTGTGGAGGTGATGGGGAATGGTTGAGGACCATCCCATTCTGGACCGACTGAAAGGGCAGCGTGATTCGAAAGAGAGCTGACAGTGACGCAAACACGACGGAGCTCTCATTTGCAGCTGGCGGGCAGGACAAATGATAAACCATTCAGACTGAGCTTCTGCTACCTTAGTCTTTGCGACCTCGCAGACAAGGAGGGGAGCCTGGTTGTCATGCGGACAGATGGGCCTGTTTGCAAATACTTCCTTAGATACCCCCATACACACAACATCCTGTCCTGGGTGGGTGGCTGTGACCCAAGAGACCGAACAAACCTCAAAGAAACACCTGCCACAGAACAGCAGCCTGTGTCTGTAGAGCCAAAAAACCATTTGTGTCACTGCCTTTTTGTCTAAGGGTGTGATTTTTAGAATAAGTGGGCTGGGTGTAGAGTATGAGAGCGAGAGGGAACCCCATGCCAGGTTCCCTGCTGACCTGCCTTCGAAGCAGAGGGCTGGGCTCTGGAAGGAAAAAGATGGCCAGGAATGGGCAACCCTGAATGTGTCACAGCCACGCGTGGTTCTGGGCCGGGGCGGGAAGTTTCCCCAAGAACTGACACTAATCTGAGCAGGCAAGTTGCCCAACCAAGCTATCTCTTGGTCTCAAACTTGTCCAGTTTTCTTCCAAGGAGAGGCAGCCGACACTGTGCCCTCTTTGAAGTAAGGTTGTACTGCAGTGAGAGAGAGAACATGATGGCAAGGCCACCCCCAGAGGATCCCAATGTCATTCACTAGCATTTACAAAGCATAGCACTAAGCCAAGGCTGTACACAGAAAGAGACCCAGAGACTCCTAACACCCTCTGGACAAGAGATGCAAATAGCAGACTGGATGTCAGCACTTCATCTTCAGTCCCCTGAGCAGACGCAACTCCTGGTATTCTGATGCTCCACTGGGATAAAGCCTCAGAACCCTTCTTAACACTACGCCCCAGGCAGTGACTAATATTAAGACCCAGAGCTGGCATTCAAGGTGGGACTTATTTTCCATGTCCATCCTGGGCACTAATAGTTTCAAATAGATTCACTGACATAGATAAACTTGGAGTAGGTAAGCAGATACTTTGATAAGAAATGTTTCATAATTATAATAGCAGAGATGACCATTCACCTTTCCTAAAAGTTAATACTTTTGCCACGCTGTGAGACCTTAAATCAGGGCATCACGTATTCCATGCCCTGAATTTGACATAAGGACCCTCTTCCTTTGGGTTGAGAGGATATGGCAGTCTTCGCTAGCCTCACCCCGAGGGCCCCCGGGATCCCTGTCCAGGTTACAAGTTCTAGGTAGAGTGCAAAGTAGCTAAGACTGGTGTCTCCATTCTTTGTATTTCTCTCTCCAACCTGTTCCTCCTACTTCCGTCTCTCTCCTAAGCTCCCCTTAGGTGGGTGACCACATAAGTTACCATCTAAACTAGGAGTGGCACCATTAATAATTACACCAGATTGACAGGTGTACCGGGGAGGCGTCCCAGGCAAACAGGCAGGCGGTTCTCATACCCCTAAGCCCTACCCTTCTGCGTGGGCATGTGTATGTATGTGCCAGTGTGTGTATGTGGGTGTGTGATGGGTGGGTATGCTCTGGGCCAATAAGAGAAAGAACATCCTCCCCCAGCCTGGGCTCAGTCCCTTCCGTAGCCCCGTGTCCCTCTGGCTCCTGCCAGCTCTCTCTCAGGTATGAAAGCACAGATTGACGGAGCTCCTGGCTGAGCCAAGAAGGCTTCTGGGGGCTGGAGTAATTAATTAAGCCTTGCCCGGCTCTCAGCACAAGTCTAGTGCCTGCAAGGGCTTTTCATTGCCACTTGAACGGGTAGCTCCCTTCCTTCTCTTAAAATCAATGTTCTGTTCAGAAGCAATAGGAGAGGGAAGCTGGGAGTTGGTAGAGCTGGTCTGTCCAGCAGACATAGCCCCCCCATTCTGAGCAGGCCTCAGGGAAGCTCCCCTCCAGCTGCTTCTCCCCTGGTGTGCAGGTTCTTCTGCAGCTACACAGGTATTGACAAAATTCAGACTCACCAATGGAAGAGACTCCTGAGATCTTTGAGCCCAACTGAAGTTCCCAGAGGGGCAGGGGCTTCCTGGGGCCTCAGGCTTCTGGGAGTTTCCTTCCCCTGGGAGGGGCCAGGCTGTTCCAACTCCGGTCCTGGCAAAGATCGTCATGGCTGGAAGAGACCCAGCTGCTGCTGCTGCTGGCCACATGGAGGACAGGACAAGGGGCTGGGGACAGTCAGCACCGGCTGAGCTTGGAGCCCTGGTCTGAGTGGCCCTGTTGAAAGAACCAGACAGAACCAAGCAAGAGTACTGCACGGAACCTGGAAACCAATTGCATGGAAAGCCATTCAGGGGCTTGGGCACTAACAGAATCAGGCCAACCGAGCAGCCCCTGTAGGAGCTGCCAGTAATGCAGTGACCTTAAGGCTGCCTCTAGACTGAGATTCTCGTCTGCGTTTCTATGACAGCCTCAAATGCAGCGTCCAACGCTGAGTGATAACCACCCCCCGCCTGCCCTCACCCATGCCGTGGAGAAGGCGGCCATGCAGTTCTGCCCAAAGAGCCAGTGACACAAAATTTACTCCTGTTTGGAACACACTAGGATTCCAATATTCAACAGATTTCCCTTCCTAAACCCGCTTGGCTTTGCAGATGTATGTGCTGTAAGGGTGGTGTCCGTGTGTCCTTTGTCACCCAGGGTTGTTATTCAGTTTTCAGGACATGGGGAAGCAGAGGGACCTTGGGACATACGGCGGCATTGCACATTTCTCTGTGTTCCTGACAACGTGGGCAGAGAAAGCAGCAGGCTATTGACTTGCAGTCGGAGGGTTTTTGGTAGCTGTCCCAGTGTTTGATCGGTACGGTTCTGTTTTCATTAAGATCCCAGCCAGGGCAAGAACCAACCAGCTGGGCCTGGGGCCCCTGGGGTCACATCTGTCTGCCCAGCATCCCCCAGCCAGAGCACCGAGCGCAGAGGGAGCTGGATGGTGGGCGGTGTGCAACCACACACAGGTCACAGGCCTGGCTTTCTCTCTGCAGATAAGTGCAAAATCAGCTTTCTGGCAGCGGGTGGCGAAGCCGGGCTAGTGCCAAGTGAACAGCAGGAGGGCAGCGGGCAGCTCCCTGGACCCCACCCTCTCCCATGCCCACTGAACTGTGGCAAACCCCAGCCACTGAGGTCAGAGGAAAGCAGGCCTGGCCTCCCTCCATAGAGCCCAGGTCAGCAGATATGTGACAAGGACCCTGCGTGGGGCTGGAAGGGGAGCTGGCAGAAGAGCAGGGAGAGAGACAGAAAAAGATTGTGTCAAGCCCCTTGGCCAATGGTGACAGAAAACCCACCCCAAAATGGCTTACGAAAAATCAAAGGGTGAGGATACCTTCCACAGGAATATCCATGCCTGGATGAGGTCATGGGTTTTTGTTCTCTGTCAGTTTCTCAGCTCTCTCTCTTCTGTGTTGGCTCCATGCTCAGGCAATTGTGACAAGACGGTGGCCTCAACTCCCAGCCTTGGGAAAAGAGTGAGATTTTCATCCTTAACCAGTAAAAGCCAAGTTCTATGCCTGACTCTCTTTGGCCACAATTGAGTCTCATGGTCGTCTGTGAACCAATCCTGTGCTCATTGGTTGCCAGTTCCTGGAGCTGGGAGCCCCACATGGAACAAGACGGGGGAAGAGTGATATTACCCAAAGACCAAGAATGGGAATGGGTCCTGTGTGGCCCAAGGAACTATCACTGCCCATCAACGGGGACAGAAGTAACCTGGATGAGTCATAAAGCTGGTAGTTCTTGGATAAAGGTGTGTCCAACAGACAACTGTCTGTGGGGAAGAGGGAGGAGGAAGGCACTCGCGTGTGGATAGGTGAACACTGAAAGATTGCTCAGCGAGAGGCAATCTTGACAGGCTCTGCCCACAGGAGGGTATCAGATGTGGGTCAATGGGTGTGTGTGGGGCAGGGGGTCTATTTGTTCCCTGGGGTCATCTCACCCATAACCCTAACAAGGCCCACTGACAATAGTCCCTATTTCCCAAGTGCTTAGGTACCACAAGACTTTCTACAACATGTATTCTTGCATCATTTCCATCTTCCTGGGCAGGAGGTAAGGCTGTTACTCTTGGGATGCCCATTTAACAGGTGAGGCAGTAGGTAGCAGGTAAGCGGGTCTCCTCTAGAGCCAGGTTGCTTGGATTGGATTCTGGGCTCTGCTGTGTGACTTCAGACTAGATGCTCAACCTCTCTGTGCCTCAGCTTCTGCATTTGTAAGAGGAGTTGATTGATAGCAGAACCCACCACACAGGGTGTAGTGAGACTGAGAGAAGTCGGTGAAATGCCAAGAACACTGCTTGGTGCGTTGTAGGAAAGAAGATCTGGGATTCGAATCTAGGAACCCTTGGACTCAATCCTGTGTCTGTGGCAGTGATTTCTGGAGCCCACAGCCATGTGCTGCGAGGCTCTGAATAAATCTTTCCATGGAAGTCTCTAGAGCTCTTCTGCAAACACGCCTTCCTGCAGCCAGCACTGTAAGCCAGTCAGAGATCCCGTGGAACTACTGGCTGTTGCTGAGTTGGTGAGGGTACGCCGTAATTAAATAGCCCAGCTGACTCTGACATAGCAAGTCTGAGCGAAGCTGGCATATGGGACCTGGAGGCCCTTCTCCTTTCAGCCTGGGGGAGGCCTCCAGGGGTGGGGCATTGAAGGTTTGGGGCCTCCCCGCTTCAAAAGGGAAACGTGGCAAAACACAGAAGATAGTGGGATGAGAAATCGGGTGAATGGAGATAGGTAGAAGAAATGGGACTATTGTTCTCCCGAAGAAAGAGGGAGACTGCTGTGCCCTGCTATCTAACGTGGGGTCCATCGACACCCCCTGAACCTTGTTAGATGTGCAGAACCTCAGGTCTGCCCCAGCCTTATGAATCCGAATCTGCTTTTTAATAAGATGAGTCTAACGTTTGAGAAGAGTCGTTATCCTCAGCCTGTGGACGTTTCAGCCCCCCGTAGCCATATGAGGCTCCAGTGGGATTCCAGACACTAAGAGGAAAAAAAGCCACGTGTGTGGCTGTCACAGTTAAATGTAAACCAATGGAAACAAAATACAGTGAACCGTTTTAGTTCCTCAGCCACACAAGTTACATTCAGTTCTCAATAGCCACATGTGACTAGTGGTTACCGTATTGGACAGCCCAGATAGAGAGAGATTTCATCATCATAGAAAGTTCTAGTGGTCTGGTGTGTAATTGTGGACCCATGTGTGAGGGATGGCCCAACCAGCAGTAGCTCTCACCGAATGACTGTGTCCCTCTTTCAGTGGTAGGGAAGGGTGGGGGTCTAGGGCAAAGATGCAAGTGACAGATGAGTGGGAATTCAGAAATGTGGGAGCAGGGTTGGGGAAGGGCATGGGGACTCAGAAGGCAGCTGCATAAGAACATCTGGTGACAAAGCTTGAGTTAGTTAAGATGAGAAACTCTAGGAGGGTATTTGGAGATCCTTTAGCTCAAATCTCCCTCTCACCGTCCCACCCCCTGTTTAATAGAAGAAGGCCTAGAAGCCTAAAGAGAGGTGCGGTGACCAGACTTAAACGTCGGATTTTGGACTCCAAGCTCAATGCGCCATTGATTTTGCCAGTGACACAGTGGGATGGACTGTCAGCCTGTGAAGGGTTTGACAAGACAGGTGAGTGTGTGGTGCTGGGAAGAGGAAGCTGTGAAAGACGGCCATTTCTGAGAACCTCAAGACATGATATCACCAGTCACCTATGGTCTCGGTGGAAGGAGGGCAAAGGGGAGTGGCCAGGTAGGGACGCTGGAGCTGGGGAGAGGCAGGGCCGCAGGGAGGAGGACGACCTGGGCTGAGGAGGGCCTGGCCTTGTCCCCGACCAACTCAGGGTTCTCCAGAGAAATGGAACCAATACACCGGTATATTTATATATAAATACAATAACTAATAGGCATATATGTGTGTATATATATCAGTATACACAGCATTACATATAATGACGTTTATTATAAAGAAATATCTCACCTGATTATGGAGGCTGACTGGAGGATTTTCCATAATCTCAGTCTGTAAACTGGAGACCCAGGAAGGCCAGTGGTGTAGTTTGAAGGCCCGAGAGCCGGAGACCTGGTGGTGAAGATTCCAGGCCAAGTCTGAAGCCCTGAGAACCAGGAGTACCAAGAGCAGGGGAAGATGGATGTCTTAGCGCAGGCAGTCAGACAGACCGGAAATTCTCTCTCCCTCTGCCTTTTTGTTCTATTCAGGCCCCCAGGGCATCGGAGGAGCACCCCACCCCCCCCACCCCCCCCCACCCCCCCCCGAGAGCCCACAGCTTTACTCAGTTTACCAATTTAAATGCTAATCTCTTCCTAAAACACTCTCACAGACATACCCAGAAATCATGTGCAGCCAGCTATCTGGGCACCCTTGGTACAGTCAAACTGACACTGTCTCACACTTTTCTATGACCACCTGCACGAGGCGGAGGCTGGAGAATTGTTCTACAATGTTCCTCCTGGGCCCACATTTCTGGGCTCCCCCACAGCCTTACCACCAGACTGGTCGGCCAGGTGACTGAATTCCGGCTCCTGGAATGTGGGCAGAACACAAGCCACCATTTCCAGGCCTGGGCCCTACAGGCTCTCCCCCGCCCCTGGCAGCCCAACCGGGTGCAGATGACACAGCGAGGGGTGCCAGGGCCCTAGAACACAGCCGAGATCCTAGATGGATGAGGACAGCCCTCGGCCCAAAAACCCAGGAGGAATTGACTCCTGCCAACAAGCATGGAGTAAGACTGGAAGTGGACTGCTCCACTTGAGCCTTCAGATAAGACCCAGCCCCGTCAGCACCTTGCCTGCAGCCTGTGAGACCCTGAGGCAGGATCCGGTAACGCCATGCCCAGATCCCTAACCCAGAGACTCTCTGAGGTAATAAAATTGTTGTGCTAAGTCACTAAGTTTTGTGGTAATTTTTTTTTTTACTACCTAGCAATAGATACTGATACACCACAAAAATAGATTTTAAAGAAGAAAAGGAAATTGGTCCTGGTAGTCAAGTAGTGGAATGATTGGGGTTGAGTTGGCAGAGATGCGGGAAGCGGGAGAGAACAATGGTACCAGAGGAAACTTGGGTGAAAACGGGGAGATGACCAGATAACCATCAGGACCCCTCTCAGGTAGGTGCTGGACATGGCCCTGGGGCTGTCCTTGTCGATTCCTGGGTCCTCAGGTGGGTGACAGCTCTCCGAAGTCTGCTCCCGAGACCGACAAGCTCTCACACTCCACATTCTGTCCACACAGCCATACATATTAAAACGTGCCCGAGGAGAGATTGGGAAATAGGGCTGTGGGCAAGATACAGCTCGGAGTTGGGGAGAGGAAACGAGAATGAATTTCTTTCTTACCGTTCCTGCTTCAGCACATTTATTGCAGAAGGTGCAATGAGTGATAAGGAGCAGAAAGCTGGTACCCTGCAGGCTGTGAGGGGAGGTGTTTCCACTGAGGTCTCCTGGAGAGGGGCCTGGGTCCTGACAGTCTTCCGGAGGCCCCCTGAGGTGTTGGACCCCTCCCCAGACCCTCCTGGGTGTCTGCTACTGCGCAGAGCCCTGGGCTTCCAGCCCTGCTGGTCCCATCTGGGGCAAAAGTTAAAAATAAGGTATCACGAGATAAAGTAAAATAAAAGCAAAGTGCGCTGTGTGGGTAGGTGGGGGTGGTTTGGGAGCTCTCCTTTCTGGGTCTTAGCTCTCCTGCTGGCAGGAGCCCAGTGGATACTTCCCCACTCCTCTACCCTCCTACCTCTAGTCTATTTCTCCATCCATTCTGCCCCAGAAAATTCTTTGCGATCACCCCTTTCTTTGCATTCCTGCACCTCACGGCTGTCATGGCTTTCTGATGGGCCCTGCATTCTCCTTCCGTCTGTCCCCACTGTAATCCATCCTGCCAGTGGCTTACCTATGGAAGCATTGCTTTAGATTGATCACTTCCCTGTTTAAGAGTCTTCTATTTGTCCCAAACCACTGGCAGGACCAAGTGCAGAGTGTGGCCTGATGTGCGAGCCACGTTTCCCTTCTAGCTTGACCCTTAAGACCCGCCCTCAGAGCACCACTGGCAGGCCATTCCTGCCCCAGCAAAATCCTCTCAAGTGCACCTTGAGCTCTTGTCTGTCTTTTCCGGTCCCCTCCCCGCCATCTCTCCCCCCTTACCCCACCCCGTGCAAATTCTACCTCCTTCTTCAAAGCCCATGTCAAATCCTACCTCTCAGCAAATCCATCCCTGACAATGGAAGCCCTAAGCGCTTTCTCTGTCCTCTGAACTTTCATACAATTTTAGCCTGTGCAATTTATTTGTTAATTAATCATGCACTGTGCTGCCTTGAGACATGGTTTATTCTCTCATAGCCTCACGCTGATAGTTAACTATTTGGGGGTAGGTTAAATTTGGCTTGTTTATACCCTGGCTTCATGCTCCCTTGTGATCTCCTTGGGGACGGATGCCATGACTCTGCCCCCCGCCATCTGCCCCCGGCCATCTGCCCCCGGCCTTCCCCACAGAGCCAGCCCAGCACCGAGCATAGACCAGTCTAGGGGTGCAGGTGCTTTTACTGGATTTTATCCTGTCCTTCCATAGGTCCTGGCGTACTCCCCGAGTTTCTCCATTCATTCATTCATTGACCTCTCTTGGGGAGGGCATCTTTTTATGCTTGTTTTTAAATGGTATTTCCTTGGGGTTCTGTCCTGAGGCCCCTGCTTTTCTCATAGTCCACACTCACCCTGAATAATCTCAGACACATTACTCTCTCCACGACTGTGTGCATGCCGATGGCATCTCTGTCTCCCCCCTCATTGCTTCCCTCAACGCCAGGTCCCTATACCCAGTTCCCTATTGTACCTCTCAAGCTGCATGTCCCACAGGCACCTCCAACCTCCTAGGACCCAAACTGAACGCATTGTGTGAGTTTCCTTTGGCCACCATAGCAAAGCACCATATACTGGGTGACTTGAATCGACAGATTTCTCCCCGTTCTTCCTCTCCTCCAATGGCTGACCGCCTCCCATCGATGGCAGCCAATAGCACCATCATGTCCATCACCTCCCTCTCACTTGCTATTGTAGCCCAGACTCTCAAGGTCTAGGTCCGTGCTTCTCAATCTTCTTTTCATTATGAACCTTCCAAGAAATCTTTTCCTAATCCCCTCCCCTCATGAAATGTACGAATATAGCTATCCTGTATATCTGTTTGTGTGTCGCATGAATATATGTGCCTTTGGACATAAAGAATGTTTTTGCCCCCACCCCCACCCCAAGAACACATTTTGTCCTGTTTGGGGTGTTAGCACCCCTGTCAAGAACGCGTGGTCTATTACGATAGCTTCTAAGGTGATCTGGCTCCTCAGCTCTGGGCCCCGCCTTACCCTCTACCTTATCCATCCTTCCTGCTTTGATAAAACACCAAAGGGAATGTGTTCAGCCAGCGGCTCGTTACCCCTGAGATAAAGTCCAAACCTCTTAGTGAGGCCTCCGGCTCCTGCCCCCTGCCCCGTCGCCCTCCTGCGGCCGTCCGTCGTGCTCCCCAAGCTTCAGCAGATCAGGGCAACGTGCAGTTCCCCAAATCTGTGGCTGCTTTCAGGCTTCTGTGCTCAGAGTCTCCCTCGTCTGCACCGCCCCTTCCCCTTGCTTGCATATTAACTTCTACTTACATTTCAGGCCCCGGGTTGAGGGTTGTCAGAAGGAGGGCACCTTCTCCCACCCCCACCCCCGGGAAAATGGATTCCCGTCCTTCACACTCGCAGGACCTGGTCATCCTCTCATCACAGGGCCTGGAGCGCAGTGCTCTTTACTAGTTTGCCAGTCTCTCCACCAGGACTTGAAGTCAAGGACCGCTTCTCAGAGCCTCGACTGATGCCTTTTACAGACTCGGAGCTCAATGACTATTTTACGGGATGTACGTATCTATGTACGTATGCATGCATGTATGTATGTATGTATGTATGTATTAATGGATGAATGAATGAGTGAATGAATGAATGGCGTCTCTGCACTGCGTTTCTGTTGCCCAACCACCTCACTTGGACTCCACCATTGCTGCCTGCTGGCAGCACCTTCAAAGGCTGCTCAGTTTCTACCTGCCCAACTCCCCCTCGAGACCCCCTTCCCCCCCGGGTGGGGGTCACCAGGCAGGCTCCTTCTCCTTCTCCTACTTAGTCTCTCTCTGTTTTAACTCTCTGCCAGTGGCTGCTGGCCCTCCCTCCCCATGTTCCAGCTGAGTCCCTGGAAAACGCCTCCTTTACTCTCTTTCTCCCCAGGCCACCTGCGTCCTGCGTTAGTGGGGCGGCTCTGCCACTGCCTTCCTCCCTGCTAAGTCCTCCTCCAGGTGCCACCCCATCTGGAGGGAGGCATGGCCTCAAGAAGTGCCTCTTACGCTTTGAGTGTGTGAGAGGAAGTGTCCACAAGACACCGGGGCAGGTCCTGCATCAAAGTGGCATCTCTGCCCAGAGCCGACATGTCAGCCACAAAGGGGACGCGGCTGGGGCTGTGAGGTGCACAGCATCGCCCAGGTCAGACCTGAAGATGCGCAGCTGGGGCCCCTGTTCTGGGGTGAGGTCCCCTAAGACAGCGGCACAGATATAGACGATATCGACTCACTAGGGAAAGGACAAAAGTCACGAGACTTGTGTATAAATGTCAGAAACTGCAGGGCAGAGGCAAGTGCCCTTTGTGGAGGCGGGCGGGGTGGGTGGGGAGAGGGGCCTGGAGGAGAAGAGTGAGTAGGAAAGGCAGGGGAGATCACATTTCAATTTGGGGGGAAATGCCAGGCCTATCAGTTGCCTGGTTGCCACCTCCCTTTCCAGACGCACAGACCCTTGCAGGCCTCGCTTCTGCCAGCCTGGGCCTGGCTCTATCTGGACAGATCTGCCGGCATCAGTGGTTACCATCAGTGCTGTCCTGGTCTCTGGTATTAGTTTCCTGTGGCCGCTGTCACAAAGTATGACACACGGGGCGTCTTAAAGCGATAGAAATGTATTCTCTCACAGTTCTGGAGGCCAGAAGTTCAAAATCGGTTTCAATGAGCCCAAATGAAAATGTTGACAGGACCACATTCCCTCTGGAGGCTCCAGAGCAGAATCCTGGTAGCTGCCCATATTCCCTGCCTGGTAGCGGCACCATTCCAGTCTCTGCCTCTGTGGTCATATCTCCCACTGTCTCCTTTACATGGACTCTGTGATTGTACTTGGGGCTCAGGTAATCCAGGATAATCTCATCTCAAGACCCTTAATTTAGTCACATCTGCAAAGTCTCTCTCTCTCTCTCTCTCTCTCTCTCTCTCTCTCTCTCTCTCTCTCTCTCTCTCTCCATATAGAGTTATGTTCACAGGTCCCGTGGATTAGGATGTACATCCTGTGGGGGGGGGGCTATTATTCTGCCGACCATATCCCCTTCCGCCCCTGCCTATCACATGAGTGCTTGTCGATCAAAGTCCCATGGATGGAGATGTGTGTCTGACACCCTGTCTCCTACACCCTATGCTCAGCGACGACGGAAGCAGACCTGCTACTCTTTCCCTCTTCCCTCCTCTTCTCCCACATTTTGAGGTCCACAGTGCCCTTTCGGCTTGGAAACCATGCTCCATGTCACTGGAGTAAGCCAGTGTGAAACCTCAGTCCACCCCATCACTCCACCCCACGGGGGCAGCTGGTGTTGTTTTCAGATGGGTGAGCTGCAGTTTCCTTGGGTGCTGAGTCTCCTGGTTGGAGATGATGGCTGCACAATGCTGGGGAGGGGCCAGGAGGCCAGGTCCAGCCCCTTTGTCTCCCTGCACATTCACACAGGAGGAAACAGCGCTGGCCTGGATCTATCCCATCAAAGACTAGCTGGATCACTGCCACAGGCACGCCACAGCACCCCCTCCATCATCCCGGCAAGATGGGACTTGGAGAAGGGAGGGCAGCCTGGCTGAAGACCAGTGTCCTCCTGCAGACAATCGAGGACAGCACTGAGATGGCCAAGCCCTCACTCCATCCTTGGGGACCCGGTTTGGTGGGACAGACAACAACTGAAGGGCACGAGAGAGGGTTAGACGGAGGAGGAGCCTGGGGAGGGTAACATAGCTGCAACGTGAATAGTAGAAAGAGTGCATGATTTGAAGTCAAAAGAATTCCAAGCCCCACCTTTCCCTGACTCTCTGTGTGACCTTGGAGAAGTCACTTACCTTCTCTGAGCCTCATTCAGCTCATCTGCCAACCAGAGATTTATAATACCTTCCCAACAGGTTGGACAGAAAGATCAATGGGATAAGGTATATGGATGAATTTTATAAATGCTCTCTACGTGCAAAGAATTTCTATCTCAGTCTTTATATCCTACCTGCTAACCTGTAAACCCATGGTGATATAGAGAGGCTTCTAGCACCTGATGATGGTCGGTGATTCTTGCCAGGCTCTACAGAAATGGAAAGGGGGCTGGAGGGACCACATGGGGAAATCCTAAATGCGTTTACCTGTAATGAAGGGACAGGGAACAGAGATTCCCTAACCTGACTTTGCTGCTGTTTGTCATTCCTGGGAGGAAAATCCCCAACCTGATTCTGCTTGAAGCAGATCTGTCCAGAGTGATATCTTGACAGGATGATGGATGACGACCAGGCACAGTTTCTGACACCAAAACACACGCTCTGCATTCTTTATCTGGAGATGCCAGCAGACGGCTGCAAATAAGCTCTCCAGTTACAGGGATCGCTGATAAAATTCCATTCTGGGCCCCGGAGACTATCCTGCAGGTTTCAATAGCGTGGCAGGAGGCTGGGAGGCGAGCAGCATGCTGGGACGGGAGCGCTGCCACTGGGGAAATTTTCCCCGAGCCTGGAGGCTGCCGCACCGGAATTCCATAAAAGTCACCCGTCTGAGCCGAGACTCAAACCATCTCTGACATTCAATTGTCTTTTCCATTTGTGGTTCGGGGAAATTACAGGGGCTGTGCTGCTGCCCGAGAGGCTGGAACCTCCGTGCAGGAGTCTATTTGGTTTCATCGAGATGTTAGGTTTCAGCCTTGGACACGTGTCCACGGGAAGCCAGCTTGGGCCCTGGGCTCACTTCTTTTGGCCTCCAGCTGATTCTTCAATACGGATTCATGTCCAGCGCTGAATATACAAACCCCTGCTCCTCAGATATTTAGGAAAATCTGGCTCCCACTCGCCGTGCCTGGGGCCTTACGCTCCAGCTTAAGGACCAAATAGGCGTTGTGAGCTCTGAAAAGAGGACAGGTTGCTGGCTAGTCAGATACACTTGGGTTAAAATTGCTTGGCTTCCACGTGCAAATTGATTCTCTGTGGCTCTTGTTTGCTCATCTGTAAATGGAGCTCATGGTAATACCTTCCTCCGAGGGCTGCTGTGTGTTCCAAATCACACGGTATATGTGAAGCACCCCACAGCCTGGCACGGGGCAGAATTGCAGTGCCAACTCCCCCGACCACTGTCCCTCCCTTTCCTCTTCATCAGCAGTGGCCCAGCCTCAGTTTCCCTAATGGAGCATTTTCACTAAAGCTGGTCCAGACCCCCTGCCCTCCACACTCCCCCGAGCCCTCAGGATGGGAGAAGACAGAACAGGGGTGTTGATGACAATAGTCATTGGTCCCTGCCTCTGGGGCCTCTGTGCCACATGCTGCCTGAGACTTAGGGTGACAAACACAGCAGGCGCTGCCTAAGCAGACAAAGAGAAAAGTGGAAGAAGCGTGAGACGTGAGCTGGGTCTCACTCAACTGAGGGGCTGCCTGCTTTCTGCCCTGGTGACTGGCAGTGCCACCACTGGGAGATTAAAGGAGGGTTCCCTCAACAGACTTCAGTGTGGGCAGTGGGGCACTGCCCTTTAAACCCCCGTCACACGCCACCTCTGTTGTGAGTTATTAGGGGCTGACATTCATCTTGAAGGGAGGTGGAAGTCCTACCCCCTAGTACCTCAGAATGTGACTATATTTGGAGATAGGTGGGGTCTGCCATGCCTACTCCAAGGGACACCCCCATCCCCTCCCCAAGCCCCTCCAGAATAAGGAAGAAGCAGAAGCCTTCCCATCACGTTTCTTATGTGTCCCCATTTGGTCTCTTTCCTAGACGGCACCTCCTCCAGCCACCAGTCCTCCTCTTGTACCCTCGGCTTCATTGACCCCATTCTGGTTCCTCACGCCCTTTGGCTCCTCTCCCAGCCCTAGGCCTCTCCCCTCACCTCAGCCACCCTGTCACATGCCCTGTCCCTCCACACTCACACGGGGCCCCAGCCCCCATGCCCACCGCACTTGTGTTTCCCATCATCTCTGGCTCACAAGTGACACGAACGCACGCGTGCAGTGTCCGTCCATGGGACTGTTGCTGTGTTCTTCCAAACACAGGGAGCGTTCCTCTGGCTTCTCTGCGTCTGGGGCCTCAAGAATTCCTGACGGGCGCACTTCCCGTCTCCTCCTCCTGCTGCCACCGTCCCTTAGGATAAACCAACCCAACTGTGAGCGCTTAAATATTAGTTGTTGTGCAAACCGCATATGATTTTACATTCTCTGGTTTTCATTTAAAAAAACAAAACAAAACACATGTTCAGCAACATTCCCACTGTTCTGTTCTCTGAAGGACTCTGAAGGAATCAAACGTTTTCTTATTTTCTCTTTTGAAT
The DNA here is from genome assembly GCF_964194185.1 of Rhinolophus hipposideros. Classification (NCBI taxonomy): domain Eukaryota; kingdom Metazoa; phylum Chordata; class Mammalia; order Chiroptera; family Rhinolophidae; genus Rhinolophus; species Rhinolophus hipposideros. The sequence goes on from NC_138066.1 coordinate 47,584,446, forward strand.
ATCAATTTTGGTGCAAATTGTTTTTGCTGCCTTCTCCTCCTCTTTTCCCCCTTCCCCATCCTTCTCTCTTCTCTCCTTCCTCCTCCAGCTCTTCCTTCTTCTTTTTTTTTTTGATATATACTTTGAATCAAATAATTTTCAGAGAGTCAATGGCCTCATGTGGAGAAAGATTCTCCAGCTAAGCACAACACATGATACATTTCCACTTGGGGAAGGGATACGGCCCCTCCTTGTTCCTCAAACACAGGCAGCGGCAGTACTTCTGACTTCTTATTTGGAAGGAGATGGCCAGAGGAAGCAGGTATTTGGAGGAGCTGATGCTGAAGCATGCCTTGCTCCCAGTGGTCCCCGGGGTGTTACCACCTGCCCCTTCCTCCCCAGTGGAAGGCAGCTTCCCACGGCCCCTGCCCAAGTCCTGGCCTCTGGAGCCCACACCCCACAAGGGCTCTTCTCTGACCTGGCTGCCAGACGCTCCTCTATTCCCGTCTCATCTCCATGCTGGCAGTGCACTGCCTGGGGTGCCCCTCCACCTTGGGTTTGCTCTGGGGGCTGCCACTGAGGCAAAGCCACCTTCCTTCTCCCTCCCAAATTGTTCCCCCTGGACAAGCAAATCTCCTGTCCTTCTGGTTCTCTCTGAGTCTGTCCAGCCCCTTCGTTTTCTCTTCATTAGAGGTGACAGACACAGATCTCCCTTGGTGGAAAGTTTCTCCCGGGGCTGAAGGAGCTCCCTGCCCTTCTCCCCGAGCCTTGAGGAGAGGAGGGAGTTGAGGAGGACAGCAGAGGATACCAGGCCTGCTGAGGCTTCGGGCTGTGGGCTCTGGGCTTTGGGCATGCCCCAGTGAGGACAGAGTGGGGAGCTGGGGGAAGATTATTCCCAGAGCAGCACAGAAGACTGGTTGTAGGACCCCTGTGTCCACCCCACAGAGGAGCACACCTCCCCTCGTCCCCATTCTCTGTTGTCCTGCCCCAGCCCTTCCCAAGCCTGCTGTCACCAGCTCTGCGTAGCACACACACTGTCACACCAACGCAGAGCTGGGGATTTAATCAGACTCTGGGCTATTAGACCCTGAGTAGTAATTGAAGTGGTCTGATTGGACCGATCTATTAGGCCCCTGGAGCTGAAGGGAGATGGCTCCCAGAGCACTTCCTCCGCCTGCTAATCTATCTGTCTGGCATTTTATCGGGAGCCCAAAGCCCGTGCTTGAGCACTGAGGCATTTTACGGTATTATTATTACTTAGCACTTATAACACACTTCATCAATGAGAGGGCCAGGCAACGATAAAGCTTGGTGCTACCGATGGAGATAGGATCTCGCTCGGGCTCTGTACTATTTGATCCTGTATCTTTGGTCCCTCGTGATCTGGTTATTAGTTATATCTCCTCAAGGAAAAAACCTACTGTCTTTCTCCCGACAAACGGGAGTGGGGTGGACAGGAGGCATGGTGAGGGCAAGGGCTCGGCTGCAGGAGGGACACCCGGGGAGGTCTTAGGGTGGGTCTCCCTGGAGGCTGAGCTGCGACAGGGTGTCAAGTCCAAGGACTGTATTTGGGGGGAGTCCTAGGAAAAGCAGCAGTAATGGGTGGGGAAGTGAGACCAGCGGGGAAGGGACCCACGGAGGGAGGTTACTACCATCGGCAACCACGCTCCACTCCACTGGGGAACTTGGGGAGATGGGAAGAGCACCCCGCAGTTATTCCTCCCAAGGCAAGAGGAAGCTAGAGCTTGGGTCCAATTCCAATCTCATATCGTCCTGGTGGCTCCAAGAGGCATTAGCTCCTCAGCCTTTTGGGCTTGGCCCCAGCTGGAGAGTCACAAAGGCTGGTCCAGTGGGCACCCAGGGGGTGGCGAGGCACTGGCAGTGGATGGGCTGTCGGGTCTGGAAACATGTATTTTGATCAGAGAACGAGGTCCGGGGAGGAGCGCTTTTCCCTACCCTCACCCCGGCCAGCCCTGGCTGCTCTTGCATTTCCTTGGCTTGATCAGGGGCTAATACCGTGCCAGCAGGAGTGCAGAGGACCAGGGACTCCCCCTTCCCTGACCGTGGCCCAAGTGCAGCATTCAAGGAAAGGCACAGGGTATGGTTCAGGTTCGAACGCCAGCTCTGGCACTTCTGGTCATGTAACCTTGCACAAGGGATTTGATCTCACTGATCTTAGTTTCCTCACCTGTGAAACGGGAGCCACAAGACTACCTTGCCGGTTTGTTTTAGGGGATTGAATGAGGTATTGTCCATAAAGGGCCCAGTCCTGTGCCTGCCATAGAACAAGAGACTGGTGTGTATTAATTGCCCTTCCCTTTCATCCACTGCCCCACCAACCCCCACCCAGGACTCACTTCGTATTTGGAATATTTTGACTTACAAAGATTTCCTCTGAGGCTCACATTTGCAGGGGTGAGGGACTCCCTGCTTCTGGGACATTCTGCACTCTTTCCATGCAGGGGGCATCTCCTAATGCCCCTTACCAGCCACTCAAACAGCCTCTTACCTGATGCCAGGGGTTGAAAATATCCCTGTACTCACCAGACCAAGACAGAACCATGAGGCATCCCCCTGAGGGGCCAATTTATGCAGAAGCTTAAATATCTTTTAAAACTCCTTCCTCTTCCTGGAGATGTGGGAATCAGCGGCTGCTGCTCGGGGCTTCAGGCTTTTCTTCAAAGGGCATCCCCCTGGGCAGATGGAAAACTTACTAGGAAAAGCTCTTTCCTTTTTTGCTTGCATAGTTTTTCTCCTTCACAGAATTCTTGGCTCTTGCCTCAGTCCCTAACTTCCACAGAGCAATCAGGGAGCCTACGGGAATCAGCCAATGCAAACCCCCTAGGGGCACCTGCTGCAGGAAGTCTTCCCTAATTACCCCCACGGCCTCCAGCGTCCCTCCTCTGCCTTCTTTTCTGCTGCTCTGGTTTGCAGGCTTCCTGGTGGCCACATGCTTGACTTGGAGAGCTCATCTTTAAGGTCTGGTAAGGGTGTGGGTAGCGGGGAACTTGACACCTCTCTCTCCAGAGGGGTGATCATCTCTTAAACAAGAGCAATCGGGCCCCATCCTTTCCCCCAGACTCCTGCAGGGCCAGGTCCAAGGTCTGGGCTCAGGGGCAGCTGCTGTTGACTGGCTGGGGGCAGAACCGAATCTGAGCCCCCCACAAAGCTGTCCGCCTGGCCCAGACAAGATCTAGGCAAGAGCCAGTATCTCTGCTGCAGAGAGACACATCAGGGCTGGAAGGCCCAGGAGCCCTTCGTCATATTAAAGACCAATTCGGTGCAGATTAAGACGACACAGCCTCTCTTCTCTTGGGCTTCGGGAAACCATCCATCCTCCTGAAGCCGCCCGGGGGTAGGCTGTGAGCTCTGGGCAGGGGAAAAAAGGACCCAGGTAGCAACATTGTGAGAAGGAGTCCTTTTCCTGTACTTGGATACGAGGTTCCAGGTGGGTGTAGTGTGCGGCTCTGGTTCCCTGCCAGGTGCAGACACTCTGCTTCCTGCATGGCGCCACCTTTTCAGCCAGAGCACCGAAAATGCTCAGGGGCCCTCATTCTTTTTTAAGATCAACTCATCTGACTTCTTCCAAGGCCAGGAGCCCTCCTCAGTGAGGGGCACTGCTGGCTGCCTGCCTTCTCCGTCTGCCCTTCCTGCATCACTGCCCAGGCCAACCAGGGATCAGCCATCCCTCGAAGAAGGACCACCTTTCCCTAACAGGCTGGCCGGGGAGAAAAGGCAAAGAGACTGGGTAGGGTGCAGGGATTGACCTATGTATACTGTGTCGTGGGGGCGGGCACGTTGGCAGCCTGAACCTCTGAAACCCACAGCCTGAAAGAGGGTGTGGGGGTGCTGCTCAGTAAAGCAAGGGCAGAGAGAAGCGAATAGGTATTTATTGTTTCCCTTCTATGCCCCTTGCACCACGACAGGCCCCTTTGTGAATTATCTCATAATGCAAATACAGCGTGCTGGTCAAGAGCTTGGATTCCAGAGTTGACAGAGCTGGGTTAGAAGTCCAGCTCCCACAGGTTCTGGCTGGGTGGCACCGGGCAAGTGATTTACCCACCTAAGCCTCAATGTGTTTCACTGCAAAGCGTGAATAATCCTAATCCCCACCTCCAAGACCTGCTGCGAGGATTAAATGAGATCCGTTAGCGAAAGCATCTGGCGGTGTGCACCCCAAAAATGGGGCTCCTTCTGTTATTAATGGCCACGTGATGCAGAAGTCGCCGCCTTTATTTCTGCTAGACAGAGCAGCCGAGGTTCTGAGATAGTAAGAAACCGGCCCAAGGCCACTGAGTTAGAGAGTGGCAGGCTGCGATATAGTAAGAAATCGGCCCAAGGCCACTGAGTTAGAGAGTGGCAGGCTGCGATCTGGGCCCAGAGTCTCCTCAGACATCTTCAGCCTCCACAGGGAAAGAGATAAATGAGCCCAGGCCTTGAGAGGTGCCCGCTGCTCATTGGCAAGGGCAGAGGCATGGTTGCCAAGCTCCTGACTGCCAACACCACTGTGCGGGGACCTCTCCTTGGTGTCGGGGGGTGGGGGGCGGGGAAAGATGTTTCAAACGGGGCCCTGGCCGTGGAAGGCGGCTCTGCCAGGGCGGCTGCAAACTCTGTCACCTTGTGTGGGGCTCTGTCCTTCAGCACCCTGGAGAGGGACGTCATTCAGCTGGAGTGATGCCAGGGGAGCTGGGGGCTGTGGCCCCACACTTCCTCCCACCCTCACAGCAGAATTGACTCTGGATAAACAATTACACTCTATTTACCTCAGACCATATGGTGTTGGGGAACAGGTGTGTGGTAATGAAAAGCCCAGCTCCAATTAAGTGTCTGGGAACCCGGCCGGATTCCTGCTGAATCTTTTGCTTGGGCTGAGGCCCACTTACAAATGAGAGCTAAAAGGGACCAAAGCTCAGTAGGGGCAGAAATAGGGGCAGCGAGGCACCTGAGAAGCTGGGCTGGGCATGTGGGTACCTGAGAAAAGTGCTGGGCAGGAGGGCAGAGCCCAGGGCCCTCATCCGGGGCCTTCTCCTTGGCAGCACAGGTGATCTGGGAGTCAGCACAGGTGATCGGCCAGGCCACTGGGTAGTTGTCCGGTGGGAAGGCTGGAGGGGGTTCCTGTTAGACCAGGAGCTGGGCAGGTACTTGTCACTCCTTACCAACGTCACTTCACCCTGGCCCTCCCAAGTACCTTAATTTCCCTCTGCCATAACTCCCAATCCTTCAACACATATTTTTGAGCCCCCAGTATGTGCTGGGCACTGGGGACACACAGCTGAACAAACTAGCCAAAGGCCTTGGTTTCATTAAGTTTCTTTTATGAGGGTGGAGACTTCAGACATTTTAGGAGGATGAAAAGACCACTAGTGTATCACAAATAAGTGTCATTTCAGAGAGTTGTGAGTACGACAGGGAAAGCACATCATTTGGCCTGCCTGATGAACTCCTCACCACCCTCACAGGCCCAGCTCAAGCAGCCCTCTCTTCTGACACTTCCTAAATGCCTCCAGCGGTCAGCGACCAGACCCTCTGGGCTCCTGGTCATTCCTGCCCTTGCCCCTATCACAGCACTGGAGTGGTTGGGTAAACTCGTTCTGCATCCCTCTCCCTCCGTGACATTGACCTTCGCTGGTGCAGGGCGGGTGCCCGGCTCATTGCTGTTTCCAGCGCACAGTACAGGGCCTGGAGGGCAGAAATGAGGGTTTGGTGAGGGATGGAGCTGTCCGGTCCTCACCTGTGCAGCCCAGCCTCCCGGGAGATTTGTCTGGCCTGCTGAGAAGACACTGTCCTCTCTGGCTTGGCCTGAGACGGTGGACAGATTGCAACTTCAGGGAGTACCAGCCTCCGGGAGGAGGCCCATCTGATCACAGAACCAGGCAAGGTGCCCTCACCAGTGTACCCGAGGCTGCAAGCTGAGCCAGAAGACGAATAGCTCCTGTCCCTGCAGTGGGCTGATGAGAATCACACGAGGGCACGTGCCGATGGATCTCTCGTGTCAGTCTTCACTGCAGAGTGATGAGGCCGCACAAAGTGGGGGAGGCAGGGAACGTGTTGTTTCTTCTAGGAAACCCCAGCTTCAGTTGCTGGGGAGGAGATAGACAGAAATGGAGATTTTTCACACCCTTTTGCCTAAGTTCGTATTTTTGTTTTCTTTTCCTCTTGAATTTACACATCATTTTAGGTTTGCCGAATCAAAATTAGCACCCTGTCTAAATTTCCCTGCTGGGGAACCCTCTGAGTGTCTCCCTGTGGTCCCACTCACATCCCTCTGGGGCTTACCCGCCTTTCCATGGGTACATGACCTACTCCACAGGGCTCCTTCCAGCTCTGTCTGATTATAAAGAGGCTACCTCCTCATAGAAATGCACAGCTACACTACAGGAAATGGCTAACAGATAATTCCAGGGAAAATCTAGGTTTCTGATGAGGGGCTTGCTCTATTTCTGAGGGTGTAAAGTTTTGAGAGCCAGGATTCTAGAAGGCTCCAGTCTCCAGCCCCCCTTCCTAACGCAGAGGGCTGGGAGCAAAGTAAATGGGTTTTGAGGTGGGAAACAAATTGGATTTTTTAAAAAATGCTCCGCTTCTAATGATCAGAGGTGTTATTCATAATCCTGGAGTAGAAAGTGCATCTTGAAATCTATGTTTTGCGTTGACAGCCTCTCCCTAATGGGCAAGATCTCACACATGATAGGACCATAAAACACCAGCTCTGAACGCCCTGCTGCCTGTCTGGTAAGGGAGATGGACGGGCTCTCCAGCAGCAGGCAGAGGGCGCCAGCCACAGGGACCCACCTGCCTCCCCCACCCCCACTTGGCCAGGTCCCTAGCTCCCCCACCCCGCCCCCAGCAGGTGAGGAGGGAGGAAGGAAGCCAGGTGGGGGACAGAAGGCAGAGCCCTTGATACAGACTGATCCTCTGAGTCAGAAGTTTCTGGAATGTCAGAGGTATGCTCTACAGAATACAAATCTCATGGCTGCTTTGCAATGAAAGGGTTCCACGTTTAAGTAAGTCTGGGAAATGTCACATTGTCTAGCCCCTCCCACAGATTTCAAACACCCGCTGGCATAGTCATAGCTGTGAGGAGCCTGGCCGTAGAAAAACACATCTGTGTAGCTTAGCTTAACCCAGTGGTCTCCAAACTTGTTTGATGACAGACCCTGTTTTTACACGACCCGGACTGCCATTCTACAGAATCAACATTTCCCAGAAGCCCTGGTGGTAATAGCTATATCCCTTTGCTAGGGCTTCCACAGCAAGGTACCACAGCCTGGGGGGCTTAAACAACAGAAATTTGTTTTCTCACAATCCTGGAGGCCAGAGGAGTGAGGTCAAGGTGACGGCAGGATTGGTTTCTTCTGAGGCCTCGCTCCGTGGCTTGTAGACGGCCCCCTTCCTCTTGGCCCTACGTGTGTGTCTGTGTCCAAATTTTCTCTTCTTAAAAGGACACCAACCCTATTGGACCAGGGCCCACCCCTTATTTTAACTTCATTGTCTCTTTAAGAACCCTGTCTCCAAATACAGTCTCATCCTGACGTCCTGGAGGTTAGGACTTCAACATATGAATTTGGGGGTGAGGACACAAGTCAGCTCCTAACGACAACAGTGGATCTTGGCATCATGGCTGGAAAGTTGGCCATCGGTGGGATTCCCAAGGGGCGGAAAGGGGACTGCCCGGGCAGAGGGGCCTCCTGCTGCCCCACCCATGCCTTCCAGCTCCGCAGGCATGACGTCAGCAGTGAGCGCACGTGTGAGGCAGCCACACCGTACTTTTCCAGCAGCTGATTAACATGATCCTCAGGATGGCCGGAGAGGTAGCAGGTCCTCTTATCCCCACTTCACAGAAGAGGACGCCAGCGCTCAGAGGTTGAGTTCCTGGTTTTCGGTCGCCCAGTAAAGCGTGGAGTTAAGGAGTTAAACCCAGGTGGGCTTACAGAACCAGGCGGGAAGACCAGTGGCGATGGGTCTCCTGCACCCTGACACAGAAACGGCTGTAGCTGGCAGCAGAGCCAAGTGTCACCGCAGAACAGCTCAGAGGGCCCTGCCGCCCTGGAGCCTGAGCGCCCACTTGTGGCATTTATCCTGACAAGTCTGGGCATCTGCTGGGGCCCACGCTCACTTTGCCAGCTTGGATGGAGAGCCATTCCCTGGAGCTTCGCGAGTGGTTTTGGCTAAGCTGGTCTTGCCCGATGCTCTAGGCCCCTGCCTCTCTGAGCTGGAAGTCAACCAGGGGGAGTGAGTCACAGAATTCTTGACTGCCCATGGAGCGGACCAGGATAGAAAGCATGGAACACAGAGCAACGAGCAACGCCAGCCCCACTCAGTGGGGACTGAGAAACACGGGGGGCTGGTTGGCAAGTGTTCTCCAGGAATGAACAGTTCAGGTAGGAGCTGAGTGCTTATGAAACCGAGGAATGGCTGCTCCACTGCAGAAGCTGGTGGCTGGTTGAGCAGCACCAAGAAGCCAGCACTTGCTTTCTCCTGGCCCATCCTGGCCTGGACACCTGTTGTTTGTCTTCCATAACCAGACAAATCCCCTTCCTGCCAGGCTGAGAGGCCTGTTTGGCATCGATTCTTCTTTAGTCAGAAGAGGGGACCACAGGTATCTGGGCAAAGTGCCCCGGGCTCCTGTTGCCCCCCTGCCCACACCGACTCACTGGGCACATCGATAAGGAGTTGGGCTAGTTCTGTGTGGTGACAAAGGCTGAATGAGGGTCCATGGGTGGGAGTTCAGGCGGTCATGTTTCAGACCAATGTGAGGAAGAACTTCCTAGGAGTGAGAGCCGTTCAACAGTGACATGGCTGCCTTGGGCACACCATGTGACTGATCACATGTTGGGACCTGGTGGCTTCAGGGAGACGTTTTGGGTTTACCCCTCTTCTCTTCCCAAAGGACACTTGACAAATGGGTCCACCTGTGGGACACATTTCCATGGGCATCTCGGGGATGTGTGTGGGTCACGACTGTCTCTCTCTCTCTCTCTCCAGAAAGCAAGTCAGAAGGCACATCTGTGAGGGTGTCACCACGATAGGAATGACCATGAATCAGCTCGAATTTCCTTTTCTTAAAAAATGACACGATTTGCAGCTGTTGATGCTGTAACTGTTGTTAATGATAATTTCCATGCAGGTTGCTCACACGTCCTCCTGGCACATCGCTGAGACGTGACACGGTGGTGAGACACGCGGTCTCCCAGGTGGTGTAGAGCAGTGCTTCTGAAATTCAATGTACACAGTTACCTGGGGTCAGGTTCAAACACAGGCTCTGACTCCGCAGGTCTGGGTGGGGCTCAAGATGCTGTATCTCTAACAGGTTCCCAGGTGATGGTCCACAGACCGCCCCCTGAGTAGCAGGATCCAGAGAGGCTCATGGTCAATTTCCAGGATGCCCAGCGAGGCTTCCTGGAGGTGGGGAGGAAAGGGCAGTTATCTCATCTGGTTATGATGTCAGTTAGGCCAAAGTGAAGTCCAGCCTTCCTTTCTGGGAGGTTGAGCAATGAAATGGGACCCAGGTGGCCAAATTGGACGTTCTGGAGAAGGTGAGGCCGGAAGACCAGGAAGGCATCTTTCAATCGAAAAATTTATGATCTGAAAACTACATGGGCATTTGTCTTGCCGGGGGTCCAGGGACCTGATGAGAAGATGCTGAAGGAACCCTACAGTTTATATTGTGGAGCTCGCCCTATGTGGCAAGCTCTTATGTTAACTATCTTCTTTAGTCCTTGCAAAGATCCTCTAGATGATTCCAGTATTTCATTATTGTCTCATTGTGCAGATGAGAAAACAGAGGCATAGAGAAGTTAGGGAGGTGCCCAAGGTCACACGCCGGGAACTGAACTGGCTTGTGGGCTCCAGACACAGGGATGTTCAGCACTTTGCTAGCTGCCTTCCTGGATCCTGCACATGCTTAATATGGCGTCTTGTCCTCCTGGCCATGCCCTCACCCGCCAGGCTCAGCAGAGTGATGAGGACATCCAGGTATGGGGCTGGGGTCCCTACTAGAAGTGGCCTCCTCCCTAGACCGTCCCTCTCCCTGCTCTGGTTGGCTCCATGCTTTGACACAGAGCCTGTATTCCAGCAGGATGATTAGACAGGGCCTCCTCTGCAGCTTTGCTCGCCATGGGGTTTGCTGTGCGGACACTGGCTGGCCGTGGAGGAGGGAAAAACAACTACCCTTATCTCAGGCCCCTCCAACCCCCGCTGGACGGAGCGGTAGATTCTGTCACACGGAAGGAGAGGTTGGGTCCCAGGGAGAAGCAAGGGCAGCCGGTTCTGGGTCTCAGTGCTGCTTGAGGACATACCCCAGCATGTGGGCTGCGGGGTCCACAATGGTCACCGATTTCCACATCATTTAGAGTCAGAAAGGACAACCCTGTTTCTCTCTGCCTGCTCTCTGCAAACATTCACCTCCAGTGCTTCCCACCTCAAATCTCTTCTCCCTTTCCAAATACTCCAACCCTCCGTACTGCATTCCTTTGGCTAGCCCAGGCTGGAAAACAAGGGGCTCATTCCCCGCCTCCCCCATGGAGAAGTAAAACATGACTCCTGGTGCTGGGGGAGGGGGATGAGGGATGTCTTCAGAGTTGGCATACACAGACACACAGGGTGCCAAAAAATGTATACACATTTTAAGGAAGGAAAACTACTAAAATGGTAATACTTAGTATATACCGATAACAAAGGATGAATCCACGTCACGTTTGACTTCTGCGATTACAAGAGGCGCTCAAAGTGGTTCCCATCAGCGTCCAGACACTTCTGATTACGGCGAACTACTGCCTGAGCAACGCTGACCAAAGTGTCCACTTGTGCACATCTTTTTGGCACCCCCGGTATATACGTATAGCAAACGGCAGGGACCTGGGATGGCAATTCAGATGCGTGAGCGGCTAGGTCTGTGTGCTCAGTGATGACCCTCTGAAGAAGAGCTATGGCGCAGGTGGGCACTCTCAGGCTGCTGGCTGGTGACAGTTCTCCGGCTGGGGATTCAGGCTGATGATGGATTTACCTGCCACCCGGCTCAAAAACACAGCATCATGGCACGGTCCCTGGTCCCTTGGAGACTTCTGAGGACTTCCCTGGCTTCAGAGAGGTGGTTCCCACAGCGGTCCAGGCAGTAGCTTCCTCCCTAGAAAAACAGGACCGACTCCAACAGAAGCAAACAAGCCAATTAAGGGCCCAGCCCATTCTGGAGGCCCAGGCAGCACCGGCTCTCATCTTTCGAGGCACGAGCAGCACAGGCTGCTGGGGAGGTACAGTGCGGCCTAATTACACACTCCTCTGACAGGCGGTGTCAACAGATTAAAAGAATCAAACCAAGTGGCTCTCCCGCAGCCCCTCCCCCAAGAGCCAGAGCTGCTTCGTGAAGGCGATTATGGTACCAGGGTAGCGGTTAGAAAGATAATTTTCTCTGGGCCCCATGCCTGCTTCCGCCGACTTTACCTAGCTGCGTGTCAGCATTGCATCTCAGCAGCTTTGTCTGGGCTCCTCAGATTTATTCTTTTTTGTTGGCACAGCTGAGTGGGAGAAAACAAATTAAACATCTCTGCCTCAGCCCCACCTCCCCACCCCACCATGCACAACCTTCGCGATCGAGAAACCTCTCTCTCTCTCTCTCTCTCTCTCTCTCTCTCTCTCTCTCTCTCTCTCTCTCTCTCTCTCTGTTTGCTTTCCATCCTCAGTTTCTCTTCCCAGCTGTCTTCACTTCATTCTGCCCCTTCTTACCTCCTGTTTGGTCTCTACCTCTCATTTCCTCCTCCTCCTTAAAATGCCCATCAGATCTCAAGGGAAAGGGAGTCACGGTGGGCTTTTTCTTTTTCCCCCCTCTAATGATCTTTAACATAATCCCGTGTTTCCCTGAAAATAAGACCTAACTGGAAAATAAGCCCTAGCATGATTTTTCAGGAGGACATCCCTTGAACATAAGCCCTAATGCGTCTTTTGGAGCAAACCTTAATATAAGATCCGATCTTCTTTTTGGGGAAACACGGTAGCAACAGTGGGAATGACCAGTTGTTCAGTACACACGACTTGCAAGCCCTGTGTGGAGTGCCTCTCTTGCATTAGCTTATTAGATAAGGAAACTGAAGCTCAGTGGCTCTGTGGCTCCAGGTCACATGGCTCGAACCAGGATTATGAGCTCAGCTGTTGACTATACAGATGGCTGCAGACCTGCTGCAGGTGCTGTCGCCCGGGGAAAGGAGGAGGAAGAGATGGCTGGGAAGGAATGTTTGAAAGTAAGACGAGAAGGCACCTCTGAGAGCCCCTCTTCCAGACAGAAAAGACTGGGCATTTGTGGGAAAGGGAGAACCAGGGTACTGGGACCCCCGTCCAGATCCTGGTATGTTCCTACCCAATGTGGAGAATTTCTCCTGGCTTCGTCAGTCTAGGCTGCAATAAAAAAATAAAAATAAATAAAAAAATAAAAAAAGCAAACAAACAGAAAACTAGAGATTGAGGATGAGGGGTGGTGGTAAATCATAGACATTTACTTCCCATGGTCCTGGAGGCTGGAAGTCCAAGATCAAGGTGCAGCAAGGTAGGTTTCATACTGAGGCCTCTTCTCTTGGTTTGTAGGTAGCCACCATCTTGCTGTGTGTTCACATGACCTCTTCTTTGTGCAGCCCTGAGGGGTATGTGTGGGGCAGGGGAGATCTGGTGTCTCTTCTCATTAGGGCATTAATCCCATGATGGCCCCCCCCTTATGACTTCAATTAAGGAACTCCCAAAGACCCCATCCCCAAATACCCTCACATTGGGGGTTAGGGCTTCAACATGAATTTGGGGGGGGACACCAAAATGGTCCATAGCAGACCATCACCCCTGACAGGGAATGCTATGGCCTTGTCCTTCAGGCATACTGGAGCAGGGCAAAGGTCAGCAACTCCTGACCCAAACTGTCATTACATGAGGACAGGCTGGGGCTCTGAGAAGTTATGTGACTGGCCCAAGGTCACCTGGAAGGATGAGACCAGAGCCTGGCTCCCCTGCCCTCTAGCCTAGGGATCTCTGGCACTTCTTAGGGTCTGCAAGGCCTTTGACCAAACCCAAACTTCTGCAGAAGGCGTCCTGTGAGACCTTCCCTGTGATGACCACGCACCTACCTGTGAACAGGAGAAAAGACGTGGAAAGGGGTTTGGTGGGCACTGGCTTTGACAATGGCTTCTGCTTCTGGTCGTGTGAAGATATGACTTGTGGTTTCAGGTGGAGGGTTTGTTAATGTCACTACAGCACAGCACCTCCTGAGGATGGTGTCTGTGGGGGTACAGGAGAGCAAAATGGGGTGCAACACCTGCCTGGTCTGGCCTTCACCCTCCCATTTCTATCTTTCTGCTGAGCATCAGAAGGGATTAGGGGTTTAAAAAGAGGCCATTAGAGGAAGGCAAGAGCAGTGCTCCAGTTAATGTGGAGTGTCTCTATTACCATAATAACTTACCACTTAATAGCTGACTTCCCCACTAATCCTAATTGAAACACGTAATGATATTTCCGGGCGGAGAGTGGCAGGCTCAAGTCTGGGCAGACATCTCCTGGGGCCCCCTGGCTTCACGTGGCGAAAACTGTGGGGCCTCCTCAGGGCATTCTGTTGGAATGGGCTGCGGCAGCAGACAGCAGCTCTTGTAAGGCTGCCAGGAACCACAGCTGATGATAAAAGCCACTAAAGGTCAGCTGGGAATAGAAAACTATTTATGTTAAATGTCACAGATTAAGCCGCAGAATGGGCCTCAAGTGGGGAGCAGAGGGTGAGGTGAGAAACTCTGGTCACTGTACTTGCCTCTTTAGGGGCCTCCAAGGAGTGGGTGTCCTTGAGAGGTAGCGGGTATGTGGGGGCGGGGAGGGAGGCACTTGGTTTCCAGGCTCCCTTCAGCCTCTGGAAGCAGATGGATGTGGGCAGCTACAGGTGATTGGCCAGGCTAGCCGCCTGTCAAGGTTGCTAAGAGACCTGAGCACAAGGTTTGGGGAGAGAGAACCAAGCTGGTCTCTAGCACATCACAGAAGGGGACCTGGGGTGTCTCCCCAGGGCAGGAGAGATGAAATCTGCGGACAGGCATACTGCTGTCACTTACAGAGGGGACCCAGGCTCGCTCTGTTTTCCTGTGTATCATCCTGGGTTTGGCGTGGGTGTGCTTAATCATAACTGAGAGTTAATGTGACACAGCTGAACTGCAGGGGGTCGAGAGAGAGAAGACAGCACATTCCCTTCGGCAAGGGTCTGGGACTCTCCAGTTTGAAAGACACAGGAGGCCCTGGGTGGAAGGGACTGCCAGGGCCTGGTGCTCTTGGGGGGTGCTTCAGGGCTCAGAGGGGTCTGGGCCAAGACCTATAGGGCGGCACCAGCAAGGGAACCGGCTCCAAGGGGCACAAAGACGCAATGGAGGGGGCAAGAGCCCCACCATGTGGCATCCGGGCTCCATCCACTCGCCAAACACACCTAAAGATCGAATTCGTTGACAGGTCGAAAATATCCCCTGGAAAGTAATTAGATCGCTAAGGCCCCACTGAAAAAAATTACTACTGCTCTTAATTACTGACCTGGGGATTGTTCACTCGGCAGGTTGAGGCAGAGGCTTAATTTCCATGATTTTCAACCACGCGGCCAGCCTCTGGACCACCCTGCTCTGGACCGCCATGCCAGTCTAGCAGTTGCCATGCGTATAGGGAATACAAACACATTTTAATATTGGTGTAAGCAGACATAATTAGGAAGGTAAATCTAGTGGAAAAGAAAACCACACAGGCAAAATAAATACCCCCCACACACTGTCCTGGTCTTAATTCAAGTCACAGGAGGGCAGGCTGCTGGTTTGGCGTGACTACGCCTCAGCCTTCCTCCGTACATGGAGGTTCACTTTATCATTTGAAGGGATCTCACGGAGCTACCTCCCAGCCCACCCCGTGATGCGGACAGATTCAGACCAGCCCAGTGGTGCTCGGGGAGGCCCTTCCTCAACTTTCCTACCTCTTGTTTGGCAGCAGGTGGACCGGCCTGGAAGTTACTTGACCCAGGTGGACCCACAGGAGTCGGAGAGATCAAGAGAAATCCCCGGAGGCCCTACCTGTCAAGGCAGGGGGGTAATGGATCAAGATGGAGGTTTGGGTGGGATTGCAGGATGGCTGGGGGTGAGGGTGGGGCTCTGATAGCCTCTAAGAAGAGCTAGATTTATTCCTGTCATCCATAGATACGTGTTGGCAACTAGTCTTCCCCAGCCCGGTGCTCGGCACTGGGGACATAATGGTGAAGACCATTATTCCTGCTTCCAGAAGCTTGCCGTGAATATGGAAGGTCAATGTGTCCACAGATATTTATCGTATGTTAGGACTGTTGCCAGGAAAGAGGCGCAGAGCATGGAGGGGTGTGGCTAAACCCCCCAGGAGGATGAGGGGGCTGGGCAATGCTTCACAGAGGCAACATTTGAGCCTGACCTTCAGTCCTCAACGGGAATACGAGTCAGTGAATGCTGAAAGGGCTGGGCCAAGAGGGAACAGAAGGAGAGGAGGCTGGAAAGGAAAGTTTGGGCCAAATGATGAAGGGTTTCCAACACTGTGCTTAAGAAGTTCATTAAAAATTAATTCTGAAGGCACGAGAGAGTTATCCACTGCTGCTGAGCAGGAGAATGAGAAGACTTGGCCTGGGTTTTAGAAAGAATGCTCTGGAAGCTGCAGGGAGGAGGTGCGAGACATGGCGGTCCCCTGCCTTGTGTGAAACAGTGTCACTGGTGGGCACCAGTGGGCCTGTTCAACACTGATTCTGGGCCCCGCCTCAGAGTTCCTCATTCAGCATCTCTGACAAGTTCCCGACCATGCTGCTGGCCCTGGGGCCACCCTTTGAAAACCACTGTGTTAGAGAGAGGAGGAGCTGGAAGCCAGAAGACCAGTTGGAAAGAAATGGTCATAAAATGAAAGGTGATGAAGGGACGGGCTTGAGAGATCCCCCTCAGTGGGCAGGGGGACCCACATGGTGGCGATGGGAGATGCGGTGCCCAGATGTGGGGAGTGCGAGCAGAATCAGGCTCTGATGGTGGATTTGCTGAAGCTGGAGGTGGACAAAGGCAAAGCCGTGCAGGGCAGGAAACCGGAACTGGGAGGCGAGGCAGGGCCGTAGTACCGGGAGCACGGCCAGAAGCCAGACATCAGGCTGAGGTCAGAGGTCCAGCACAGCTCGCAGAGTTGGCGACTCATAAACGCCCTTGCCTTCGGTCAGGCCTCAGGACTGGGAGGCCGCTGCAGCTGCAGATTGGGCCTGGATCAGGTCGGCCCTATGCAAGGGCAGTGAATCAAGCAGATCAGACCCAGAAATAGCACAGGTGGGAGACAATCGGATTCACTGTGTGTGGGGATGTGCCAGCCCAGGTAAGCGCCCTGTTTCTGGCCCCTGATTTGCAGCCCAGGCCCAGAAGCATCCACACGGACAGACTCAATGGGACCATTCCTCAGCAACGTGGGCCCTGCTCGGACCCAGCCGCAAAGCCCCAAAGCCCAGGCACTGGCCGGATTGCCTGCAGGAAGGAGGTACCTCTTGGGAAGGGTGGAGAATCATTTGCTTTGATAGCAGCCCGGGAACAAGCGAGGGGACTGTGGGGGAGAGTGGGGAGCAAACAGACCCCGGAAAGACGTGGCCAGGAGTTGTCAGCTGAGGGAGCCCAAACAGGTTATCTCCCCAACTCCCTGGTGCTTGCTCCCTCTGTCCCCAAGGCAGTGTCGCTGGATCTGAGTTCTGTTCCCTCCTCCTCCACTGCCTTCTTGCCAGTCTGACCCACTCCGCAGTTTATTTAATGTACACAAAATATCGGACTGCGATATAAGGGAAGCTGGCATCTGGATTCTGCGTCACTTAGTTACAGTTGAAGCACACGGGCCACAGCTCACATGGGAATGGACGTGTCAGAGGACTGGCATCTGTGATGTTAGCCAAACATCAATGCCCACAAGCACTACTCTATGCCAGGGTTCTCTGCCCGTCTCTCTCCCAGCACTGTTCCTCCGAGTCATAACTGTTCTGGAAGCAGCCTCAATGCAGTTCAGTGACCTCTCTGGGGTCAGCTGCAAGATCTCCATGCCCTGAACCCACTCATTCCTGAGCGTCTGCTCCCCGCTCATAACGCCCCCACCCCGACCCATCCTGGTCCTGAACTGCTCTCACTTTCACTCTTTCTGACCCCATAGTCCCAAGTCCCCTCACGCTCTGTCCTGCTTCACTCTCCTGCTCATTGTCACGACTGGGGTTTCTGTTCCCTCCCCACCCCCAGGGTGCCACATCTGCCCCATGTTTAGCAGCCCACCCTTACACGGGCATGCACTCTCTCTCCTGGTACCAACATTGGCAGGGACTCTGGGGCTCTAAAGCCCCATGACATTCATTGACTGCTCCTTTCAGGTTCGCTTCTCCCCAGCCCGAGACAACGGAAGAGAAGGCTGTTTAAGTTCCCAGGGCCAGAGGGGAGTGTTGCTGGCTGGGTGGCCCTGTCTAGAGGAGACGTGGAGAGCAGGAAGCAGCCTAGAAAGAGGGGAGAGAATTACCAAAGGGCAGGACGACTTGGGTGCTGTGAGGAGAGGGGCCCAAGTGCTTGCTCTCCAGCGCCCCCGGTGGACAGCCTATGGGCAGCCGTTCCCTGCCAGGACAATACCCATTGAGGGCATGGGGCTGACCCGGTGGGACGAGGCAGGGGCAGCCGTTAGGGGGCAGCAACCAGCTCACCCAGGCCCCCCTCTGCCTCTATAGGGGCAGCAGGGAGGCCAGAGATGCTGCCAGGCGGCAGAGCCCACTCTAGTTTTCTACGCACTCCAGAAGAGCTCAGTGGTTCCCCCAGAAGCTCAATCAGAAGTAAAGCTAGATTGTGACAAGTTTGGGGCAAAGAGAGGACAGAAGTCCTAAATCCTTCCTGCAAGGACTCTCCTGAGAGCTGTAACACGAAGACCAAAACTCACTCTATTACCACTCCTAGGGGCTGACATCACTGTGCACTTACCACAGACCAAACACAGCTTCACACATGCCGTCCCGTTTATCGTCACTGTGACCCTGGGAGGAAGAAGCGATTATTCTCAATCTGGAGAAGAGATATGGAAACGCAGAGAGTTTAGTTATCTAGCCCAAGATCACATAGCAAAGACTGCAGACCAGGAGTGTCCCCCCTCAAAGCCCGTATTTGTAACTGTGCCAGCCTAGCAGCTGAGCACAACCATTGCACAGAGCTTCCTGGGTCTGTGATGGGTGTGGGCTGCTCGGAGAATTCCTCGCCCCATTGCATCAAGAACCCTCTAAGCCAGGCCCACCAGCTGCCTCCCCGACAGTTAGCCTTTGATGGGGGTCAGCGAAATGGTCCACAAGCCACATCTGCCCTGCTACCTGTTTTTGTGAAGCTGTGTTGGATGCCGGTTCATTTACATGTTGTCTACTCGTATGCCTGCTCTCAAGCTCCCTGGGCCAGCCTGCGTAGTCCCAACAGAGCCCATATGGCCCGTATGCCTGCAGTATTTACAATTGGGCCCTTTACCGAGAAGTGTCGACCCTGGCCTTAGATGAAACCACAGGCTTGCCAGTGTCTGCAGAGCCCAGCCGAAGACAGTGTGGAGGGTGACATGGACGTAGGTGTGTGTGCGTGTGCACGAGTGTGTGTGCCAAAGGGCCTCAGACCGTGCTGGTGACATGCAGTGCAGATTCTCTCTTCCCTTCTCCTAGAGAAGAGAGAGTGGGTGTTGAGTGGGCAGTGATCTCCTTTCTCAGGGAGCTGGGTTTTAGAGCCTTTTGTAGTTAGAATGGCACAGTGGCTGCTGCTGTTGCTGCTGCAATTTAAGTAATTTTCCCCTAATTAAGCAATTATCTCAGATATAGCTTCTTCCATCTCCAGGAACTTTTTTGTGGCGGGTGGGGAGGAGCGGGATGGGGGTGTAGTGTTTGGGAAGGCCCAGATATAGAAACACCCTAACAGCAAGTTTCTCTGCCCAGCGGAGCTGAGAGCGACAGCGGCTGCTGAGCCAGCTGAGTGGATTTCAAAGGCGTGCTTGAAAGTGACCAACTGGGCCGACAGCCACCCGCCCTGGAGCCAAACACATACATGGCAACTAAGTCATAACAGGAGATCTGAGCCTACAAAGGCCCCTGAAAACAGAGAGTGGATTCAGGGTGGGGGTAGGGGGACAGGTCCTTTTACATCCGCAAGAGTGAGCGAGCAAAGGCTTGGGGGCTCTGGAGGCTACAAGGAGAGAGGGATTTGTCCTTCCATTGGGAGGGCAGAACTGGGCCATTCTAACAGCCCATCCAGGAGCATGAGGTTCACCCGTCTTACTGTGAAGATTTTAGATGGTCATGGGTATGAGTCGTTATGGGCTCAACCCTCCTCCATAGGCAGACAGCCCGAAGACACACACGCACGCACACACACACACACACACACACACACGCACGCACACGCACGCACGCAAGCCTGAGCTGCCGTCTAGGGCTAGGATTGCCAGAGCCACAACAAGATGCCCCGATATGCTGGAGTTTCAGAAAAAACAATGGAAAATTTTTAGTGTAATTATGTCCCAATTATTGCATGGGGCATACTTATACCAAAAACCTATTCATTGGTTAGTTTTGTCGTTTCATTGAACTAGGCATCTTGTAATTCTCCTTGCTGGCACCCCTATCGAGGATCCACCCTCCAAAGCCCTTCTCCCCACAATTCCCACGCAGGGAAACGATTGTTTGTCCCCAGTCACTAGATCCAGCGAAGGCAGCGAGCTCTGGGCTGGAGGCAGAAAGAAATCCCGAGGTCTGAAGGCTGGGACAGAAAACCAAAGGGTTCCTTATGGGTCCAGGTGGAGATAGGAGCATGCACGAGGCAAGTGACCACGGGGGCTGTTGCCCTTGGGACTCAGGCCTAAGAAAGCTAGAAAGGAAGGGGAAAGAGGCCCTTCATTTGGGGGGTTAGTCATCATTTACTACACAGGGAATATTTTTTTTTTAAGACAACTGTTGACAGGGACGTTTCTTTGTGAATTGTGGTTGTCAGGACTGTTCACATCCCTCATCCCAACAGAGTATTGACTGGACCCTGACACAGATCTTTCCATGGGAACCAGGAGAACAGGGACCTCCCTGCCTTCCCCATGGAAAACATCGTCAGGGACTCCAGGCCTTTGTTTCCAAGGAAGCCAGTGAGGCATCAAGTCCAGGTAGGAGCAAGCGGGAGCCAGAGCAGGACCTGCCTGGGGAGGGAATCTCACTTCCCAGGGCAGCCACACCCCCCGTGCCTCTGTCAACCTTGGGGTGTGACCCACTCCTGAAATGTCTGGAACATTCCTTCCAGCTGCTGCTAATTGCATCCCAGTCAAGCAGTTCGTTAGAAAGATTTGAGGAGGGGGTGCAGTCTGGGGCCCGCAGCCATTTCTCAAGGGAGCTTGTGGCAGGTGGGCGCAGCTAAGGCCCACAAAGGGACCCAGGCCTGGTTGGTGAAGCCCCAGGGAGCCTGGAACAGAGAACTTCAGGCTCAGGTACACAGAGTGGTTCTGATCCCTCAACTCCTGACCCCCGACGGAGGCTGGGATGCTAGGTAGCTCCAGACAGAGCCCTGAGAGCTAAACAGCTGATCGAAGCTGATTCAAGTTACACTGCATTTATTTATTCCCCAGAAGTGCAGAGGGACCTGCATAAATGGAAAGGGCAAACGTGGAGAGACCATAAAAAGAGAGTTTGGTTTTTATGCAGTGGTAACCAGGGGAATTAATTCCCGGCTGGCAGAGGTCGCACAACAGTAACTGAGTTTTAAACAGGCGCAGAGAGGACCCTGGGGAGGCAGGAGAGAAGCAGAGTGAGGAGGACAGTGTGAGGGGTGGTAGGCAGCCGCCCGGAATGCGTGGGCACCGGAGTCCGATTTCAAAGTAGTCAGAAGAATGCTTTAGAGAGTCGATAACTCAATGCTGATCTCAGTCGGGCCACATGTATTAGGCACCTACTGTGCGTCAAACACACACATGAATGCCAGGGGGATTATGTTGATGGATAAACTAGGGTCCTGTCTCAAAACTTTCTTATGCCTCGGAGGTACCAGGAATCGCACAACCTGTGATGGGGACCCTCAGGCATGGCAGGAAGAGCACGGCCGGGAACTGGACCCCTTAGGTTGGAATTCTACTTCCTCTACTACTAACTCTGCAATCTGGGGCAAGATTCTTCATTTCTGTGTCTCAGTTTCTCACATAGAAAATACGCATAATCAGAGTAGCTACCTCCTAGGAGTTTTCTGAGGATTTATATTACTAGAAATGGCCTGGTACGTAGGGCTTTCTAATGGGGCACATTCTGATCACCAGTTTCAGTTTGGGACAAAAGTCTGTGATGCCCTATTTGTTCATTGACGAGGTCTGGGAAGTCTTCATGGAGGAGGTGACTTCTGAGCTAGATTTTAAAGGATGAATAAGACACATGTGAGTGAAGAAGAGGGGTAAAACTTCTAGACAGGGGATTCCAAATGAGCAGAATCATGGAGGTATGACAGCAAAACTAGTAGGGGTCACCTGACACTGGAGACTTGGTGTTCTGGGGTATCCTGGCCAACTTTGGAGGGGGTCCTCCTTGAGTATATGTAAGACTGAGCTCAGGGTGGTGGACAGGCAGAGACCACACATGGGAAGAAAGCCAGGCAAGAATATCTGCTCAGCTGCCCTGTCCACTGGGAACACTGAATGTGTGTGTGTGGGGGGAAGGGGTATTCTAGCTGAAGGTAGGAGCCCTCAGCTTCCGAAGCACAACACTAACCAAATCAGAACCACCAGGTGGGGAGAACAATGGGTATTTTTCAGAACTCAGTAAGACCACAGACCAGTTCTGTTTAATAGAAATATAATGCAAGCCGCATGTGTCGTTTTAAATTTTTCGGTAGCCACATTGAAAAAGTAAACCATAAAACAAAAGCAAAAATCTAAAAAGATAAAAACAAAATAGGCGAGGTTAATTTCAATAGCTTATTTGATGCAACCCAATATATGGAAAATACTATCAGTTCAACATGGCATAACTCTAAAGGAATTATTCATACGATATTTTGCATTTTCTTTTTTATACTAAGCGACTGAAATCTGGTGTGTCATTTATACTCAGAGCACATCACTAGCCCAGTGTCCGGTGCTCAATAGCTGCTGGTGGCTGATGGCTACCGTATCAGACAGAACTGGAAGAGAAAATCACGTAGTGCAACTCCTGCGCTCTCGGGTCCAGAGGTAGTCCATTTCCCCATGGCCACCTCAGTGTGTTCTCCAGACACACACTTCTGGAGACAATGGCCCAGGGCT
Source organism: Rhinolophus hipposideros (assembly GCF_964194185.1). Classification (NCBI taxonomy): domain Eukaryota; kingdom Metazoa; phylum Chordata; class Mammalia; order Chiroptera; family Rhinolophidae; genus Rhinolophus; species Rhinolophus hipposideros. Next base: position 47,606,694 of record NC_138066.1, read on the forward strand.
TCTTGGCTGGTCAAGTGGGGTCTTAGGATGTTGGTTCCTGTGGATTACTATAGTACTGACGAGGGAGGGAGCCAGGTTCCTTCTGCTGGAAGTGATTGCAGGGTGGGGTGGGGATGGGACCTCAGAGAACCCCTTATGGAAGCTGCTCCTACCACCCCTGCTCCTCACACTCCTAGCACCAAGGCAAAGGTTTTGGGAGTGCCCTTGAATGCCACTGGCATAGAGGAGACTGGGATAGCTCCAGCTGGGAAAGTAGCAGCTTCGGTGATTGTGGGGAAGTAAGAGCCATGCAGAGGGGACCACCCGCACTTCTGCCCATCACATATTTGAAAATACACAAAGCTAGAGCCCCCCTCTCCCCAACACGCACAGGCACTCCCTGTCATCTAGGCACGTGGAAATGTGATCCCAAAATCAATTTATTCACCACTTCCGAATGCACTGTGTTTTATATGCATGAGCCCATGTAAGCCTCACCAACAACCCTTGAGATAGGTCCTGAGAAAATAGAGGTACAGAGAGGTTAAGCAGCTTGTCAGAAGTCACACAGCTAGTGGGTGGGGTGGCCAGGATTTGGACGTGGATCAGGCTCCATGGAGGTGCCAGCCATTCACCACAGCCCTCGTAGCTCACGAGTCTGCTGTTACCTGGAAACTACATCATGACAAAGGGAGAAGCCAGCAGGGAGATGGAAAGTCGGGAGACTGTTCAGTAATGGGGGACAAGGGGAGGGAAGACTGCTGTCTGGCACAACCACGCAGCAGGTCCCAGATGGTAAAGAACCTACATCAGCTGCCTGGCTGGGAGAGAACAGGAAGGGGTGTAGACAGGCTCTGTGATGAGGATCTCGCAGTCCACCTGGGAGGGAGCACAGAGGGAAGGGAAGCCTGTGACCTCACCAGTTGGGCCAATGGCCAATGACATCACCAGGAGGGCAAGGAGCCAGGCCCAGCAAGTTATTTATGGAAAAGGCTGGCGGCCAGGCGCAGCAGCTCCTAAGCTGTTTCAGATGTGGTCGGGATAAAGCCTCCAGCTGGCCCAGTGGGGCCGCCAGGGCGAGGCAGGCGGATGAGGAAGGAGGAAGGCTGGAGGAGGCAGCCAGCTGATGGGGAGGGAGGGCTGCTCAGAGCCTCACTGGGGACTCAGGCAGGGATCACAGGGCACCACGCTTCTCCATCTTGGAGTCTGCCCATCCAGCTCTGTCCTCGCTCTGGGGGAGCCTGGCCTCTGCAGCCCCCCCACCCTCGAGGTCACTCATTCAGGACTCACACCCGATGGGTGCAGACAGGGCAGCCTGGGGATTTCACTGTATCTGCATTTGTGCACATGAGGACGCGTGCCCATGTGCGTGGCTTCCTTATCCGTGGGTAGACTCATTCTCTGGTTCCTTGTACATCCGTGCACTGAGTGACCCATGTGCAGTTAAGTTTGGGAGTGCGTGGATATGTGTGTATCTCTGCACACGGTGTGTATGAGCATGCACAGGAGAGAGGGAGGAGGGGAGAAAGATTGCATGACAGAGCTAGCGAATGGGGAGAGAGGAGTCACTAGGGGAGAGAAATCATTATAGGAAGTTGGGCAATATAATTTCAGTGGAAGATACAGAGGCACTTATAGAAGCTTCAGCAAAACTAGACAAACCTTTCAATCCATTTATCAAAAACGCCTGCAGCTCTGCTGCCTGAGCAGGTGCAACAGGAATAAAATACTGAGCGGAACCAGCAACTGTGGGGCGGGAGGAACCCAATAAATAAGGGGTTACTGCTATGCTCACCCTGACTCTGCTGGGTTTGCTCCCGCCTGTCCTTCCACCCATCACGCCGATGGTCCTACAGGCACTGGCTGGGGCCCAAGCGCCCACATCTATGGTGTTTGAACTTCAGGCCTCGTGGGGGGCTGATGGGGGGGTAGGAGTTGCAGAGATCAGAGTGAGTAAGCCTCATGCAGACGAGCTCTGGTGTGGTGGCAGCACCGGGGCCCTGTTTCTTGTGTCTCTTGAATGTACTAGCTGCCCTCCTTCCATTCAAAATCCTCCATCAGAAAACCAGATCCATTCTTTGGGCCCCGATGGAGCAACAGGGGGAGAACATGGGGGCCAGGTAATGACGTAGGGGTTTCCTGCACCCAGACCCCAGGCCTTGCTGTCTACTGAGACCTCCCCTCAGTTCCATGTCTTGACAACTCGGGCCTTTTGAGAGGTGGGTGGAGAGATGAAGTCACATCCAACTGAATGGGGAACCCCATCTTCCAGGACTTCTCCATGCTACTCCCTTCATGCTACTCCCTTCTCCATGCCAAAAAGGTATCTCTATGCAGTCATTTCCCCTAAACGTGAGCCCACAAAACAGGATGTCTCTATTGTTTTATATCCAACTCCATGAACACACATACACATACACACAAGAGCTCAGGAAACTAACTGCCCCTGCACCCCACTGACCCATCCTTTGCTTCCTAGACCACTGGCACCACCTCCCCATCAATAGGATTAACCTCGATCATTGCATCTGGACACCAAGAACCAAAAGGGCTTCAGGAAGCCATTCTCTGCACTCTCTCAGCTGAGGGGAGGAGGGGAGGATGGGGGGGGCCATGGGAAAGGTACAGCTGATTGGCTCTCTGGGTCGCCAGAGTAAATACCTGGAATGCAGGAAATAGGATTAAACCTCAGCAAGGAGCAGAGGAATAAAGGTTAATGAGGGAAGTGGAGAGAGCACAGACTGGCTGTTCCCAGGGACAAAAGGGCAGCGCCTAGGCTCTGTGGGTGCTGACTGGGGTCACGTGGTCCACCCTGCTGCTTTTGGAAACCCAGCAGATGGAAGCCCCACTTTTTCTAGAATGTTCTTAGGAATCAAATGTCCTGTCCACAAGTTGCTCTTCAACTGCCTGGATTACCTGCTCACTGCAGCCTCTGTTCCTGCTTTATGTTCTCCAGAGAGCTAAAATTTTCTATGACTCTTTCAGGACCAATCAAGAGGCTCCAATCTCTTCTGAACCTAACCCCATCTCTACCCTCCTACAGATCCTACCAGGGAATCACAGGAGGTCCATCTTAGGACTCAAGCAAGTTGTGATGTCATTATGCTCCTGCCACCTGGGAAAGGCATCAGCTCTGCAGGGCCAGCAGCTGGACTGAGACTTCTACTTCTTGCTCCAAAGACACCTTTCTCCTTTGGAAGGATGGAGGTAGAACAGCAGAAAGAACTTCCCATCAGTCATCACTCTGGAGTGTTAGGGACAATTGCATCAGGGTCAGCAATGGAAATGAACAGTCACTGGGGGAACAGTGCTCCGGTTCTCAGGAGAGTTACTGTTTTGTCACACTTCTCATAAACCTGCAAATGCCATTCGAAATTGCTGGCCCCCTGAGCCTACCCCTCTCCTTGTTTCTCTCCAGCCCTGAGCAGGACCTAACTGTGGAGGGTGGGGGGAAGGAAAGTTGCCAGGGCAACCATCCCAACTCCTCTTTCCTCTGCCTTTGGAAATCTTTAAGGAGAGGAAGCAGTCATTTTCCTGGGGTGCTGGGGTGCAGCCCCACCAGATCAAAACTACGCAAGGCACAGCGCCAAGCAAAAAGACCTGGTCCCCAGCCCATCATCTGCTTCCCAGCTGTTTGCTTTAGCGGTTCCTTTAAAGACTCACATCTGGGCTTCAGCCAGTGCTCAAATTGCAGGGGTGAGGGGCTGCGTTTTCTGTGAGTTGGTGAGGAAAGGATGTCATTTCTCTAACTTCCAAGAGAGCCTTTCACCATTCTCATACTTTTTTCTTTTTTCACAGCCTTACCTAAGGAGATGGGTTCCAATGATGATGACGACGACAGTAACAGCAATATCGCCGTGTGCTTATGCTATGCCAGGCACTTCATTTGCATTAGCTCTAATTTGTACAACGATCCTATGAAGTATGGATTCCTATCCCCATTTTTCATATAGGGAAACTGAGGCTGAGAAAGGCTCCGTAACCTGCGAATGACCACAGGTACAGGTGACAGATCTTGGACCTAAACCCTGCAAGGGAAGTGGCTTGCGGCAGAGAAAGCTAAAAAGCTGGCCTGAGCAATTAGCTCTTCCCATAGTGCACACAGACCAGAACTTTTCTGCAGAGGAGGCAGAGAAGTTTGCCAGGGATTTTGTTTGTTTGTTTTAGCCCTGAAAGTCCTGTGTCCGGGAAGCCCTTCAGACCCTGGAAAACCGAGATGATTGGTTCCCCTCGATGGAGCATGCACAGAGGACAGTGTGCGATGGATACTCGTAATGGACCTCGGAGACCCACCTGCCATGGGGGTTTATGGCAGTTTAAGGCTCAAGTCCACGGGCAGGATGAGATCTGCTTGCAAAGCCTCTTCCAGCCAGTCCTGAGGATCATCAGCTTAATCCCCTCCTTTCCCCACTGGAAATGAGGTATAACACCCACCTCCACAGTCCTTCACCATGTTGACGCTTGGCTGCAAGTGTGCCCCAAGCTTCTGATAGCTGCCATGCCTGGCCCTGACCCCACCTGAATCTGATTTCCCTGTGGACAGTAAACAAAAAGAGGCTGATGGTTTTCTCAGCCCGTTGTACCTCCAACAATCTCCATCCACCGTAAGTTAAGTCAGAAAGAGGTCAGGAGAGGGGGCTGGGTACACCCAGAAAACAGTGCCGGGCCCCACACTGCCCAATGCGGGGCCCCAGGCTGACAGGAGAGGCGGGGAGAGGTGAGAAGAAGAGAAAGAGGAGAAAGGCAAAACTCCCAATGAAAGGGAAAAAAAAAGTTCAATCAGATTTGTAAAGGGCACAATTTACAAATCCGTCACATATTTTACTAGGCTGGGATTTACGGATTAGCCTGTAATACTTAGGCGGCTTTTCGTAATAAAACCCCGAGCCCAAGCAGCCTTGGGGAAGTGAGGAGGAGGAAGGCGCCTTCTCTGTCTATCTCACTTTCATTTTCCCAGCATTTTTTGATGTAGGCAGCCCCATTAATCTGTGCTTTATCTGCCTATGGAGAAGGATTGAGCTCTTTATTGGATTTTTGTCAAGAATAAATGATTTAGTTTGGGATATTGTGGAAACGATTTTTGTGGTATTACACCATCTAATAAATGAAACAGCAGGGATCAATTCCTTTCTTGCAATGTGTTCAACAGGCAGGGTGAAATATGCCCCACAATTATTTGGTATCGCACTCTATAGATATTTATAACCGAGTGTGACTGCGTGTATATGGGTCTGCCCAGGCATGGGCACCTGTCCGGGAAGATGTGATCCATCAGCTCTAAAGCATGAGACTTGGGACCCATGTGATGGGCCGGTCAGAAATACAGATCAAATTCACTGTCGCCAACAGTCCTGAGTGTTGGAGTGAAAGAATCAGACCTGGGGGTGAAGTCTCGGGGTGGGAGGGGGTATGTACCAAGGCCCTTGGCTGGAGTGCTTTTCCTGGAAGGATGGGAAACTAACAGTGTGGGAGGGACATCAGGGCCACAGCAGCCCTGGCAAGCACCAGGTGTGTGGGGACACCACACAGAGAACCCGGGGTCCCATCCCTCCCTGTCAGGGGTGCCTTAGTCCATGTCCACTGCACTCTCTCCCTGGACATCACTTCAAGGGAAGATGTCTGGAAATACTTGGAGATGGGAGCTGGCTTCCTGCCCAGGTAGGCTCATAAGGTTTATATCCCTGGAGGCCCACAAATATTTACTGAGAGCCTATTATATGACAGTGCTTAGCACAGGCCTGGCACAGAGTAAACCTTATATAGATATATGTTCACAGATTGACTGATTAACAGAAAGCTTTCAGGATTCCCTGCCCTCCCCCAACACACACTGTCCTCACAAGCGGAAACGGGGATGAATCAGGGAGAGTAAAAGATCATGAGCAGGATCTGACAGCTGAGAAAATTGCTTCTCCACCCTTCGCCCAAGTCCCCACTCTAGAAAAAGACTAGAGCTGCTCCCAAAGGGGGAAGCTGGGAGGGCTGGTCCTGGGCAGCAGGTGTCGCACCCCGCTGAGACACTGAGACACCTGCTTACCCAGGTTTTGCTCTCTGGACACCAGCACCTTGACTCAGATTGTCAAAGTGGTCCCCTTCCATGCACGAGAGACTGAAGGCGTCATCAGAGAAAGTACCACGCCTGACATCTCACCATGGTGAACTTTGTGCCTGGTTCATAGGAAGTGTTTAGTAAATAGTCCTCAGATAACCCCCGGAAGGAACATCCGTTCAGTAATTAGTTGCGGTTCTTTGACCCCAGGCTTCACGGAGTTGGCAAAGCAGCAGTTGAGCACCACTGTCTTGGTCCATTCGGGCCGCTAAATAAAATGCCATCGGCTAGGGGGCTTATCCACAACAGACACTTGTATCAGAGTTCTGGAGGCTGGGAGTTCGAGCTCAGGGCTCCTGCATGGTCAGCTGAGGGCCCTATTCTGGGCCCCAGACTTCTCGTTGTGTCCTCCCATGGTGAGGAGGGCTGGGAGCTCCCCGGGTCATCCTTTACCAGGGCACTAATCCCTTTTACGAGGGCTCCACCCTCAAGACCTCATCACCTCCCAGAGGCCCCACCTCCTCATACTATCCCCTTGGGGGTTAGGATTTCAGCATATGGATTTGGGGGGACACGTTCAGACTATAGCAATCATTCCACACTCTGCACGCAGAGCGTAATCTATGTACTCATTGGCTGTAAGAAACCAGAGGGGCTGTCGTAGGCTCCTCTGATAGGACCCCCACTTCCTCCCTTGGGGACGGTGATAACCACAGCCAACAGGGCTGGGCTGGCCAGCTGTCGTCCTCTGAGGTTCCATATTATTCAGTTACACACAGTCTGAATGGGGTCTTCTGCTCCTGCTCTGAGGCCCTAGTTACTCAGTCTGTCTCTGTTCACGCACTCCAGAAGTGTCTGGTCTGTGGGTACTGACTTCCTTAGGGGGTTAATTTCCTTGACAGGCTCTGCTTCCCCGCCATATGTTCCATAAATGTTGGCAGTGACAGTTAGACCCTACAGCTCTCAGTCTCTCTACCCTGAGTGTTTTATTTTTGTCCTATTTTGGACTGTCTTCCCTGGCTGTGTTTTCTCTGCCGCAATCAGAATTCTTGGAGCTTGGTGGTGAAGGGAGGGGAGCTGTAAGTGTTTTTGGCAGGCAGAGTCTCTTCTGCTTGGAATTCAACTTGAAGAAGACTCATCCCTGCCCCGCCCCTGCCCCCTGCAAAGAAATATGGATGGTCCGAGGGTTCCTGTGTAACCAAGTAAAAAATAACTGATGATTCCCAGCCCACCCCTGACAATGGCAGCTCAGAGACTTAACTGCTAGAGCCCTTCACGTACAGTTATATAGATATGTCATGAGCAGAAGCAAGATGTGGCCCATTCGTGGGTGCTGGGGTTGAGGTGGGGGTGCCAGGGTACTATTTGCCCCAGCTCCCAACCAGGGGCTGTTAGGAGACATTTCATTCTAACTCCTAAGGCTGACTTTAGGATGACAACTATGATCTTGGCCTCGAGCCCTGTGGGTTCTCTGCTGCTCCTTTCAACTCGCTCCGTGGCCTTCTGACCAGTTGGATACGGAAAGTGTCAATCAAGTATTCTTATTCCTACCACAGACTCCTTTGAAAGGCCTTTCCTTTGATCTGACACCTCCAGAGCAAGACAGTTATCATCATTCCAACCTGTTGAGCTGAGATTTCATCCTCAGAAGGAGTTGCACACTTGTTGGAAAACAAACAAACGCTCCCTGCATCTTGGCAGAGAGCAAGGCTGTCCTTCTGGTTAGTTCCTCAGGCCAGGATTCCAACCACCACAGATGCTTCTCTTTCTCCCACATCCCACATCCCATGTATCAGGAAATTCGGTTGGCTCTACTCCAAATTTTCCAGAATCCCACCACCATTCCTTGGCATTCCTACTGCTGCCATTCTGGCTGAGCCACCACCATTTCTGGCTGGTTTTCCTGCTCCATCCCTGCCCCTGGCAGCCCATTCTCAACACAGCAGCCAGAACAAGCCATCCACTGCTCAAAACCCTGCAGAGCTCTCTTTTTCCCCCCAGCAAGAATCAAGTCCTCACCGTGGCCTCTAGGCCCCATGTATGTAGCCTGAGTGACCACCCCCTGCCAGCCACACCATCTGCCTGGCCAGTGTGGCCAAATATCCCAGGTATGCACCTGCCTCAGGGCCTGTGTCCTGACTGTTCCTTTTGCCTGGAATGCTTTTCCCACAGAGACCCGCACGGCTGACTCCTTCAACTGCCTTGAAGTATTTCCACAAACACCAGGCAGCACTGTGTAGAGGACAGGAGGACAGACTGGAGCCACAGTGCGTGGGCTCAAGTCCCTTTCCTGCCACTTGCTAGCCCTCTGATACCATACATGTTAGTTCACCTCTCTGTGCCTCAGTTTTCCTATCTGTAAAATGTGGATAATGACATTTATTCATAGGGTTATGATGAGGAAGAAATGGCATCTTATTTGTGAAGTACTTAGAACCTGACATAGAGTAAGTATGAAATGTGTGATTACTAAAGGAATAAATCAAATGAGGCTGACCTGGGCCACACAGTTAAATCGTGCACTCAGCTGCCTCCCACCCCCACCACTCACAATCTCCGTCCTCTGGTGGACTTTCACTTTTATTCCACTGCATATGTTACCTCTGACTTACTACATAATTCACCTATTTCTTATGTTTATTATTTACTATTTGTCTCCCCCAAGAATTGCTAGAATCTAAGCTCTAAGAGGGCAGAGACGTTTGTTTTGCTCACTGATAGACCCCACGTGCTTAAATAGTGCCTGGCACACAGTAGACATTCAGCAACTAATACATTCCCTCACCTCCATATTATAACCATTTTTGCTTACATTTTTAAAAGAAAAAGAATTTTTTTTCTGATTATATATGTAAAACATGCTGAATAGCTCCCTTTGTGGGAAGCCAGGCATGGTGGAGATACCACACTGAACAGAAGGCATTTAACTGACATCTGGGTCTTGGGGTGGGTTCCCCAAAAAGCTGGCCATGAGATAAGGTATATGAATTTCCTATGGATAATGTCACAAGTTACCACTAACGTAATGGCTTAAAACAGCACAAATCTTTGATCTTACAGTTGGGGAAATCAGAAGTCCAAAATGGCTCTTAAAGGGGCTAAGATCAAGGTGTCGACAGAGAAGTGTGCCTTTCTGGAGGCTTCAGAAAGAATCTCTTCCTGTGTTTTTCAGCTGCTACAGGCTGCCTACATTCCTTGGCTTGTGGCCCCTTCTGGCCTTGCAATCGTGTCACTCTGACCTCTGCTGCCTTCAGCACATCTCCTCCTCTGATCCTCTTGCCTTGCTAAGGGCTCTGTGGTTACATTGGACCCACCTGGGTGACCCACCCGGGTGACCCAGGAGAATCTCTCCATCTCAGGATCCTAAATTTAATCACGTGTGCAAAGTCCCTGTTACGGTGAAGATAAAATATTCACAGATTTCAGGGATGAGCCCATGGACTTCTGCCGAGAGCCATTATTCTGCCCGCCATGGAAAGAGTCACGTCGCAGTCATTCATTTGGTAAGCGAGTCCAGAAAATCTGACTTCATTAACCCTTAATTACCTTCCTACAGGCCTTATCTCCAAATGCAGTCACCTCGGGGATTAGCACTTCCACATCTGAATGTGGGGGGGGACCCAATTTGGTCCATAACAGGGATTCACCTGGGGAACTTGGTCAAAATACAAAGGCCTAGGCTTTCACCTATGTCTGGGAGCCTGGGCCTGCAGGTGATTCGGCCACATATCGAAATGGAGAATCACGGGGACAGAACATGTGAGGTCATCCCCACCAAAGGTGACACTGGTTGAGGGCTTCCAGGGTCACTTACTCTCTGGCACTTCTAGCCTACGTCTACCTTGTTCCCTCAACCAGAAAAAAAGCCCTTGAGAAGCTGGTCACAGGCATTTACATGAGTGTGGCATGTAGAGGTGACAGCCAGGGGGAAAGGATGGTTCTGTGTTCTACACTGAACACGAAATAATGATGTATTCAGAAAAAAACATTTAATTTTAATAAGAAAAAAATTCTAATAAGAAAAGTAATCTGATATCTCAAACGTAAAATAATCTGCATAACATGTATATGTATAACTTTATCTCATTATTTTCCTTTTAGTGTTAAAATTCATATGTATATATAAACACATACATGTATGTTTATATTATACGTGTGTACATGTACACACATATATACACAGATGTGCACAGATGTATGGATATTATACATATATATTATATATAACGCTCTGGAGAGTATATACCAGATGATTAAGAGTGATTATGGCAGGGAACAACTTTCGTTTAAATTTATTATTTTTTTGTATAATTAGAATTTATTTACATGGAGCGTGCCCTATTTTGTACTTTTAAAGGTATTTAAAATAATAAAAAACTTGAAACTAGATGGGATAAAGGCACACTGTGGGAAACAAAAAGAATCCAAACATGTATAAAGAGGAATTTCTATTCTTCTTTCAACATGTATTATGTGGCTTACACTGAGTATGCAGTTCTAAGTCCTATTTTTTTAGTTAATATTATATTGTGAGCACTCTTGGGATGTATATATTTTAATGGCTGCATACTATTCCTTCGTGGATATGACATCATTTATTCCTTCACCCCACCTCCATCAATTCCCCTCACCTCCCATTAATAATACCTTAACTACTTCAATGAGAAATTGTGGCTTTCAGAGTCCCCAGTCAATGAATGTATAGCTGGAACATTTCATAGAATATCAAAGTCGCTGCTTTATTAATATAAAGAGGGCACAGACCAAAGCAAATCGATATCTTCATGATGCATTCTTGGAGGAGCAGAAGCCCTTAGCATTGTGACCTGCCCTGAGCTATTCTGATCATCTCACTCAGGTTTTTATGACCCTTCCACCCGGACCCCCGCCTTCCCATTTCCTGGCAGCTGCCTGAGCAGAGCCAACTGGCCTATTAGCTCATGAAAAAAAAAAGTTTGGGATAAAAATAAGATTGGTATATGAGCTCAATAATTTTCCCAAAATAGACCTTCCTGGGCCTTGCTGTCCATCCCTATGTATGAAAATGTACTATTTTGCCAAAGATGGTTTGTGGGTTGGACTGGAAATGCCAGGAGACAATGGAAGAGAAGAGAGAAGAGGGGGCCTCATCATTTTAACAGAACATCTAAGCAAAATACTGACACCTGTCTGCAGCGGCCCTGGTGGACGAGGGAGGGTGGGAGCTGGGGAAGCTGTGGGGGCACATGCCCAGGGACAGCCCTCCCCTGTAGCATGGCATTTTACATCCAGTTAGCGACTGTGACTACGTATTTCTGGTGGAACAAGAAGCGCACTGACCTACTCTGGTTTGGGAGCAATACAATAACACAGGTAATTCTAAAATAGCTTGCCCGCCCTCGGAACAAAACCTTGTGCGTTGAGCGGAATCTGGGAGAAGAGGTTAATTGAGGGTTGACTCACAATCTTAGGTTTGCAAAGAGGGTTCAGTGGAGCCCTTTTGTAGCAGTTTTTACCTCGAAACTTCGGCCTCTCCACCAGGAGGATTAAGCTACCTCCTGCCCAGATCAGTCCTGGTACCCAGGAAGTGGGATGCCGGATCCTACCCTCAGGAAGTTACAATCTGTGAGTACATCCTGAAGAAGGAAACTTGGGAAAACTCAGCCCAGTGTTTTGGGGACTCTTGATTCAGCAGTTCCTGATGACCTTATTGGTGACGGCCCATTGGACTTCAGAATTTGTTAGGATTCAACTCATAAGGCACATATAAAACCATCCATCGTTTTGGAGACTACGTACCCAGAGCTGGATAAGACAGTCTGTGTGGTCACGGGGGTCTCAGTCTAGAAGGAAAACAGACATGAAGATGAGTAATTACAGTGCAGGGGAGGGGTAGGCATACTCATGTTCATTTGTTTATTCATTCATTCATTCAGCAACTACTGTCTGCTGTGTGCCAGGTGCCACGCCATGCCAGGGATTCCATGTGTCATGACAGATATGGCCCTTGCCCCCATGGAGTATAGCCTAGTGGGAAATACAGCCATTGAACAAATAATAACATGGTGTGTCTTTGATTTTCATTTGTGACAAACCCGTTGAAAGACACAGAAGGAGGTAGGAGGATAATATACGTGAGCGTGTGAGCTGGGGTGTGTGCACATACCCTCCTCCTCTACCAGGTTCTGACCTTTGACCCCTCTGATCCTAGTTGCTTGATGCTGGGGTGGAAACCGCGGCACCAGCAAAGCAAGCCCTGGGCTCCTCTGCCTACATGTGGCTGAAACATCTGGCGTGGCCAGAATAAGAAGATAGGAGGTACACGGAAAACAGCGCTAGCATGGGAAGCAAAAGACACCAGCTGTCACAAAGTAGCTGCGTGGTCTGGATTCCCCACACACAGCCCACTCCATCCTGCTCCTGCTTCTTTGACCCCTTCTCCCCTCCCTCGGCTCCCTCCACTTTCTCTAATGCATTATGAGGAAGCTCCGCCCACAGCCTCTGCAGCCAGAATGCTTGGGTTCAGATCCCACTAACCTGCCTCAGTTTCCTCCTCTATACAATGCGGATAATAGCAGGGCCTAACCCTCGGGGTAGTTGTTAGGATTAAGTGCTTCAATAGAAGAGTGCCTCACAAAAGGCACGTGCCATAGACATGCAAGCTGCTCCTCTTAATATTTGTTTTGTGGGATGGTTAGTTTTATGTGTCAACTTGACTGGGCCACAGGGTGCCCAGAGTACCCGCCCTGTGTGAGGAGCTTTCATGTATCACGTGTTTTTTGGGGGGTGTTTCACCATAACTCAGCAAAGCTGGATTCTTCCCATTTTTCACAGATGAAGTTAGTGATGCTCAAACGACATGACTTGCCCAAGGTCATGTGACGTGTAAGTGACAGAGTCTGGTCTTGAACTCTGATCTCTGGGTGTCAGGTTCCGTGTTCTGCTTTCTCCACTGCTTTTTGGACAGAGACACTACCAGGAGGAGCCTAAAGAGGAAGAGAAATCTGCCTGGGGAAGGTATGTCACTGGCAGAGAAGAGATTTTCCTGTGTGACGGTTATTGCAGACATGATAGAAACACCCAACAGCAGGTCCAGAGGGGCTCAGCCAGCTGACAGCAGAGCCAGGACACAATTGGCCACACATCGGCCCTGGTGGCTCTCTCAGACGTGGGCAGCTCCCTGTGGCTCAGCAGCAGTGCCCCGTGGCCTGAGACCCCAGGCGGAGCTGAACAAAGCGAGCTGTTTCTGAGCCTCTCCTCCATCCCTGCCCGTCTTCGCAGCAGAACACAGGTGTTGCCCATTAACAGGAGAGCAGCGCTAATCTGAAGGAAACGCTCAGCCATTAAGGCCTTGACACTGACTGAGCTACAATTTTGACAAATAAGACACAAATGCACAAGGTGCCAAGAGCCCCACTGTCTAGTCACAGCTGCTGGCTCTAGTCAGGAACAGCAGGGAATGGGGGCTTTGGCCAAAAGGAGGGGGCCCCACCAGATGTCACTCTCCCAGCCTTTCATCTGCAAGGAGCCTGGAGGTGCTTTGTGAGCCAGGCCTGGGCCCACGGGAGCTGTTGGCCTGGAGGAGGGGATTTGGAGGGTTGGCAGACTCCAACCCTACCACCAGTGCTTAATCTCACCTGCAGGGTGGCAAGGCTCCCCCCAGCCCTGATTCCAAAAGCCTCCAGGATGCTGATTTGCATGGGATTTGCATGCTGGGTGTGGAGGTACCCTCCTCACCTCCCTACCCCTTTTTCTGCAGTCCTTTTCTCTGTCGAGGTGAGTTGGAGCAAGCTGAAGACTGAACCGTGAGAGAAATGTCACTTTCTCTCCTATCCTGGTGACTTGTGACTCTGCATACAGCACAGCAGGGCTGACAGAGCAGAAGGAGGTAGTGGCAACCCAACTGTTACCTGGGGACCATGTTAAAATACAGATTCTGATTCATTGGGCCTGGGTCCCTGAGCCAGCATTTTTAACAAGCTCCCAGGTGATGGCGAGGTCCCACACTGCACTTGAGCAGCAAGGCTGAAGTGCAATGATTCTCAAAAACATAGCCCTTGCTGGAATCCCCTGGGCACTTGAATAGGACGGATATCCCAGAGCTTTCGATTTAATTGATCTCGCCTCAGGCACCAGGTGGTTCCATCATGCAGCAAATTTGGGCTCCCTTGCTATGCAGGAATGGAGTCTGGCTGTGCAGAGAGGCAGAGCTAAGCTCAAGTTCCTGGTTCAGTGAGCTTTTACATATCCATCTGTAAAATGGGTCAACAATAGGGTGCTGCCCTCCCACTGCAAGGAGACAGGTGACGCGGGAAACTCGTTAGAGAGTAACCACCCAGCCAATTGTACTAATATTAAAAACTAGATTACTACAGGAGAAAAGCCTCTCCCCTCATTATTTCAGGAAGGCATGTTGGCTAGTGAGGTGAAGAGTACCCCATCTGCATTTCCAGTTTGACATATTGGGTTGCTAGTACAGGGTCTTTTCTGTGATGCAAAAAGAGAAGGGATTGAGGAAAAGGACTTTTTCCTGGTGAAAAAGTATCATCATGTCTCTTGTTAATCGAGCTTTCTTCCTTGGCAGAGAGGATGGAGAGGAAGAGAAAACTTTTATTCCACAGAAGGGCATCTGCCAGTTTCCCACTTGGAGATGGGATTGAAATAGCTTTTCAGATCCTACAGTTAAGCTGACACATGTGGCCCCCTCCAAGCCGCCGCTCAGTTCCCTCCCCATAGCAGTTATCTAGACTCCAACAAAACGGCTCTATCTCACCACAGCTTGCAGCTGTCTCCCTTTACAATAGAGAGAGGCTCAGCCCCAAAGAGAGCCCTGGCGGGAATAGCATCAGAAAAACAGACAGGCTGGAGCTTGGGGGGGCATCAGGCTGGCTGGGACATTGTCCTCCAGTTGGTCAGCCTGAACCCAGGGGCGCTGTGACATCATGGGGCACATGGGGTGGGGCTGCACCCAGGGGGGCATGGGGCCAGGGCTGAGAGTAATCTGAAGATAACACAGCTACAAAAGCATCACTTAAAGCTGTGGAAGGTAAATGCCACTTCTGGGCCAGCACTGTTCCCTAGGTTGGGATGAGATGAGTTATTACCCAAGGAAATGAAACTGCTAATAAATTCAAAAGCAAAGCTGAGGGAAGTTAAACTCCATTTTTTAAAGGGAGCTGGTGATTTATAAAGTGCCCTCTCTCCTTGCCTCCTGGGGCTCCATCAGCCCTCCCTGTCCTCTGTTCTCACACACAGGCCAGCCTCTGACCCTCTGGACACATAGCCTACCCCCGCCACCATTGCCTTTTCCCCCTTCTCCTTGTGAGCCACTTCCACCCGCATAGGAACATAAAGGCTGAAATTTGGGACAACTGGTATCCAGACTTAAATCCCCAAGGAATGGCCAGGAGGAAATTTGTCTTTCTAAGAAGTCCATTCCGACTTTTGAGCCAACAGAGATCACAAGTAGAACTGGCTACGAATAGGCAATCAGGCTCTGGAGTGTGGCACCGGGCAGGGGACAGCGCCTGCAGAGTCACAATCAACTTAGCCGTTCCGTGGCTGCCTTCAGAAAGCTGGCCCTGTTTTGGGAAGCTTGCTGGCTGCATTTTAATTCTCCCTCTGTGTATTCTAATCCCTGTTAGCTCCATTCCCCAAACCCTGGCCCCTTTATCTCCACTCCCCTCCTTCGGTGCCTGATGTCGTCAAGCCCCCATGCCTGAACTCATTGCCCATTTTTGGGGGTGATGGGCTAGTGATATCACTGGTGGAGGTCTGTGGGCCTTCAGGTGGGGAGGACGGGAGCAGCAGGTGCCCAGGAAGAGAACAAAGCTCTTGTGCTATCATCCCTACGTTATAGAAATCAGGGAGGGGGTGGAAATAGAGGTGGGGCAGATAGAAGACTGCAGCCATTCCCAACCCTCAGAGCTCAGCTAGACAAAGTGGAGAGACATCCCCCAACCCCCCTCTCCAAACTCCTACTCAGGCCCCACACTCTGACCTGAATAGTGATGGTTTAAAAAGCCTCCTGAGTCACAGAGGATTCAGTTTCCCCAGTGGGCCATTTTCCACAGCCTGTCCCATGCCTCCCACACATTCTGATTGTGTGACATGAAGGGAGGCTCACCGTCGTCAGCTTGTGTTCCCATCTCCAACGAAATCGGTCTCCGGGGCTCCGCCTCGCAGTCTGGGTTCTATAAGAAGTCCTAGTGCAGAGTGGCTTTCAGAGCTAACCTCAGGGGGACCATGCTGCAGTTTCAGTGGCGGGGTAATAGCAGCTCCTGCAGCTCCCCTGAGCGTTTCTGGTCCCTTGGTTCCAGCCAGGCACCAAGAGGAAAATGTCACATCCGTATGAAAACAAAGGCTCTATCCAGCAAGCTCTCCTGTCTGAGAAGCCCACTTTCACCTGAGTTTCAGGTGATTTGTCCACAGCCTGAATTCCGTAGACAAGTTAGGTTCACCTGGACTTGAGGTGCCTCAATTACCTGAGTACTTTTCATGTTTATGAGTGAGGGAAGTTGAACACCAGCTCAAAGCAAATTCAAAAGTCTGACTTTGGGGGCCCTGAAGCCCCTCCTGTGCAGGTGTGCTTCCTACCCACAGAGTGGGGAGGGGAAGGAGGAAGTCCACCCGCAGCATCACAGGGCGAGAAACGTCAGGTAACCACAGAAGAGGAGACAGAGGAGACCTGACCCATCCCCGGTGCGGGGTCTTGCCTTAGTTTCTCTTTCAGGATCTGCCAGCCAAACAAAAGGAACTGCCTAAGAACAACTCCAAAGAAAGGTGGGAGAAGAAAGCAAGAAAATCTTTATTATTGATTGTTTATACCCAAGGAAAGAGAGGAGAGGATTCCCCATAGCCCAGCCAGGAGATGAAGAGTTAATCCTATAATCTAGTCTGCCAGAGAACCAGGCAAGGACTGGAGCTGTTTTCAAAGCAAAGTGTGCATGCTGAATGCTTGATGCTCTGCGAAGCTGAGAAGCCTGAGACCATTTGCAAACATTCATTGAGAGCCCAGGGTGTAGAGCCCTTGTTCTCAAGGCCTCGTGGAATTTGAAAGTTCCCAGGGGCACTCCTCTATCTTCTATTCGAGAACGGACCCCTCCCCTTTCAATTTCTTCTGTCTGCCCACTCCCCTCACCCAGGCCACAGCTCCCTGTTGCTCTCAGAGAAATACCTGCAAATGTCTAGTGACCTTTTCAGAGTTAGACCAATTACACCCGGCTGAAACAGCTTCAGAATTGCCAAGTAGCACATGCAAACTCTCCTAATTGTCTGAGTGAGAGTGAGAGCAACCTGAGAGCAACCATTCTGTCCCTGGCTATCTGTTGGAATCACCTGGAGAATTGTTGAAACGACTGGTGCCTCAGTCCCACCCCTGGAGAAGATGGTTTCATGGGTATTGGAGGCAGTGCCATTTTTTTTTTTAAAGCTCTACAGATGACTTAAACATGCAACAAAGTCTGAGACCCACCGAGCTGGAGTATTTAGGGTTTTTTAATTGTTTGATGGTGAGTCTTCTAGCTGAAACTGATTAAACTTGATGCTCTCTGCTAATGGGATCAAGACACACTTAGATTCCATTTGCTGGCAAGGCTGCCATCTTGAAACAAAATAGTGATGGCAAAGTTTTCATATGGATATTATTTTAATGGATTCTAATGAGAGTTGGTACAAGGGGGTGGAATCTGTGCAGAATACAGTCTTCACTGAACTGTCATTTAGCTGAAGGGAGAGGCCCCAGGAGGAAGTTATAAGCATGTCTTGAGTGTCTGTTGTGTTCCAGAAACTGCTGGTAAGGCGATGCTGATATCTCATTTATTCTCTTCAATCTTGTGCCAGATAGATATTATCCCCATTTTACAGATGAAGAAACTGAGTCTTAAGATTGCACATCTACTGAGTGTTGGGAGACAATATTCCTTGGGTCTCTCATTTCTGTTTATCTTGCAAGAAGAGATATGGACTGCGATTGTTCTGATCTTAATAAGTATATTTGCATCGTGAACAGTTTTGGAAGACATAATGTCACCCTCTGGAGCAAAGGTTTGGCATGTTTACTGTCCTTTATAAAAGCTTCAGGTTCCCTAAGCTCAGGGTTCCTCTCTTGTAACCCATCCCACTGTGGGTGCACAGGTATCATCTGGGTGTCTGCATTGCCTTATAGGAACTGTGTGTGCCTTGGGGAACTAGTGTAAAAACAATGATACATGGCCTACCACTGTTGCTGTGATAAACTGTCCTGTGTCTTTGACCCATGAATGTCATGTCTTCTGCCAGCTTCAAGAAATGGTGGCAGGCCAGGCTAACTTGTTAATGTGTGGTGGATTTGGCATCTTGATCTAAATCTGTTTCCCTCGAAAATGTGTGCACATGGGAGATGGATAAGCAAGAGATGATATCCAAACAAAACAAAATACATACTCCCAATCAATGATTGCTTTCCCTCTAGATATAAAATAATTATACAAAATAGTTGTCTCTCCCCTTTCTCTGAGATGAATAAACACATTCAATCTATATCAAGAATTGAAAGAAATACGAAACTTGGGCATGATATGGTACCCTAGTGGTTCCAAATTCCACCTGATTTTAAGCTCAACTAAGCTATATCCTCTTTTCTCTCAAGAATATTCCACTTGATCCCACCAAAACCCCCTTCCCAGGAAGGGAATGGGATCCTCCAGGCTTTGATAAGCAAACCTGGCTTCGGTGCTGGGTCCTTGCCTCAGCACCCAAAACCCACGTACCCTATTGTCATCAGAAGCCTCTCACCCCCTCTTACCTGCTTATTTTCCAAGTTAGAGAGAAATTGCTTTTCTTCTGGTGTTAACACTAACGGCCTGCATGCCCCTTCATTGGTGATCATTTCTCTTTGAGGTCAGAATTTTTAAGACAGATTATAATCATATTGAGTCTCTTTCTCAGCCCTTTCCTTACCCAATTCTTTACTTAAACCAATTAAGTTACTAGGTAAACGTAATTTTGAAAGGATTGCTTCTTTTTAGTACTAATTACCTTATCTTTTTTTTTTTATAATCCGATGTTTTATTAAATGTGTATAGGTGGATTACCTTCTCTTCTAATGAATGAGAATTTAATATGCAATGGTGATTTCTGGTAGCACGTTCTGTATAATTTTAGCTATTAATTATAATTATTAAAATGATTAAAACTAACTACTATTTATGTGCCAAGGACTTTTAAAGTGCTTTATAAAGCATCTTAAGCCTACTCAACCACCCTAAAAGTATTTTCACTAGAAGAAGCTGAGTTTGCAAGGAGGTTAAATGTTTTGTACATGAAGTTAGTAGGTGGCAGAGTTGGAACCCAAAGCCAAGTGTATCCAGCCCCAAAGCTAAATATGTTTCTCGTACATACAACTGCCCTTTTAAAAATCCGCTTTATTGAGATATACCCGTAATTCACATAGCATACAATTCACCCATGGAAAGTGTACAATCCAGTGGATTTAATATAGTCTCAGATACATGTACCATCACTATGGTCAATTTTAGAACATCGTCACCACCTCCAAAAGCAACCCCGTACCCTTTAGTTACCCCTTTCCATCCGCTAGTCCTCCCCACCCCAGCCCTAACCAACCTCCTTTTCTCAAAGGCTTTTGTAAAACAAGCCAAACCTTTTTTTAATCAGAGTACATTTATATGCATTTGTAAATTATATGTATATGCAAATTGTAAACCCTGTTTGGGTTACTGAGAGGTTGAGCTGAAAACAAAAAAGCCTTGTGCCTTCTGTCTGATATTCTCCAAGGTTGCTTATTCTCCCCGCCTTCTGCCTAGAAGCCACTGTGAAGAACCTCAGAAGAGACCCCGGAAACCCAGGTAGCTTTGTGACTCCATTTACTAGCTGGTCCTCGGAACTTGGCGTTGGGTTTGGGTTTCTGGTGAAAGGGAAGGGGATCCCAGAAAATGTCTTCCAGGCTGGACTCCAGCCTCATATCTCATAAGCAGAGAACAGCCCTCCCTATTTCCTTCCTATCCTCCTCGAGAAGCTCCTCAGTCCTTCCGGGGAGGGCTGGCTCCTTGGGGATGTTGATCTTGTCCAAAGAAGGTTTTGCCAGCACTGGCCTAGTGCCAGCCAGACTCTACAAGGTGTTTGATGTACCTATGTGTTAATCTGGGTTCCAAGCAAGAATTCAAGTGCTTGGAGTTTAGTTGGGAGGTACAGGGACCCTTGGGGGAGGATCAGATGGGGAGGGTGTGGGAAAGCCATGTGCAGTAAGTCAGCTACCCCATGGGAGACTGGCTGTACTCTAGGAGACACTCACCTCAGTCATGTCATCTGGGGGACAAGATTGTAGGGTGTTTTAACACCAAGTCCCAAGAGTCTTTGGTTATGGGCCACTCCCAGAGCATCTTCATTCCCTAGCTTTTCTGGGGTGCTATGATCATGTGGGTTCTACAATTTTGGAAGAAGCCCCTAGGCAGAGAAGCACAGATACTGGCAGCTGAAGGTTGGCCAGAATACACAAAATGGTTGGGTCTGAGGGCATAAGGGTGAGAACCCACAGTGTCTGCTACGGCCTGGCCCCATTCTAACTCCTGCATGTGTGTGCATGCACATACATGTACACACACACATACACGCCACTGAGCAGGATGGGAAAACGGCCTCAGTAGAGCATTCCTCCATCCCCAGGCTCCACTCTTCCTCACAATTATCAGGAGCAACAAAAAGTTCATTAACAGGTTTACCAGAAACCAACTGGTAAAGAACTACGTTTTTTATTTCCAAAACTAGAGAATTGCTCACCAGGCTTTGCAAAGAGTTTGGAACCACAGACAAGATAACCTAGGGGTGGGTGTTGCTCCAGGACAGAAGAAGAAATGAGCTCTATCCCTTTGGGGACAGAGGGAGAGGCCTCAGATTTGCAAATCTCATCAGAGAGTCTGGCTTTCAAGCTGCAGCCTGACTGGCCCTGCTTTACCAGCGATCACAGGCTTTGGAGGTTCAGCTCTGGCTGAGCTGGAAAGGTCGACAACCTTCCATGGTTGATTCTACCAAAGCTGAGTGCCTTGTGGCCTCCAGGAATGGAATGGGACTTTGGAGTTCTGGGGCCCAAGGTCAGGCCAGCTTGCTGCTAGTTGGCAGGCTATTCATTCATTCACTCACTCACTCATTTATCTTCTGTGGATCAGGGGTTGAGGATACCAGGATAATGAGACACAGTGATAAACGTGCAAACCCTTCCCCTTTCAGAGACCTAAGAGCACGTGGGAGTCCAGTACGGTCCAGAACCCCTACCGTGTCCCCTTAACAGCCCCAGGCCTGTGTGATTTCAGGTCTCGGCTATGTCAGTAGGCTACACACTCCATTAGGGGAGAACTCATGTTCCTGTTCACTGCAGTTTCCTCATAACCCAGCATTATCCTGGGCACATAGGAGGCTCAGTAAATATTTGTGAATGGACGGATGGATGGCTGTGTACTTTGAGCAAAAGGCAGATACTTGTACATATTTTAATGTGTTTCTGTGTCTATATATTTGGGTATCAGTGCACATGTTTCTGTGTCTCTGTGTCATTGTTTTATAGCTGAGTGTGCATCTGTATGTGTGTGCACATGTGTGCATGTATGTACGTGTGTGTGCACGTGTGTGTGTGTGTGTGAGAGAGAGAGAGAGAGAGAGAGAGAGAGAGAGAGATTCTTTAGTAGACATGGTCTTCCCTTCACAACATTTCAAGAGAATGAACAATTTTGCTTCCTGGTATCGGACTCCATACACCCAATCTGCATTTTCCACACACGTACAGCTCCCCAGATTTTCAAATATTTATACTTCTACATTTAAAATCTGTGAGATTTTCTCTCTCTCTCTCACCCCCTGCGTGCTTGTACTCTCTCTTTCCCTTCTTCTTTCCCTCCCTCCCTTTCCTCCCTCCCTCCTTCCCAGCCAACAGCCCTCCCTCTCTTTTCTCCCAGACATATATATGTTGATGAAGAATCTCCCAGACCCAGCCATACTTTTCATGTCCAAACTGGGGTCACTGAGGGTCACGTGCCCTCGGACAAATCCTGAATGATGACTTCAGCCAGGATGGGGCATAGAGGCTCCAGCTTCCCTTCCCCAAACCTTGGTAGCTGAGGGTCTGCCCTCTAGGGAAGGTTTCCTGAGCTGTGGCAGAGCTTCTAAGGAGGAGGAACTAATTGGTGTTTGCCCAGGACTTCAGAGAGATGCTGGATAAACACCGGCATCCCCTGCGTTTCTGGAGGCTTAGGGCCTTATCTGTGGGAGGTTATGATGTCTTATGGTTCTGACCTGGAGGCAGAGGGCTCCCCAGGATTTTTCCTGGCGGAGAGAGTCTGTGGCCCCTTTCCCTGTTCCCTACAGTCAAGCTTGACCAGGAAAGATCCATTGAGTGGGTACCAATCATTGGATCAGGGCCTGGAGAAGTCTTAAATGAAGAGAGGGCCTTTTGACTTCCAGCGTGCAATTCTGATGCCCAAGGGCCACTCAAAATACCATTTTGGGCGCCTGGGGTTTGTGGCCTCTGGGGTTTGTGGTCGTTTCCTGTCATCTGATCAATGACCAAGTAAGGCCAACAATATTAAATTTCACATCTGTACCCATATGGATCTTGCCATTCCAGAGTCAGGATTAGCAAAACACACACACACACACACACACACACACACACACACACACACACACACACACACGGCATCCTGAACAGGGGAAAACAGAAGGGGCTGTGAAAAGGAAGCCATTAGGACATGTAATGGGGTGGCACCTGAGGTTTTCTACTTGTACTTCGCTTCCACTCCCTGCCCTTCCCCACCCTGATCTGGGCCCTGGGTGGTCGACAGGAATGGACCACACCCAAGGGCTCCCTTGCTCTGTGGCTTCCAGCTGGGTTCAGCCAATGGAGCCCTGGCCACAGATCAAAGGTAGGGAGGAGAGTGAGGCCAGATCCTCATTCCTCCAGCTGCCACCCTGCAGGGTCACCTCTGGGTGGCTGGGTTCCACCACCAAAGGCCACTGTTCCTCTGGTGACAGCCTTTTCCACAGGGTTTCCCTCCAGGGGGGTAGACTTCTCCCTCCCTTTGTCCTCTCAGCTTGGGTAGTAACAGCTCCACTGCTTCCAGCCCTGAATTACCGGCTCCCATTCATTCTGTCCTCTGACCTTGGAAAAGAGTCCTTTTGTAAGTAAACTCTCCCCAAATGACCTAATGTGGATGTGTTTCCAGATGGAGCCCTAACTAAGACATAACAGGGCAGATTAGGGAACTTCCTTACCCTGGATTGAATTTGGTAAGGGACTTTGTGCCAACGTGTTTATCTTCATTTTTGCTGGTGTGAATCCAGAAATGAGTGCATACAGAAATTCTGTCTTTACCGTTTTAAAAAGTGTCTATCCTCCCTAAAGCTACAGATTTAATAGGTTGCTAGATACACTGTAAATCTGGGTTCCTCACACCACTAATGGTCCCAGAGAGGCAGAAGGGGAGTCGACAGGTTATTCGGCTCTGCATCCATCCGTTTGACACCCTTTTTCATCTTGGGGAGAAATCTGATAAGAAGAACCTTTGACTGTTTGCAGCTTCAATTGACCTGCCATGACTTCTGGCTTTGTGGAAGGAGTTGGTTATTGGCCGACAGTTAGGAGCTTAATATAGGCAGCTTGGTGATATTCTAAGCGTAAGACATGACATGAATAGTCTGCCTGCAGATTCAGTGATAATTCTGAGCAGTGTGAAACAAGATTGTGCTCTGGCCTCTCTCTTTTGAACATATATCTTAATGATGGGAAACCTCTTTTGAATTATCTGGATGTGTGCCCTCTTGTTAGGGAAAATAGGGGGGGAAAAAGATTAGGGGCTTCCTTTTTGTTCTGTTATCACTTCTTTGTCACAGGGCAGAAGTGGATTCAACCAACTGCAGCTTCTGTGAGTTAACGGCTGTCAGAACGACCGGCTTAAGAACTCCTCTAAAGTAAAGCACCTGGTTTTGGGGAGATGCACTTACCAGCCGCCCCACACAATGGGTTTATACTTCAGCAGTGCCACTTCACAAGTTAATTTCTTTTGTTACGTAAGGATGTGTGTTGTGACTGCCATGTAGGATTCATCAGTAGCTCCACCCCTGAACAGCAGAGGGATCATGATCTTCATTAGAGATTTCTGGTGACCTGGTAACTCCTGCTTTGCAAAACAGCCTTATCCAAGCTGCCTGTAAAACCTTGGGACCTTGTTCATCTGCTGGAGTAAAGCCAGATTATTTAACCAGGGCAGCAAAGGCGATGCTGCTGAAACAAACAAGCCCCCAAACCTCAGTCAATGAAAAACGCACGGGTTTATGTCTCCCTTAGTTCACACGCCCGTGTAGCCAAGCTGGGGCTCAGCACACATTGTCACCGCCCCAATCCAGGAGCCAGGCTGCCAGGGCACCCACGTGTGAAACATGGCAGTCCCCACAGCAGAGGGAAAGAGAACCCCACCAAGCACATGCTAGCGCTGAAATTTTCTGCCCCCAAATGACAGATGTCACTTCTGCTCACGTTTCAGTGCCCAAAGCCAGTCATGTGACAAGACCTGACAGGATGGGACACGCGCTCTTACCAAGTTCCTAGAAGGAACGAGAGCCCAAATGTTTGGAATTAGCCCCACTGACTACAGATAGCACTGATTGTTTCTTAGGAAAAATTCTGACCCTGCCTGTGGAGTTCCTGTTTCTATAGATACTTCTGTTTCTGTGGGATTCCACCTCTTCGGGTGACATTTTTGTCTGGGAGCATTACTTCTCACAAAAGGATACCATATTCATGTCCAAGGGCTGCCATAACAAAGTGCCACAAACTAGGTAGCTTAAACCAACAGAAACTTAGGGTTTCAGAGTTCTGGAGGCTAGAAGTACAAGGTGTCACAGGGCCGTGTTCCCATCAAAGCCACAAAGGGGAGACTCCTTCCTCGCCTCTTCCAGCTTCTGGTGGCCTCAGGTATTCCTTGGAGTAGCAGCATTACTCCCACCTCTGTCTTCTTCTTCATACGTCCTTCTCCTCTCTGTATGTGTCTGTGTCCAAATGTCCTTCTTATAAAGACACCAGTCATCGGATTAGGGCCCACCTTAATCTAGCGTGCCCTGATTTTAACTTAATTCCATCTGCAAAGACCCTACTTCCAAATAAGGTCACAGTCTCAGACCCCAGCATATCTATTGAGGGGACACAGTTCAGCCCATCGTAAATACCAAGCCTAACACCTCCTTTATCGATTTTTCTCAAAATGTTAGTATGTGGGTTTGTTCTGTATTTTCCCCCCGGTGGGCTGTTCAAAGCATCAGAATCGCCCTTAGTCAGCAACAGGAAATCCATACCCCAGAGGACAGCCGTCAGAACTGTCTGCTGCTCAACTCTTATCAGAGCTGGGCTGGGAGAGACAATATTCACAGAGACTCGTTTGAACTGTCTGTGGTTCACTCTCTCTACCGCTGGCTTCCGTACTTTGGAGGGTTTTGTTTTCATTCTGTTTTCGTTGTTTCAGCTGAGGAAACCCTTTTAAAACGAGATCTTAAGGAACTCTCTAGCAACGCCAGAGTATAAAGCCAATAAAAGCAGAGTTGCCCTGTTGGCGGTGGCTGTTGTCCCCATGATAAGGAATTCAAAGCCCCTTCTCCTTTTTTCTTCCTCTCCTGGGTCAAGTCTCTGTATTTAGAGGATGTGCTTGCAGGTGCGGTTCACCTGCCACCCTCCCTTCTCTGTGACTGCACCAGGAGGGCCGGTGTGGGCTCCTTCTCCCCCAGAGCACCAGAGGTGGATGTCACGCTCACACTCTCCCTCCTGCTGGCTCCCCTCTGGTCCCTGATGCTACTGAGCATGTGCAGAACGCACCTCTCCTCCCATCACAGTAAGAAGTCTGACACTCCTGCCCTGGAGAAGGAAATAGACAGAGGTGACCTGTGGGCCTGCAGCTTAATTAGTTTAAGAAAGAGAGGCTCTGCCTGGTTCAGCTAGTTTGCTCCCTTCCTCTGCCCTGGGACGCAAGCTAATATTATCGTTTTGTTTCCTCCTCCCGGCCTGTGTGTCTCCTCCCTTACGGCCTCCTGGATTGGGCAACAAATTAAAGGGAGGATCCAGGCATTCATGGTTTGCCATGGCCCCAAATGCCATCCACTCACACCCATAGCACCCCTGCCTCTGCTAAGAGCCAAGGTAGGGAGCCCAGAGGTCACCCAACAGCCCCCAGGACTTCTTAGGATTTATAAGTAGCTCCACCCAGCAGCTGCATATCACCTTTACCTTTGAATTTAGGATTCTCTATTTAACTTGGTCTCAATTTTTGATTACACTTTTCTACTTTGTGGAATTCGTGTAAGTGCCAGGGATCCTTTGGGGATAAAGTGAGGTATGGCTACATTAATAAACGAGCAGAGGTCAGCTGGTGACTCTGATGTGGATGAAACTCGTGCCTGCAGTCAAAGGACAACACCCACAGGTTCATCTGGCTTTAGTCTTCCCTCAGGTGCCTCCTCCTCCGAGAAGCCTTTCCTGATTGGCTGGACCAGACTTACAGCCGCGTGCTCAGTGATGTTAACTGTTGTTCTTTATTAAAACGACTTAACATCGGTCCTCCTCAGCACACTGTAATTTCTACGTGGGCAGGAAGCATGCCTGTCTTTCTCATGGGTATAACCCCAGTGCCCAGCGTGTGGCCCGCTGCCGCATAACCATCTGATAAATATTTTTTGGATAAGCAATTGGAGAGAGCTGCAAAACTCTATTGCTCAATGAAATACACAAGAAACACAAAGATGACATGATTAAGAGAGGACACACTTTAGAAACAGTATCCTGTTTTATCTTCAAAACATTCTTACAAGGCCAGTCGGCTACTCCCACTTTCCAGATGAGAACACTGAGCTTGAGGAATCGAAATTGCCTGAAATCCACAAAGCCTGTAAGTCGCTGAGTCAGAGTTGAGTCCGGCAATCTGTGGCTTCAAAGCGGAGGGGCTGTCCTCCACAGCACAGCGGCCATTCCTACCTCAGGGTGATCACTCATCCACTCGGGTCCCTGTCCACCTGCCCTGGGAATGGGGTTCTACTCCTATATGGGCAGCTAGGCAAGAAGCCATGGGGAGGGGGGTGGAAAAGCAGACGCAAATGACACTTGAACCTTAACACGCATGCTCAGTGATGACGGGGCACCCAGATTATAACTAGGGGCAAACTGGGGGGCAGAACGGGGCAGAATACCTCACCCCTTGCCTTGCTAGTGAGTGGGGTGGGGGTGGGGCGCTCTCGGGAGGGCCACAGCTGCTCACATCCCTACTTCCCCAACCTCCTCCATAGAACCGACTGTAGAGGAGCCAGCCAGGCTGAACTGGAGGGTGTTAAGCTGGGACGGGCAGGGGCCCTGAGGAGGTGGGCACCAACTGGTGCCATGCTTCAGCAAGTCAGCCCGAGCCGTGCACGCTGGGGCTAAGGACGGCACATCTGCAGGGACTACTCAGCCAGAGGCTGTCCCTGGTGCAGTCTCACCACGTCTAATGCAGTCTCCATGGATGGGAGAATCCTCATCCAGACACTCCAACTCGGGAGAAGGATAGCGCCGTGGGGACGAAGGGCCCTACTCTTCTCCACGTGTCCCTCGATATGGGATCATCCAGCACTTAATTCCTTATGTGAAAACAAATCTGGTAGTGGGAGAACTGAAGCAGCCTTAGGGAAGTTGCCCAGGGTATAAAGGCTTTACAAGCCCGGAAAGCAATGTCTGTTTCAGATCACTACCCTGACTCCACTGGAGCAGAATCCTCTTCCAGGCGTGGACTCAACACCTTTGCAGCCAATACTGTGGACTCGCGAGGTTCTGAGGGTTGATCAGGGTAGAGGGAGACCCGACGTGCAGGCCCTGGGGCCAGGGCTCACCGACCCCGCCCTCTAGTATTGTGCCATCCTGGTCTTAGGACTCTGAGTGTACCACAAACACACTCATTGTAACTGGTTTCTCTACATTCGCAGCATCTAATCCACCTATTTAGCTGGACCTTGGATTTTCAGTCTTCCCCGCTCCTTGTCAACTATGACTCCGCCGTTGTTTCTACTCCAAAGGGAGCCGAGCAACAAGTAACATACCTCAGTTTTTGCACGATGGACACAGAGTATAATCAGAAAGAAACTTCCCAACAAGAAGGTCCCGAAATGGAAGCTCAAGAAGAACATCACACCTGGTGTCCAGAGGTGGTTCAACTGAAGAACGTGTCATTGTTATCTTGGGAAAAGAATGGAACCAGGTGAGAATCCATGGTTCTTCTTGGCCCTTGGATTTCCCACAGCCCCCATCTTTGGCTAAAAACAAAATGTGGATGAATGGTTGCTGTTTCTGGATGGTTTCTGCTTCTCCTTGCTTCCCGGGATCACGGAGCAAAGGTCTGGCTTGGTCATAAATATTGCCCCTTCCAGAGAGACTGGCATTAGGCAATAACCAGGGAGAGGGAGAGAGAGGCAGGAGGAGCAGGGGCAGAGCCTGGGAACCATGGGCCCCTACTTGGTGGCACACAGGCGAGCTCAGCCACAACCACCGACTCACTGTACCCTGTAAAAACCACTTCCTCTCTGGGGAGTCAACATCACTGCTTATTCCCTCTGACTAATCAAGGTCAGGAGGACATTTGGAAGTCATCCTGAGCTGTGACCCCTCTCTTGGACCCTGCATTTCCTGTTGCAAATGGACTTGATGGGCCTCTAGGGGCACAGCTGTTTCCAGACACCCAGCTTATCGTCAGAACCTGGCATCTCCAAGGCGGTCTGGCCCAACCATCCAAGGCAGGGTGGAGTCCCTTCCCAAACCTTCCTGCTTCTGACATCCCAGTATGTGCCTCCGTATTTCCAAGGGGAACCAGGAAGATTCTAGAAGGACAACATGGTCCCTGTCCCTTAGGAGTCCGCAACCTGGGCAGGGAGCACACTCCACACACCACCAACTCTAGAACTAAGATTCAAATCAAAAATGCAAGGGGATCTGAAAAGGCAGCAGACCATATGATTCCACCATGACATTTGCAAGAGGCAAAACTATGAAGACAGTAAAAAGTGATCAATAGTCGCCAGGGCTTCAGGGTATGTGTGGGTGTGTAGGGGGTGAACAGGTGGAACCCGGGTCCTTTTAGGGCAGTGAAACTATTCTGTATGTTATTGCAATGGTGGATGCATGACCCTTGTGTGTGAAAACCCCTAGAATGTACAGCACCAAGAGTGAACCCCAATGAAAACTATGGACTTTATTTAATAATCATGTATCAACATTGGCTTATCAATTAAAACAAATATACTACACTAATGCAAGGTGTTAATCAGAGGGGAAACTGGGGTGGAGGTGCCGGGTGGAGGGAAAATCTCTGTTCTTTGCACTCGATTTTTCTGTAAACTTAAAACGGCTCAAATAATCAAGTCTATTGACTTTTTTTAAAGTGCAAGATCAAGAAATACTGAGCGGGGTGGAATAATTGTGGGAAGAGTCCTTGAAAGGGGTAGAGAGGGAAGGTGAAGGTAGGGAAGAGGAAAGTTAGAGGCCAGTGCCAGCGGAGAGCAAACACATCTCCCAGGATTTCTTAAAGCCACGCTCGCTCCCCAGCCAAAGCCCAAATCTGCCTCTTTTTTGGACCCAGCAAGAATCTTGAAAGCCAGAGACCCTAGAAGAAGCAGAGGGAGAAGGAAGGAAGGAGAGCTTGGGGAGACAGCCAGAGAATGGTGCTCTGGTACCAAAGGCACAAACCACAAGTGCAATTAGTCAAAAAAGAACTTGAAATTAAAAAATGATTCCGAGCAGAGGAGGGGAGTACATAAGTTACTGCAGCCCCCAGACATTTATGAATAATACAAATGCCGCGAGGTAGTGGAGCCAGAGCACAGTTAATTAATATGTAGAGGAGCAGAGATGCACTTGAGAAACAATAGTGCTGTTTTCCCCTCACTAGAAGTAAAAATATTTCCGGAAAGACTGACACGTTTATTATTTTCTAACATAATTACCTTATTGTGGAGCATTTGTAATGGAACACATTAGAGACGCTAAGCACCTGCCTGGCTTCTCTTAATGCAGTTTGGTGCGGAGGTGCTGGAGAAAGCAGGCAGGTAGGAGGCGGGCTGGCAGGGTGGGGGAGGGACAGGCGGAGGGGTGTCCTGCGAGAGCACTGCAGCTTTCCGTTCCTGATGCCCTTTCTCTCCTGCCCCCTGCTTTCCGAAACCTCTTCAATTGTCCTCTTCCCATTCCCTTCCCTGCCTTCCTGAACCACTTCCAACCACTCCTGGGTGCCTCTGTGAGCTGGGGACAGATTGAGGAGCAAGGGTTGTGGCTTGGAGCCCCCTGATGGCCTGAGAAGGCTGAGAGGAAATGGCTGCAGCAGAAGCAGAAGCAATCCTGTGCGAGAGGAAGGATGGATGAGGGGGGAGTCGTACAGGAGCGGAAGCAGTCAGCCCTCGACCAAGAACAGGCTAGTGGGGAGAAACTTCAGCCTTGCTGGTGCTTTTGCGACTTTCGTGGGGAAGAAGGGTGAGAACATAGGCCTCTGGGTCCTAGCTTTTTGCAGCAAAGATCAAAAGTCCTTTAACTCTCCTCTGCCTAACATGCTACACACCAATCACTTTGGACAAGAGGTGACCCTGAGCCTCACATCAGCCCTTTTGATCCACAGTTGGGACCACCTGCCCCATAGATAGATGTCCGATCTATTCTTTCCAGGAGAGGAACGCCGACCTCCTCCCCTTCCCCACCGCGCCTGCCACACCTCCTGATGCTCACCCAGGGGGAACCGGAAGCCACTCTTGTCACCATATGCGTGCATGGCGAGTGTCCCTGACCCTTTCCTCCTGCACACTCTCCATCCTTGGCTTCTGGCCCTACTCCCATCTCTCCCCTTGTTTCTCCTCATCTCTTCCTCTTGCCCCTCTTCCCCTCTCTACCCTCAAACGTGGGCTCCCCCCAGGATTTTGCCCTTGTCCCTTTTCTCTTCCCATTTTATGGGAACTTCCATGGCTTCATGTTACAGATAAATCTCATATCTGTATTTAAAGCCCAGCCGTTTCTTCTGAGGTCCAGAATATGTAAATTCAGATGCCTGTGGAATATCTTTATCTACTTAAAAATCACAGTGCCCCAAATTGAACCCTTTATCTTCCTCCCTAAACCTCCTTCCCCTCCTGTTTTCTATTTCAGGGACTGGCATCTACCTCCCTACTCCCACAATGCAGAAACCGAAGGGGCTTTCCAGAATGCCTCTTTTCCTTCATCTCTCATATTTATTTGGCCATAAAATTGATCTTATACCTTAAATATCCTGGGAGTCTCTTTTCTATTTTCACTGTCACTACCTTCCCTTCTTGAATGGATTCATGGAGTAGAGAGGGTGGCACTTGGGTGGATGGCAATAGATATTTATTGAACAATAAGCCTCATCTCCCTCCATTCCACTGTCCACTTTGCTACTGGTCCTCTTTCTAGAACCTAAAGATGATTGTGTCCTTCTGCTTGAACACCTCAATAACTCCCCATGACATACAGGAGAAAGTTCCATCCCTGTGCTGTCCAATCTTGCATGGCTTTCCCTCCTCCCAGCCTCCTCCCCACCAGGCACCCATGGTGATACCAGCTCCTGCGGGTCTCTCTCCATAAAGATCTGGCTCCTACTTTTGTGTCTTGCCTGTGTTGTCCCTTTTGCTTGGAACACCATTCATCTACCATGTGGTCAGCCTCTGTTGTACCCTAAGAATCAGTCCTCTGGTTATCCATCGCTGTGAAATGACTCACCCAAGACTTAGTGACTTAAAACCACAACAATTATTTTATAACTATACCTCACAGTGCTGGGCTTGACTGGGCTCCGATAGGCAGCTCTTGTTCGTGGTCTCTCAAATGGTCGCAGTCAGGGGTGGCTGGGGCTGGGGTCACCTTGAGCACTCTCACTCGTACGTCTGAGGGCTGCTGCTGGCTGTCAGCTGGGCCCTTAGCTGCGGCTGTCAGCCTCTCTATGTGGCCTGGGCTTCCTCCCAACATGGCAGCCGTGTCGTGCGTAAGCCTCCCAAAAGAGAAATCAGCAGAAGCTCCATTAGCTTTATACCGAACCTTGGAAGTCATGTAGCACCATTTCTGCTACATTCTCTTCACCAAGGTTGTTCCAACGGCCTGCCCTGGTTCAAGGGAAGGGGACAGACATAGATGCCACCTCTTAATAAGAGAGTGGCAACATTCTGAGAGAGCATGTGGAACGAAAATGTGGTTGTGGTCACTTTGGGAAAACAGTCTGCCGCATGTGACAGCTCTTCCCCCAGGAAGCCCTCAGGTGCCCTCTCCCTCCCCTGGGCAACTCCCGTGCCTGCCCCTAGCACCCCACCATATATGTCACAATTATTTTTTATTTTTTGTCTGATTCCTCGAAGGTGTGGTCTATATTTTACTTACGAGGTGTGATCAAAAAATATATTTTAAAAATTTATTACAATAAAAGACACATTGCCATTAATGCCCCTCAAAATACTCCCCCTCGCTGTGAACACACTTATCCCATCGTTCTTGCCACTTTCTGAAGCAGCTCTGGAAGTCCTCTTTCGTGGGTGTCTTTAGTTATGCTGTTGTGTCTGCCTTGATGTCCTGAGTCAATTTAACACGTTTCTCTTTCATGGTCCTTTAGACTTTGGGGAAGAGCCAGAAGTTGCCCGGTGCCAGATCCGGTGAATAAGGTGGATGAGGACGCACTGTAATGTTTTTATTTTACAGAAACTGCTGTACCAGAAGGGATGTGTGACACGGAGCGTTGTCAGGATAGAGGATGAAGTAAAGACACTCACGAAAGAGGACTTCCAGAACTGCTTCAGGAAGTGGGAAGAACAATGGGATAAGCGTGTTCAAAGCGAGAGAAAGTATTTTGAGGGGGATTAATGGCAATGTGTCTTTTACTGTAATAAATTTTTTATTTAAACATTCACCGTATTTTTCAATCACATTTCAGATCTTTGCACTTGGCACGCAGTGCTCATTAAATGTTGGAAAATTAATGACTAAGTGAGAGACAGGTCACAACCTTGCCACCCCATAGGAAAGATGTTCTTCCAGAGCAGGCCAGGTATTTCCCAGGATGGGCACCGCTTAGGGGTGAGTGGTCAGAGTCTCCCACTGAAGCCATTTCCCAGTTCAGCACATGCACGCCCCCACTGCCACCATTCACAATGGCCTCGCCCATCCAAGGTCTGTGACCTGCTCCAGCAGTTGTGCCCAGGCACAGACATTCCACAGACATTCTGGAAGATTCCAGAATCTTCCATTTAGTCCCATTATCACCTCCACCTTCTTGCGTCTCTTTACACATTTCCAGCAGTGGAATAAACGTGGCTCTGGGAAAAGTTCATCCCTGGGAAGCTCGGAGGACTGGTGGAAGGCTGACCCCTCCTTCTCCCTCCTGCCCCCGTCGTTGGCCCTCTGGAGCCATGGAAGGAAGAAATATCCCTTCTCATTTCCCAGCACCATTCCCCAGCTGCCTGGCCCCGTTTGCTGGGCCTTTGGAGCAATTGTTTGCCAAGCCATTCAGTGGGGCAGCTCCCTCGTGGGCACCCAGTCCTGCTGCCTGACAGGCTTGTGTGTGAGGGGACAGGCCTGAATGACTGTAATATGAACCATGAAAGTGGATATTAAAGGCTTTATTGCAGGGTGAGCACTGCTAATTGCAACGTTCCTTTCAGGAAGCGGGAGCTGATGAGTTTAAGCAGCAGCACCCAATTATTATAACTCTGTCAGTGTGGATGGAGCAGGCTAGAGGCGGGGGAGCGGGAGGAGGCAAGCTGAAGGCACAATTACCTGAACTTTATCCAAGGCACACACTGCCAGCCTCGAATTTTAAAGGGAGATTGGTTCTGCTCTCAGCTTCCTCCCTGCCACAGCCGTTCTGTTGTTGATTACTGATCCCCAGCCCTTTCCCTCCCTCTCCCCAGACTTCTTGTGGAAGAGGTTCAGTTTGAGACCATCTATCTGACACCCCAGCTCACCCTGGTCCTGCCGGTGACACAACCCCATTTTGAGACAGGAGGTTGTTCAGGGCACCGCGGGATCAAGTTGCCCAGCTTCTCGTGTTGCAAATGAGAAAGCAGGCTCAGAGAGGACAGGGACCTGCCCAGGTTACCCAGCTGCAAAGTGCCAGAACAGAGCAGGACCCTTCTCGTCTCCATGTATCTGCTCGGAGCTCTAGCTGCCTGTTCTAAGAGCTATGCCAAGGGCAGATGGAGGCCACCCAAGTCTCCTTAAAATTAATTGGCAGGTATAGGCATTGCCCAGGAGGCACATAGCAGCTGGTTGCGCCTTCTGATGAGATCACGGAAGAAGAAAATGCAGGCCTTGCTGGGGAGATAACTTGTAAAGAGCATCATCAAAACTCATCACCACCAGACTGCAAGAGGATTCGGTGCTCTACAGTTTAAAAAATGCTTTCGGGTATTTCTGCAGTCAAACGTTGTTGAGCACCTACGGGGTGGGTGCTGGGCACTGGAGATACAGGGTGACAGACGGTGCCTCTATGCCAGGAACTCACAGCTTAGTGTGGGACACACGCAAGCCAATGGACAATTAGGATAGTGTGTGGAAAGCGCCAGATAAAGGTGTGCTCCCATACATCACTTCCTTTCATTTAATCACATACATTCAAGTGATTGCACATAAAAAGCTAATACTATAAAGGTGCAATGTGCCTGATGCCAATTGAGCAATGCCGATGGCAAAGGCTAGAACTGTACTGAGGTGGGCAAGCTCGCTATTACACATGGTGGTCAATGGGGGGTTCACTAAAAATGCAGGCTCTGAGACTGCCGGATAGCTCAGTGGATTCGAGCGTGAGCTCTGAACAACAGTGTTGCTGGTTCGATTCCCACATGGGCCAGTGAGCTGCGCCCTCTACAACTAGATGGAAGACAATGAGCTACCGCTGAGCTTCCAGAGGGGCGGCCAGATGGCTCAGTTGGCTAGAGCGGGAGCTCTCAACAACAAGGTTGCCGGTTCAATTCCCGCAGGGGATGGTGGGCTGCACCTCCTGCAACTAAAGACGGAAAACGGCGATGGACTTGGAGCTGAGTTGTGCCCCCCACAACTAGACTGAAGGACGACTTGGAGCTGATGGACCCTGGAGAAACACACTGTCCCCCAATATTCCCCAATAAAAATTTAAAAAATACAATAAATTAAAAAAGGCAGGCTTTGCAGTTGCCGACATGGTCAAAGCAGCCGGGAGCCAAGTCATACCCCTCTGCCAAATAAGACCCCTCTCCAGGAGCCAAGTCATTCCCCTTTGCTATATTAGACCTCTCCTCGCCTGACAGAGACTGGGGCCTGTGACATTTCCCAGAAAAGGCAGCAAGCAGACCGCTGGTGCAATAAGCAACTCCGGACACAGCTGCTCGCACCCGATCTGCTGCTGGGGGGGCCTGCTTATCTGCCACCTCACTCAGCCAACCCCCTCCCCCAAAAATCGCATATATACCTCTCACCCTCTACCCTCGCGTGACACGGCCCCGTCTGGGGACCGGTGAACCTCGAACCTCGCCCGGGAGCGCAGAATAAAGCACTCACTTTTCTCAACCAAAAAAAAAAAAAAAAAATAGGCAGGCTTTGATGGATGGGTGGAAATTCAGTAGTGAGGAGGGGCGGGAGTTGGGAGGGGGGAGAGAAGTGGTGGCGTTCTTTCTCCTATCCAACTAGAAGACTCCATACTTAGACGACTAGCTCTTCTCTATCCCCACCTCACCTAAGAGCATTCAGGTTGTTCGTGCCCTCGGGGCGGGGGTGGGGAGGCAGACCCGTATAACCAGTGTAATGCATTAGAGATCTGAGCGTAAAATCAAAAATTATAACACTTCTGAAATAAAACATAGAAGGAACTTCTGTAACCTTATTATAAGTAAAATTACCTTAGGATACAAAAAGCATGAATAAAATCGGTAAGTTGTACTTCACAAAAATTTTGAAATTATGCTCTTCAAAACACCATCAAGAAAATGAAAATGTAAGCCACAGACTGGGAGTAAACAGTCACAACACACATACCTGACAAAAGGCTTGTATCCAGAATATATAAAGAATTTTTACAATTCAATAAGACCATCTAATAGACAAAGGGGTAAAGATTTAAATAGGCACTTCACCAAAATAAAACAGCACAGAAAAAGATACATGCTCAATATTATTGGTATCACGGAATTGCAAAGTAAAACCACAATGAGATACCACTACACACACCTACTAGAATAGCTAAAATTAAAGTGTCACCAAGTATTGGTGAGAATGTGGAGCAACTGGAACTCTCACTCATTGCTGGTGGGAGTGTAAAATGGACCAACTACTTCGGGAAACAATCTGGCAGTTTTTCATGAAGCCAAACATAGTCTTAACACATAACCCAACAATTGCACTTCTATTTATGTACCTAAGAGAGATAAAAACATATGTCCATACAAAGACTTGTATCCTTAGGTTCATAATAGCTACATTTATAAACGTCCCAAACTAGAAATGACCCAAACTCCAACAATGGAATAGATAAATGAATTGTGGCATATTCAATACTCAGAATAAATTGCGGATACACACAAAAATTTTATGAACCTCAAAAACATTGTGAGTGAAAGATGCCAAAGCGTATAATGTTGTATGATTCTATTTATATGAAATTCTACAAAAGACAAAACTATTTGTGGCGACAGAAATCAGATCAGAGGTTGCCCGGGGTTTGTCGTGGGAGTGGGGATTGAATATCAATAGTCACAAGGAAACTTTGTATTGTTTGATTTTCGGAGTTGTGGTTTCATGGATGTGTATATTTGTCAAAACTGATCAAACTGAATACATTTAGCCTTATGCAAATTATCTCAATAAAGTTAATGTTTAAAAAGTGAATGGGGAAACCCCACAGTACGATACCATATGCTCTCCAGATACATGCAAATAGACACATTTCCACATTGGTATATAAAGGCACAGAAACATCCAGAAGGATGTAACCAAAATGGCTGTATTGTTGACCTCTGGCTAGAGGTGGGTGAGATGACTGATTAAGGTAAGTGGACAAAGGGACTTTAGCCTTAACCACAGGGCCTTAGTTTTCCACAAGGAAAACGTGTTTATGTATTAGATTGTATCTAGAGTTTTAGAGGAAGTGAACAGTAGAGGAAAGCACAGTTTGTCCACCATCAAAAAATCAAATGAATGTCATTTACCTCTTTGGACCAACTATTCCCTTCAATTATTTATTGAGCATCTATGTTCCTAGCAATATATGAGCAGACAAGGTTCTTCCTTTCTTGGCTCCGACCTTTCCTCCAACTCACCCCAAAGAAGCCAGACGGCCCAAGATTCAACACCTATCATTTTTTGGCTGGGGGACCAATTTATTTCAATTCTTAAGCCTCACTTTTGCTGAATCATAATAGCATCTGCCGCACAGAACTCCTGAGGGATTCAATGAAAAACAGAAGCAAAGAGCTTGGCATCGGGCTTCGTAAATAAGAGCTAAGATTAGTATTTTACTGGTATTACCATATTGTATTGATTCTAAGACAGAGTTTTTTCCTATTTTAATATTTCCAGAATAGGGCGAATTTTACAATCAATGTCACAATTTATTTGGCAGTGTTGTTTTTTTCCTTTCTTGGTACATAAAATAATGATGCACCTTACAATTGGCAGTGTCTTAGATTCTATGAGATATGATGATAGCATTTTGCTCATAGCTTTCCTCTGAGTCCCTGTCGATATTTAACCAACATTAGAAATAGGGAGAAAAGCTAATCCTCCTACCATCCTAAGAAGAGAAAATGCAGGAATGACTTAATTAAACCATCACCACAACTACCCCAACAACAGAATGTTCCATCTGGCACAGCTGTCACTCTGGGGAAGGCCCAGCTGCCCAGAAGCTTCCAAGGTACCACTTTCTGTCTACTTGTTATCCCCTCCCTGTATGGTCAATGCTGATCCCTTCGTCTTTGGCCAAGTTACCTCCATCAGCTTCTTAAGCTCCCTACCTGCAGGCTTTCTTCGGCAACAGCAAATCACAAGTATCCTTGGGGTGGTCCTTTACCTATCGCCTCAGTTCCCCTCATGCCATGGCCATCTGAAAATTCTGATGCTGTTATGGTGGTATTCACCCACAAGAAACCTTTTTGGTGCATTGGATGGGTTCTCAGTAGCAAGCCCAGAAGCCCACCCTGGCTAACTTCTGCAGAAAGAGATTGCTTTACAAAGAAAGCTGGAGGCTCATGGAGTTAATGGGAAGGGTGAGAACCAGGCTGGGAAAATGAGGGACCAAAGGGGGGCAGGTAGACAAAATGGCCAGGGCATTACTGCTGCATGGCCATCACTTACCATCCCAGCCCCACGACTCCATCAGCCATTGCTGCTGCAGTGACTACTCCCCCTCCCCCATGAGCTATGTCACTTCCTTAAAACTCAAGTTCTCTCTGAGAGTGTTGCAGGGCCTGCCCCTAGCCCTGTGTGCTCACCCTACTTCCAGGGTGGAGAATGGGACATTTGGTCACCTGCCACCTACTGAGACTCACAAAGGGAAATACTTGTTACTTCAGAAGGTAGTACATGCTCTGGACAGCTAAGAAAATAAAATGGCCAGTGTTCACTTCAGTTGTTTTCAGGAACGCATGTGTTTTCAACACTAGGGAGTGAAGGGTTTTACCAATCCTAGTGCATCCAGAAAGGACAACCAGGATGGGGAAGGGCGCTGACCACATCATTTGAAGAATTGTTGGAAACCAGAGTGTTTAACGTAGAGAAGACTGGGGGCACCTGCTGGCTCTTGTGAATATTCAGAATTCTCAAGTAAGAGAATGTTAACTTGTTCTAGGTGGTTTCACAAGCAAAATTATTCCCTCATTGGCCTCAGGATGAGGTTCAAACACCTTCACATGAAGTCCAAGATCCGTATCTACTGTCTGGAGACGTCTCTGACCCCATGTCTATGTTCTAAAGAAGCCAGTGTCAAAGGGACATACCATAGAACACTCATTAAAGGTAGAAAGACAGATTTTATTCTGACAGCTGCAACGGGGAGACAGTCTCCAGTATAAACGGAGTCCAACTCTAACCAAGACGACCAAGGATTTCAACTAAGACAAACATGACCCTTTGGGGTGAACAGAGAGGGAACAAAAGGGGACTATTTGGAAAGGATAAAGGGGAACAAAGTTTGGCAGAATTGCATTTTCTTGAGCAGAAACTCAACACGGGAGCTGGGGTGACCTGTAGGAACATCGACCAGTGCAGGTGGAAGCCAGGCTGAACTTTGGTCAAGTTCCTTCTTGGCACAGTGTTTGGGCAAGTCCTTGGTGCCATGTGGGAGTTCATCATTTATACCAGGCACAGGCAGTGAGTGGCATCGGGAGGCCAGGGGAGGACCTGGGCTTGTCGTCTTTGCTGAGATGTCCCCATGCCTCACATGGGGCTTAGTAGCAGTATTTGTTGAATGGACACATGAATGGGTGGATACAAAAATATGTGGTGTCCTTGCCTGCCCTGGGCACTCCT
This sequence comes from Rhinolophus hipposideros, assembly GCF_964194185.1. Taxonomy (NCBI): domain Eukaryota; kingdom Metazoa; phylum Chordata; class Mammalia; order Chiroptera; family Rhinolophidae; genus Rhinolophus; species Rhinolophus hipposideros. Next base: position 47,646,227 of record NC_138066.1, read on the forward strand.
GCTGGGGCTAGATTTAACGAGTCTGGACAAATATGCCGAAGTGTTTATGGTAAATCCATACAGTGACATTTTAGAGCAAAGAGACATCATGGAAAGAACATGGGTGAGAGGATTTTAGTCCTTGCTGCTCATACACATGCAGCTTCGAATACGTTGGTTCATCTTGCTGAGTTTGCATTTGCTCAGCTCTGCAATGGGCAAAATAATTATGTCTAGCTATTTGGGTTGATGGAGGAATAATGAGGTTTCACAGGCTGGGCATCTAGTCTGCCCCACAGTATGATGCTTAAAAAAACTTACTTCCTCTTTACCCAAACAGTTGCAATCAGTTTGTTCTGCTATGTCCCGAAATGTGAGCTGGTGTCCAAGTGTTTTGGGAGGACAAGTGTTTGAGAAGGCCTCAGCTGCCCAGCATCATTTATAATTAAAGTCAATGAACGCTCAGCTCTCTGATTACTAAGGTTTCTAAGGTCCCTTTGGTCCATATGGCTGCATTAAATATCCATCTCTTTTCATCTGGACATGTGGGGCAGGGTTTTCCCAAGAGAGGTCCATGTGCCATCTATGTGAAGGTCCCATGCGTATCAGAATGAAGCCACTTCACTTGACTTCTAGACCTCCAGCCCACTCCAGACTCTGGGAATCTGGACGTGAACCAGCTCCCTGAAGGGATTCTTACGGCAGTGAATTCGGGGATAAGGATGAGGCCCAATATTCTCCAGTGGAGCAAGAGTGTACCTTCCCACCACCAGCCTCAACACTGACCCAGACTCCATAGCAATGCATCTTCCCTAGCACCTGGGGGTCAGAGGTCACCTGTAATACACCATTTCCAAACGTGGGAAGAATAACACAAAAGGGCCCATCGTTCCCAACACAGAACTACTGAAAGGTGGGTGTGCCCTTCTGAGGCCATAATCCTCTCTTCCCTTAGGCTTCTCTCCCCTTAACCTCTGTAGGCCTCAGTTCTCCCATTTGCTAAGAGGCAATGAACAATAAATTTTACTCTACGAAGTCACCAAATTGGTCCCAGTTTGCCCACTGAATGTCCAGAGTGGGTCCACTGGCATAGGTGAGCACCCTACTTGGCACATAATAAGCTCTTATGAAACACTAGTCCCCATTCCCTCTTCGTAAGGTTGCAGTGAGGGTGGGATGAGAGGATATGCGCAGACCTTCTTGCTTCTCAAGTATAGCACTTGACCGAGAAGCTCACTAGAAATGTAGAACCTTGCCCCCCACCCCGAGGTCTACTGACACAGGAGCTGCATGAACAAGACACCCAGGTCACTCATGCACATGTGAAAGTTGGAGAAGGCTTAGCCTGGTGCTCAAAAATTATAGGCCTTTCCAACCGACTGAATGGGAGAAGATTTTTGCAAACAGTTCCTCTGATAAGGGTCTAATATCCAAAATATACAAGGAACTCATGAAACTCAACAACAAAAAAACAAACAACCCAAATGAAAAATGGGCAGAGGACCTGAAGAGACATTTCTCCAAAGAGGACTTACAAATGGCAAATAGACATATGAAAAAATGCTCAACATCACTAATCATCAGAGAAATGCAAATAAAAACCACAATGAGATATCACCTCACCCCCGTCAGAATGGCTATCATCAACAAGACAAATAGTAACAAGTGTTGGAGAGGCTGTGGAGAAAAAGGAACCCTCATACACTGTTGGTGGGAATGCAGACTGGTGCAGCCGCTATGGAAGGCAGTGTGGAGGTTCCTCAAGAAATTATGAATAGAATTACCATACGACCCAGCAATCGCTCTCCTGGGTATCTACCCAAAAAACTTGAAAGCATTTCTCTGTAGAGACACGTGTACTCCAATGTTCATTGCAGCTTTATTTATGGTGGCCAAGACATGGAAACAACCAAAATGTCCTTCGATAGATGAATGGATAAAGAAGTTGTGGTACATATACACAATGGAATACTATTCGGCGTTAAGGAAAGATGATATAGGAACATTTGTGACAACATGGATGGATCTTGAGAGTATAATGCTAAGCGAAATAAGTCAGACAGAAAAAGCAGAGAACCCTATGATTTCACTGATATGTGGTATATAAACCAAAAACAAGACAAACAAATGAGAAACAAAAACTCATAGACACAGACAATAGTTTAGTGGTTACCAGAGGGTAAGGGGGGTGGGGGGAGAGAGATGAGGGTAAGGGGGATCAAATATATGGTGATGGAAGGAGAACTGACTCTGGGTGGTGAACACACAATGAGATTTATAGTTGATGTAATACAGAATTGTACACCTGAAATTATGTAATTTCATTAACAATTGCCACCCCAATAAATATATTTAAAAAAAAAATTATAGGCCTTTCTACCCTTCCCTAACAGACCTTACCAAACAAGCGCGTCTTAAGGAAGGCCTACCTCTCTAGGTTTCCTTGAAGAACAGTCCAAAAGAAATGTCAGCATAGCCCGTCCTGGGGCTGACGCTTTCACTCTTCTAAGTTTCAAGGAAGGAGTTTGTAGGGTGAGAGTAGAACCAAGGAACGTTCTAAAATTAGAGGTGTCCACAACATAAACCTAGGTAGAGTTGGTTTAATCATAGTGGGCACCTTGGACAGCCCCACTCAACAGACTCTGAACATAGTCAACACTTTCAGACCCCAGGTGACAGAGCTCGCTGGCGTTGCTCCCACTCATTCTGATATTAGGGAACAGTGAGTCATCAGATCAGCCTGAACCAATTACAACTGTCCTGCTGGCAGGCTGCATGTGGTCCTGGCAAGATGGCGGCGAATCCAGTGAAAGACCGCGAGGGATGACAACCCACTGACAGTTCAGAGGGTGTTCCCACAATGCCCTTCAAGGTCAGCGGGGTACCCTCATTACCATAAGGCAGCTTTCAATGCCCAACCTGCAAGTGGCTCCCATTCAATTTCCATTTTCCTCAGAGGCTGCCCCCTAACTGTGTCTTTACCAAATTAGCCCTGCAGGGCTCAAAAGAAGCACTTCAGAGAGCTCTCACTCGGATTAATGTGTAAAATTTAATTATGAAGGCCTGGGTTATCGCAATGTTTAAAGCCATTTACGGAACCTGGGAGCTACAGAACCCTCCCATGACTGGGCCTAGCGAGGCTGCGCAGCCCTTTGATCATTAACCGCTGAGAAAAATCTCAGTTTGCATATTAAGGTCAGGAAATTACCCTTTCCCTTTCCTCACTAAATGGCCAAGTATTCGTCTCGTGGAGAAAGAGCAATTCTGAAACTCCAAGAGGATGCAGGGACCTCCCAAAGCCATGGGGCCAGGTTTCCATCTTTACCGTGGCCCGATAGCCAAATTCAATAGCCAGATAAACGCCAAAGGTACAAGGGAGACAAAACTCCTTAAGAAACGCAAATAAATAGAGCAACAGATGAAAGCAGCACCAATAAGTAAATGCAGGACAGAGGGGAAGGTTAACTCATGCTTTGGAGGTATTCCTGGAAGCCTTCCCAGAGACGTAGCACTTCCTTGGGGTTTTGAAGAATAAAGGAGTTATTCTTGAAAATGAAGGAGTAGGTGGGTGTGGGGAAGGACATTTCAGGCCAGACTCTGCTGGGTCTGAAATTTGTAGGAACAAAGTTTCTTCCACTGAACTCACTGATCTCTGGAAGATTCTCTCCTGCGTTGTTCTGTGTGGAGTTGGAGAACTGGTCATCCTCCATTCCCTAAAACCTTTAGATTGTAAGCTCCTCAAGGGCAGAATAATGCTTCTTTTAGAACCTCAGCAGTATCTGAAAGGAGTTACTGAGCCCATAGGAGAACTTTAGAGCTGAGCTGGACCCCCCAAAACACAATTTCCAGGACCCTCCCTTGCACGAGCCAACTTTTGCCAGAATTCAAAACTGCAGCTCCTTTACCTATATTCAGAGACATGATTTATATTTTTTCCCATCACTTCAATCCTCATAGAATTAAGAGAGTGAGGCAGGATGAGTGGATTTATGGCCTCAAATGAATTTCAAGATGAATAAGAACAATCACAATTAAAATCAAATTTCTGAGAGAGGAGTTGATCTCTTTCAAGGAGAGAGTGGGCCCAGCCTTGCCTGCAGCCACAGAGGCTCCTTAATGGGGATTTAAATGCTGTGAAGCAGAGTCGGGAGCAAATGTCTGGAGAATGACGCCACCTTTGAAGCTAATTTTGTGACAGCTCTTTCACCATGGTTCCACGGGAGACCAAACACCATTTTTTAATTACTCACGAAAACATGAAAAGGTCCTCTTCTCAGACATGCCTCCACTCCACTCCACATTCTTTACTCACAGTCTTCTCTCCGGGCTCTCTCTGCCCCCTCGGGTGAGTCAGCTATTTTTTCTGTGGCCCTGGTGGGGACAAATCAGGGTTCCAGGGGTCAGGGATTTGCTCAGAGTGGGTTATAATAAAACATAATAGCTGCAAGATATTGAGCTCTGTGCCTGGAGCTTCACAAACATTTTCTTTGATCTTGGAACGTCCCAGGTATTATGAGCTTTCTTTTGTAGATGAGGAAACAGGCTCAGAGAGGTTATGAAACTGTTTCAAGATCACACAGCTGGTGGGTGGAATTTAAACCTGTGTTTTCTGGGCCCCAAGCCTGGTGGTTTCCTGTCTGCCACCTGGCAGGAGACCAAGCGGGAAGGTATGCTCAGAAGCTGAGGAGAGGAGCTGGACTCAGCTCCACCAGGGAATCTAGATCTCTGTGAACTGCCAGTCCACCTCCTCCCTTAACCTTCTGGAATATTCCTCAGGGTCTCCAGAAACGTGGTAGGGTCTTCTCTTGATTGAGAAGATATGGCCTTTTTCCTCAGCTCTAGCCTCATGACAGTGATGTCAGAGTGAACCTAGGACAAAGCCAGTTAAGGCGTTTTCTATGTTAATCTAGAAGTTCACCTCCTTATGTCCCTCCCAGTAAGGATCCCAAAGCCAGAGCCTGTAAAACCTGGGGTGATCCTTCCTCTCCCCAGGGGACATCTGGAAATGTCTGGAGACATTCTTGGTTGTCACCTCCCCAGAAGGAGGGCTGCTGCTGGCATCTAGTGGGTGGTGGCTAAGGAGGCCATTGAACATCCTGCAAAGCACAGGACGGCCTGGACACAAACCTAAGCACTCTGGCCCACAGCCCAAGGCGGCTAGGACTGCATCTGTCTCTGAGGTGAGGATGGAGCTTGAGCACACAGGTGGCACACCAGTGTGGGGTCAGAGGCTGGATTCTGGCTCCAGCTTGCCCACCAACTAGCCTTGGGGCTCTGTTTCCTCACCCGAAAGAGGAGATTCTGCTGATATTGTGAATGGCTCTCCTTATTGTTGTGGCTGTAAGAGGTCAGGTGGCCTGGGTTTCTGGTCACCATCCTGGCTCCAAGTCTGGCCTCTGGGACAAGGAAAGAGCTGGTGGGGGTGGGGTAGGGAAGGAGTAGCTGCCCCCGAGCAAAGGGGATGGAGATGGTAGCCTGCAGGACTGGCTCCCTACACATGCCATTCCCCACGACAGAATCACACAGCTGGGACCGGGGTGACTAGACAGATGCAAAAATGATCTGCAGTGGCCCTGATCATTGCACCTGTCATCTCCTGTCCAGTTAGGGGTTCTGTCTGCTTCTCTCTGACGTGACAGTGTGGACACTTCCAGGTGACAGGGCTGCCAGGACACCCACGTCCTGCACTTCACGCAGGACGGGCCTCCTGGTCTCGTCTTCTGTGGGGCCCGGGTGAGGGGCACGGACTCTGAGGAATCAGTCTGGCATCTTCTAGTTTCAACAAGTCCTTACGCAGGGTGGTCATGGGGACAGACAGGAGTCAGCTCAGGCCCCCTCCCCGCCCTCCTCAGAGATCCAGGGATTGAAGGCAGAGTCCGTGCGTGGCTCTGGTGGTGCTTGCGGCAAGAGAGGGAAGGGAGTAGCCTGGAGCAGAGAGGACCCGAGCGCCGTGCCCTTGAGTTCAGCCCAGCACCCACCTGCCCACTCCTCAGCCTTCCAGGGCCAACCCCAAGCTGGACTCTCACTCACCCAACTGGGTGAGCAGGTCTGGCCCCTCCATCCTCATTTCAGCGTCTCCCCTTGCATACCCCTTACAAGACTCACACAGGCTCAAAGGGCGCCCCAATTTCAGACCATGTCCCAGAAGTGTGCTGCAGGTCTGGGGAGCTGTGACAATGAAAGTAAAGGGCAGAGAGTACCCAGGCATGCCTCAAATAGCATGTTCCTCGAGGTCCCCGCAGCAGGGCCCTTTGTGGGCAGTTCAAGTGAAATTCCTGAGCCCCACCCAAGACTGCCTTCCAGAAGCAGAACCTCTGGCAGGCAGGAACATGAATCTAAAACAGCCCCCCAGGGGACTCTTACCCACTTTGAGCAGTGGTTCTCACCCTGGATACACGTTAGGGTCGCACGCCACAGCCTCACCCCAGACCCAGTAAATCGGTATCCAGGCCGGGCATCGGGCATTAATATATATAGTCATGCAGGGTCTCCGCTCAAGAACACGACATGGTGAGGCCAAAAAGGAACACCCACGGAGCCATAGGTAGGAGAGTCACACCCCTATAGTCTCGCTGGCGGCTGGGTTGGAGACACAGGAAGCAGGAGCCACACGATGAGCAATCCACAATCTGCTTGCTAACTGCACTTGCTAGCCGCAATCCGCCGTCCGCTTCTCTGCCAACCAACCCACCTGCTGGCGTAGCCACGGCAGTTATGTCAGTGGCTAATGGCTCACTGGTTACAGCTGATGGCCCCCCAGCCACAGCAGATGGCCATCTGATTACACCTGACGGCCATCTAATAACCGAGCCACCACAGTTCCACGTGAGGCCGAGAGCCTGGAAACTGCTCTCTGGGTCTCTCTCTCTCTCTCTCTCTCTCTCTCTCTCTCTCTCTCTCTCTCTCTCTCTCTCTCTCTTTATATTTATATATATATTTTTAAAATATCTATTTTAAACATCTATTTATTTTAAGCGTGTTTTTCCAGGACCCATCAGCTCAAGTCAAGTAGTTGTTTCAATCTAGTTGTGGAGGGCGCAGCTCAGAGGGGCCCATGTGGGGACAGAACTGGCAACCTTGTTGTTAGGAGCACCGAGTTCTAACCAGCTGAGCTAGTCGGCTGCCCCAGGCATCAATATTTTTAAAAGGTTATCAACATGTACATCCAGAGAGGGTTGAAAGCTGCTGCTTCAAAGTTTGAGAACCACCTGGCTTTTACCCAGGAAAACAGGAAGCCAGAGCACTGTATCAGCTGGGACCCTTCAGGGCGCAAATCCCACAGGATTTGGTCAACCCACACTGCCAGGCGAGCTCCGCGCTAAAGGTGAAGAGGGAAGGGGGCATATGGCACTTGGCAGAAAGCAGTCCAGCCGGCAGCAGTCAGGCTCTGTCCAGAGAGGTATTGAGACACCCAGGAGGAGAGCAGGTGTATGTAAATGAAGCAATTAGTGTAAAGGAACTTGGGAAATAAATGCTACTAGAGCTCAAAGAAGGGAGTGAGCTCATCCAGCTGAGGCAGGGCAGGGAGAATTTGGAGGTCAAGGCCTTCTTCTCCGCAATGGTTCCTGGAGACCAGTGGCAATGATCTGGAGACATTCCTGGTTGTCTCAGCTGGGGAAGGATGCTACTGGAGTCAGGTGGGTAGAGGCCAGGGGTGCTGCCTGCTAAACACCCTACAATGCACAGGACAGCCCCCCACAACAAGAAATGACTCGGCCCCAAATGCCCATAGTGCTGAGCCTAAGGACCTCCAGTTTAGAGCAGAGCTGGCTTATGGGCATCAGCAGGGTGTGTGCTGGGAGGGGGAGGGTGGCCCAAGCTCAGTGGGGTCCTGAATGAGGAGGCTGAACCTGGTGTGATGAAAGGAGAGGTTTCTGGAAATCTCAGGATTGTGCCCAAAGGATCAAAGCACAAGAGGGAGTCGGCAGGGGGCCAGGGGGTGAGGAAGAAAAATGCAGAGGAGGTCATCAGTGGGAGAAAGAAATACTTGAAGCAAAGTGGCCTGCAGGTAAGGGGGCTGGAAGTTCCTGAGTTAATGATCTGTGGACCAGCGTCCCCAGTGGTCCTGCCTCACTGCCAGCACATCTGGAGGACAGAGAAACCAACTCCTTGCCTCTGGAGCTTCAACTTGGAAAAGAAATTCATCAGTAGCCCCCGTGTGAAAATAAGAGCCCACATGGCAAAGGCAGGTTGGTCACAGCTGGCTGGAGAAGCCTGGGGAGGCTGCCAGCAAGGATGGATGGTAGGAGCCAGGGGGAGGCTAGGAGGCGCCCAGGGCACAGCATTTAATGAAGCCCCTCCCCTTCAGGAGCTGCCCCTCCCTTACACGGCCCTGAGATTAAGTGCCTCCTTAAATGTGCCCTGGGGTGCCTCTTCCCCCAACTCAGGGTCTACTCTGAGTTATTGGGGGGGATTCCCTTTGTGTTTCCAGATACCTTGAGATACATAAACAAATAATGAAGGTGACTCTGAGCAGGAATGACCTCCTCTCCTTTAGGGACCTGTCCCTCTCTTGGCATCAGGCCCTCTTTCTCCCTTAACTGGCCACCCCTTCCCCATCTCCAGGCTTGGCTGATGACTTTGCCTCTTTCTGCACTGAGTACATAGAACACTTCTCACAGACACTCCCTCATTTTCCTCCCCCAGGCCCACAGCTGCCCTATTTACATCTGTTGCTATGAAAGACCCCACCCCCTTGGGCTGAGTCCCCTGTCTGCAGATGGACCAGGGACCTTGCGCTTCCTGTTCCTACTCTGATGACTCATTCTTTCTTTGGGGGCACAGGTTCCTTTGGAATCCTTCCTAACCACGCCCCTCCTCCACACTACTGCTTTCCTTCTCCGCTTCCTTTCATGGCGTAATTTCTCCAAAGGGGCGGCCTATACTCACTGTCTCCACGCTCTCACTTCTCATTCACTTTTCAAGATGTATTTTTCTTGTGGTAGGATATACATAACACAAAATTTACCATTTTCATCATTTCTGAATGTGTAATTCAGTGGCATTAAGTACACTGATTCACAAAGTGCAAAAATCACCACTGCCTATTTTCAGAACTTTTTCTTTTTTTGAGGTACAACTCCCATACCCTATAACCCACCCTTTCAAAGCAGACAAGTCAGTGGTTTTTAGTGTCTTCTTATGTATGCGCCACCATCACCACAGTCTGTTTTAGAACACTTTCATCACCTCCAAAAGAAACCACGTACCCTTTAGATGTCACACCAGCCCCCGGCCAACTTTATCCCCCAGCCCTAAACAACCACTAATCTACTTTCTGTCTCTATGCATTTGCCTAGTCTGGACATGTCCTATAAATGGAATCATGTAATGTGTGGGTTTTTTGTGACTGGCTTCTTTCATTTAGCCTGGTGTTACCAAGCTTTGTTCGTGCTGTGCTATGTAACAGTTCTTCCATCCCTTGTTATGGCCACATTACATTCCATCGCGTGGCTGTACCACATTTTGTTTATCCTTTAGTAGTGAATGGACATTTGTGTTGTTTCTACCTTTTGGCCATTGTAAATGATGCCTCTATAAACATTCACGTCCAGGTGTTTGTGTAGACATATGTTTTCAATTATCTGGGCATATACCTAGGAGTGGAATTGTTGGGCCATATGGTAACTTTTTTTAATGATTTGAGGAACTCCAGACATTTTCCAAAGTGGCTGTCCTGGCCGCCCTCTTGCCTCTTTCAAATCTACTCTTCACAGAGAAGCTGATGTAATCTTTAAACATGCACTTCAAATCATGGTTCTTCCTTCCTTCTTTTAAAATTCTTTGATGACACCCTGTTGTTCTGAGAAGGAAATACAGATCATTCCCGTGGCCCACGGACTCTGCAGCTCTGTAGGCACCAACCACGGCCCTGGCCCATCTCCTCTGCTCACTGAACCCCTCCCTCCCAGCTTCGTTTCTCCTGCTCCAATAGCCCAGCAGCGTTTGCCCAAAGGCATCTACACGATCTCTGCTCTCTGCCTAGAATGCTCCTCCCTCTTGTATAAGTGTCCTGTGGCTGCTGTAACAAACAGAATTTGGGAGGCTTCAAACAACAGAATTTATTCACTTACAGTTCTGAGGCCAGAAGTCTGAAGTCGAGGTGTTGACAGGAATATCCCCCCGCGGAAGGCTCTAGGGGAGGAGACTTCCGAGCCTCGTCCAGCTTCTGGTAGTTGCTGGCACTCCTTGGTTTGTGCCTGCCTCAGTCCAGTCTCTGCCTACAGTGTCACACGGCTGTCACCCCTCTCTGCATGGCTGTGTCTCTTTTCCTTTTCTTATAAGGACGCCAGTCATACTAGATTAAGGGTCTATCCTACTCCAGTATGACCGCATTTTAACTAATTACGCCTGCAGTGACCTTACCAAATAAGACCGCATTCGGAGGTTCCGGGAAGAACGTGAATTTTGGAGGACATTATTTAATCCTGTCTACCCCTGTTCCTTGAGTCTCCACTCAAATACCAACTCCCCCACCCCAACCTGTCCGCACCCCAGGGACCCTCTCCCACAGCACCTTTCTTCTCTTTGGCACCTTTACCAGCCATCATTAGGTTGCATTGTTGTTGTTTACTTATCCATTCCCCTTCCAGGTGTGCAAGCTCCCAGAAGCAGGCTTCCTGTCTATCTTGTTCACCACTCTAACACTGAAACTCCCTGCCTGACTCAGGACAAGTTTTCAGGACCTGGAAGGAGGAAGGGAAGACAGTTCCTGCAGGAGGCATCCTAGATGCAGGCCACACAGCGGCCCCTGAATGGTCCGTCAGTCCCTGGTGTGCCCGTGCCCCAGCCCGTCTCAACAGCCTGCTTGACAGGCGGGGCTGGCTCTCCAGGGCAGGGGTCAGTTGGCCAGCCCCCAGTGCATCATGCTGAGCCTAGACGCCAGATGGGTATTTAGCAGCATGTGGGATAACACCACGGGCACTACAGGCTGAGCTCCCAGGAGAGCAGGCTTCTTTCTGAAGTGTCTGTGGAATGAGAAGAAGCCTCTGCCAGAACTACTTTCCAGCATGATGTCAGTCAATCCAAAGTCATGCTCCTTTCCTGTGCACAGGGACGGACTTGGGTCTGGTCTGCTCCTCTCAGGCCACTTGCACCAGAAGATGCCCCAGAGGCATGGGGCTGGCCCCACCACGTGTTTGGCCTCAATCTGCTGGCTGGATGCCTTCCTCAACCCCGTCTGAGATGGAGGTGACGTGCAGCCGGATGTGTTGAGGAGCGTCAGCACTCGCAGATGCACTCCCTCTGGAGCCGGGGGCAGAATAGCACCCGTTTGGTGGAGGGAATGTCTGGCGTCTGGCGTTCTGTGAATGCTCCTCGGTTTTAAGCTACCTGCCAGGAACAGAGTGGGGATTGGTAAGGCGAGGTGCAAGATGGCAAACGTGTCTCCCTTTCTCCCCTCCTTCCTGTGTTCTCACCCTTTGCAATGTGACTTTGCAGCTTCTCCCTTTAAGAGATGTCTGTCTCCCAGGTGTATGAGTCTCCCAGAGCTGCTGAGACAGATTCACACAACCCGGGGGGCTTAACAACAGAATGTATTCTCTCCCAGTTGTGGAGGCTAGCAGTCTGAAATCACGGTGTCGGCAGGGCCGTGTTCCCTCCCGAGGTTCTTGGGGAGAATCCATTCCAGGCCTCCCTCCCAGCTTCTGGGAGCTGCTGTCCATCCTTGGCAGTTTTGGGCTTGTAGCTGCCTCTGATTTCATGTGTCTTTCCCACTGTGTCCCTCTGCCCCTGTGCCTTCTCTTCTTATAAGAACACCAGTCGTTGGGTTTAGAGCTCATTTTAAATCCAGGATGATCTTATTTGAGTGATCTTAATCACATTACATTTGCAGAGACCCTATTTCCAAATAAGGTCACACTCTCAAGTTTCAGGGGGACGTGCATTTTGGAGGGACACTGTTGAACTCACTACACCACCCTTTGAATCTCAACTGACTTTGTGTCCTGTTGTGGCCAACAGAATGTGGTAGAAGTGACAATGCTCAGTTCTAAGGCCATGAAGCTTCTGCTCTTGCTCTCTGAACACTGAGACCACCTATGGGCGAGATTGAACTAGCCTATGGAAGGTGAGACCCACATGGCGAGGGCCCCCAGTCATTGAGCTGACGTCACTGAGTCGTCCCAGACAATAGACCCCTGCCTAACCAGCTCAGCTACTGAGCCTGGTCCACATCAGTAGAAGCCCCAGACCAGCAGAGCCCAGCCTAAATTGGCAACCTGCAGAATCAAGACTGAGTCAATAGTCACCAAGTTTGGGATCATTTGTTACACAGCACTAGATGACTGATTCACAAAATGTCATTGGTTCTGGGCAAATGGGAGAAGGCGGTACCATTTCTGGGGACTTCTGGACATAAGAAAAACTAGTGGCCTAAGACCAGGACCATCCACTAATGGCTTGACCATCTGGACATCTTCCGAGGCACCCTCAGAAACAGTAACAGACGCTACTGAATTCACCAGTGCGTGCACGCCCATACATCCTCCTTTTGTCTCCCTAATGTGGAGCCACGCACACAGTGGTACCTTAGAGGGCCGTGGTAGTGGTGGTGGTGGTGTGTTCTTGACAGAAGCCAGGGTCAAATCCACCAAGGTTCAGGAAAAAATGAGTAATTGCCCACCAGCCTCTCTCACTGACTGCCTCTCCATCTTCAGGAGGGTGAGAAGAGGTATATTCCTTCTGTACCTCCATGTCATGGGTCAGCCGAGATGTTGCCAGTTTGAAATTCCAGAAATGGGACCCCCCATCTGGCCAGGGCCACTGATTAAGAGCCCCAAAGCCAGCCATCAGCAGGAGCCTCAATCATGCTGGCTGAAATTAATCACTTGCCTTGCAAAGGGATTTATTTTCTCCTTTATACCTGGAGAGAAATGGGCCGTGAACTGGAAATTTCCAGAGCAGTAGGCTGAACTTTTTGTCTGAACGGAACGACTTTCCTTTAAAGTGCCACCATTTGCTCTGTTCAATTCCAGCATTAAAGGACAATGACCAATTTTCAGTGGACCTAGGATGTCCGTTTTGTCTAAAGAGTGAGAGTGTGGGAAATTTACTAACCTGACTGTGATTGCCCATGGAAACAGGTTATTTAACAGGATTTAAATACTATCCTCTGGGGCTCAACAGCAGTGAGGGAGGCAGCTGGAGCACTGGAGTAGCGTATTTCCCTTCTAGCTTTTAATGAAAAAAGGGAGGAAAAGTGAGAGGGACAGAAAAGAGACAGGCAGAAACAGACAAGAACAGAACCAGGGCCAAAGAGCTGGGTAGGGTGATCCCAATCCGGAGAGAACGCCTGCACTTTTTAAGGTGATATTAAAATAGGGGAGTAGTCATTTGATCACTTTTTCACAAGTTTCACTCAACAAACCTTTGTTAAAGGGTCTGCTAGGTTCCAGGCGCTCAGATGGTACAAAACCAAAGCAGATACCAATCTCGGTGGGCTTCCTGGAGGAAGCATTTTGGAGCCAATTCTGAACCTAATTTTTTGATGCATCTGCCAATAATTCCCTACCATCCTCCTGATTTCCTTCACCTTGTTGGCTTGCTAAGTGAGGGAATGAATCGAGTACGGGGATTAGTGTCAGGAGGCTAGTTCTTCCCTATATTGACTATAATCTTAGGTTATTGCATAGCCTCAGTTTTGTCGTCTATGAAATGGGGATCATTATACCTAACTCATGCATTCATCTTCAGAATCAAACAAAAGCGTAGAGAATGCTTCTGGCACAATTAACAGGCATATGTGAGATATACATAGTGTCCTTTCCATGCTCTTCCCTCTCAGCCTTTGCCGGGCTACATTACTCTCTTTCTGAAAGTCTGCCCAGGAGCTTGTCTTTTCCAGAAAGCCTTCCCTCTGCTAGATGCTACTGAATTTTGGGGTGGCCCTGCCCTTAATAGCACAGTGTGGTGTCTAAGAGTGGGGACCAGGGCCGGACTTTGAGATTCAAATCTTAGCTCTCTGACTGGTCTGCTGTGTGATATTCACCTCTTGTAATTCTCAGTTTCTCATTAAAAACACAGTGCATGTTTCATAGGGCTGTTAGGGTTAAATGAAGTAACCCATATAAAAACACTTTCCTAGGGGCCAGGCACGTAGTAGGTGTTCAATAAATGACAACTGGCTGTTCCCGATTATCGTCATGAATCATGGCTGTGAATGAGAGTGGTTTCCTAGAGGACTGGAAGTCGATTCTACAACTGCCATTGGTAAAGAAATCTTTGTTCTTATTTGAAAAACAAAAGCAGAAACACCCCCGTCCCAGCCCACTCCAGTGAGGGCGCTGGTTGCCTCTTCAGTGAGCCTTGTACTTTCCAAATAGAAGAGTTTTACACCCAGACTTAATTTGCCCAATTACTCCATCTGCTCACAAGTTACTCCGTTCTCTTCAACACACACACAGAGTCTTTGAAGACGGGCTGTACTGAGTGAGGGAACAGAAAATGCTCAATTATCTATACAAATGGCAGGGAAGAAACACGCTTTTCCCATTTGGCTCTAGAATGTGTTATATGACCTCTTTATACTGCAGCCTTATCTCCTCATTCTGTTTTGTTTACTCTAATTTCAAAATGACTTTTCATTTCCTGCAGCAGCAGTGCCAGAGATAGAGGGAGGGGTGGGCCGGGAGGGGAGGTGGGAGGTAGGGAGGTAGAGTGGATGAGCCGTAGAATACCCCAGTAAGACATTTTCCAGACCCCAAATCAGGACCCACAGCCTGAGAGCATTTGCATGTGAGCATATTTGGGAGATGGCCATCTGGGAGACAGTGTTTGGTTGCTGAGATGTTGGCATTTCAATGGTTTATGGGCACAAAGGAATAGAATTCTTGAAATCCGAGCTGTTCTAAAAAATTCGGGCTATATGGTAACTGTTGAAGTCCAGGGAATCTAATCTTGAATTTTAAGTTGGCCGCCAAACAGAAAATGAGAAGCAAGAAACACATAATAGCGGCAGTCGGCAGGCGCCCGCTGAGAATTAGGCTTGCCGTAGGATGTAGCGCTCTCTATTAGAGTCACTCACTGCCCCAAACATCAATTATTTGTCACAATTATTTATTAATCGTCATTAATTATGTGCATACTACTTGCCTAATGCGTGTCTCCCCAGCTCTATCCTGAGCGATACCGTGTCACTCCCATAGTAGCGTCTCAGTATATTTGCTGAATGAATGAACAAAAGTATTCAAACCAGAAATGAACAAACATATTCCTGGAACACGCTCTTTATCTTGGAAGAAAGTCGGCAGGAGAGTCGGCACCCAGAAATTTTGGACCCCCAAGTGGCGTGCTCTGCATTCCTGGCCGCCATACTAGAGGAATCCAACATCAGCTGTGGATTGGAGTGGGGTACAGCATGGCCTACCCCACACCCCACAGCCCGGCGTCCTCGGAACTCCATCGGTTTTCTTCTTCTGGTTCCAGCAATGTAATCCAACATGTGCAGAATTCAAAATGCAGTGGGAACATGGAATGTGGGCTCAAGTTTAGGGGCCAGTCCACCTGCTGCCCCCCTCAGACCCCCGGATTCCCCATGTAGCCACCTCCTTGGCCGACAGGGAACCAGCAGGGACAGTGCTTTCCGGCCAGCCCTCTCCCTTGTGTCTTCTCCTTCCCAGGCCTTGGGTCATATGAACACCTTTTCTCTATCCTGAACTCTGGCCTGTTCTGTGTCAAGCCTCCAACGTGAGTTGTCAGTCCCCATCCATAGCAATTCTCCAACCTGCCCCATGGTGGGAATGCATGGGGGAAAGGAAGGGTGGGTTTCGAATGTGGGGTGGGGAGAGGGAGGAGGAGAACAAAAGACAAAGAATGATAAAGGAAAGCAATTATACTGAAACATGGTGATCAAAATAATTTTTTAAAAAACCAAATCTGTAGCAATTTGTAGTTTAAAATCTAATATATGGTAATTCATGTGCTCCTTTATTAATGCGCTAAAAAACAAGATCTAGCTGCAGGTCTAATAACTACCATAATTTCAAAGTAGTGATGAGCGTAAACAATATTTTGAGATATCTGCCACGACTGTAACACGATATGAAAATATCTGGCTTTTCTATTGATGCAAAACTCCCCAGTGCTGCTAATATTTCTATGGTTTGTTGCCTATATCCATAATTAGAGGAAATGATACATTTTATTTCAGGTTAATGAAAATAAGGATGTATTTTCTTCCCCACTCAAGTTCACAGACCCCCTGAATCGATCATGGATCTCCGGATACACACCACGTCGGGTTAGTGTACTTTTTATGGTTTATGCACAGTGTGTGTTTCTTTACTAGTTTCCAGTGCATCACAGAGTGCCCCCTCCACCTTGGGAGGCTCCAGGAGGTGTGGGTGGGGGCAGGGCGATAACCATCCCCCTACTGAAGAAGGAATGAATTCTCCAGGTTGTGGTTTACCTGCTTGATTCAAAATAGCTGACAAATACCCCAGGCAAAAGGCAGGGGTTGCTCAGAGATCTGGTCTCCCTCCAAGCCACATAAATAGCTGCTCTCTTAAGTCCAGGGACACAAGCAAACAGTGACAGAGGGGCCTCTTCTGTATCTGTCTCCATCAGCTCCCTCCTTGGTTCCCCTGGGACCCTCATTTGTTGGGAGTCCCCATGTCCAAGGGCAGTTGGTTTCAACACTTCAGGGGAGGATATGCACATAGACTCACTCTTGCATTCTTTGCAAAGCCATACCCATGTCCTAGAGCCCTCGACCCCTACAGACTCTGTGCTGGAGGAGGCGTTTGTCCTCTTACTGCAGCTCTGTCACTTCGCACCCAGGGAAACATGGGGCCTGAGATGCTGAAAGGCTTGTCCAGGTCTCCTGGGACTCAGCCGGGAAACGGCAGACATGGGCTCTCAACCAGGTTTCATGACATTCTATCCAGGGCTCTTTCCATTGCCTTTGAGAGGCTGGGAAGACTCTTCTCTGAGCTGGCTTTCTCTCCCTGCTGACTGCTCTGGTCCATCACCTGGCGTGATATAACTCGTGGCATTTTCAGGACCCCTCTCTGCCTGCTACAGGAGCAGTCCCACCGGCTTCCCTCTGCCTGTAAGTCACCATGGAGGACGACAGGAGCTTCCACTGTCTCTCTAAGGTGGAGGGTGTGGGGGAGTGAGCAGCCCAGAGACAAGTGTCTTGTCAATTCCACCACCCCTCTTTGTCTGGCTTCCCGCCTGGCTCAGCCCTCCACCCTGTGGAAACCAGCCATCAGCCCACCCTGCTCCTGAGGGCGGGTAGAGGGACTCAGGGCACGAGGACAGCAGGGGAGGCAGTCCATGGAAAACAGTTGCCTGGCAGGAGGCTCTGAGCACTTGGGGTCCAGAGGCCAGGAGTGGGGTGTGTGACAGGAAATGGGGACAGTGCCAGGGAAGTTGGCATCACGCTAGAGCAGAAGGACGGAAGGGGAAGAGGAGTTCCAGGCAGTTGGGCATGTCACATAATTACAGGAGAAAAATTAGGCCAGAGCCTGGCTCTCTCTGCCTCTCTCTGAGTGATCATCACCCTTATTATAAAGCAACTAATTATTAGCCTGGCTCATTAGCAATTATAAATCTCTAACTCCAGAACTTCATTACAAAAATGACAAGTTAGCACTTAATTATTTTCCCAACTCCCTGGATCCTGCACAGTGTTAACGCAGCCAGTTCCATGGTTCTTAGGAGCCATACCGGTCCTCAGGTACGGGGCGGGGAGGGGGGCCCTGCCTGGCTTCCCATCCAGAAACCTGGGTGTCCCCACATGGCTGAAACCAAACCCTCTAAGATGTGAGAAGTGGAGGTATAGTGGTGAACTGTCCTCTCCTTCTGCTTTCCAGTAAAAATAGCAACGACACATTTATTGAGCAGTGCTGGGTACCAGCTCCTTGGCATGCGTCGTCGCATTTAAATCTCTCCATAACCGTGTGGAGCTGATACTGTTACTCTCCACGCTACTGATGTAGAAACTGAGTCACGACACCTGTCACGTAGGTCACAAGCAGCCAGCTTGGGATGAAGCCCAGGTGGGCCTGACCCAAAGCCCATACCCTCCATCACTATGTCATGTTCAACCACAGCTCTGCACGGCGGAGAGGCCCTGGGTAGGTGACAGCCAGGACGCTCTCCATCCAAATGCTCCCTAAGACTTGCCTGCCAAGGGAAAGGAGCCCATTGGATCCTGGTGTGTCTTACAGCACGTGGTGCGTGGGCGGCTGGGTGGATGGAAGCATCTTTCCCGATTCCTGGTGTGCCATTGTTCACTCCCCCATCGCTACCGCCCAGAGCAGCCTCCCCGCCTCCCCGTCCTTCCCCAGGATAAAGTAAGGACCTTCCCCAGTGTAAAGTAAGGAGAACGCGTTACCAGGGGTGTCCAAACTGCAGCCCGCGGGCCAACGGCGGCCCTCAATCCGTTTTTTATTGGCCCGCAGCAAATTCCAAAAATACATTTAGTTTCCTTAAATAAACCAGGTGAGGCAATACGTACTTCACCTCAAGTGAGTGGCCCGGCTGTTTGTGTATCTTACCGCCTATGGCCCTTGGTGAAAACCGTTGAAAAACGTTTGGACACCCCTGCGTTAGACAGTTCTTCCAGCTCTGCTGTGGCATTGCATGTTCCAGTAAAGAACCTTCTGGCCATCATAGACAGCAATTCAAATTGTACCTAGAGTCTGAGCTGCCCAGCTCTGGTGGGAAGCTCACACTACAGGAACCCAGACCACAAAATTTAAAGAAATGAATGGTTTACATGACTTTGTGTATTTGAACCCATGCAATTATGGGGACAGATGGGGGGATGGAGAGAGGGAAGATGGTTAGTTATAGGATGGAAGACTAAGTGCTCATTAGGTACTCGGTCATGGGTTCACAGGCAAGGTCTCCAAGTTACAAGGCCTCAAACAAGGGATACCTTAACAAATAGGAGTGAACCCAGCCAGGACGCGATGCAAAGTCAAGAGAACGTGTTGTGGATGAAGCTCGTTCCTCGCATCCTACAGGCCTAGGAAGGCTTCCCAAAGAAGGTGAACCCTCCAACTCAGGGCCAGGTGAGCAACACATCAGCCGAATAGGATGGCTGTCCAAACTCCAATTCACAAGCCTCCACAGAAGTCACTGGAATGTCACCAAGGGAGAAATCCCCGGGAAGGTGGGACGAGTCCTTTGACAAGCAGCTTGGGGGAGGGTGGGCACAGGTGACCAGCAATGATCCTGAGACTGTCCCCCTAAGGAGGGTGGTGGGCTACCTGCAGGACTTTTGCATCCCTGAGATGCAGGGAAGACTGAGGTCAGAGGCAAATTGCCAAAAACAGTCATGAGATGGGCTGACACTCGGGGCGCTTCTTTAAGGCTCTACTTGGATTAATGCCCTCAACTTTCACAATCCAAACACCATCCCCACTGTGCAGATGGGGAAACTGCGGCACAAAGTAGAAGCCACACAGCCTGAGAAAAGGGCAGTCGGGATGTGAACTAGATGGTCTGGTGCCAGGGTCCCCCGATCTTAACCTCTAGGCTATGATGTCTCTTGATGAAAAAGCTGAGCCCTGCCTGGGAGAAGGGTGCACTAGAGGCAAGAGTTGGCTTCATACTGTGCTAATACAAACTGATATTTCACAGGTAACCCCCCACCTTCATCGGAGCCTACTCTCCTCCCAAGAGATGTTCCTGGGGAAAACAAGGAACATCTGGGACCATCCTGGGACCATCCCCTGAATTCCCAGCTCCCAGCAGGACCCTGCGTCCCCTGAGGTGACATGGCACACAGCGCCTTCTGCTGGACATAACGAGAACACCCCCCCTGGGAGAAGCCCAAGCCTGAAAGAAGCCCCCGCTAATTGGACCTCTGGAGCAATATTCTTTCAAAGAGAAGCTCCAAGGAATTCCTGCGTCTTCGCGAAGAAAGAAAAAGTGGGAAAAGGGATGAGGAGGACACGACTCTACTGATCCTCAAACACATGTCCTAAGTTCAAGACTGACAGCCAGGGAGGGCATCCCAGAGTCAGGTCCCCCAGGCCAGGGGTCCGAGGACATTCTTAGCAGAGCAGAAACGTTGTTTCTCAAACATCAGGACTAAAGGAGAGGTCAATTGTGACTCCCTGAATGGAATGGGGAAGGAGTTGCTGGTGTTGACGGTTGAGCCCTAGAGTTCGGCAAGGGTCAAAGGAGTGACCTTTAAGGGTTAAAATGACACCAAGAGGTGAACACTACAGAAAGAGACTCTGACCCAGTTGGGGTCAGCCGAGTGGGCCAAAGTGGAAACGGACCACCTCTTCAGGTAGTGAGCTCCCTGTCCTCCAAGGTATTCAAGAGAGGCGGGGTGACCTCCCGGCAGGAATCAAGCATTGCATAGGGGTAGGACTACATCATGATAATCAATGACCTGATGAGATGGGTCCCATCCTTAGCCCATTTTCCCCTCAGGCACAGAGAGGCTAAGTAACTGCCCAAATTCACATGGGCCAGGGCTTCCTTTGGGCTGACCCCAATGGCAGAGCCCATGTGTGTAAAGTAGTCCTTGCCACTCCCTCTGTATGGCAACTCCACACTGAGCTCCAAGGGAGTGACCGCCCTGAGAGGCTTGGGTTCTGTTAGAAGCCTCCCTACGTCCCAGAGACCCGGCTCCTGGCTGCTTCCTTCCCCGGCCCTCACCCCAGGCCTCTAGCCACCGGGAAAAGACTTGATCTCATCCCCTGACTCAGGGGTGGCCTCTGCTCTGTCCTCCTCGCCTCCTCCCCGAAGCTCTGGGAACACTATCCTCTGGCGGAAGATTAGTGTGCCCCACATGGCTGTCAGGACCCCCACCCAGGCACCCTTGCTGTCAAGTGGGGCTTAGGGAAGGAAGGCACAGCAGGCAATCCCTTCCTGCCTGAGAACAACACCTCTCAGCAAACTGACAGGTAATTGGCCCCTAAATCCCCCAGGAGACACAGGGAGGATGAGGAAAAATTATGGCTGTGGAACTGAGTCTTAAAAATTATATCACCTTGGCTGACAGCGTAATTACTCCTTTTTCTTGAGATTTAGTGCAGTTCTCCAACCCTTAAATAGTTGAGGGGTATTTTAAGGGCTCTTCCTTTTCCATTCTCTCCTTCCCCTTGGCCTGTGGAGGCTGGATTCCTGGCACTTGCAGCTTCCCCACCCCTCCTAGGAAGCAAACTGTGCCTGGGCTGGCCATGTGACAGGCCACCCAAGGGGGTGGGGTGGGGGATGGAGAGAGATTTGGGGGAAGGGGCCCTGACCTAGGACTTACTGTTTGAGCCTTCTGGGGGCAGGAAGCCACGCAGCCCTGAATGACTCCTGCCCACCTGTTTGAATACACCTGGCAGACTCCGTGGTGCCACTGCCCACCCATAGACCCTTGGTCAGCTGCGGAGGCCAGCTGCAGGCAGACCCCTCCTGGCCCTTGCTTCCTGTGCCTCTCGGCCCAAAGGGGATCTGTGGCACAGAGCAGACTGCAAGTCTCAGGGGTCACTCTTCTCGTCCAGGATCATCTCTCAGCCCAAGAGTGGTGGATCAGCACCCCAATCCTGGGCCCCCATGGATGAGCCTCAGATGCCTGCAGCAGTAACCCACTTACTAACACACCCTTAGTAGCTTTCCTCCCCACCCCCGCCCTCGCCCACCCCCTCACAAACTTCCTGAGATCAACCCCTAAATAAATCCACATCTCAAGGCCTGCTTTTGGGGAAACCCAAACTGCCGTCTCCCCCGTCCCCCTCTTTGTTTCTCTCTACTTAGATGTTATTTCTTTTTCACCGGGTGGGTTTGGTGGTTAATTTTGTATCAACTTGACAGGGTCCTGCAGTGCCAGACACTTGGTCAAACATTATTCCAGGTACATCTGGGAGGGTGTTCCCTGGCTCTTCCTGGGTGTCCAGCCTGCCAGCTTTTGGATGAGAATTCACACCATCTGCGCTCTGGTTCTCAGGCCTTTGGACTTGGGCTACCACCATGCCATGGGTTCCCTCAGTCGCCAGCTAGCCAATTGCCAGTCTTGGGACTTCTCAGCCTCCATAATCGTGTAAGCCAATTCCTCATAATAAATCACTTTACACACATGCTTGTGTACACACACACACACACACACAGTTGGTTCTGTTTCTCTGTAGAAGCCTGACTCATACAATGGGATTGGGCATTTTGCTTCATGAGCACCAAAGGTCTCAGCTTCCTTCGGGAATGACTTCACGATTGTCCCATGCCCCTGGCAGAGGCCTTCCTTGGAGAGATGTGGCAGGAAAGAGCAGCTGACCTATCCAGAATCTACCCAGGGTAACTCAACAGCCGGCACAGTCGAGACCGATCAGAGCCAGCCCTGGATATAAACGCCAGGTAAAACGCCTTGGGTCTGCTCCAAATCCAGGAACAACAACGGAGCATAAAGGTAGTGGATATTTAGGACCGTTCAGAATCCAAACCCCCTCCCTGTGTGTGGAAAAGTCCCCAGCATAGAATCTAAACCCACCATGAACTCGCCGGCCAGCCTCCCTTGCTCATGACTAGACTTGGCAATCAGATGTGCCCTTCCTGGGCTTTGCATCGAGAACTTGCCACCCAGACAAGCAGGATGAGTGGAGAACCTGTGGTGGGGGTAGCAGTTGGCACCATCGGTTGTCACCATCCACTTCCCAGGGGACAGCAGTGTGGTGCCTTCAGTGGCATCTGAATCAAGGCCCTCCACAGAGGTGGGGGTCTTCACGGGATAGGTCCTTGGTGTTTGACTGTGATCCCGTCTGTTTCACCACAGAGCCCAGCCCTCCCAGAAATTCTGCAACCACCCCATAGACTCTCACCCAATTTCTCTGCTGCTGAAACCAGCCCGGGTCTGTTTGTGTGGCTCACACCTGGAACCTGGAGTGCAGTACCCCACCACGGGCTGGGCACTCCGCATTCCCACGTCATCTCCTTCAGTCCTCCCACAGGCCTTTGAAGAGGCAGCTTTATCACCACAACACCGAGGCTCAGAGAGGCTGAGTCATTTTGCCCAAGGTCACAGAGCCTTTGGCGGAGCTGGGATTCAAACCCAAGTCTCGGGGATGTAAAGCCTGCATTCCTGGCCACCGTGATCCCGGGCCCTTTTCTCCCTGGAGTCTTTCCCCGCCGGCTTCATCATCCAGATATGCAAGGGAGAAGAAGGTGGAGACCCACGGTGTGCAGACAGGCTGGGAGGCCAGTTGGTTCTGAGCTGGACGCTCTTCTCCGTGCCCTCAATGAGGTGTCAGCCTCTAACTGCAAGCGCAGTGAGCACAAACCCTCATCTATATTCACACACTGGATGTAAAGCTGCACGGTACCCGGCCATTCGGGCGTTCCTCGTAAAACCTGATGATCTCCTTTCTTTGATGCAGAGGCCCATTAGAGCTGGGGTGCTGGGAGCGTGCCCCAAATCCACAGCCGGGGGCATGGTTTACCCTCTACGCTTACACCCCAATGGCCACATCAATATATTGTGGCTGCCTCAGTGGCTGGTGACAGATAAATGAGTCGGCCCCGAGCTATAGGACGAACACCCCAAAAGAAGACAGGATTTAAGGGATTAAAAGCACTCAGCCCCAACTCCACCTCCCTTATTGCACTGGAGGTGGGAGAGGTGGAAGCCTCTTCCCTGATGGGGTTTGGGGGGTAGAGATGGTCATTTTTCCGGCATTGATCCATGGGTTTTCATTTGTCTGGTACTTTGCAGGGAGGGAGCAACCAGAGCTAGGAGTGTACAAGATGAATCTGGAGGGTCTACAGCTGACACTGCCTGAGTGAGCCGGCAGAAGTGTGGTGCCTGCCTGCAGGGGGCTCTCCTGGGGGCATCTGTGTGACCAAAGGGGGGCAGCGGGGCCCAGGGTTTGTTAGCCTTACAGGTCACTGGAGCCCCAGGAATGCATAGAAGTGGAAGCTGGGGCTGTGTCTGGACCCACATGGCGGGGGCCACAGCTAAAGGACTGAGGTCAGCACATCCAGAAGTGCTTAGTATTCCAAGCACGACTCTCCCACGGCTCAGCCTGGCCTCTGGCCCCTGGCCCCACCGCCCCTCCAACCTCGGTCCCCTCCACGTATATGCTCAGTGCTCACACACCCCTTCCCGCACCCTCTCTCTTCTGACCTCTGACCCAGCTCACTGCCATAGGCTGCAGTTTCATTGTCCTTCTGGCAGGTAACTCATCTCTGGATATCGGAGGCCACCCAGAGATCTGCTCCTATGACTGCGCTCCTATCTCACCCCTCCTCAGCAGGCTTTGTGGCTGTGTCACCGCCTTTAGCCCCTGGCAGCTGAGCAATGCAGAAGGTACGCTGGAATCCGCCTGAGCACGCATTGGGTCCTGCGACTTTGCAGCAGCGAGCCCTGAGTGGGCTGCTTCTACTCTCAGCCTGGATTTCTCCGGCAGCGCCCAGCGCTGGGAGAAGTAGCTGCCTTACAGAACTGTAAAGAGGTTACACGAACGATGCATTCAAGGGAACTCTATGTCCCCTGTGTACAATCGTGACTGCTTGCTGTGGAGTAGACCTCGCGCCACAGACGCCTTTGTGTTCTGGGCCTCGATGGTCCAGGAGACACAGAGATGGGCCTGGTCAGCATGCCTGGGTCAGCCAAACTTCCCTGTACAACTGAGGAAAAGGTCGAGCTTCTGGGGCCAGAGGGACAGGCATCAGAGGAGCTGGGAGGCGGATAAGGGGAGGAGCCAGCACGATGGGGAGGGGAAGCTGGCACTACAGAGTGACCGATGACAATTGACGCCATTGGGTTGGCCAAAGGACCGGGAAGTTGCAGAGCTCTTTGCGGAGCTTCAAACTCCCGAATTCCAAAGGCTTTGACAAAGTGGAGGACAGAGAGGAAGGGTGGCTTGAGTTTATGGGTGAGAATCAAGAAAGGGCCTGCGGGTCGCGTGGCTTGGAACAGGGACAGCTCGCATGGGACAGTGGGTGAGCATTCAGTCCAGAAGTGAAGTCAGATCTTCAGAAGAAGATTCCAGACCTGGGGGCCACGAGGACATGAAAGTGGCCTCCGTTGCATGTGAAAGGGGCCCAGGCCACTTTCTCTAAATGTCAAGGGACAAGGAGACTCTATCTGACACGTGCTTATCCGTCTGCTCTGCTTGCCCCTAGCAGACTCCTACATCTTGATTCATTTCCCCCTTCCTCCCTGAAATTCAGTACAAACGGTTCCAGATACAGACCTGAATGCCTTTCTCAGGAGAGTGTCCATGACCCTGAAGTAGGCCAGGGGGCTGACCCCAGGGTCCTGCCCTCAGGCGACAAGCTGCCTAGAGTTCGTGACCCCTGAGCCCCCTCCACGCCTCTAAGACCAGAATCATGGGCAAGTCAGCCGAGCAGACAACACAGGTCTCAGAGGAAGAGCCAGTTAGGGGGCCCACTCACAGAGAATGACACCTACCGCAGAGCCACTTCCAAATTAGGAAGTGATCAGTCGTTAGTCAAACTTGTCCAGTTACTCAGAGAAAGCTGGGCTCTGCTCAGTGAGGAGGCTGCCCTGGGGACCTGGGGTTCCCCACTCCAGTCTGAGCTGGGTCAATGGAAAAGCAGAGACGTCCATGCACCCCCTTCCCTGCCACACCCACTCCCGGACCTAAGGCTTCAAGTGCCTCTCATTCTTCCCTCCTCAGCTTCTCTGCAAATTCAAGAACTCCGGTGCCAGATGCTCAGGTCCAAGTACCGCCATGTGCCCGCTGGGTTACTTTGGGCAGGTTATTTATCATTGTTAGGCCTCAGTTTTCTCAACTGTAAAATGGGACAATAACACTACCTGCCACCTAGACCTATGGAGAGGAATAAGTAAATTCATTCATGTAAAGTGCTTGGGCTAACACCCCGTCTAGGGTGAGAGCTTTGTAAGCAGGAGGCGTTATGATTCTCAGACCACCCCTGCCACCAACAAGGCCAGGCTGCTGTTCTCGGGGCTAGGAGGGGATGTTTTGTCGTTCATCTTATTGTCCCCTCCAACTTGCTGTGGGGCACAGGCTGGGCCTTAGCTTCCTTTCTTGGTGACATTGTGACCACAAGTAAGAGCTGGGCATAAAAGAGCTTCATGTTCTTGGGGAGAGGGAAAGGAAGGATAAATTCACCCTCTACTATTCACCCTCCATGGAGTCAGTACAACAGAAAACGTGGGAGGGAGCAGGAGGGGATTCAGTGTGGCATTCCAGCCTCTGGCAGGCAAAGGATACTTTGCCTCATTACACCCTTGGTGTAAATGTATTTTTTCTATCTTTCACAGACTTGAAAGAATTTCCTTCTGAATTTATCAGGGTTCTCATCACAAGCAACAGAAACCTATGCTAAGGGAACGTTCTGGAAGGCCACTGGGATTCACAGCATCAATGCGAGGATGAAGAGATAGCCTGGAAAGTAGGGAGTAAGGGGATCCTATGCACTGGGCCGCAGAATCTGTATGGCTGTGACACCTCTGGCACCATAGTCACTAGACACGGTCGCTGCCCCAAGAGGCCACTACAAACACATCCTAACAGTCCCTGTCTTTTCACTGTGCACTCCAAAGCCAAGCCGGAATGTATGATCGGCCAAGCCAGGTTACCCGACTGGACCCTGGCTATCAGGACTGGCCACCCCTAGTCACCTGACTGGGCCCTACCTGCTGGGATTGGCCACACCGGGTCACCTGACTGGCCTGGCTATCAGAGCGAAGGACAGGAGGGTCCCTCCCTTGGGCTGAGGAGTGGGTGGACTTGTATCTTGCAACTCTTCCCACAATCGGGGGCTACCCCAGGTATACAAAGTCCACTGCCCGGTCCTTAAAGTTTTTCCCCTTATCTCCTCCCCACTTCACCTGCTGGTCTGGCCAAGGTCAGTGCCGAATTAGCAACTTTCCCAAGTCCTTCACTTAGGGCAGACAAATCGGAAACCTCCCTAGGGTGGGAGGACGGCAAGGATCGGCTCTATTACAGAGCAATATTCGGAAGGAGAAGAGAGCCATTTGGACGGGAAGATGGAGCCAGTGAATTTGGCTTGTCTCCTTGTACCAGGGGCAAGATTGATTTTATTCATAAATATTCTTGGTGATCTTGAGCTCCAAAGCAGACTGGCAATAGCTGCTAATGAGTTTCTTTGACCTTCCCTATACCCACCACCACCACCCCCGTCCAGACCCTGCCCCTTTCTTTCCTATTTTATCAACTTTATGTATTTATTGGAGGAAATCCTAAGGCAAGTGACGCTGAGAGCCAGGGCCAAAGTCCTTGAACTCGGCAGGGCTCTCGGCATCCCCAGACTATCCCCAGCCCTTTTACTAAACGACTTTCCATCTCTCACTCAACCCCACGTTGGGGCCCTTCCCTGCAGAAGAGGCAGGGTCCCCACGCATTCAGCATCAAGCCTTCCTGTGAGGCCTCGGGCCTCTAACTCCCTCTCCATCATGGAAATCTGCATCTCCCCCTGCAGCCCAAACCCATCACAGCCTGTCCTGCCCCCACTGACTGATGAGAATAATTGGTGCCTGTTCTCTGCGGACCCTCTCCATGTGGGTCTGTAGACAATGGATTTCAAATTGATTTAAAGCCTGTGTCATGCTGGCTTAAAGAAAAATCTCCACGGAAATTAACCAGTTTAACATTAGGGGGTGCTCAGCAGAACATGCTCTTTGCAATGACAGAGGATGTACTGTTTTCCTCCAGGAGACGGAATGCAGGGTGCCGAGGAGGTCTGGACGGCCTGCCCAAGGAAAGCAGAGCCAGTGCTCCCAGTGTAAATTGCCCAAGGACACCAGGGCACCGCTGGCACTGACCTTGGTTCCACCTCTTCCCAGACGGGGTGAAACGGGACTAACGGATGATTCACTCCTTTGCGCATTCACACCTTCATCCATCAAGCCAGACATGCATCTGGCACGTGCTTCAGCCTCGACTCTCGTCATCTGTTGCCTGAATTGTCTTCCCAACTGCCTAAATGGTCTTCCTGTCTCTTCCTCAACCTACCCAGGGTCCCCGCTGCCCCATACTGCCACACGACACACTTCCCCAACACAAAGCTGAACAAGTCACCCTCCCAAAGAGCGCCCTGGAATTTGTGCCCACATTGCCTACAGTGGTCCTTGCTCCCAAGTGGGGAGCGGCTCTTCTCCTCCTGGCCGCTGCTGAGTTCCTCAGCCATCTCCCACACTCCCCAGCTCTCAGATATGCTGATTTAACGACACTCATGTTTCATAGGACCGCACATGCCAGTCCCTCTGCCTGCAACACCCACTCACTGCACAGCGGCTGCCAAGTTTATTTCTCTCCCCAAACCCTGCCAGCACCATCACTTCACTGGGGCTTCCTTCTGAAGGGGAATCATCACTCCCTCCTTCGTCTGATTTCTATACTTTCCTGTACATTTGGTCCATGCACGTTGGGTCACCGTACTGTTGAATGCAAGTTCTACACGGCAAACTCCTTGACAAGCAAGGGCTGAAAGAGGCAAGACGCTGCCCAGCACAATGCCTGGCTCATGGCCCACAACAGTGACATTTTGTTGAACCACAAGCACTAAGCTAAGGATGGAGATGCAGAAACCCAGCCCCACCCCCAAAGACATCTTCTAACGCAAGTCCGGCCCTTCTGCTATGCTGTCTTCTAATTTACCAAACAGCCCTGGTGGGTGTCATTTCTGTTGGTTGTTTACCAGCATTTTACCGGTCCGGTGCTTATTTGGGGTGGGGACTTTGTTATTAATAGCTGCCTTACTTAGATGCATCACTTTATTTAATGGTCTGGTTCTCAGCGTCACCTGGGAATTTGTTAGAAATGCAAATGCTTAAGGCGCTCACTAGACTTACTGAATGAGAGAATCCTGGGCTGGGCCCAGCCTGTGGTGTGGAACAAGCCCTGCAGATAACACCAATATACACTCAAGCACACAGCCGCCCTGCGGGGATCACGGTCTCAATGTACAGGGGAGGAAACTGAGGCTCATTCACGTTGGGTAACTCACCCAGGAGGCCACAGTGAGGCTACAGCCTGATTGGAGCGTGGGGTGGGCTGAAAATCGTCCCTAAAAGATAGCCTTGTCAAATTCAGACCTGCGAATGTGACCTTATTTGGAAAAAGAGTCTTTGCGGATGTAGTTAAGTTACGGATTTTCAGAGGAGATTATTCTGGATTATCCCGGTGGGCCCTAAATGCCATCACGAATGTCCTAAGAAAGAGGCAGAAGGAGATTTGACACCACAGAGAAGAGGAGGAGGCAGAGATGGGAGCAATTCGGCTACAGCCAAGAAAGGCTGGCAGCCCCCAGAAGCTAGAAGAGGCAGGGAGTGCTCTCTGCAGCTTCCCAAGGGAGATCGGCCCTGCCAGCACCAGATTTAAAACTCTGGCCCTCAGAGCTATGAACGAATCCATTTCTGTTGTTTTGAGCCACAAGGTTTCTGGTGATTTATTACAACAGCCCCAGGAAATGAATGCAGAGTCATAGAGACTGGTGCTGCCCTTGGGAATTTGGTCAGACCCCACGATGAGAGAGCAAGATGCTTGGTTATAATCATGCAGGCTGCCAGCCTTTCTCTCTGCATTTCCTCAACCCAGAGGGAGGGCTCTGCCTGTTCCTCCTGGAGAGGAGGTTCCCAGAGGGCAGGAAGTGGGTCCTATTTGTCTTTTTATCCCCAGGCTTTTATTAAGGTTGACTTGAGTGAATATTGCCATCTTGGGGCTCCATCCACAGGAAATGGCTGGAATTTCAGAGCTGGTTCCTTTTCAAGGTTAAGGTTCTTGTGCAGGGTAAAAAAAAAAAAAAATCTCTGTAAAAGTTTTCAAAGGCCAGAGAAGAGAGTGACTCATTCCCTTTGAGAGATTTCTAATACAAGTTTATCTCTGAAGTAGCGGAATGAGTGGAGCTGTGGACGTGTGCCCCTGGGGTTCTTGTTAAAAGGCAGGTTCTGATTCAGCAGGCCTGGGCTGGGCCTGAGAGCCTGCATTCCTAACAAGCTCCCAGGGGAAGGCCTGGGCTGCTGGCCTGCGCACCGGGCTTAGAGTTGCAAGGCTGTGGGCTGTTGGCTCTGGGAGAGACTGTAAAATCACCTGCTCCCACACCCTCAAGACAAAGAGAAGGAAACTGAGGCCAAGAAGGGCAATGGTTCAAGGTCCAAAGTCACAGTGCCGGAATCAGTATTTGATGCCAACATAAGCAATGGGCCCTCGCTTGTCAAGGTGAGAGAGGTGGACCTTCCCCTCGGGGTACAAGGCCCCCTGCAGACCCCGCCCCACTGGCTCTGTTCCTGCTCCTCGCCCTGCTCCAGATTTTAAAACAAACGTCAGCTGCCAGGCTGATCGATAGGGCCGCTCATCTGTGAGGTTTGAGGCTCTCTCCACAGATGTAATCAGGGCCCGGCCGGAGACGTCCTGGCAGCGGGCGTGTGGGGAGGGAGCTCAGTAATACATTTAATCAAGGAACAGATGGGGAGCTGATAGAGTGTGTAGAAAAATCAGGTTTCTGTGATAACATTCTCTTCCCCACTCAACCCCCGCATCCCAGGGCTTCTCCAGCAAGAGCTCCCAGCGCCAGCTCCAGCCCTGCCTTTTTCCAAAGATGTTTTTCCAGGAAACTCAGAGCCCCGGAGACGAGGGTGGGGGTACGGGGTGGAGGATGCTCCTTGCTGGGCCTGGCCCCCCAGGCGCCCTCCTTCCTCAGCCTCCTCCAAGTGGAGCTGGGCTCCCCTCTCCAAGCAGAGCCAGAGGAGGCCAGAGATCTGACAGGCCGAGCACTGAAGACGGTGCACAGAAGGCTCCCGGGATACCACGGGCTGCAGTCTCCTGGTCACATGCAGAGAGCATGAGCTCATCTGTCTGTCTATCACCTCCTTGCCCACCGCCAAGTTCATAGACCCTCGGCCCCCGATTCCTCCAGGCCTATCTGGGTCCAAGGACAAGATTTATCAAGACTACAAGAGCAGTGGCTCTCCACCAGGGGTGGCTGGTCCCAGAGAACATGTGGCAGAGGCTGGAGACGGTTCTGATTGTCACAATTTGGGGAGGGTGCTCCTGGCCTCTAGTGTCCTATACCCTGCCGTGCATAGGACAGCCCCCACCCCGCAGGATAACGCCACCCACGTTGTCAACAGAGCCCAGCTCGAGACACCTGCTCTGCGCAGAGCCAGGGGACGACCGGCTGACCTGCCTTCAGGCGGATTTCTCTGGCTTTTCCCATCTACATTCAGTCCTCAGATTAGCCCATCCACTGTCTACCCAGGTGCTCCCACATGTGTGCACACACGCATGCCCAACGGTACGGAATTAAATGCTCGTGATTGACTCAGGCAGGCTCTTTACCTCTGGGAGTCTCATGCACGCATGGTGATAATACCGTCCACCTTCCAGGCTGCACAGCACTTGTGTCATTTAAATAGTAGGTTGGTGCTAAAGAAACGAAAGCCTGCGATAATTTCCCCTCCTCCTTGCAGGCTCAATCCCTTGTTTAGTCCCATGAAATCCACCTTAGAAGCAGGGCTGTGTGGGGGAGGAGTCTCAGTCTCCTCCTTGCCCTCCTAAGTCCCCCCTAACTGCCCGCTGGCTTCGCTCTGAACCAGGCATCTTTCTGTGACAGGCCCAAGGCCCACAGGCCTGGCAGGAGTGAGGTGGGCCCATGCAGTCTCCTTCAGGCCTGCTGCCAGGCTCTGTCCCTTCCTAATACCAGTGATAGGAGAGCAGGCTCCCTGCCTTGGGGGTCACTGCCCAGAGCTTGGGGTGAGCTCCTGCGGCAGAAACCATGAGACCATGCTCCTCCCCTCTTGCCCTGAGCTTCCTAATGAGGCCCTGACACATAATGTGTTAACACATTAACACATAACTCAAACCCTCTGATTTACTAGTGACAGCGTATCCCAAATGCTCAGGTCAATGTGATGAACGTACGTCACTCAACCTTCTTGGCTACCCTGCGATGCTGTATTATCCCGATTTGACAAATGAAGAAACTGTGTCTCAGAGAGGCTGAGTAACTTGCTCAAGGTCACACAGCCAGCAAGCAAGCAGCACACCCGGGACCTGAACCTTCCACTGACTCCAAAGACCAGCCTCCTAGGAGCACCGCTCCCACTGCCCCTCGCTCCTTAAAGTGGTCCTCACACCAAGGACACCATGTTACCTGAAAACCTGCTGGATGGCAGGTCCCAGCCCCACCCCCAGGGCTGACATGGAATCTGCATACTCACGTTAGACCCCAGAATCCAGGAGTGAATTCCAGTGACGATCCTGCAGGACAGCGACCAACCGCACTACACTATCTGCTCTTTGTCCTGACACCAGCGCTGCTTCCCTGAGAGAGAGAAGGTAGACGGGGGCCTGTCAGAGGTGCTAAGAAGCCCAGTCCCCTGGGCAGGCATGGAGCACCTCTGGGCCAGTGAGGTCCTGCTTATGGGATGTTTTACCTGTGAGCCCCAAGATGGCACGTCACCTGTGTCTGCCGCATTCCAGCCTCCGTAAATATTCAACAATACTGACTTTCCATTTGAGAATCCCTCAGCTTCCAAGTCCCTGGACCCCTACGCTCCCCCCTGGCCCCCACAGAGGCAGCTGTTTCTGTCTGCTCTCCAGGCCCAGGAGGCCTGGTCTCCCAGCTTCAAGAATAAATGTTTCCCTGGTCCCCGCTTTCTGAGATTTCTCCCAACTGCCGCCTGCATTTTTTTTTTTTTAACAGTCTTTCCCTCTCATTGGAAACCTTTTCATCTCTCGTTTGTGCTGGGACTTGGGGCTTTGCCTGGGTCTCTGAGGTGTTGTTTCTGTTACCAATTAGAGTATAAAAGCATAGCCATTTATCAAAGATACACATAAAGCAATACACGGACTGCACTCACTGCAGAGAGGCGTGGGTCTGCAAACCTGCAAACCCAGGTGCAGCTGCCTCTAACGTGCGCTGTCTCTACCACGCGCGGTCAGGAGGCCCACACGCGTTTCCGGATATTCCCTGTAACCCTACACGTAGTGAAGATTATTTCCATCTCACATCGGAGGTGCACGGAGATTAGTGGCTCCCTTCAATTCCACGAGTAAGCGAGTAAGAGGCAAGGGCAGAATTAAATCTCTGATGCCTTGTTTGATCTGCTTCTTAGCTCACCCAGTAGGCCAGGATCAGCTGAAAACGCACTCTGCTGGGTGCCTGAGTTTCACCATATCCAGAAAGTTCTGTGAACAGGCTGTTCTCATGACATTTTGTGGTCACAGGATTACTAGATATACTTGAGATTTATTTATCTGTTTCAACAGTATATCTTCTCTACTCTGAGACAGTGAAACAGGTAATTTATCAAGAGGTGACTCCATTTGATGGAAACTGCTAGAAGCCAAGTAGGCTGAGTTGCCACTCTGCTTCTCGGTGACTCGAGGCAAAGATCGTCAAATCTTTTTAAAAGGCATCCTATTGCAAAGGGAATAGGTTTATTCTAAATTGTTAGAAGGCGGTATGAGAACCAGTAGGTAGGTGCAGCAGGAAGTTCTTTGGGTGTAAAACTATTGGTTCTCAGTGAACAACAGCAGAACCATGAGCACTTACAATATTTCAGGCACATGGGGCCCCTCTCCTCCTAAGTGTCCACCTTGGTCTAGAGACGAGGGCCTTCCAGGACCTCCTTGTCATGCGGGGTCTCTGGTCTCACTCCCCACACAAGAACACAGGACATGGTCAGGCCAAAAAGGAACACCCACGGAGCCATGGATAGGGGAGTCACACCACTATAGTCTCGCTGGCAGCTAGGTTGGAGACACAGGAAGCAGGAGTCACACGAGCTGCAGCTTGCCCTTTGCTTCTCTGCCAACCAACCAACTCCCTTGCTAGCTGCAATCTACGCTTGCTAGCTCAGCCGCGGCAGTTATATCAGTGGCCAATGGCTAACTGGTTACAGCTGATGGCCAGCTGGTCACAGCTGATGGCCATCTACTACCCAAGCCTTTCCATGTGAGGCCAAGAGCCAGGAAACTGCTCTCTGGAACTCTGTCCCCACACTCCTGATGGGAGCATATTAGGGAAAATTGTTCACTCCTCCCAAAGGAGGAAAAGCAGGCGGATTGATTGAAAGAAAGCTGACATCAGCTGGGCCATGTCCCCAGTCAGAACGCACGCTCCTCTTCCCTGGCCCCGCCTGACAAGAGCCTGGAGAGAAGGGTGGACCTGGCTTGGCTTCCTGGTCCAGCCGGTCACCACGCTCAGGGCCAGGCCAGGGCCGGGCTTCCCTAGACCAGCCTGGAGGCCATGACTCCACCTGCTGGTGCCAGCTCTCCGTCCCACCCCTGATGGGATCTGCCAGGCAGGCAGTGACCCCGCTTGGCCAGCCAGAGTCTCCCCCATACGCAGTTGATGGTCTGAACTTTGGGTAGGAGGCCCTGACCTCGGCCCTCGTAGCATTCTCCCACCCAGTCCAGCTTTTTTAGGAGCCCTGGGCTTTAGAGCACAGGTCTGTAAACTTTTCCTGTAAAAGTCTAAAGAGCAAATATTTTTGGCTTTGTGCCCCAAAGAGTCTCTGTTGGCAATGACTCAACTCTGCCCTTGTCACACAAAAGCAGCCGTAGACAATAAGTAAATGAATATGACTGTGTTCTAATAAAACTTTATTTATAAAAGCGGGCAGCAGCAGGGCTGGAATTAGCCTGTGGACCAGATGGAGTGTGTCCATCTGCTTTAGCATCATTGGGCCTCCACTGACAAACCAGTCGCTCTGATCCCCATTTGGGTCCGTGAGCTCAGACAGGAGGATGGGTAAAAAGATCAGTGCTCCTAATTTTCAATGCGAGCCTTGAGGATTACTCATTAACCTCGTAAATCTTCCCAAAGCACCATTGCTCTGGTTATCCCCATTTGACAGATGAGGAAATGTAGACTTAGGCTCAGCACCTTGCCCTAAATTCACACTGGTCGTGACATTTGGATTGGAGCCACATTGATGGGACTCCAGAGCCTGTGTTAATGCTGGGCTTGTGATGAGCCTGGAGGGGGCTGTAGCTGTGGTGGGCGCCCCCTCCTACGCGTCATTCTGGTGAGGGCTGCCTGCTTCCTTCTAAGGCTCCCCCAGGCTCGATGACACAGGCTGTGCTTCAGGAGCAGCAACGGGGCCTCATTTGCTAGCAGGCTGCTCTGTAAACACAGCTTTCTCTTCTTTTATCTGCATTCTCTCCCAGCTTCATTCTATGCTCTTTGAGGTTAAGGACTCCTTGGTGTGTCCCCGTGCCCTGCTCCACAGGGGGCCTGGCTGCCGCTGAGAGATCCCCAAACCTTGGGACAATCTCAGAGCCCTGATGTAGGTGGCTCTGTTCCCAGGCAGGGAGCCCCTACCTTCTGGGAATGCAGGTAGTGGGGGAGGCTTTGCTTTGTAAAAAGAATACCATGCAAACCGGTTGTCTGACTCCAATACTCTCAGCAAGAGTTCCAGGCACAACCTGCCAGCACTGACAGAGAGGAGATGGTGACAAAAGCCACCCTGACAACAGTCACAGCGACAGTCACAGCACAGCATTTAAGGGCAGGAGTGGGGACCTGGGCCCCAGTCTACTCTGTTTTGCCAGTAGGGCTGTAAGCTCCCGAACCACGGACCGAGGGAGATCACTGCACATTACGACGTGGACCCTGAGACTCTGTATATGTCAACAGGGCAGGTGTCCGCCCGGAGCCCTGCCGCTCTTCGCTTGATTATCAATGATCAATATAGGGTCAGCTCTAGAATTCCTCGAGAGGGCAGGGCTTCTGTCTGGCTCATTCACGGCTATTTCCAGAGGGCATCGTGCAGCGTCTGGCACACAGTAGGTGCTCAGGA
Organism: Rhinolophus hipposideros; assembly: GCF_964194185.1. NCBI lineage: Eukaryota > Metazoa > Chordata > Mammalia > Chiroptera > Rhinolophidae > Rhinolophus > Rhinolophus hipposideros. Next base: position 47,681,910 of record NC_138066.1, read on the forward strand.
AACTGGCATCGAATGAACTGGTGGCGACTGGGGTCTGGGAAGGGAGACCCCCCAGGACTCAGCTCCTCCCCTGCTGCCCCCACCAGCTGTGTCCAGAGTTACGTCTGCTCAGCAGGCAGACCCCTGGCAACGCTCTGGGGACATGGACACACCCTCCATGAATGAGCCACCCACCTCCTACAACGACTAATACATTTAAAGTCCATGTAAGGTGCCAGCAAGGTAAGCACTGCTTGTTTACAAGCCTGCATGGGTCCAGAATTTTCTGCGGGGAACATGGGCCTCCCCAGTGGTAACTTCCAAGCGTCCAGACCATCTCCACGTGGCCACCTACCAGGCCATTGCCGCTGGCCAAAGCAGGTCCCCTTGTTGGGGGCCATTTTGCCAGAGGAAACTATTGCCGGGCAGCTCGAGAGCAGGCCCAGGCCTCAGCACCCAGCCTGTCCCCAGGGGCTTCTGCCACCAGGTCCCCAGCCGGGTGGCACCTGGCACTTTATCTGTAGATTGGGGCTGGCATCTCACAGAGGTCTGCAGCCTCTGGAAACAGGTCCAGGGAGGCCAAAGCTACACTTACCCTGAACACTTGACTTTGGTTTTATGTTGGTTTCCCCTGAAACCTTTAGTCAGAAGAGGGAAATGGATTTCGTGTGGGGCTGGGATCGAGTCCTGATTTGGCCACGTCTTACCCACTGTCTCTGGGCAAGTATTCAGCCTCCGAGTCACAATTTCCTCATCTACAGAAAAGGCAATGTATGTAAAGCCCTTAAAATATTGCCAGGCAAAATACAATTGGGCAAGACATGTGGCCTGCTGATGTTATCACACATTCAGTCTCCAATCCCGGTACCATTGGCAAGGGGGACACACCAACCAGGAAATCCTGGTCAGTTCTCTTGGGCCAGGTGGCAAGGCCAGGTCCCTGGCTCTTCTTCCTGCCCATTGCTCTTGACCTCTGACCCTGCTGATCCTTGTAGCCCGGCACCAGCTAGAAGCTCGGGGAGGAAGAGTCCATCTACGAAGAGAAATTTCCACACACCTTTCCCCTTTCCAGGTCCTCGTTCCAGGCTGGATTTCAGGACACATCCCCCTGGCTGCAGGCGTGGTGGACGTGAAAAATGCACCCATCACTGTCCGCCGGGAAGGCGTGGAGCGGGAAATGCAGGCAGCAGACACAGCGGCGGAGGGCTGCCTGACCTGAGGCCACAGCCTCCAGAGCTGCCCTGTATCCAGAGGCCTCACCAGGTGGGGCCTAAAGACCTGGCCCAACTTCTACCTCTGTCCTATCCTTTCTCCTGCCTTTCCCTACGCGGGGTTGGTCCCTAATGAACGTTACGTACCTCGCTCCTCAATGTTTATTTCTGGAAAACCCAACCTACACCAGCCACCCTCATGCACGGGTGCCTCAGTGTTGCCCTCCCAGGCCCCACCCCCCCCAGCTCAGCTCGCATCTAACCTGAAGGCATCTCTCTTTTCGTTTCCCTTCTCCCCTCCAAAGCTCTTAATTTCCTGCTGCTGGCTGTCTGAGGAATTGTTTACCACCATAAACCACAATACAATTCCATAAATATGTTATTTGTCCTTCCTATTATTATTCCCCATTATTTATTTCTGAAACTCTATTATTAAATCTGTAAAGTGTTCCGTGATACACTGGCAATGAAAGACACTATATAAAGGCGAGTTTATTATTATTACTCTGTGATTAAAACAAAGAAGAAAAATGAACCGTATTAAATCACACAGGATTCCCCTTTGCCTGCAGGGCCCTCTGCTCTTAGGTGATGGACGGTCCCCCTGGAGCCCGGGCCGGGCGAAGGATCTGTCCTCCCAGGTGGCCTGTCTCCTGGCTCCTCTCACAGCGGCTGGCTGTCAGGGACACTTGGGAGAACCACAGATTTGCAGGAAGCTCCTTCGCCGGGTGGAGTTTGTTCTGGGTAAAGCAAAAGCGATTCCGTTTGCAATCTTACTTTTCACCATCCGTCACTGCTGGTGACATGAAGAGGTAATAGAAGTGCCCAGAAATCTTGCATTTTATTTCCACTCGGCAGCATTTCTCTTGTAGGGGAAACATAAATTTGGCCGATTTTTGTGCAGATTTTGCAAAATTAGTCTCTCTCCGTGTAGCTCTGTGTGTGTATGTGCTCAGTGCAGGGACCAAGGGATGGTCCCACCATGGGATCCAAGGTGATCTCACAGGGGGAGCCTCATCCAGGGAGAGATGTGGGAAAGGAACGGGGGGGCCCAATGGAAAGGCAGTAGGTCAGCACACAGGTGTCACAGGCGAGAGAACTGGGGTGGGCAGACTTTCCGCATCAGCTGGCCACGTCCATCCTTTAGCGCCACGGTTCTCTAAGTCGGTTCCCTGGACCAGCAGCATCAGCATTACCTGGGAACTGGTTAGAAATGCACATTCTCAGGCCCCACTCCAAACCAGCTGAATCAGAGGACCTGGGGGTGGGGTCCAGGGATCTGACTGAACAGATCCGGGTGACTCCAAAGCTCTCAGAGTGGGAGAATCACTGCTTACGCACATGAACGCAAAGCGCCACCTTGTAGGAGCCCCCGGGAGCTTGTGAGAACCGCCACTTCCTAAGCAACCCCAAGACCGACTGAATCAGAATCAGCATTTCCACAGGCTTCCCTTTTAACGGGCGATCCTTTCACCCATTAAAGTGGGAGGAGCGCTGCCTTTAGTGCTTTTGCCAGTCTGTTCATGTCTGGGGAACCGAGATGAGGAGAGAGCGTCTAAGGGTGGAAGTGATGGCCTGGAGCGTTGGAGTGATGGAGAGACAAGGCAGACATGTGAAGAGAAAGGATTTGGGCCCATTGCTGTTGGGCATCTGGGGGTTAATTTGAAAGGCACAGACGACTGTATGTGACTCGAACTTTTCCCATGTTAGAGTTAAAGGCAAAAATCATCTCAACAGACTGAAGCTGGGATGTCTGACTCCTTAGGAAATGAACTGACATCTTGTCAACATTGCCAAACCTTTATGACATCTCCACCAAGAGAAAGCACAGTAGAGCCTACGATTTGATTATTTTGTGATGGCCTTCAGATAATTTTACACACTCTGGGATGTCACAAAATCAAGCGTTACTCCTCACCAGGTGGGGGGATCTGTTGCTATGGAAACCATTGGAATGAGACTGGGATTTCGGATACCATCTCCCACTCTGACCCAGGGACCCACCATGTGACTTGAAGCAAGGTCCCCCCACTTTTCTGTAGTTGACTCCCACTTCTTACCATGGGAATTGTGTGTGAATGGTTGTGGAACTGGTGTGATGATGGTGGGAAGGAGGGTCCAGGCTTTTCTATTTCTCCATCTTGCTGACATCACTTGGCTCCCTCTTTTTAAATATCGTTTCTGTCCCAGCCACAGAGATTCTCATTTGATCTTCTCATGCCCAGTGAGGTAGGCATCATCAGCCCTAGTTTACAGAGGTGAGACGAGAGAGACAGAGAGACTGAGAAATTTGTATAAGGTCACACAGCTCCTAAGTGACGGAGCCAGGGTTCGAATCCAGCCTAAGAGTTTTCAAAACCCATTGTCGTTCATAACAATAGATTGGATGACTATTATTCTCTCCTGCCTCAATTTGCCAAACTATGAAATGGGGAGAAGTGTATCCACTTTAGTTTTCCTTCCCAGGTTTGTAGTAAAAAGGCAGATTCATAGTTCTTAAAGACTTCTAGCCATAGGGGGGAAAAGGGTCCCTCTCAGCCTCCCCTCTGCCTGGTGTGATGTTTGGCTGACGCTAACTGGCATCCCAGCTACTGGTAGCCTTTCTGATTGGTCATCCCGGGCCTCTCCGGCTGTCAACCCCTTGGAATATCATCCCTGCCTCTACCCAAAGACTCAAGGGCTGATTGCGTGGATGTGAGGACATGACTCAAAGTTCACTTGGCAACTTCCTGCCCTCACGTGAGAACTATTAGCAGCAGTGACACAGAGACGAGGAAGGAGCTGTGATGAATGGAGCCTCGAAACTACCTCAGGGATGACACTGCCTGATTAAGCTAAGTACTCCTGGTGGCACCAAAGCTGGCAATTGCTCATTTATTTATCTGAGAAGAACTGATTTTTGCACCTAGACACATCTTCATAAACGCTAAACGCCTCCCAGCTCAGACTGGCCTGGACACAGCGGCGGCACAAGGACACGACCTTTTGTTACCTGACACTGATTGCCTCCCCTCTGCCAGGACCACATGCAGTTCCCAGTCACTTCCTGATGTGGTCACTCTCCCATTTCTACAGAAACGCGCCCCACTCACAGGGTGAGTGCCCCGGAAGCCTCAGGGTTGGGCTCAGAGAGGTCATTGCCCAGGTGGTTCAAAGGACTGGGCTCCCCCAATTCAGGACCTTGGATGCCTGGAGGAGTTTCTTGGGACGAGGGCAGGTGGGTGCTCACTCTCAGTAGGAGGTGGGGTAAAGTGGGGCCGGGAAAGGGCAGTTGTGAGCCCACTGCTTCCAGAAGCCTCATCCCGATGGGCATTTTTGGAAAGAGCTACAATTTCCCCATTAGTGGCAGCCATTTTCTCGCCCTGACCCTGAATGATGAAAACAGCAGCCAGCATCATTGAGGACCGACCTTGCCAGAAACTGCAAAACCCTGGAGCTGCATCCCCCCCACCTAACCCTGAAGGTGCCACTTCCCTCTATTTTGTCTCTGCTTCTCTGCCTCTCTGCTGGAGTCACAGGATCTAACTGCTGGATGGGTTTTTACAGGTCGTGTGGCCTCACTTCCCACACAGGGAAGTGGCCGTGCCGGAGCTCACGCGTGGCTCATGCCACACCTAGGTAAAAACTTGGGCTGTGTGGCGTGTCTGTTGAGGAATTGCCTTCAAGCACAACCTCCTGCCCTGGGGGGAGGCCCTGCTGAATTACCACCACCAGGGAACAGATGAGCAAATGCAGGCATGCGTTCATTCATTCATTCATTCCTCCGTTTGTTCACTCACTTGTTCAACAACTGTGTCCTACCATGTGCCCTGTGTCATGAAAGTGAGGCCCAATGAAGGTCAAGATTGCCTGGGAAAAGACCTGAAGGTCCCCGAAGTATTTGATGAATGAATGAACGAACAAATGAAGGAATAAAAGAAGCAGCTGCAAGCACAAGGACCAATAAAGTCTGGGAGGAGACTGGCTGATAATTAGATCCCCTAATGTTTGTGTCCTAAGTGACCAGCACAGGTGTCATTCTCTTTGCATTCCCACCCCCTTTGATGGGGGACTTTAATTTCTCGGCATTTGGTGCTCTTACCACCGGAGGGCCAAGTCCCATCCCATCAACTGCCCCCACAGGGAGCCTGGTGTGATCCGTCATCTACCTCTCACAGCACCTCTTCAGCGCAACTCCAGGTTCAGTGAGGGGGTCATTTATTTCCTGCCTGCAAACGTTCAGGTTAGAGGAGTTTAGTGGTGAGTTATGAAGCCGGGGGACCCTCCGTTTCTCTCGGGTCATATTTCAAGCGGGGCAGCTCCAGAGCAGGTTGCCACACAGCTGCTAGGACATAGGACATTCCCCAGCTCCAACTGGCCACCTCTGCCAGGTGGTACAGGGAGCTCGGGACGAAAACCCAGGAAACGGGGTCCTCTCCTGAGTCCGATCCAAGGAGCCAATCTTCCCTAAGTGCCTGGGAAGCAGCAGAGCTGTCCGCCTCAGAATTAATGTTTCTGGCCTTTGACGAATCTTCTCTGGGAATCTGGGCCTTGCTGATAACCAGGCTCTGGGTGGAAACCAAGTTTCCTACCTGGGCTTCTTTGGGGAAGAAGCTTCTGGAAGCTTCTTTGGGGAAGAAGCACGTCTGTACCCCGGGGACTGTATCCCTTTCGCCTCTGAGTTTGCGATCTGTGACGCTTCTCAGCGTCACTGCTGCCTTCTTTGTCTGCACTCCTTCCTCTCCACTCTCTTCACACCCGTCTGCAAAACTAGCCAAGCTGTTTCCAACCCCTGCAAGAGGCAGATACATAATGACAGAGTGACGTGGTGCAACAGTAACAAATTGTCCGTATTATGGCACTTTACATCTTGATATCCATTCTCCTCTATGGGCTTATCTGTAAACCGACGGAATTCACACTGGGATACTAAGAAAATAGCTGTCATATAATAGATGGGGTCTCCCGGAAAATGAACATTTACAAATGGCTGTAGCATTTACTTAAAATGTCATGCCAATTGCTTGCTGTTGTCTTTATGCAATGAGATTGATTTTACTGCTCCTTTGAGTCCTCAGCCTTGATGGGTAGTTTTTAATGCAGCAGGGAGTGCTTTTTGTGTTTAATCTATAAATATAGCCTGCAAAGGCAAAGGTTCCTTAAGGCACAGTCTCCGAAGCCGGCCAAGCCTCTTTTTCTGGATTCCCCTCTTTTTCTCCTCCTCCTTCTAAGAGAAGTTGGACCGGGGCGGGGTTGAGCCCATCTTATTCATGTATTCAAATGTATGCAGATGTATGCATTTTGTTTAACAAGTTAATTCATTTGCCAGGCCAGGCAGTTAGGGGTTTTCACAGTGTAATACCACATTTGATTCTCCCTTCCACACCGGATTATGCCCTGGGGTTTTACTTGGAGAGAGTTGATGGAGTTGGAGCCCAGTCTGGGGTGGAGGAGGGGCAGCTTGCCTCTTGCAGAAAATGACTTGAGGTCTCCTTAAGATGAGCCCAAGGGCTCTGCCCCGCCTCCCCGGTGTCCTAGAAGCCATGGGTAGTCAGCCACTGGTGGACATTGCTTAGGAAGTGCTCCTCTCTCCTACTTCCCTCGCCAACATAGCCACTTTTACACCCTTATCTCTTGAAAAGCTACATTAGGTTGGTGCAAAAGTAATTGTGCTTTAAAAGGTTAAAAATAATTGCAAAAACTGCAATTACTTTTGCACCAACCTAATACAACCATCGCTTGGTTGGAAGGCCCAAATGAGGGAACACAATTCCCCTCCCTCCCCCAGATCCCTTGTCCTACTTGCCCTACTGAGTTTGGCATCCCCCCCCTCCTTGAGGAAGTGGAAAGGTGGAGCCCGGGAGGGGGAGGGGACCGGAGGAGCTGCCAAGTTCAGACTGAGCAGCCCACTTTGATTGCCCCTCCTTCTCCCGTCCTGGGAGAGATGTCCCACGGCATGTAGTCGTCTTGAGATGGCCCTTTTCATCTCTAGAACCTGGCCTCACCTGTAGGGGAGCGACGTCTTCAAGTGGCTGAGAGTTTGCAGATCGGGGTGAGATCCGTATTGCCTTTTGATGCTGGCTTCTCCTCCAGCCAATGAGTTGGAAGTATCTGGCTGCTTGTCGTCATTAACGATAATAAGTCTTCACCTGGTGTCCCGTTTGCAGGACAGCGTGCTCATATCATGCTGCTGGAGCATGAGGAGGAGACGGGGGCGTTGGCATTATCTCAAGTCGTTTGTTCAACAAGTGTGTATTGAGCACTTACTTTGGGCCAAGGGCTTTGCTAGGGGCTGGGAACCGGTCAAGAAGCACAACAGACTTGGTCTCTGCTTCTGAGGAGATGGAGACATGTGCATTGCAGCTCTGGCAGGGCTGGTACCGGCCACACATGAGCCCGCAGGTGGGCTGCTTTACCAGTCTTGGGAGCAGCAGGTGGGGAGGGATTCAGGGCAGACTTCCTGGAGGAAGTATTATGGAAGCTGAGGCCTGAGGGATGAATAGGAGCTGGCTACCCTGGGACTGAGGGAGGTGGAGGTACAAAGGGAAAATGTTTTCCCCCAGAGGGGACAGTATTTTCCAAGAAACTGAAACTCAGAGAGAATGAGACTTCCCCAAGTCACATAATTAGGAAGCAAGTATGAGACCAGTTTCTTTAACCAGCCTGCCAGTGGGAAATTTTACAGGTGGGGAAACTGAGGCCATGGTCAATCCAAGTCTCCTGGGGTCACCCTTCCTGTCAGTCAGGTGAAAATCAATGAGCCAGCCCCATCCATGGAAAATGATCACCTCTCTGACAAATTAGACAGCTGTGGGTTTTCAATGCTGGCCTGAAAACATGATTAGACAGCATCTAAATAATGATTTAGATTAATCATCTGTAAATGACACTCAGCAGAGACAAGAAAAATAATAAAGAAAGCCAATGTGGTCAGAGTGTTATTAATTACGTACTTAGATCCAGGCCCCAGTATCTCCATGTTCAGTAAATGGCTGAAGGAAGGAGAGGCGCCCTTTCTCCATGGAGTTGCCAGTCTCTCCCCTCCTGTACCAAGTGCTGAAACCCCCAGCACCCGTCAGAGCCTACATGCAATGTGGGATCAACAAATCGACTCATAGAAGCCTAGCGCCTCGAGGAACCTAAGAGTTCACCTTGTCCAACCTGCTCCGATGGAGAGGGGCAAACTGAGACCTGGGCTCAGGAAAGAAGGTGTCTTCATCCGTTTGGGCTGCTAGAGCAAAATATCATAGACCGGGGGCTTAAACAATAAGCATTTATTTTTCACGGTTCTGGAGGCTGGAAGCCGAAAATTAAGGTGCCAGCAGACTCAGTTTAGTGTCTGGTGAGAGCCCACTAAACTACCTGGTTTGTAGATGGCACCTTCTCACTCTGCCCTCACCTCGGGGAAGGGGCAGAGAAGACTCTGAGTCTCTTTTCAGGGCACTAACCCCATTCATGGGGCCCCGCCCTCATGACCTAATGACCTCCCAATGGCCTAACCTCCAAATACCATCAACATTGGGCATTAGGGTTTCAACATATGAATTTGGGGAAAACACAGATATTCAGTCCATGACAGATATGTCTAAAATTGTAAGAACTGGTGCTGGAATAAGAACTAGAAGGAAGAGCTTTTAGATTCTTTTGCACTAGTCAAGCCTTCAAAATGCAAGTGTGCTAAGAAAAGCCGCAACAGGCACTTCCTTGAAAGGTCCACTCCCACACTGGGTGCCGGGGACCCGTTGCCCTAGCAACCACTGACAGGCAAGACTGCTCTCCAGCCAAAGGCAGTTAAGGGTAAGCCCGGCCGAGGGGAGGCCAGGAAGAGCCTCCACATTGGACGCTAATTGTATGGCTGACCTACTATTGGGTAACAAGTCAATCTCAGAACCTGGTGGACAAAAACTATACTCACTGTTTTACCTCTCATGGTTTCTGTGGGTCAGGAATTTTAACAGATCACAGCATCTATGGTCTCTGATGTTCAGGGCCTCAGCTGGGGAGACTAGAATGCTGGGGGCAACTTAGCAGTTTGAGGCTGGAATCCTCTGAAGGCATCTTCACTCACAGGTTCGGCGGTTGGCGCCGGCTGTTGGTTGGGACCTCAGCGGGGCCGTCAGCCAGCACACCTACGTGAGGTCTCTCTGCATAGCCTAGTTTGGGCTTTTGAACAGTATGGCAGCTGTTCCACGATCAAGTATCCGGAAGAGAGCAAGGGGAACTGCGTGGCATTTTTATAGTATAGGCTCAGAAGATACTTAGTGTCATTTCTAGGTAGCCTACCGGTCAAGGCAGCCGTAGAGGTCCTCCTAGGTTCTGGCGGGGAGAAGAGGGGAAGTGGAGTGTCAAGGTCAGACTGTAAGAAGAGCCCATGAAATGAGAGTCGTTATTGGGGCCATCTTCGCAAAATGCAATGTGTGCACAAACAGTGCCTAAGCAACCTAATCAAATTCATTTATTTAAAAACAGTTTTATCGGGCACTTGTTGCATGCCAGGCACTGTGGTAGGGGCTCTCCTCTTCTTTGGGGGAATCTGAAGAAAAGCACATGGCAGCTACAGAAGCGCCACAGAGAGAAGCAGCTGGGGGAGTCCCTGGCCACTGGTCTTTCCCTCAGAAACAGCTGTGTATGCAGGGTGTCATGCGGGGTCTCTGCTCCCGCTCCCCACATAAGAATGCAGGGTATGGTGAGGCCAAAAAGGAACACCCACGGAGCCGTAGGTAGGGGAGTCAGACTGCTACACCCCGCGCCTCTCTGCAACCCGCTCTTGCTAGTCAATGGTGGCTCAGCCACCATCTTCTTGCTAGCCCCCCTGTGCTGCTAGCTCAGCCACGGCAGTTATATTAGTGGCCAATGGCTCACAGTTACAGCTGACGGCCAACTAGCTAGCTGATGGCCATCCAATCACAGTTGATGGCCATTTACTACAAGTGAGCACCTTTCCACGTGAGGCCAAGAGCCTGGAAACTGCACTCCTGGCTCTGTGCCCACAAGCTGCTTCTCTGTATAGACACAACCATCTTTCTTCCCCCCACCCCAACTAACGCAGGGTGAAGGCTACACGGCATTGCCATGACAACCCAGGGTCTGGCGGAGCCTGTGCTCCTGCCATAAGGTGAGAGCAGCCCCAAGTGAGCAGCCCCAAGTGCATGAGTCTTCCACAGGAAGAGAAATTCCGTCTCTGCCACCTCCCACAGAGCAGGGTCACAGGTCCCCCGATTGCCCCTCCTGCTGATCACAACCCAAATATCCTGACTCACCCTGTCCTTGCCCATCCCCACCAGAGCCAGGGATCTTTGCTGCTCCTTCCTCACTCACAGAAGCTGTACCAAGGCCCTTCCTGTCCCCAGCATCCGCTCTCCCCAACCCCTTCTGCAATGGGCTGAAGTTTCAGGCGGCGCCTGGATTTCCTTCTCCATCCTCCCCAAAGATTTCTGATCTGAAATTGCCATCTTTATTTTCAACGCACCCCTGTTCACGCTCGAAGTCCTCTCAGAGGCCCCTGATACTTGAATACAGCCAGCCACGGGCAGCTCACTCCCACCCATGTCACTTGCAGACAGCTGTACCCCTCAGGGAGTTCTGCAACTTTGTTAACAACGCTACGCTCCTCGTTAGAACCTGCTGTGACAGAAACGCCTCCTTCCCTGGACCCATCAAAGTAAGTGTGGATTAAGGGGTCTCCCCAGGCAGGGCCAGCCTTCAGGTTTATATACCAATAGGGAGTTTTTGGAAAAGCTAATTGTGGTGATGGGTGATGGTGGAGACTTCCCAGAGAGAGATGGGGATGGTTTTCATGAAACAAATATGTGCTGTGAACCCCCGAAAAGGATGGGGTCTAGTAGCAAGAGGGTGAGTCCCGCAGATGGGTAGGTCCAGGAGGGAGGGCCATGGAGGATTGCCAAGATCCCCGTGAGCTGTTTAGGAAATGGTGAATTCAGACAGGACGTGGAGGTCCTGGGACACGGGGTAATTTGTTCCCGAGCAGATATAATGAGGGAAAAGGCTAGGAGAGAAGGCAACACAAAGTGAATATGAAGCCATCAGCATTCGTAGGGGTGGATGGAAGCCAGGGCAACTCCAGGGTGGGTCATGGAGAGGATGGCTCTGGGGCAGCTGTTTTCAGTAGAAGCCAAAATGGAGACATCTGAGGTCGAAGCAGGAAAAAACCTGCTTCTCCAGAAACCTCAGGCGTAAAGGGGTAGAACTCAGAGGCGGATGGAGCATAGGGAGTAAGGGTGGCATGGTAACAAAAGCTGTAACTTTCATTCGACCGTTTCATCAACAGTCACTTAACTGGATTTCTTCTCTGTAAGAAAAACTGAATGACCCCCCACCTCGCCCCCACGCCCAGCCCATGGGATTGAGGAGGAACTGGACCACAGCACTGCCTCCAGGGAAACTGAGGAACTGACCAGAGCCAAGGGTCATTCTCAGCAGAGTGGAATACGCAGTTTGGGGCCCCGTGACAATGCCCCTGAGGGAGGATCTCACTTTGGGTGTCAGGGATCCCAGGAGGAAAGGCGGCTCCTGTATGGAGCAAGACTTTTTGTCTCACCTGCAGCTGAAAACAAGTCACATCCTCACTTAAAACGCCCTACAGTGTGTCAGAGGCCCCTGTGCATGTCGCCTCCCACCCAACCGTCATCTCCTTGTCTCTCCCTCCCCTTGTTATTTGAACCTCTCTGGACCCACCTCCTGGGCCAGACCTGCCACTTCTCTGGTCCTTTCAAGGCAAGTGGTAAGGGGAGAGCTTCTTAACCTGTGTGTCACTCCAAACTGATGGGGCAGGGTGGGTTGTCACCATTCCCCTTGTCTGTGTCCCCATGATTCAGTGGTTCTCAACTGGGGGCAGACTGCTTGTCAGGGGGCACTGGAAGTGAGCAGGGGTGGTAGAAAACGGCCCTCAGGTGCTACTGGCATTTAGGGCATGGTGTGCCCACTATCGTACAGTGCCTGGGACAGGGCCTCACAGTGAAGAACCACGCCCAGCACCAGTGTGCCTGCGAGAATATTCAAGAGGAGCCCTCCCCACCGCTCCTACCTCTCACCCACTCTTTCTCAAGGTCTGCCAGGCTACTGGGGAGAACGACCCAACCGTGCATGCCCAGCTCAGCCCCTCTGGCCTCGCTCTCTTTCTGACTCACGGGAAAGTTGCCACCCTCTCTGCCCACGGGGCAGGATTTCCTCCTCCGAGGCAGTCCTGGCTGCTGCTTTGGGGATCTTTTCAATTCAGCAGGGAGCGTGTGGAGCCCACCATGGCCCCACACCATGCCAATTCAGCGTGTAGGGGAATAAAGCTGAGATTCTGAACTCCCTCGCTCTGACAGCTGGGTCCATCTCTCGCCCGGTGCCAAACTGAGCGAGGGGAACAAGGCTGTGCCGAGTCATCCCTCCTCGTGGCCCAGCAGAGGTCCTGCTGAGGACCTGGGTGCCTCTTGGCCCAGAGCCTCAAACCCAACCAACAAAACCCATGCACTGGATTTCCAGGAGCTGGCGTTCCCCTCTGCACACCTCCGTTCCCTCATGGATGTCAGAGTTCTCTGGAAATCAAGGGCAACTCAAGGGCAGCCCTGAAGCCCCAGTGCAGGGATGGGAAAGAGGTTCCTTTTTCTTGTGTCTAAGGGCAGGGTTGGGGAGGGGGCCTAAAAACATGCCTTTGATACATCTGATCAATGTGAGAAAATTGTTCTTTCATTTTTAAATTGCTCTTGGCCGTGAGGACACCTGCACCCCATGTACCCTTTACAGTTGTTCTGCTTTTGGCTCTAAACCAAAGGCAGACAGATTTATGCCCAGGCCAGCTGCCTCCTCCGATTTCTGTCAAGGACGGGGGTAGAATCGGCATGCCCTCCTCTCCCTCACAGCCCTTTCTGTCCCTTCCTGAACAGCAGCAAGGACTGTGGCTTTCCAGAAGCCACCCAAGAAGAAGTGGCACATGGGCCCAGAAAGAGTGGCCAATCACAGCTGCTCATGAGCTGGCTGGTGACTGGGATGAGACCTCCCCACCTGCACCACAGCTGAGGTCACTGTTTAAAAGTGGCCTTGGCTTCATCAAGAACACAAGTGACCCTTCCTCACCTCCCGCCCACAAGGAGCCCCAGTTCGTGCCTCCGGCTCTGGGAAGCTGAGGCAGCCCTGCCCCAACCACAGCTTCTGAAATGCGTATCCGCCATGCATGTCAGGCAGGACCCGAAGACAAAGCTCCAGCCTTGCCCTCTCGCCACATGCCTCACTCCAGCCCCACTAACGATGGGCACCATTCCCAGGCAGGAAGGGAGCCCCAAGGTGATAAATTATTGCAGGGTCAGACCCTGGGTCAGGCAGTGGGGCACTGGCAGCATCCTGATGAAGAAGGCTTTCTGGAGGTGAAGGGCAGACACAGGTGCTGCTCTCCACATGAGTAAATCCTGCCGTCCCCAGGCTGGAGCCACCCCAGCCTCAGCAGGACTCAGTTCGGATTCAGCAGGGCTTCCCACGTGCACCCTCCTCGTCAGCTGGGGAAGCCAGCAGCCTGGGGCTGCCTAGGTCTCCACAGGGTTTCTAAGGCTCAGGCTGCTCAGTGGAGCCAGGCCTTGCACCACCTCCCTTTACAAGGCTGGAGAGGCCCACCAGAGTCGCCCTGGCCCTAAATACCTTCCTTCCCCAAAGGTCCTTCCTGAGACTCATACTCCCTGTTCCAGCTGCTGTCCGCCTGCTGCTGTGGCCTGAGGGGTAGGGGACGGGGTGCTGCTGGCTCCTACACACCTCCAAGGACTCCCGTCTTCTCGTCCATCTCTCCTGCCCATGCTGTTCCAATCTCCTGTATACTTCAGCTCTGGGGCGTCCTGGACCGAAGGAAGGAAGGGAGAATGAAGGAAGCATTTCACGAGGTGTATAAGAAATGCAAACTTGACAAGGGTTCAAAAGGAGAGAGCAAGCTGTGCTCTCCTCTGAACTGTTTCCCATTGGGGTGTGGCATTTGGCAGAATTCAGATTGGACTGGACACCCCCAGCACCAAGGAGAAGGGTGGAAGGACTAAGGTAACTGGCTGTCACGTGGGGTCTCTGCTCCCGCTCCCCACATAAGAACGCAGGATATGATGAGGCCAAAAGGGAACCCCCACGGAGCCACAGATGGGGGAGTCATACCACTACACTCTCTTCTGGTGGCCAGTCGAGACACAAGAAGCAAACTCCACCAGTACCCCAACAGGGGCCTTCCTGCACCACAATCTCACTGGCGGCCAGACAAAACACACGACATAGGATCCACTCGATCCACGCCATCTGCGATCCCCGCTTACCAACGTAGCTAAGACAGTTATATACAAAACGGTCGTGGCTAATGGCCAGCTGGTTACAGCTGATGGCCAAGTAATACCCGAGCCAGCACCTTTCCTCATGAGGCCAAGAGCCTGGAAACTGCTGTCTGGGACTCCGTCCCCACAGGGTCACAGAATGCCCTTTCCTGGTTAGTCTGCAGGGGCCTTGCCCCAGTCTCTGCCCTTCCCTTTGAAATTGAGGGAGGAGGTCTGCAAGACTTGGAGTCTCGAGGGACGCGGCAGAGCCCACCATACCCAACCTCCAGACTCAGGAGTCTGGGCAATCCGCCAGAGCCCCGGAGCCGGAAGCCTGCCAGACCTCCCCCCCCACCCGCCATGAGTGGGAGAGATGGCATCACTCTGGGCACGGGAGAAGGAGGATCAACCCGCTGGCACAATGGATGGGAACAGATCTAGTGTGAGAGTCTCCGAAGATGATATTACTCAGCAGCCTCACGCTTTTCATCTGGAACTTATTGGAAAAACCTTGCTAAGGGGAATCAGCTGCCTCCTGGCTCCGACTCCCAGCTCCCAGCCAATTGGCATTCAGACCCTTTAAAGTATTACTTCTCGACACCATGAGCATTGTATGTTCCTGACAGGATAAGGATAAGTCCGCCACAAATTAATACCTGGGGCAGATCCTAAAACACAATCTTCCCGGCTGCAATAATTTCCAGCCAGCCCCTCTATCTGCACTGACACATGAGGTAAATCTTTCATCATGGCAATTCATACATTGTTTTTTTCCTCTGGTACCCGAAACAGCCCAGACTAGAAGCTTTACCTCCTTCTAGGATTATCGAGGTGCTTGTCTGTCACCAGTGGTAAGCCAAGGACCCCTTAGCCGCCATAAGGAGCCCTCCCACAGGTCGTAAGCAGCCATTGGGACCCAAGTTGGGGCTGGAGTCAGTGAGACGACGTGTGGGAGATAAAGAAGGCCCCTATCTCAGGGCAGCTGAGGGTGGCAGTAAGGGAGGAGAGAGGGGAGCTCAGCCGCTGTCATAGAGAGAGACCGGGCTATTACCGGGCTGCCAACCAGGACAAGGGGGGAGCCCCAGGACACAAATGCCAGCTGCCTGTCCTGCTGTGGGCCAACATGAGCCAGGCAGAGTGAGGAACCTGCGGAGGTGCTGGGCCCAAGGGACTCCGGGAATCACCACACCTCCTGCCTCATTGTACATCCTACTTGTTGCGAAGCGTACCACAGAAAGCCAGATCTAGGTCCCAGCCCCATGGGCCTTTGTTTCTCCAGCTGCAAAATGGGATTTGTGACCCTGGTCCTGCCTGTTCCGCAGAGACAGAGGAGAACAAGGGTGCATTTTGTAAATGACGAAAAGCCATATAGATGTCCAGGGTGGGGCCCAGGTGCCCAGAACACCCCTAGGACAGGTTGGACAAAACAAACGTGAACTTCAGCAGGTCAACAGAACTTGAGAGCACTGGGGGGCCTATTTGTTTGCTGTGGCTACTGCCACAAATCACCACCACCTGGGAGGCTTCAAACAACAGGATTTATTCACTCACAGTTCCGAGGCCAGAAGTCTGAAGTCGAGGTGTTGACAGGAATATCCCCCCGCTGAAGGCTCTAGGGAGGAGCCTTCCGAGCCGCGTCCAGCTTCTGGTAGTTGCTGGCACTCCTTGGCTTGTGGCTGCCTCAGTCCCGTCTCTGCCTGCAGTGTCACACGGCCCTCTCCCCTCTGTGCACGGCTGTGTCTCTCCTCTTCTATGAGGACGCCAGTCGTCTGATCTAGGGCCCACCCTAACCAAGTGTAACCTCCCTTTAATTAATCTTCAGAGACCCTATTTCCAAATTCAGGCAATGTTCTGAGATTCCAGGTGGGCATGAATTAGGTGGGGGGCACTATTCAACCCACTGCAGGGGCCGTGATGGGCTGGCTCTGCCGGACATGCTTCCAACAGGGCGCACCTCCTGGATACCTGCAGTTTCCCTCCCATCAGCACTCCCTGCAGGGGACACTCTCGACGTTCTGTCCCATGGCCAGAACTGCTCAGAGGCCAGGGATGTCACTTCACTTAGCTGCTCCTTGAAGACCAGAGGTTCCCAGGAAAGCTCTGGCCCGAGAAGCCTGCAGATCCTTGTCTGGTGGAGATGCAGCTCAGCGTCTCCACACCTTAGTCACCTGCCCTTACAGAACTAGCAGCTGGGAGCAGCTTCCCTGTCTCCCTCTCCCTCCAGCTCGGCTGTTCCTCCAGGGCTTTTCTAGCCGCCCTGAGAGGCTCAGCTGCCACCCTGTGGAAGCCCATTCCCAAATTGCACCGTTTAAATTATACATTAGCTTTTTAAGCAGCACTTGAAGCTGGCAGAGAGACAGATTTTTATCAGTGGTGAATGCCCACCTCGGGCTGCTAAATTTCATCTTGGGTTCATGTGACGGGTAATAACTCTCACCTCCCTCCTTTTATTGAGACACGGACAGTGCTTGGTTCTGCGTGCCGAGGGCATCAGGGCGTACGCCCCAGGTCTCACAGCTGGAGAGGCTTCTCTCCTCCAGCCTCCAGCCCACCTACCGGGACTTCTCTGCCATGGCAACCGCTGGAGGGATCAGGAGGACCCCCGATGACCCCTGTCCATGGTGCCTGGGTCGTTCTGCCCAGGGACACAGCAACATTCACTCCACATCACATGCCCTCCTGTTTAATTACGAGAGAGAAGCACTCTTGTCACCTGCTCTGTAAGTAAATAGTCCTGACATTTTTAACAACAGGCTCTTCTCAAAGGGGCAGACAGTTCCCCCAGGGCCAGTCTTCTGGAGACCGAGGCCAGGCTGTTGGGCAGAATTGTCTGGCCAAACGTACCTCTTGGGCACTTGTCCACACTGCCCTCCCACACTGCCCACTGGGAGGGGTCTTTGTTTGCCTGGCCCTCCTCCAAAACTGCACATCCTCCCGTCCTGGATGACTTTCCTCCCCCCACCAGCCAGGAGGTCTGAGGCCCTCCGGGGAAAATCTGTCAAAGGCAAAAGCAGATCTTCTCGTCCTGCTGCTGTCGGGGTGGAGGCCCCGCCCAGCCTGCAGGCTTTGCCACTGACCTTGGCACTTGGGAGAGGATGGAGGTCTGGCAGCTCTCACAAACATGGGCACCCCAGCCTGCCTACCATGTGACAAGGCTTCCGAGAGACGTCTCTGTCCTAGATAAGTTGTTAAAAGCCAAGATCAATTTGCTTCTGAAAATAAGGTAGATCAATAGGAATAGTGCTATCTATGGAGGAATGCGTGTGTCCCTGCTCATCTGCACTCAGGGGGTGCGTGCCCCCCTGCTCCCTTCCTCACTTCCCCTCCCACCCACACCCCTATCTTTCCCCATCTTATCTGTCTTTCCGGAAGGGACAAGACAGGAAACCTGGGTGTGTGGTCACTATGGGTGTAGTTGACATTGGGATGCTCTCAGGAAGTCTCCCCTCCCTGTGGATTCCCAGCTCCACTCTTGCTCTACCTTCCCAGGGCATTAGCCAAACTCTGACACATTCAGCTGAATGTGCAGCCCCCAACTCATCTTGGAGAATGACAGGGGGAGATGAGCAGGAGCAGCTGCCAGGAAGCCCCCTGCCTACCTTAAATCATGGCTCTGTCCTCAACGAGATATGTGACCTTGGATGCGGGTTATTAACCCCATTACACTTCAATGTCATTTGCTCATCAGGGATGACGAGATCCTGCCTCGGTTATGCTTGACATAAAGTAAGCTCGCAATAAATAAAAATTATAGCCAACAAATAAACAAACAGGTGCTTACCATGAGCCAGATGCTGGTCTTAGCACTTTATTTATATTAACCCATTTCATCCTTGCAATAGTCTCACTATCGTCCCATTATCGTCTTCCCTGTTTCAGAAATGACAGGCCCAGAGACATGGAGCAAATTGCCCAAGGTTGTACAGCTAATAAGTGCAGAGCCAGGATTTGAACCCTGGCAGTCTGGGCCTAGTACCGAAGAACTTCACCCCTGTCATTATTATTACTTTGGGTGCTGGATCAAGTTGGGGCCAGAGATGCCATGTCCAAAGAGCTCTGGTCCAGCCCTTGCCCTTAGAATCTGCCTCTTCTTCTAGGTGGTCTCCAAGGTGAAAAGAAAACACTTGGCATGACTTAGGGTCTTGTGTTGGCAGAAGTTCCAGCCGCTGAGGGTGATTTAACCTCATCAAACCTGTTGTTTCTGCTATGCTCAGCAGCTTGCCTTGGAAAATGACAATCAAGTAAGATTTAAAAGCCTGGAGAATGGACTATTATTTTTATCAGTGCTAATAAAGGTGAAAGCATTTTATTTCCTGGTGTGAGTGTGGTTCAGACAATAAGAAACACCTCACTCTCCTCCCCATGAGCTCCTGCTTTCTCTGCCTCCTCTGAGGTCCCCTGGGGCCTGTGTTCCTGACAGCCTTACCCCACCGTTAACTCTAACTTTCCACGGAAGTTCCTGAAAGGCCAGTGGGCAGAGGGGTGACAAAGTTCAGGGGGTGTGCTCCCGTTGGTGATTCACTCAACAAACACTCAGCTCGTGTGGGCTCTGCACTAGGCACCAGAGACTCCAGAGTGGCCAAAGCAGAGACCCTACCCTCACACAGCCTGTGTTTTAGTGGGAGACATCAATGATAAGCATACAATGCAATGTTAGAATGATCTGTGCTTCGAAGCACAATAAAGCAAGGTAGGGGGATAAAGATTGTAGAGAGGAGAGCGCATCGGTCATGGATGAGACTGGACGAGTCTTCACCTGGCCTAACGGGAGATTTTTTAAAGGGGGGAAGATGTGCGCAGGGTCAAAGGGAGGCAATCAGGGCAGGCCTGTCACCCTGGACCAGCCAGCGTGGGAAGGCAGCCAGCAACCCTTCCTGGCCTAAGCAAGCAAGGAAAGAGAGCAGTGACCAAAACCTCGAGCGAGCTGCAGCTGGAAAGGCAACAGGACCTCAGCTAACCTCCCGTGTCTGCCAAGGAGAGGCCGGATTCTCCGCCTGCCTTCCAGTCTCCTGCCAGGGATTTCCACTGGCCAAAGCCTACTGGGAAGTAGAGGATGAGGGGGCCCGGTTGATGGGTCTCCAATCAGCTTCCTGTGGCACAGAGCAGGGTAGAAAGATGGGGCATGGATTTGGAGGGTTGAATGGAGAAAAGGTGGCTCGGGGCTGTTGCTGTTTTGTATCGCTTGGGGAAGACCGTCTGATAAAGTGACACTAGAGTAAGAGCCTGAACTGCCAGTCCCCATCTCCCAGTGACACTCTATCCCCCTTACCCTGCTTCATTTCCCCCCCCCCCCCATCCTGACCAGCCACAGATCTGTCCTTGTGCCCCTGAAGGAAGAAGGAACCAGACTGGTCTGAAAAAGTTGAATCAAGGGAAACACAAACTTTCACATAATCTCAGAGATTGATTCAAAAACTGACGCACCTTCCCCCCCCCCCACCCCTCATACACACAATACACTGATTTCCACCCCAGGCTTCAACTTTGTGCAAAGCGAAATCAGCTGTCTTAGGATTCCTGTGGACAAGGGAGGGTCCCTGAAATGTCACCCACACTCTGCTTTCTGCCACTACAGGCCACACAGCAGCTATCAGCAAGACCTGCCCCTGAGGCTCTTTAAAACCCCCATGACACCAAGTGCTCTCCAGCTGTGCAAAGAGAGTCTTAGATTCTTTCTCTTGCCTTTGGGAGATTCCCTCTGCTCCCCACCAATCGCTTTCTTTCTCCCAAGAGGGCCCCCTGAGCTGATTCTCTGAAAGACCCTCTCCCCACGGTGCATCCATGCAGGATGACGAGTTTTGTTTGGGTTTGTATTTAGACGCCCTGTGTGCTTCACCCTCAACACCCCTTTCCTTGGAGTTGGAAATCAAACACAATGGACCCGCTGGATTCGTGTGTTTTATTTCCACCGCTCTTGGAATAAATTCCCGAAGTCTTACCGTGACCTGCCACGCGATGCCTGAGGATCAAACGCCCCCTCCCTCTGGCTCACTTTTCCAGGCACGTCAGTTTCTTCTCTGTTCCTTGCACACCAAACCCTCTTTCTCCTCTACATGTTTGTCCTTGTTGTTCTGTCTGCTGTCACCTATAATGCTTTCACTCTAGCTCTTACCGTGCACGATGGTTTCCTCTCCTTTTCAGGTCTTGACACAGAGTCTTCCTTCTCCACCCTGTTCACGAAGCCTCTCTCTGCTCCTTCTGGCTCAGTGCTCTGAGCTGTCCCTGACTCTCTGTCTCAGTGCTGAGGACCATCCGTGGTTCCAGTGTTGGTTAATTACTGTCGGTGGTGGTGGCAGTTGTGTGTGTGTTAATCTGTCTTCCCCACTAGGAAGCATATCCCTTGAGGTCGGGAACCTAGTCTGTATTTGTGCAGTGAAGGGATTCATCTTGACCAAAGAGAGGTCTGGACTTTTCCCTCAGCTCCTGGGAGGTCACCTCTAAGCCTTTGGAACGTCCTGCCTGATAAGAGTATCTTTATTTACCTGGAGCCTTGGGCCAGTGAGGTAGTCTATATGTCAGTGTGACTGAAAATATAGTGTGGCGGTGGGAGGCCTTGAGCCATAAAGTATCAGTGTGACTTCTCAGGGCCTGGAGGTTAAGGGCAACAGGCAGGATTTCTTTGTATGACAAGGACTTGAGGCCAACCTAAGCGAACTTGGAAGTGAATCCTTCCCCAAACAAGCCTTCAGATGGGACCTCAACCCTGGCCAACACCTCGATGGCAGCCTGTAAGAGACCTCCAAGCCATACCCAGATTCCTAATCCCAGAAACTGTGAGATAATAAATGGGTATTGTCTTAAACTGCTATGTTTGGGGGTGATTTGTTACACAGAAGTTGATAACTAATATACCCTCCCAATCTTTGATCAGTACCAGGTCATATCAAAGTTTAGGTTTAGCATACAGTACAGTAGTTAAGCCACGACCCCTGAAGGCAGATATTCTAGATTCAAGTCCCAGGTTTTCTACTTTGTGCCTCGTGACCTTGGGCAAGTTACTCGACATCAGCTCTCTCTTTGGGGGCATAACCCTATCATCTATCTCACAGGCTTATTGGCAGGATTAGCTCATTAGATCATACATGTAAAATGCTTACAGCACTGGTAATATTTATAATATTTATTACTATCCATTATGTCACATAAATATTGATGATATTTGTTATTCTAAACCATCGTGGCTTAAGTTCCCACCTACATGAGCACATACAATTGACTACATACCACCCACATGACCCCGCCTGACCACAAGTCCGTGGAGGGGAGACCCTGGGACAGAGAGTAGCCTTAGTGCACTCACCCACCACAGCCGAGAAGCCCACCCCCTCCCCTCTGCTCGCACACCAAGACTGGAATTGCAGACACTGGTCTAATCATGCCGCTATTTGCAAACACATTTACAAACAGTCAGGATCCATTCCCGCTGATTGTTAAGGGGAATTCAATACCAAATCATCACAATTAAACCCCATTATGGACACTCAGCATATAAAACTGTCCTCAGCCGGAACACACCAATGCAGTTGACAGTCATGACTCTCGCTGCCACCAGAGCTCACAGCTGAGGGGTCCCTCCAGCCCGGCGGGCTCCACACCTGATCTAAGCAGCAGGGTCCCACAGGTGTAGGCACAGAAGATTTTCAGGGTCAGCTCAGTGCTGGTTTAGGACAGACTCAATAACAAGAGGTTGCTCTGGAGTTAGGACGAGTCCCCCTATTGCTGTGTTAGGGGCAGCTTGGCAAATCTCAAGGGTGTGTGGTGTTTAGAGCACAGATGCTTTTGGGGGTGGGGAGCACTGGGGGCAGGGCCAGACAAGGTTCCATCCCTTTTCTGCAAGGACTCAAAGATTATTACCTTGGCTTCTGTACCTTGGAGAGGTCCCCACTTTGCATTGGGAAGTTTGTTCCACCTTGGAGCCGAGCTACCTGCAAAATGAATGCAACTGGTGAAATTGTCTGCAGGCTACGCCTGGGTACTGGGGTTTGGATGGGAGAGAAGTTAGAAATCCTGCCTGACAGGACAAGAGAGGAGAAAGCGTTCTTAGAAGCGAGAGTCTGAGCACAACTTACGTCCTGGGTCATGGAGTTCCTGTCACTGGCTTCCCCTGATAAAGTTTGACCCCCATTTACTTTTTTAAATTGCTTGTGGGTTTGCAGACGCCTGCGAGAATCGGTATCTCCAGTGTTCCCCGCATGGGTCTCCCCTGGGACACGCGCCTATGAGTCTTTGTTCTCTCGTTCCTTCAAGGTGATGGTGTAGAGATGCTGGAGAAGGAATGAGGCCGCGAGTGCCTGCTGCCACCTGAGACCTGGTGCGTGCCTGTGAGTGTGCGTGTGTGCGTGCGTGTCTTGTGGCTAATGAGCGTCAGTAATATCCTCAGGAAGACAGGATCACATAATTGCTGTCAGAGCTATGCTTCTGATGAGCTTTCTATCCCCAAAGCTAATTGTCAAATTTCCTAGGCAGCTGCTATTTTTCATAAGTGTGTTTCAACTTCGCAAGTCACGCGATTTATTTTAGCCGATAGTCAAAAACCCAGAAAACAATACATTTTGCATCCTATCTGGTCCAACGTGCCCTCTCAACCCAACAACAAAGGTACAGAAAGGACGCTAAATGGAAGTAGAATGTGCAAACTTACCCATCGGCCCCCTGGCCCCGGCGCCAGGAGTTGTTTCCAGGTGATGAATGTGCTGATCCTAGGTGAGCAAGAACAGCGTGATGTGCACAGGTACACAACTTCTCTCCCCAAGATGTGGGGCGTGCTGGGGGAGACGCAGGGTACCTCAGCTGAGGAGACTGCCCCCTCCCCGACTTGTGTGGGGCCCAAGCCAGATCTCCAGGAGGCTATGTTCTTTGTGGTGAGGATCTCTATTGGTTTCACGTCAAGTTCGGTGGGAAATGGGATCACAGGGGGCTGCAGCTCGTTACCTCTGGCCTCCCCCAGCCTTCACGCTGTGCACCTGCCGCTGAGGAAATGCTGATGGAGCCAATTTCTGCTGTCTTGCAAGCCAACATCCCAACTTCCCCAGTGTTTATTCAACTCGCCCTTCCCTCAATGGCAGGGAGTACTGAACTAAAGGGTGGACCTGAAGAGGGGGTGCCTGAGTTAGGATAGGATGGGGAGGCTGCAATAACAAACATTCAAAGTCTATTTCTAATTCCTGCCATATTTCCTCAAGGGCCTTGCCCCTGCATGTCATTGTCCTTGGTCTGGAACCCAGGCTGGTGGAGCAGCCATCACCAGGAACTTTGCTGATCACCACTGCAGAGAGAAACGAGAGTCACCGTGGGTCTCACATTAGCCATAAGTGCTCAGCCCAGAAGTGACTCAACTCATTGGTCAGAAGTGGGCACATGGTACCATGCAACCGCAAGGGGCCGGTTAGTGCAACTCCACGATGTGTGTGGAGTAGGCAGAATCAGAGTATTTGACAGATGGCACTTAGGACTATCACAAGGGTAGTTAAAGTGACCCAAAGAGAGTTGTTGGCGAAAGCAATCAGAAGACAGACTTGATTCTATTAAGAAAGATACTTTCAAACTTCCAGAGGTGTTTTGGGTGGAATGGATTGCCAGGTCAGGTGGCACAGCCATTTGTAGAATGGAATGAAATCTTTAAGCCATAGCTGGGAATGGAATGAAATCTTTAAGATCCCTTCCAAATGAATGGAATCAGCCTTCATCACTCACCTGGTTTTAAATCAGCCTTGGCACAGGACTTGGCCATTCAGATTCTGGTAGGACTGGGCAGTCTGAAGGAAAACCTGAAATCAGGAGACAGGTTGAGGTCAGACAGACTGCAATACACAAACTCCTGCTGTGGGCTTAGTTATCCCTTGGCTAGCTCTGTGAGGTTGAGGTTAAAGTTTTAGTTCCCAATCTGTGGTCACGTGAGCTTGGTCAGTTGAGCCTTCAGATGAGACCTTGGCCCTGGCCTTGATTTCAGTCTCTGAGAGACCTTGAAGCAGAGGACCCAGGTAAGCCCTGACCAGATTCCTGACCCACAGAGATGGTTAGATAATAAGTGTGTGTTGTTTAAACCGCTAAGTTTTGTGGTAATTTGTTACACAGCAATAGGGATCAAATGCCAGGAAGTCAAGTGGAAGAGAGGTGGTACATTAGCATTTGAGATTGGGGCTGGATCTAACTCTGAGAGGAGAGCCAGGAGCATCTTAGATAAAGAGCAGCAAATGGGAGTTTATGCAAGGGGTTGGTCAGACCCTCTGCCGAGCCAGGCTAGGGGTCCCTTACCCCTTCTCAAGATGTCACCACAGCAAAGAGGTCTGGAGTTGGATGAAGCAATAAGCTTAACCCTCAAAGGCCAACTGGGAGCCTCACTCTGCCCTACTCTGAGTGGCTGGTTACGTCATCTTCAAATATAAATTCAGAACTTTACAAAAGGGACCAATAATCGCTGCCATTTATTGGGTAGCTGCTGTGGCCCGAGCTCAGCTCTTCTGCCAACATGACCTTAACTTATTCTCATGATGGCCCTGATTCCATTTTCTGTGTTTGAGGATTAGGAAACTGAAATTCAGAGCCCCAAGTAACTCGCTGAAGGTCACTCAACCCGTAGTGACAGCTTGGGTTCAAACCCACGTTGGCCCAAAGCCAGTCCTCTTTCTACGGCCATCCTTCCCCACCCCTCACCCACAGACAAGCAGAGGGGCCTTGAGAAAGTTCCACTTCTTGCTGCCTTCTTTCCAAATGACCCAAATGTGGAAAGCAACCATCCAAAGCTGACCCCTTCCACCACTTTGTCAGAGCCAGCCTGAAGCATTCCTTAGCCATCATCCCACTCATAAAACACCATCCCTATTAAAAAGTGTTTCCTCACCCATGGGGACCAGGATTGTGAAATATAACAAAAACACCGTCTTTTGCTTAATTTACAGATATTTATGTCACACTTTGAAATGTCAAACGTTTTCATTAAAATCCTCTCACACTCTGGGCTGACAAAGGGATGCCAGGATCTTTGGAAGACACTTCAATCTCCATCAATTAGGGATAAAGTAGTCCGAGCAGCGTGGCAATAAAAGAACGCTTTAATTTTAGAGCTAATTAAATATCAACAATTGGAATGCGGCAACAGACACTTAACCTGCAGTAACCCATTATTTATTAGGAATATAATGCATTGACTCTGGATATGATGTGTGTTGTAGTCATTTTAAGATCAGTCTGTCACAGTCTAGCGGTTCCCTTTTGTTTTGCTCCAGCACAATCATCTCCCAGGCCCCGCAGGCATGACTCTGGCACCAGAGCTGGACGCAAGATTAATTAAGCTGGAGCCCCACACAGGACTGGCTGGCTCAAGGGTGGCTTGGCCCTGGGCAACACAACCTAAGATGGGGGGGCAGCATAGGTGGGTAACGGGTGACAGTTTGGTCCAGGCCCATCTGGGCCACAGGAACAAGGCTGGGTCTTGAAATGGACCAGTTAGGATGTTTTCAGCTGCAAGTAACAGAGAAGGAAAGTTTACCTAAAAGTACTGTAACAACAAGGGTTTATTATTTCACATAAAGAAAAGCCTGGGGGTGGGAGGTGGGGTTGCAAACTTGGATAATTCAGAGGCTTGACAATATTCAGGTGCTCCCTTCTCTCACCATCGCGATGCCCTTACCAGGTGACTGATGTCATCCTTGATGGTATCAAGATGGCCTGCAGTGCTAGCTCACACATGGATAACGTCTTGTAAAAAAAGAAGGATCCTTCCTCTTGTGCATCTTTTTCCCCATTGCTTTTTTAAAGAATAATTTTTTAGTTTAACATACATTTAGATTTGCTGGAAAGGGGCAAAGAGGACTCCAGCTTCAAAAAGAAAAAGCCAACTTTCTGAGCCCCCACCCCCTCTGGCTAGTACCACAGCTCTCTGCTCCTCTTGGTAGAAAAACTCCCGCTGACCAGCCTCTGCTCTCGGGCTCCATTTCCCTCCTTCAGGGCTTCCCTCTCACTCAGTGACAGCCAAAGTCCTTGCCCCTATGTGACCTGTCCCCTGCCGACCTCTCTACTCGTCTCCCACTGCACTCCGCACTAACCTTTAGCACACAGGCCTCCCACTGCTCCTCAATCAGGCCAAGCTCTTCCCCACCTCAGGGCCTGCTCATTGGCTGTTCCCTCTGCCTGGAACACTTTTCCCTACACGTTCACACGACTCACTGCTGTGCTTCACTCAGGTCTCAGTTCTCACCCCTTCCCTGCCTCGTTTTCATAACACTTCTGCATCTTGGAATTAGATCACGCATTAATGAATTGGATTGGGTAGGATTTTTGGTCTCCCTCTCTGAAAGGTCAGCGTCAGAGGACTTGTTTGCTCTCCACTGTTTCCTATGGGCCCAGAATGTGCCTGCACTGGCAGGAGCTCAGTCAATGCTTCCCGAGTGAATGAAAGGCGAGATAGTATTACGGCTGACAGTGATTCCTAACGTACCCTATTAGCATCGGCAGTCATGTACAGGATGGACTGACCAGACCGTCCCAGCGCGTTGAAGATGTTTTCTGAGCAGATCTCCCCGCCCCCCACCCCCATCCATTTGGCCAGACTGCACTTTTCAGGAGGGCCGGTGTTCTCCACCTGGGAGGTACCTCAGCCCACGGTTTCCCAGATGGACTCACTGCATTTCCTGCCTTTCAAGCTCCTCTGATGTGATCACCATCAGCGGGAGCAGCAGCACAGACGGAGACCTGCCTATCATTCAAGGCTGGGAGCCCAGCGTCGTCCTTGGTCACACAAGGCCCTCTGCAGCTTCAGCTGAGCATTAATTACACAGCCAAGCTGGCCTGGGCAGGAAAGCCCAAGGTAAATTCCAGTCCAGAGGACACTGATTGGTCCAAAAGAGGGGTAGACGAGGACCAAGGGAAACCTGCAGGCCTGGCTCAGCACCATCTTGGCCAGGCTGGTCCAAGGCTCACTGGACCCACTCCAGGCTCCAGGGATGGGTGTGGCAGAAGCTGAGATCTTGGTCGGTCTTTCGGCAGCCAAAAAAGTCTGAGTCCTGGCAGACAGGATTGTTGCTGGACAGGTTATAAAGACCCACACTTCCTGGAGACGCCCCCAATGGCCTGGATCCACCATCCATGGTCCAGCTGGAACAGACTGGCTGGTTCTACCTTCTCGCTTCCCCCATCACACTGAATCCCACATCACCCTGCCCCTTCCCATTCAGAGCCTTTTAGGGTCTCCCTTTGCTACAGAGCTTCAGGAACGACGCTGGATTGAAACGCCAGTTCTGTCTCTTTCCGGTTCTGTAACTTTGAACAGACCATTTAACCCAGAGGTCAGCAAACATTTTCTGGAAAGGCCTGGAGAGTAAATAATTTAGCCTTTGTGGGCCACAGGATCTCTGGCACTGTTACCCAACTCTTCCCCGAAGCTTGAAAAGTAGCCTTAGGCAATAAGTAAATGAATGGGTGTGGCTGTGTTCCAATAAAACTTTATTTACACCAACTGGAAGTGGGCCAGATTTGTCCTATAAGCCATAGTTTATTAACCCCTGAATTAACCGGAGACTCAGTTTACTTATCTATAAAATAAGGATAATATTAATATTTTAATAAGATCAGTGAGAGTTGATACAGACCGAAGGATTTAAAACTGCACAATAAATGTTTTGGTTTGGTTTTGTTTTTTACAGCACACTCTTCCCCTCCCCCACTTTGCACCCCAGCGCAGAGCAGCCACTCCGGGCTCCTGGCAGGCCCCAGCTGTCTGCACGGGCCACCACAACAGAGCATATTACTTTGACCTCTTGTCTGGGAGCCTACAAACCTCCATCGCCCGTGTTATTATTTTGGTGTGGCTATTGTGTTTCCCCATTCCTTACCGAGCTGTGGGGCTATGGAAGGCCAGAATGGTGTGCCGGCTTTTCAAATAAGGCAGGATTGTATTCGTTCCTGATTAAGTCTGTGGGGAACACAATAGAGGCAGCCCCCTGCCTTCGCCTCATCTGGGCTGCTTTGTGCTTGATTTCCTTCTCTGCGGCCCCATTTTGCTTTTTCTCTTTTCTTTATTTTTCTCATTCCCCCCGCTCCTAATCTGCTTAACAACTTGCCTCGCTCTGCTCGCTTCCCCCTGCCATCCCCACGGTTCCCCAGCTTCTCTTCAGGCCCCTAATAGTGTGGCCGTTCCTGCATTTAATAAAAGCTGCTGACAGGGAAATCCGGGCTAACTGAATTACTTCTTCATTAAAGAGGCGGGCAGATTCCTGGGCCCTGTGTGCTCTGCCCTCCCCTCCCTGCCCCTTCCTGCTGGCCCAACAGGCTGCTGCAAATTAGGCACAGATGCTCAGGGCCACAGTGGGGAGCCTGGTCCTGAAGGGGGCTGGGAGGGGCTATGCGCTTCTCTCCGGGGTGGTTCCCAGCTCTGTTTCTTTTCCTACCTTCCCAGAGGTTCAGTTCTACTGGAGCATAGGAGCTCCAGACCAGCTGGAAGGACAGGACAAGGAAGGTGACTTGCCCAAGGTCACCCAGGCCTCCTCCTACTCCTTATTCCAAAAGAGCTATGCTCTGTTTGATGATAAGGCAGTGGACCTCAGAACTGGCTTCCAGCTTCATTGAAGTCTGTTTCCTGGCAAGGCTGTGAGGACATTCTCTCAAAGCAGCTGGATTCCCCCAAGGAAAAGAACAAAGGAACCGAGCTGGATCCTGGGTTCCATAGCAGGTCTCAGGGCTTCATCACCTGACAGTACCCTAGCCACCATCTCGCCATTCCTACAGTGAGCAATCCAACCTGCTTATCTGACACTTCGGAGTGAGGCTCGCTCTGTGCCGGGCAGCTGGCAAGGGCTTTGCAGGTGTAGCTTGCAAGGAGACCAGACACAGTTACTTTAAAAGCTGGCTACATTAGGAGCCTTTTACTCTCAGGCAGGAAAGATTTACTGGTTCTTTTTGTTTGGGAAAACACCTTAATGGGCCTGGAAAACACCGTAATGGGCCTGTTGGCCCCTGGGTACCTCTAGATGGAAGAAGATTGAGACAAAGAAACATTGACTCTCTCTGTATCATAAAACAAAAGGAAGTTTAGGTTCCCTAAGCAGGGAGGGTGGGAGGATTGGAAGGGAGTCTGTATGGGGTGGTGAATAAGGGGGAAGAAAAGCAGACTGGCTACAGTCAGGGGCGCCTAGGGGCGGGGTACCTTAGACCACAAGACGCCCACCATCCTACAGTTAGGGGAGATACACATCCTACATAATCGTAACCCACAGCTGGTGGCTTGGAACAAGGGTTCTGCAAGAAACTCCTGAAGGGACTCAGGCTTCAGTCATGCGGGGCCTCCGCTCCCTGCATAAGAAGGCAGGATATGGTGAGGTCAAAAAGGAACACCCACGGAGCCATAGTCAGGGGAGTCAGACCACTGTAGTCTCACTGGTGGCTGGGTTGGAGACACAGGAAGCAGGAGCCACACTATTCGCAACCTGCCGTCCACTTCTCTGTCTTCTCTGCCAACCGACCCCACTTGCTAACTGCAATCCGCGCTTGCTAGCTCAGCCCCAGCAATTATCAGTGACCAATGGCTCACTGGTTACAGCTGACTGGCCAACTAGCCACAGCTGAAGACCATCTACTACCCAAGCCAGCACCTTTCCACGTGAGGCCGAGAGCCTGGAAACTGCTCTCTGGGACTCTGTCCCCACAGCTTCCCAAGTAAATGCCACTTGGGAACAAGACATTCGTATTCCCCGAGCCTTCCAGTAAAGTTGGCCTTCCGATAAGGTTTGGGCCTGTAGGCCTTGGTGGTCAGACTGCCTAATGCTATGTGATGACAACACAACCATCTGAGTTTGCGTACTGATGGTCTCTGCATGATAATGTGTGAACGGCTTTTAGTGATCTGTTTAGGACGGACTGGTGGGTGTTTCTACGTGGAGCCCCCGACCCAGGAGGTGGTGGTGATGCTAAAGCCCTGTTATTCTGGATACTCATTTAGGGTCAGGCTGTCAAGGTTGGTCCTTTCAGGAAGGGGTCGTTTCTCTCTGGGGTTCCTGTTGGGGCCTGTTGATCTTAGTGCTGTCCCTCCTCTGGCCAGCCAAGAAAGGATCCAGCTTTCTGAGGGTCGTACCTGTCAGTACAATGCCTGGGAAGGGGTTCAGAATATGCCACCCCCAGATATGCTAGTTTATCAGATTATTTTGAGCAGAAGGCACTTGAGAAACTGCACATGCAAGAAGGGCTCCCCAACCTCCTTCCTTCTACTAAAAGCAGGTTATAACACTTCCCATGAGAAAGGTGCCCTCTCTGCACCAGGAAGAGAAGAACATTCTTATCACCAGAGACTGGGACTCGATACCAGAAGAGACCTGTTCAAACCAACCTGGTTGCATAACCCCAATCTTCCATTAGTTTCCCTCATATATTTCTTAAGTCACTTTCCCACAATTGATTTCTGCCCCTGCTCAAGCCCCTTTGTCTTGTCACATTCCCACAACTTAATCAGTCTTTGTTTTAAAAGGTCTATAAGCTTATAGACCTCATTGCTTCTTTGGGTCTTCATTTTCCTGTGTATATGTAAAAATACTAAATAAAACGCATATACTTTTTCTCCTGTTCATTTGTCTATGTTTGTTTAATTCGCAGGCCTCAGCCATAGAACTTAAGAGGGTAGAAGGCAGTTTTTCCTCCTCTAAGCCTGGCTCCCTCAGGTCTCACTGCCAGCATCCCTTCCTTAGCTCTGATGTCAGCATGCCTGAAGATTGTCAGGAGTTGCAGAAATTGTAGCCCTTAGGCATTTGGAGAGAGATCCTCTCCTCCCTTTTATACTGGGCCACCAGAGAACAGAAAGCGAGGTCAAATCTTGCTTGAAAGCTTTTTTTTTTTTTTTTGGTCTCTTATCCATGGGCTTGTGTCTCCAGCTAAAGGCTGGCTCATCTAGAGGAGAAAAGGGCTGCTGTAGCTCCAATGTTGGGACTTGAGAGAAACCATCCTTCTGTCAAAGGCATACAAAAACACAACCAAGTTCTGTAAACTCCATACAAGGCTTTTCTTTCCCAGGGTGGGGTCCCTCAAAAGGAGACCCTGAGACAAGGACTTGGGTGCAAGTAGCTTCTTCAGTGGGTGGTACCAAGCAGCATAAGTCAGTGGGTGGAAAAGGCAAGACAGGGAGGAGAGAGAAATCAATATGGGGCAGCTCTGACGGCACCTGGGAGAGTTCTTTTTATGTGTCAGCTTGACCATGTGGTGTCCAGATATGTGGTCAAATATTATTCTGGCTGTGTCTGTGAGGGCATTTTTGGATGAGGTTAACATTTGAGTGGTAACTAAATAAAGCACATGGCCCTCCCTAACGGGGGTGGTCCTCATCCAATCCGCTGAAGATCTGAATCGAACACAAAGTCTGAGTGAGAGGGAGCCCGGCCTGCCTGAATGCCGGGAGCTGGGACGTTGGTCTTTTCCTGCTTCAGACTGAAACATTGGCTGTTCCTGGGCCTCAAACCTGCCAGCTATTGGACTGGAACCACACCATGGGCTCTCCGAGGTCTGCAGCTTGCCAACAGTACATCTTAGAAGTTGTCAGCCGCCATCATCACGTGAGCCAGTTCCTCAGAGCAAATCTCTCTGTTGTGTCTCTGGAAAACCCTGACTAACACAGCAACCAACTCTCAGCCCCACTGGGGACCTGCTGAGGAACTGTGGAGAACAGGCTTTGGGACTG
The DNA here is from genome assembly GCF_964194185.1 of Rhinolophus hipposideros. Classification (NCBI taxonomy): domain Eukaryota; kingdom Metazoa; phylum Chordata; class Mammalia; order Chiroptera; family Rhinolophidae; genus Rhinolophus; species Rhinolophus hipposideros. The sequence continues at coordinate 47,714,012 of NC_138066.1, forward strand.
TGTCCCCTCCTCCATCCCCCATGGGCTGACAGGCTGTGGGACGGGATATCAAACGCATTTGCTGTAAACCCCTAATATCGCCACAGCTGATCCCAGAGAGGAATTTAAACCCTCCAGTGGTGCTAATGCCTTAGAAGTGTATGTTCTCAGGCTCTGCTTCTGCAGCTACTTCTACCACAATATTTTATTTTAACAAAGAGACTAAGTGCCTGGAGAATGAATTAAGATCTACGATTCCGGGGTTTTTTTTAATGGGGTTGTCCGTCTAAGAGGCAGAGACGTGATGGATTCAGGAAAACTGGGAACATATGTGACAAAGAATTTATAGCCATAATATATAAAGACCTGCCATATTCAATAAGAAAACAATCACTAGCTGATAGAGAAAATAGTCAAATTATACAAACTGCAAACAGAGGTTCAACAAAATGAAGTGCAAATTGCTAATAAATATCTAAAACTATTTCAATCTCACTCATAATAAAAACAATGTAAAACAAGGTATTATTTATCCCCCATCAGACTGGCAAAAAGTTGACGAGATGGATGCTAGCCAGAGTTGGTGAGGCTTTGGAAGGACAGACATGCTCATGCCATTCACCCTTTTTGAAAGGCACTGTGTATTAAAAATAGAAAGTAAGGCTGCCCTTGACCTAGCAGACCCAGTTTTAGGTATGTATCCTATAGAAATATCACCATGAGTGCACAAAGATTTCACATACAAAGAAGTTCATTTCAGTCATAGTAACATAATCTGAATAAGTCTAACCGTGTATAGAGATGTGGTAAATTACAGCATGTCTGTGGCCTGAAGTACTATAAAGCTATTAAAAAGGATGAGATAGACTTATCAGAGGTCCATTAAGTATGAAAAGCAAGCCTCGGATCAATATTTTATTGTTATTCCATTTCTGTAAAACAAAGAACTCTCAATTTGTGTATGCCTTAAAAAATATCTAGAAGGACACACATCAAATTGTTAACAGTGGGTCCCCCTAGAGCAAGGGTGTCCAAACTGTGACCTGCGGTCCGCAATCTATTTTTTATTGGCCTGCAGCAAATTTCAAAAATATATTTAGTTTCCTTAAATAAACCAGGTGAGGCAATACGTACTTCACCTCGAGTGAGTGGCCCGGCTGTGTATTTTACTGAATATGGCCCTTGGTGAACAACGTTGAAAAAAGTTTGGACACCCCTGCTCTAGAGAATGCCGTCAGAGTGGGGACAAACAGGAGGAGGGGTAGGTGGCACAATAAAGCAGAGTTTTTAACTTTATATCCTTTTATTTTGTTATCTTTCTAATGACCATGTGTTATGTATGCAATTTGATGAAAACCGATAGAATCTAAAAATTGGATACGTAGCATTTAAGAAGATCCTAACAACTCTCAGTGCCTAAATTTGATTTTTTGGCTCATCACAGAACAACGCACAAATGGAAACTTGGGCATCAGAGATACAGTCTAGCTTCCCAGGGTTTCACATCTTCTAGGGCCAAGCCTGGCTTCTTTCAGGCTGATCACTGAAATGGCTTTAATGCACAGATAAAGGAGATGTATCAGTTAGCTACTGCTGTGTACAAAGCATCCCAAATCCTAGTGGCTTAAAACAACAACAGTTTATGATTTCTCACGAGCCTACAGGTCGACTGGGCTGGGCTCGGATGATCTAGGCTGGGGGTGGTCATGCATCTGTGATCATGGTTGGCTGGTGGCTGGCTGGTCCAGAATGACCTGGGCTCTGACAGCACGGCTCTTCTTCATGTACCTCTCACATCCTTCCAGCAAGCTAGTCCAGGTGTGTTCTCATGGTGGAAGCACAGGTGCCTGGTGAAATGCAGAAGCACTTTTTCAAGCTCTGCTTGAGTCAAGATCGCTTCTGTCCCATTGACCAAAGCAACACCCCTGTCTGAATTGAGACTCTTGGGGAGTGTGGGATGTCACTAGCAAAGGGCCTGGAGACAGGAAGGCCATTCACAGAGCCATTAACACAATCTACCACAGAGACCAGCTCAGGACCTTCAGCAGTCAGAGATATTGGAGGCATCCAGTCCATATGACCTTGCAAGCCTGGCTGTGGGGACTTCCAAGTTCTGAGTGGGTTACTGGTGACTGCCGCCTTACTGCAGTGGGCGCAGCCTGGGGATAAAGGAGTCCAGTCTTCCTGCTGCAGGAATGGTGGCCACAGAATAAAGCAGCAGAGGCAGCAGCTCCAGATGTGATTAGCCAGCCTTCTAACCTCACCTGGGGTCCCAGAGCAAGCTTGAGAATGAAAGAATTGGGGGCAGGGGAGGGAGGAGGGAGGAGTTAAGATCTCTGAAACAACCCAGAAATGTCTGAGTGTTCCGCAGTGAATTTATCAGACAGCCACTGTCTGGCCTCCTCTTTTTCTGTCCTCTGCAGCCCCACCCCTGCCTGGTGAGTGTGTAGAACTGGGAATTGATTCTGTAGAACTGATTTTGTATTTTTACTCTGGGTGGCTGCAAGTCTACTTCCTGTTCAGAGAGAGGAAACTGAGTTTGCTTCGAGCCCTGGTGTGCTGGTCCCATTTCTGCCTCCTCTGGCCCCTGGCCCCAACCAGACATCCTGCTCAACACACTCTCACACAGACAGCGCCTTTCCTGTCTGTGGGGACGCAGGGGTGGACTGATGGATTCTGCCGGTTCCTGCTTCCAGGAAATATGGCCTCTCACTTCGCATTTGTCCTGCCCCTCATCACCACGCACAGATCAAGGCTGGGGCGGGCTCCTGGCCATCTATTACCTGTCTCTGCTGGAGGAGGAGGACAGACCCCCGTCTGGACTGCCTGGGGTTGGAGAGACGAGACGGACTCTCATTCAATAAGCCACAAATATTTATTGGGAGTCAGCTGCATGCGTAGAACTGCAGGTACAGAAAGGAGAGCCAAGAAATGGTGCCACAGGGGTGGGGGACACTGCCACTCCCACCAGACTGGGAACTAGGGGAGAGAGAGAGATGGGAGTTAAGCGTTTAGAAGCTGGAACCTCATTATACCACCAGTGGAAGTGGAAGTTGGTAAAATAGTGCTACCGGGCAATATGAAATCTGATATAGAAACTTACATGAGCATGCCCTTTGATCCAGCAGTTCCACTTCTAGAAATTTCCCTAAGTGAATAAGTGTGTACAGAAATGTGTGTGCAAGTCAGTAACCACAAGCTCGCCACGAGGATACGAAAGTCAATTTGGGGAATGTAATCAATAATGTTGGAAAGATTTTGTAGGGTATCCGATGGACACTTGTCTCATAGGGAGACCACCTCAGGGAAGATGTAGATGCCTGATCCCTGCACTGTACACCTGAAGCTGAAGCTGAACAATAATAAATGTTAACTATAATTTTATAGATATATATATAGTTACAAGAAGCAGAGTACAGCATTAGGAATAGAGACAGTGGAAATGTAATGGCTGTGTGCGATGTCAAGGGGTAGTGGACGGGGGAGAGGGGTTGTCACTGTGTGACGGATACAAATGATAAATGTCTAAGTATTACATTGTTTTGTGCACCTGAAACTAATAAAAAAATGTTAAAAAAGAAAAGAAATGTGTGTGCAAGGTTTACCACAACATAATGTATAGCAGAGAAATAACTAGAAAGCAACCTAATAAGAGACACGTTTGGTAACGTGTGGTACACCCGTATGACATACAAACATTAAAATGCCAGTGGTAAATAAATAAAATGCAAATGATAGAAAAATATTTACTGATATACCAACAAGCTGATGAATTATCAAGAGATAATTTCCGATATGTTGGTTTAGATAGTTCTGGCCATGTTTATACACACACATTTTTTTTTCTAAAATAAAATAATAATATGCTAGCTTGTTTCCTTGCCTCATCCCCCTTTCCCCAAAAGCTCCAGAGAAGATTGGCCTGAAAAACCACCAAGAGGGTCATTGAGAGAGAATAGGGGCTGAGGGAGCTGGGGACGCCAGTGGTCCCATGAGGATCCACATTGTCACATTGTCACATCGACGTCTACTAAATGGTATTCAACACCAGGACCCTTAGAGCTCAGTGCCATCTAGGGAGGCAGCCAAATGTGTAACATAATTTAGGGGAAAAATAATTTCCCATCAAAATGGCCCCCAAAAAAGTTTTGATACAGAATGAGGACACTTTTGTTGAAGGTTTAAGTACGTGGAACTGCTCATCTGTTGCTGAGGATAAATATCTGTGATACCAGAGTGTAATCCAGGTGCCTCCCCTTCCTATTAAAAAGCTAGTTTTCTTCCTACCTTCATCGCTGGCTGCAGACACCACTGGGAAAATCCCCAAATGTGATCACCCACTGAGAATCCCAGGGCTTTGAAGGGAAGGCATAATGGCGACTGGACCTCAGAGATCTTCCAGGGAGGGTCGGTTGGCCAGCTGTGGGTTCAGTACTACACGACAAGTCTGGGATAAATGAATGAGAAAAGGGGCTCTGAGTTCAGAGGTGGGGGAGGTGGTTGTGGGCTGCAGTGATGCCCAAGAGCTTTCTGAAACAGCCACTGGCCCTGACGGTCGAGGGAGGTTTCAACAGGCAGGTGGGGAAGACCAGCAGGATCAAGGTCAGCAGGACAAGCGCTGAGCCTCAGACAGGTGTTGTGACTTGTGTCACGTCACACAGCTCAAGAGGGAGCCTGGAACTCGGACGATGCTCTGGATTGTGAAGGACGAAGCGTGCTGCCGGACCCTCCAGAACGTCTGGGAAGGACAGAGCCTGGTGAAAAGGGGTGGGAGGCAGCCTCTCAATTCCACTTTGATGGAGAGTCTCAAACATAGTTATCATGTGTAGAAGGCTGTGGAAGAGAGGCCTGCACCCCATTCTGCTCATTTGCATGTGTAAATGCATGTGTATATATATTGCTTATTAGTGTCAGTGGAATTTGCATTTTAAGTGGATTGGTTTTTGGGCATGTTTTTTTAGAGCTCTGAACTTGAAAGGAATTTTCCAACTTCAGTGGCGAGGCTTCTGTGCGATAAACAATGTGGTCTTTCCAGAGGTCTGATGAGCGGTCGGTAGATGGGCTGCAGAAAAAGGAAAGGGATGCTGAGCTGGGTGTCGGGGCATCTGGGTCCACTTGCAGCTTTGCCAGCAGTGAGCGGGAACCTTGGGCAGGGAGAAGATTCTCATGCTTATTAGCTCACAGGACTGACTTAGAATCCCAGGGAAGCTGGTCTTCACATAGACTCTGCAATCATAGGCACTCGTACCATTCCTGCACCCCACATATCCGCCATTGGCTCATATTCTGCCACCAGTGTCCATCTGCTATTGCTCTGCTGCACCCCCAAACCAGATGCATGTCTTCAAGTCCCCCCTGTTCCCCATGCGACTGGAACGAGCAATCTAGACTTCTCTGGAGAGGGGAGATGGATGGTTCCATTGAAACCCACAACAAGTGAAAAAATCCATGTAGCTTATTTCTATTCTTCACATTCCACCTCTCGGGTCCGTCTCTATGTTCAGCAATGTCTCTACTCTCAAGGTATCCAGCTTTCCTCTGGAAATGTCCATGTGATCATGGCTTACATGCTGAACGATTCACCTCTGCTCCAGTTGTATGCCCACCTTTGCTGACCCCAGTCCATCAGGGTGCTCAGCCAAACAGAAGGTCCTCTCATTAATCAGACTCCCTGTCCTGGGAAAGTAGTTGTAATGGCACATTACAACTTGCCCACCATTTATTTCAACACAATTACGCCACTTCAACATTGGGGCCTTGGCTTATTTCCCCAATCTATCTTCTCAGCGTATCCAACACGCTAGTCATCCACCATTGATTTGATGACCAGAAATCTGGCTTCCCGGACTCCCTGAGGCTACATTTCTATTGTCACCACAGAGAACCTCTGTGGGAATGTCAGTGACAGTGAGGTGTCGTCAGTCCGTGCTTTTCTGGATCCAGCGACATCACCAGGGAACAAAGCATGGTGGCACTATAATAACCAGGAGGTGGGAGAGGGCAAGGAGAGACAGGGGACAATGAGCTTTTCTGCTGATCTGTCTGAAGAGTCTAAATTAGTGGGGAGAAAAGACAACGCTCCCAGGTTGAAAAGCGCCAAATAACTTACATAGCTATTCTACCCCTAAGAAGAGAATAACTCCCCACTCCTGAAGTGACTTTCTTCCGGAGAGGTCAGTATGGAAATGGAGAAAGAAGAGAGTAACTTTACAGTGGAGAAACCCAACAACACTCCCTGTGTACCCTTGCTGTGTGATGAGGATGGCACTTTACCTCTGTGGGAGTTCTCCCCGCAACATATTTTCCCAATCTACTCATGGGGAAAACATCAGACAAATCTCAGTAGAGGAACATTCTACAAAATAATTGATCAGCCCTCCTTGCAACTGTCAAAGTCACCAAAAGCAAGACGAGTGTGAGTTACAACCAAGAGGAGCCCAAGGAAAAAACGACAACTCAATATAATGTGGGATCTTACAACAGAAGGGGACATTAGGGGAAAACTAAGGAAATCTGACTAAAGCATGGACTCTAGTCAACAACAGTGTATTAATATTGGTTCATTAATTGTGACACATGGACCACAGTCACGTAAAATGTTCCTTGTAGGAGATGGCGTGTGGGGTACACGGGAATGCTGTGTGCTATCGTTGCAATAATTCTGTCAACCTAAAAACTATTCTAAAATAAGAGATGTCTGGAAACAAAAGTTGAGGTTTTAGCGAATGATCAAAACGTGTTACTATATTCGTACCTCTCTGAAACCAAACCCAGTGGCTGTTTGTTCCAGGTCGTGGGTACCATCATTACTCATCAATGTTGGCATCCCCAGATTGTCAAATGCTAAACAGTATCTGTGAGAAGCCTGGCAGCAAATCCATCTCGTCCATCAGAAACTAGTCTAGGCCAATGAAATGCTGTTTATAAGAGAAAATTAGTTAGCTCGCCCCACAGAATGCCTCCCACCTTCATGTGTCTGATAATGACACACTTCCCGGGCATCTTGGCTCCTCCAATTATTGTGTGACCCTAGGCAATTTACTAAACTCCGCTAAGCTTCAGCACCCCCATCTATCAAACAAGCAGGAGACAGTATAGTCCTCAAAGGGTAATGCAGCTCTATTAAGCAAAGGATGCGTTTTATTATACTTACAAAGGTGATTTCCTAATTCAGGGGGCACAGGAGTGTGAGCTCCCATTAGCCCCAGAGTGGATCTTGTTTGTCTCGCATTCCCACTGTATTCCCAAGGCCCAGAAGAGTATCTGGTACATAGTAGATGCTCAATAAATTAACGATCATTCGATCATGATTCCCATTCATGACATCATTCCCATTGACTCTAGGTGTCTTCAGTGACTCCTGATACCCTCCACCTTGCTCTATATCACATGTAAACACATATGTAATGAAAACATTAAATGTAGATGATTGAAAAGTCCTATACCCATAAACACCCATGCCACCCCTCTCCCTCTAACACAACAGCTGAGAATGGACTCCTCTCATCAAACTGCTGCTCTAAGACTACACTCAGGGCCAGGATAACAGAGATGAAGAACATTTGTGGCCACCACACCATTCCACACACCATGGAACACTAACGTATAGGTTTCCATCCCAGCAGTACGGTGAATTAGATGCTTTGAATGACCTTCTTATGGAAGCACCTACAATTATTGGGAGAAAATATGAAAAATAAATTCCTCCTTCGAAATGCATGGATGCGACAAGAGGGAGGAATTCCCAACGCCCCCAAATGAAATGGAAGCAGAAACTAAGTGAAAGCAGAGTGGCAAAGCCAACTTTCCCCCGGGGGTGTGGGAGAAGTTGGTCTGTTTTGATGGTCATCTAGGGAAAAGGAGATAGGAGGAAAATCCTCGGTCTAATAGAGCCCCCACATCAGTCTGAGACCTCAAGGCGTGTTCATCACATGAGAGGAAGCATGCAGTATACCCACCAGACAGAAGGAGACAAAGAGGAAATATGCTTGTCTGGTTTAACCTTGGCATTGGGTGGATGGAGAAAAATTCACCTGAGACTTTGCAACCATGAGTTAGTCCTCTCATGGGTTTGTGATCATAATTCAAGTGACCTATCGTCCAAGAGACCTCAAAAAGAAAATTAAATTTAAAGTTGTCCGAGCTTGGTAGAGCATGGCAGAAACAAATAAGAGTTCCCTCTGGGAAACCCTACTTCCACACACTTCATAGACGTCTTATAAAATTCCAAGGAATATGGTGGCCAACAGTCAAAGATCCTCAGAAACTATCCTGTGAGGAAAGACAAAGAAAATATGGGGGGAAAAGAAAGAATACAGAGGTCAAGAGAAAAGAGAATGAGAAAGTCTAGCATACGTCTAATCAAAATTCCAGAAGGAGATAATAGAAAAAGTGGGGAGAAGATAGTGTTCAAAAAGATAATAGCTGAGAACTTTCAAAATGTTTTGCAAAGCACACATTTTCATACCCTGGAAGCTCTGCTTAGAATTTGCTGCTATTCATGGGTAGGAGGACTGGTGTCTTGAAAAGATGCTTGGCATCTCCACTTCTTAGTTTGTAGGAAGTTGCAAAAAAATAAAAATAAATAAAAATAAAGGAAAAGAAAACTATATTACTCTTACCCTAACAAGAAGAAAAAGTTGAACTCACCACCTACCAGAGAGCTGAGGTCACAAGGTAACCAAGTAACCTGAAATCCAAAAAGGAACTAGTGCTTCCAAGGAATAAAGAGACACATGAATTATCTCATTTCTGGCAGAGCACCGGAAGAAGAGGTACTGCACTCCTGAATCACAAGTAGTAAGAAATATCAGCTAAATAAATTTTTTTAAAAACTGCTAGCCAAATGTGGGCCAGTGTACCAATCTGAAATATCTGGGAGCAATCTAATATAGCAGATGTTCATGTTCACTCACAAGCGATTTCCCACAGGCTTCTATCAGGTGCTCCTAAGAAAGATTTGGGTCACAGCAGGACAATTGAGAAAGCCCCCATCAGAGGTGCTGGCCTGCAGAAGGTAATCAGCTGCCACTGCAAGGGAGGCGTGCAACTCAGCCATTTCTCTGGACCCTTCTCTCCTACAAAGCAAAAGCCTTAACCCACTAGAAGAGGGGCTGTCAACTCTTTCACCCACAGGGCTCAAAAGAGGAAGGGGCAGATACTAAGCCCTGTCTACTTTCCCTAGACCCTTCCCTCCTACAAAGTCAAAGCTGTAAATCACTTGGGAAGAGAGAGCAAAACCTTTTGCCCACAAGCAAAGATATAATGTGGTTGAGGGAAAGATAAAAGAAAAATGCTCCAGTGCCGGGGGAGGATCTGGTAACTTTCTTGGGCTCGAGAGCCCACAGTGACACCAAGGAGAGGGCTCCTACCTTGGGGGAGGGGCAGGAAACTTCTGACCCAAACAAACCTCATATATAGGCAGTTTGGGTGCCAAAGAAAGAGGACAAAGAGGAAATAATGCTGAAAAAAGCTTCATCCCCAAAGTACAAGTAGACAAGGCTCCCTAAAACTGAAGATGCACCAGACAACAGAAAATTTTCTTGCCCCCCCATCACAAGCCTAGTGAGGAGTACCAAAAAATAGTCTACCACTGGAAGCAGGGCAAGAGCATGGGGAGAGGCCCACTCCATGGCCAGGCATACAAGGACTGATGGAAGTTGAGGGTGGAGGACTAGTCCTGAGAAAAACCCATCCTAATTATAGATAACAGACAGACTACCACTAGACCATGAAGCCTGTGGTCCACTGAAGGTTACCATAGCAACAACAAAGCCAAAACCCAACTCATCTTGTAACGAGCATGACTCAACCTTCTATCTTGATGGCTTAAAACAAGATGCATGCTTATTTCCAGACATAAATAGTGTTTACCTCCTGCTACTCTGTTCTAAACATGATATCTGACAGTCAACAAAAAATTATGAGACACACACAACAAAGCAAGAAAACACAAATTATTGAAAAGCGATAAAACAACCAAGAGAGTAAGACTCTGACATGACCTAGATGTTAGAACTGCTGAAAAGGTACTTTATAATAACTGATTAAAATGTTAGAGGAGCTAGTGAGAAGGTGAACAACATGCATGAATGGGTGAAAATTTTAGCTGAGAGAGAAACTACAAGAGTCCACTGGGAATGCTAGAAATAAAAAAGGCAATATCACAGATGAAGATTTCCTGAGTCAGACTCATCGGTAGACTCCACACAGCAAAATATATAAGTCAATAGAAATTATCAAAACTGAAACACAAAAGGAAAAAAAGAATGGAGTGGGGGAACCAGATTAGAGTAGACAAGATCTAAAGGATTTTATCAAGTGGTCTAAGGTACATATAATTGGAGTCCCATTGAAAATACTTTTCAAAAATTGATAAGAAATACAGACTTTTTTGAGACAAACAAAAGCTAAAAGAATTCATTGCTAACAGACCTTCACTGCAAGGCTGTTCAAGGAAGTTCTTGAGTAGAGGGAATATGATACCAGAGAGAAACTTAAATCTATACAAATAAATATAAGCTCCCCAAATGGAGCTGATGATCAGGAAAAGGAAACGGAAAACCACACTGAAACACCACTTTGCAGCTACCAGCTTGGCAAAGATTAAAAGTCAATACCAAGAGCTGATAATGACGTGGAACAACACAGCTCTCATCCTCCACTGGAGTAATTTTGGTGTAATCATTCTGGAAAGCAGTTTTATTTGTAAAGTTGAATATATGCTTACCCTTCTAGCACTCAACAATTCCACAACTAGGTATCAACTTACATATCTAGAGCAGTGTTTCTCAAAATTTAATGTGCGTATGATTTTGTTAACAATGCAGATTCTGATTCAGCGGGTCTGGGACAGGACCCCAAAATTCTGCACTTTTAACAAATTCCTGGAAGATGTCCACGTGACCAGCCTGAAGGACCACACGTAGAGTAGCAAACGGAAGTTACGCAAATTGATATGAATCAATAGCGGCATTCATCACAGCCCAAATCCCAACTTTCCACCAACAGTAGACCCAGCAGATAAATCGCAGCATATTCATGTGCAGGAATTCTATTTAGAAGTGAAAATGAATAAACTACAACTACCTACATGAAAAATGGATGAATCCGACAAATATATTGTTGAGCAAAAGAAGCAAGGCACAGGGGGAAAGATACAGTACGATTCCGTTATATAAAGTTCAAAACTCAGGCAGAGCTCAATAATATATAGTCTAGGAGTGCATACACACCTGGTAAAACTTTCTTAAAAAACAAGTAAGGAAATGATTAGCACAAAACTCAGGCTAGCAGTTACCTCTGGTAGAGAGGGAGAGGAATGGGATCGGGGAATAAATACTCTGGGGACTAGCAGTGCTCTACCGCTTACGCTTGAATGGTGAATATATGGGTGTTTTATTGTATTATTCTTCTTTAAACTGTATATATACATTTTATGGACCCATTTGAATAAAAAAGTAGCAGGAAGGCTTTTTATATTTAAGTCCCAAGTGACGAGTAAAATAAACTTAGTGAGTTATAAAAAGTCTAAGTTATGAGAATCGAGGTTACTTGACCCTTTGAAACAAAACGTACATATGCACACACCCCAATTTGCAAGTTATACAATATTGACCACCAATGGAACCTCAGAAACATGCTCCCTCATTCTAAGGCTCGCCGCTACAGACAAATGGATAAGGGGAACAGAAGTGGCAAAGTCCAAAGGGGGAACGGCCCAGCACAACAGCCATATCGATGCATTGACCCGGTCAGAGTGGTTGACGGCAGGCTGGCGATCGGTGACTTCCTGGAGCATCCAGAGAACAGAAAAGGAGTGGAGGGAGGATGAGGTCCTGGGGAAGGGGCTGGAGACCCATCATCTTCCACTCCATCAGTTTGGAAAGTTCTCTGGGGAAGCCCACCTTCCCTTGCTGATAATCTCTGTCAAACATTTCTTCTCCTACCTTCAAAGGAGGGTCCCACCCTCCTGGCTGTGAGAGCCACAGCAAGGCCGTATTAACTCTTGAGCCTCCAGTTCTCTGGTCTGGGGCCCTGAGTGCCTGGCCCCAAGCCCTCTGTCCCCCAGACAGGTGTGGCACTGGGGCCAGACTTCTCCCACCTCCACGCTGGGAACTCTCCCTCTGTGTAGCAGCCCAGGTTGCCTCTGACCATTCGTGCAAGAATGACGATGAGATTGAATTTTAGCTTAGGGAGACACAAGATATAAATACGTCCTGGGATACTATTAATATCAATAATATTAGTGCAATTATTTCCATACTAGTCAGATTCAATAAAAGCGACAGTAAACAAGCCTGGAGCAGTCACCAGGTGAGCGCCGTGGGGGCCCACACAGCTGGCTGGCTGCTGAAAAAAGCTCTGCCTTTGCTGCTGGCAGTTGAGCAGGAGGAAACCGTGTGTGTGCAGCTCTGCCATGTGCCTGCCTCTGCCTTCCCAGGTCCTGACACCTTCACGTAACTGAGCTGGAAAGCTATCTCCATTCAGAGTGACAACTGTGTCATAAGTGGAAAAGAGAGGAAGAGGGAGAGTCCTTCGAGCTATTTACAGGTGAGACCCCTGCAAACTCAGGGTGGGGGGTATAGTCCAGCCCCGCAGACCCCTTCCTGAAATCCCTAGACTTCTCTCTAGCACATCTCACTGCTTTGTAATTATCCATTCCCTCAGCTGTCATCCCACTAAACTCTGAGTTCTCTGAGGACGTGGACCAGCAACGCCCAATGCTTACGACTGTGTATTCGACTGTGTATTCGGTGAGGGCTGTGAAATCCAAATGTTTTGGCCTGGTTGTTTAGAAAGTCAGATCCTTTAGTGGCTAACAACGGGTAAGGGAGGAAAAACTTCCTTCCACCCTCTTAGGTTCTGTGGCTGGCCTACGAGTTAAAGTGACATAAGATAGATTAACAGGAGAAGAGCTTACAAATTTATTTAATATTTTTACACAGACATGGAGTCTTCAGAGGAAAATAAAGACCCGAAGAAGCTGTCCGACCAAAAGCTTTTATCTTTTTAAACAAAGACAAAGAGGCTGGGGTTAGCGACAGTAAATTATGAGCCTGTGACTGGGAAATATACAGAGGAAACTAATGGAAAATAAGGGTTATTTTAGCAGGTTTGTTTGTACAGGTCCATTTGAGCGTTGACTTCTAGTCTCTGATGATAAGAATGTTCTCTTCCTGGTGCAGGGAAGGCATATGGAAAGTTATATGACCCTTCCTATATGGGAAGTTATGACCTGCTTTTAGGTAGAAGGAGGGAGGTCGGGAAGCCCTTCCTGCATGTGCCGTTTTTCTAGTGACTTCAGCTCCAAAAACTCAATACGACACAGTGGCATATTTTGGGGTGGCATGATCTGAACCCCTTCAAATGCAAATCTGGGGTCAGGTGGGCCTGGAGTCAAAGCCCTTTCTTCTACTTGTTGGCTGTGTGACTTTGAGTAAGTTTCTCAACCATTCTGTGCCTCACTTTATTCATCTGTAAAATGGAGATAATGGTCTTACTTGCCTTATAGCATGGTTGTGAGGACAACCAGAGAGGATAAATGTCTAATAAGGTAGCATAGTGCCAGGCACATATAGATGTTTCCTAGGCATATGATTGTCTTACTAGTATTTAATAAGCACATTATTGTCTATGATATTGGAGAGGCAATATGGTGGAGTGGGTAAGAGCCAGACTCCCTGGATTTGATTCCTGGCTCAGTCCTTTTCTACTTGTGTGACCTTGGGTGACATTGGGCAACAGGGCTGGGACCAGAGTCAAGTAAGGCACCTCAGGTGTAAAATTGAGGGAGGCTCCTCACTTACCTCCCCCAGTCCTGTTCCTATTACACAAGCCACTTGCTTCTCGGTGCCACGTCCTAGGTGATACATATACTCTTATCCATGAAAATGTCCCAGAACCATTGTCTAAGTAGCAGACTGTTCCAATGTTGCATAAAAAGAATTAAACCTGAGCCCATCAGTGAACCTAGAGGGAGGAAGCCGTTAAGAGCGTCCACTGATGAAGGCACAGAGGTGAGAACAAAAGACTTTCTTGGAGTGCCTCTGTATCTTTTCAAACAAAACATTTTCCTGGCTTTCACTTGAGTGGTATTCTGGGAACGAAATCAAAGAGGCCTTGAAGGCCACATTAAAAAGTTTAGTCTTGTTTCTCACTGGCTGCTCCATTTCCGATACAGCAAGTGGTTCCCACTCAGGAAACCATGGCCTCTTTCATACACTGCTCCCCGGCAATCTTGGTCCCCTTTCTTCCCACCCAGACAGCAGAAGTGAAAAGAGAAAAGAGTCACCCAGGGTGTTCCAATGCAGAGAACATAAAAACTCAGTGACTGGCTTCTGTCCAATCAGAAAGAGATAGAGTCCACTTTATTCTTAAAAAGGTTAAAGCATTTTTCTTCCCAGCAGCTACCGACCTGGGACTTTAAACAAATTTGCATGGAACATTCCCTTCGGCAGTGTCCTGGCAAATGTCTCCAGCCGGCCTGCTCTCTACAAAGGCCTGTATATCTTTTCTCTGGACCTTTCTAGTTGAATTTTAAAGAGGGTTTTAGAGAGCGTGTCATAACAAGGGTTCTTCAGTGTCTTGTAAATCATAAGAAACAGAACCAAAAGAGGCCGTCTCTTTTCCTGATGTTTTCCCACCCTTTTTGGCATCTCAGCCACAAGCTAAGAAACCTTGCAAAACAACATGAAACTTCCCAACCTGAATCTTTCCTCCCCAAGAAATGTCTCAGTGTCTCCCTCTCCCCTTTGCTGTGCCCTCCCTTCTCTCTCTCCCCCTTGTCTCCGTCATAAAGCAATAAGGCAGACCGAGCACATGTAAATCCCTCCCAATAGCTGGAGAGGGGGCCAGCCAGACATATTTACTACTAAGTGGATGCAAATTCACTTACCGCTGATTTTCAAAGAAGTGAGATGTCCCTGCCACGATATTGCTTTTCTCATCACCAAATGGGGCTTTTGCTTTGTAATTTGGTGAAGCTGTCAAAACAATCAGATCTGGGAGACTGGATGGTGTCTGCGTTCAGCCATCCGGAAGAGATGGATCTCAACGGCAGCCCCAGGCACCTCCACTCAAAATTGTGTGAGAGGTGGGGGGAGGGGCGGGGCATGGAGCACAGGGCAGAGGCACAGCTAGGACCCGCTTGCCCTCCAGGTTCCTCAGCAAAGACAGCCCCAGGGACACAGAGTTTTGGGCCAGCCAAGGAGCTGAGGAACCTATGCACATCTTCACGGGGTCCTATGCTCTTTTCTGGGATGCCACAAGCCCCCTGGCCCCCTGCAGCCTGCCCCTTAACTCTAGATCCAGAGCCCGTGATAGGCAGAAAATTCATCTATTGGCCCAGGCAAGTCATTTGATCTTTCTCGGCCTCACTAGGATTCTGCATTTGCGGTAGAAAGTTGGATGGATCTGCCCATCCATCGTACCTTCTAAGTCTCTAGTTCTAGGTCGTCAGAGGCAACAGACATGAAAGCAAATTGTGAGCATCTCATAAAGGGCTTCACTGAGAAGAAATGCCAGCCCTTCCAGGGCCGGGGTACTACTCAGAGTTCTTTGGTTACAAAGAACAGAAAATAAGCAACACGAGCTAATCGGGTCCAAGCAACCGGGAAGCTGGGTCCATTCGTTTTCTACTGCTGCTGTAACAAATTACCACAAATTTAGGGGATTAAAATGACACAAATTTGTTGTCTTACAGTTCTAAGAAGTGGGTCTGAAGTCTGCAAATGACTTTCCAGGACTGCCATCCGGATGTCAGCAAGGCTGCACTCCTTGTGGAAGTTCTGGGAAAGAATTCATTCTTTGTCTCTTAACTTTTGGAGGGTACCCACATTCCTTGGCTCATGGACCCCTGCCTGCAAAGACATAACTTCGACCTCTGCTTCTGTCATCACATCTTCTCCGACTCTGACCATAACCTCTTGTCAGGACGCCTGGGGATTACACTGAGCCCAGTGGATAAACCAGGGTCATCTCCTCATCCCCAAATCCTCAACTTAATCATGTTTGTAATGTCCGTTTTGCCACGTAAAGGAACATAATCATAGGTTCTAGGGATGAGCGCATGGACGACGTGGGGAGTGATTGTTCTGTCTGCCACATTGAGGAGTGGACTTGACATGGATAGACCTAGGGGCTCAAACAGAATCATTGGGGTCTTTCTTTGCCTCTGCACGCTGCTTCCTGTTGTGTTAGTATAATTCTGTGCAGTTTCAAACAGCCTTCTTCCTGTAACCAACGAAAATGCTGCCTGTAGCCCTAAGGCGTTGTTTTTCAGATTAATAGATGGTTTGGGAAAATATAATTTCTCCCTCCCTTCCCTAATGGAATTTAGAATGGAGACCTCCATTTAGGGGCTGCAGCTGGGGTGACTCTACTTCCAGATTTGCCAGCGACGGTCCTAGTTTCTTTCTCCCTGATAGAACTATTACTAGCTCTCCTCCTAACTCTCAAAAGGCACCTGTGTAAGTGACAAATGCTATGGTCACCGTAGTAGCAGCAGAAGTGTATAAGAGATTATTTTCCCCTCCTGCTGTTGAGCTCAGCCCTGAGCCAGGTGGGGCCTCCAAGGCAGCAGCTTAGGAAGACCCCCACATCACAGTTTTTCTCTTCCTTGTGTGTGCTTTAAAGCCAGGGGATGAACCAGCCCTTCCCATTAACTTATGGGGTGTAGGGAGCCTGCGACAGGGCCCTCTCTTAGCTTTGAGGTCTCCAGCTGTCCCACGGCCTCTGCATGGTGACTTCTGAGTCTGTTGGGGACCCGTTTTCTCTCGTTCCTTCACCCAGATCTGAGGGGTGACAGCTCAGTTGTTCTGGGAAGAGAACTTTAAAATTTTTTCCTTGAATTTATTATATAAGTGCCTATATCTTTATGTAAATGCATCAATATGATCATATGCATGGTGTGTGTGTGTGTGTGTGTGTGTGTGTGTGTTATTTTTCTTTTCCTTGTTAAGTTGACTTTCTATTCTACCTCTCTCCTTTAGCCACAAAACCATGGGAGACCCTTGTTAATATCCCAGTAGGGGTCCTTCCACATTTTTCTTCATAATTATATTAATCTATACATGCATGCATATGTTTATGTAACTTTTTATACACCCATACACTTATGCACGCACATGGATTTATTATACACGTGCAGGTAGCCTTTTGTAATTGTTTTATTGAATTATATATTCAGTTTCTTGCATCTTGCTTTCCTTACTCAACAATACCTTGGGGAAATCTCTCTAATTCTGGTCTAGCTCTAATTAATTGTTTTCAATAGTGTGTAACATGGCATGGTGTAAATGTACTCTAATTTATTCTCCCAGTCCTCTAGTCTTGGATATTCACTTTGTTTCCACAGGAAAATTTCCCATAGTAACCAAAGTGTGAATGTGTTACACTTTGGCCCCAATGCCCCTGACTCATATATGATTCAAAATTTTTAAAGAGTGGGTCAATTTGAAGCATATAATCAACGGCTATTTTTCCACAAGATGTCAGACTGACCCACCAATCAAACTGAGGACATAGCTCAGTGTCGTTAGTTCTATGTGAATGAGATCGCAATCAGCCTTTTCTGCTCTCTCGTGTTTTCCGTTTGAGTGCAATCTGGATTGGGGTGACCAGCCAAAGCTGGGCCCCACCCAGGAGCCACCTCAGTGTATTAGAAAGGGCTCAGGCTTTTGAACAAATGAACCTGGCCTTAAAGCGTTTGAATAAATACCTTCTCCCAGCCCCAGTTTCTCACCTTTAGAACAGGAGCCCGTGGTACCCACCACGTAGCAAGTGGGATAATGCTGCATAGGTCCTGGCCCAGGTGGCCCATCGCGCAGGTGAGCCTTCCCCATGCACAAATCGTGAATCACGTTGGGGCTGAAGGGGGGCAGTTCAAATCAATCAATAGCAATGCCCAGGACAAATAGTGGAGGTCTGGTAAGCAAACAGGAACGGGTTGTTTTCAGAATAATTGGATGTCCTGTGTTTTGTTTACAGAGCCGTGTGTGCCCCGAGGATGTTGAAGATGCGTATTGCGGGCCAAGTCCACGGCTCCGGGGCTGTCTCCCCTCCCTCACAGGAGGAGAAAGGCTGGGGGTGCCATGAGCCCACGTGCACTTGCTAGGAAGGATCAGGAACGGAGGGGAGCTGACAGAGATTTGAGGACTTGAGGAAGGTTCCTGGGGTGGAGGTGCAGGGGACGGCCATGGCCTGAACCCTCCTTGGTGTGGCAGAAGCAGGGGTTGGGCATTCCCCACCTGGCAGCAAAGGTCGCTTCCTGTCCTCTCCCCTCACCACGCCCCACATTTCTAGTCTCCCGCTCAACGGTCCTGCCCAAGAAGAAAGCAGAAATGGGCCTGACACCACAGCATGTGTATGGACGACATGTGTGTGCCCCCCAGCAAATTCACATATTGAAGCCCTACCCCCTCCACATGATGGTATTTGGAGGTGGGGCTTTGGGGAGTTAATCAAGGTTAGATGAGGTCATAAGGGTAGGGTCCTCAGCACATGGAATTAGTGCCATATAAAAACAAGAAGAACGATCCGAGCTCTTTCTCTCTCCACCATGTGAGGACGCAGTGAGAAGGTGGCCATCTGGAAGCCCAGGAGAGAGTCTCAGAAGGAACTGAATCTGCCAGCACCCTGATCTTGGACTTCCAGGCTCCAGAACCGTAAGAAAAAACGTCTGTGGTTTAAGCCCCCTGCCCCAATGTTTAGTTATGGAAGCCTGAGCTGATTCAGACAGTATCCCTGCTTTTCTTTTTAGGATATTGGGAGCGAAAACCTCTAAGAGAGTGTTGTCAACATATCGTGAACCCCAAATTGAGTCCTGTAACCAACACCAAGACACTTGCCTCATCCACTGCTACGCTCCGAGGGAACTGTGGCCAGGCAGTGGGGAGGCGTCTAGGGTGTTGATCTGGAAAGAGCCCACGAAAAATTCTTAATGTCCATGGAAAAATTGTGAGCAGGTGATGCCGAGGGCTGGGAAACTAGGGAGTCCCCTCTCTCCACCCCAAAATGTCCTTTACTAAGAGTCAGGCTTTTGCTTCAAGCCCAGCCCACAAGAAACTACTCAAAGGCCCTAAGAATTTACAAGAATTTCCTTCCTCCAGGCAATCTCCTCAGTCACATCTCCAAGTGCCCCTCCCCCAGCATCCTAGGTCACTCAGCACCCCTCCCTCACCCTCAGCACCTCACCCCCCTCAGACCCTGATGAGACGCCTTTCTTAGGAGCAACTTGTCCAAGACTCTGAGACATTGGTTTGCGTCCGCCTTGCTACTGAGCATGGTGTCTTGTACACAGTGGCTGCTTTAATATGTATTTGGGCAGTCACTTATTAGAAATAATCAATGGTCATTAATAGCAGAGGGAGAGGGAGACCAGGAGCCAGCAGTTGCCTAGATTGGAGGAAACGTGAAGCCCCACCCCCACCGGAAGCGTGATTCTGGAGCCCGGAGTCCCACCAGGGAGGTGGAAGCCACCCGTGTCAATTACTGAGACCAGAGCTTCACTCATTAAAATCTCCAAAACGGAAGCCATGTTCACCACCAGGCCCGCTGCTCTTTTCCCTCAAGGTAAGATTTGTGGCTCAAACTTACATTGTATCGCGCACAACCGAATAAAAATGATCGATTCCCCTGCCCTCCATACAGCATCTTGCCACAGTTATTAAAGCCTCTGAAAATGTTTCCTCAAAAAAGAAAATTAAAAGAAAAAGAGGTGGAGAGAGAGGAGACCAAGAGGAGGCTGGAAAATGCCAGATTGCTGACCGTTATCCATCTTGTCAGCTCGGGACCTCATCACCTTGATGGCACCATATTTTCTGCCCACATCCAAATGTACAATTTGCCAGCCAAGGAGTTGGAAATGCCAAACCTCCTCCTTGGAGGGGAAAGCTGGGAGCTTCTTAAAGGGCCCAAGAGAAGGGAGGACCCCAGTTCTGAACACCCTTAAAAGACTGAGCCTGTCTCTCAGCAATTTTCTCCAAGTTGGGAAAACCCAGCCTCCAAGGGCAAGAAGACGATTTAAACTCCAGGGCCCCAAACTCATTCGGCCAAAAGCCCCTTTGCACTCTGTTCATTGCTGAATGAGCAGGTTTCCAGCCAAGACGAGCAGCCTTGGTGGGCTGGAAATTCACCTGTGCCAGTCAGGAGATGGGATGGCAAAGACACAGAAAGTGTAAACCTGGGCGCTGGGCAGGTGTTTCACCTGCAGAAAAAGAGCAAATGCACCAAGCCCAGCAGAAGTGTCAATTTGCATACAAACACGTTGATGGGCAATTACACGTCATTCATCTGTTCATTCTAGTGGGTCCCCAAAAGCCTTTGTTTCGCCATTTTCGGAACGTAATTTTACTAAATGCTAAGTAATACAATTGTGTATCACCCATTTCTCCGGCATATTGTGAATTCCTTCAGGACAGGATTTAGGTCTCTCTCTCTCTCTATCTCTCTCTCTCTCTCTCTCTCTCTCTCTCTCTCTCTCTCACACACACACACACACACACACACACAACACACAACACAGAGAGATACATTCAGGCATACTGGGTGCTTTCTATAGGGGTCTACTGCAACCTATTTAGTTGAGAGTTGTAAAACTGTGTTTTAAAATTCCATATTCGGAATGTGTCTCTAGGTCAGTCTGGCCTCTTTCCAAATTAGTGCTAATTAGTTAGTCTTCCTGGACTTGTTTCTAAGAAGATCTAGAACCTGTCTTTTTCATCGTCAGGCAATTCCATTCTGACTTGTGTGGGGTTCTGACACAGCAGGCGAGGCCATGGGCCTCCGAAGCAGCAGTGTTGTGGGGCTGCAGTCTCCCTAGAAGGCTCCCTCCCTCACCCCAGGTTTTCCGAGTCCGTGAGAGTAGAATTCTGTCAGGGAGCGTTTTCCTGGCTTGGCCTGGAAGACAGCCATAAATCTGTCTCGGGCCATTTGACTCTGGCTTCCAAGCCAAGCTTAACAGACACTTCCATCGGGCCTGACGCACCCACGATCTATAAGCCATTAACCAGGCGGTATTAGACCCCCCTACTGGGCTCCTCTGTGGGAACTCACGCAGAGGAGAAGGGGAAAGCAGGAAGAGAGCAGAGGTGCAGTGACTGGGAGGGGTGTGGAGGGCACTGGCATACTTGGTAAACCTGCCCTCGACCCATCAGGACCGCAGAATCATGCAGGTCCTCTCCTAGACCTGGGGTAAGACGGGAGGCCAGCCTGGGGCAGGCGGAGGGCCAACGCTGGCCGACCAGCAGTTCAGGACCCAAAGGCCCACAAATCTCTGCTCTGCTCTCATCAGTACGCCTTCTAGAAGGTACATGGCCAGACTGGGCTGGGCCCATCCTCCAGCAGTCGGCCTTTGGTCCTTCACACGAATTGTCCTCCAGAGCACACGTCCTAGAGAGTCCAATCCTGAATACCAGATCCCCCATTTCCCGTAAGAACAGGCGACTGCGGTGATGATAACGATGAACCATTGCTGAGAGCTTGCTGTATATCACGTACTCTTCTCAGTGCTTCACGTGTACTCTATCGGCACAGCAGCCTAGAGATGACACTGTTCTTACACCCACTATACAGGTGGGGAGACTGAGGCCCGGGACTGTGAAGACACTTTCCCAGGTCACACAGCCGGTGAGTGGCAGCCCCCAGATTTAACCAGGCTGCTTGGCTGCGGTACCTGTGCTCTTAGCCATTGCATTTTATTGCTTCTCAAAGTGGCCAGGAGGCCAGAGTCAAAATAGACTGGACACAGTCCAGCTCAGAGTTGGCATAAGAGTCATGGGCCACCAGTTGGCGGCACCGCACCGGAAGAGACCAATCCCATCACAAAGACCCCACCCTCAGGACCTCATCTAATCCTAATGATTTCCAAAGGCGACACCTCCAAATACCATCGCACGGGGGAGGGGGTGGACTATGGCTTCAACATATGGATTTGGGGGTGCACACATTCAGCCCACAACAATGGGTGTACCAGTACCCGTATCCTGAGACTGTGGTTCTAGAGGCCTCTTCCCATGCTCTGCTCCCCTCCACAAGCTGTGGGCCTCAATTTACCTGGATTTACTCATCCTTTAAGGCCCAGCTCAAAACCCTCTCCCAGGAAGACTTCTCGGACTACACCTTTCTTTTCTCTGCTGCCCAGCTCTATTTAGAATTTGTCACCCAATTTAACACTTGCTTCTGTACAGTGCTGTATTGATCTTTAATCTTGCAATCCAGTTATACAGCATATAGCCTATGTTTTTGCCCTGTGGCAACTCTGAATTAATTTAATTTTCCAATGATTAAGAAACAGACTCACTTAGAATTGTAGAGCATTAACCCTCATTTTACAAATTTGAAACAGAGGTTCCGAGAAGTTATGAGACGTGCCTAGTGTCACACGGCTAGGATGGCCAGAACTCAGACCCCCACTCTCCCTCCATTACAATGCCAGGAGCTTGTGTCTGAGTTTGAATTCTCCTAAAAGCAGACTTTGGGGGCAAGGATTTGAGTACAAGTAGTGTATTTGGGAGGTGGTTCCAGGAAGTCTGGGGAGGGCATGAAGAAGAGAAAAAAGGAGGAGAGAAACGACTTAAGGGGCATTAATAAACTGCTTACCAATGTGGGCTATGAGGGTGCAACCATCTCGGGGTCCTTTGTGAGGCTGCAGAACACACAGGGAGCTGGGCCTTTCCCTTAGCTCCTGTCCCTGGAGGTTGAAAGTCAGCTTAGGGATTTCAGTCCTGCTTGCCCTGTGGGGCTGAGCTCCCACCTATGGCCAAAGAACAGCCCAGGGAACAGGAAGGTAGCTGTAGGGGTGGGGAGCCTTCTGCACGCGTGAGAAGAACTTGTGATGACCTCTGTGCATCAAAAGCGGAAGGACAGGCCACTGGCAGGGTCTGCCATAGCCAGTAACACTTGCCAATCAGTAGGAGTAGAATTGGTGCCTGACTTCCTTTCACATCTGTGTCCCATTTCCTGTTTGCTGAGACCTAGCCTGTATTTTCAGATATCGGATGAAAAGGTACAATTTGACCCCCCATCCCACCCCAGGGGGATATGTATTGTCACAGGGGACTTTGAAAAAGTACAATGTCCAGTGACATTTGGGAGATGCCTGGCATCTCAGCTGCCCACTCCCCCAAGTGTGTGAGGAAAGGCCGCCTGGCACATTTGCCTGGCTTCCTCCTGCAGGACCCTCCTCTCTAGGTTCCCTCTGGGGAGGGGGCTCACATTAGTCACCAGTGTGGGTGTCAGAAGGGACACGAGGATTAAGCAGACCCCATCCCAGCCTCCTGGACCCTGGGGGGCGCAGACAGGGGCTGCGGGGAGCTGCTAAGTCCAGCGGCCTGACGGGCAGGCACTGTGCATGAGCTCCTCACAGAAGACCCGTGAAAGCCCAGTGCAGATGGCTGTAAAGAGGAAATACGAGCTACAGGGTCATCTGGTGCTTCACAAAACTCCTCACTCGCTTCTCCCAGGCAGGTCATATTCTGACTTCATGAGGCAAATCTGCTTGTCAGTTTTGCCTCTTGTCCTAGGAGCCAAGTTCTCACCTTGGCCTGAAAATGTGAGCCTCTCCATTTGACTTGCTTCCCTAAAAAAGTGTTCTGTGTCCAGCCTCCCAACCCTACCAACACATGCACACAAAAAACCCAGAACAGGAGTCAGCAGACCCAGGTTCCAGCCTCCTCTCTGCTTCTAACTAGCTAGGAGCCCCATGACATGTCCCTTTCTGGCCTTACTTTTCTAATTTGTGAAATGGGAATGCTGGATGCGTTCATCACTAAGGCCCTTTCCAGTGCTGGCTTTCTGTCTTGATGATCGTAAAGGGTCCCCGGGGGCACTCCGTCTCCTGTCCAGAGAAGCCACAGACCCAAGGGTGCAAAGCAGGCATCTTGGTGCCTTCTCTGTCCTTCTCCTTCAAGGAGATGGGTCCCCCATCTTGGGACACTGCTGCCGTGCTGATATGCCAGGCCTGCGGGTGGAAAGTCAGCTGGGTGGGGGTGGGGGTGGGGGTGGGTAAGGTGGTCTGGGGCGTCCTGCTTTGCCCTTCCTACAACACAGATCGAAGTCTTTGAGCAGAGCCACCTAAATGGCCTGACATAGGAAAAACATCCCCCCTCACTGAGATACAGTCACCATGCCACCCTCTACTCCCACATTTTGACTCTGCTTACACCTGTCACGCGGGGTGTCAGCTCCTGCTCCCCGCGTAAGAACGCAGGACATGGTGAGGCCAAAAAGGAACACCCACGGAGCCATAGATAGGGGAGTCATACCACTGTATTCTCGATGGCGGCCGGGTTGGAGACACAGGAAGCAGGAGCCACACGATCCACAATTCGCCATCTGCTTCTCTGCCAACCGACCCCACTTGCTAACTGTAATCTGTGCTTTCCAGCTCAGCCACGGCAGTTATATCAGTGGCCAATGGCTAACCGGTAACAGCTGACGGCCAACTAGTCCCAGCTGATGGCCATCTACCACCCGAGCCAGCACCTTTCCACATGAAGCCGAGAGCGTGGAAACTGCTCTCTGGGACTCTGTCCCCACAGGAACCGTGTCTCAGGACTCAGAGGCCAATTCTGTGCAGAAGGGCCTTTTGAGAGGGCCCTACTCCCCAGTGCCCCCAGACAGTGGGCTTAAAGCAAAGGGTTTCTGAGACACAGACTCCCAACAGCCTGGCCACCTGGACTTGAAAGACAGGGCTCAGATGTCCCGCTGGGTGGAGGGCCCTTCCAGGGAGCAGCAGTGAGTGGAGCCCCCAGAGCCCACCGAGGCAGCACGCAGTGGGACCTGCCCTCCCGTGAGGAGCCGTTCCTTTGCATCTATAGTACATTTTTACTTGCCCTGCTTCTGAAGCCTTCTTATCGCCCCTTCTCTGCAAAACACATCTCCATCTTCTCACCTGTTCTCACTCTCCAGCATCACGGCCAAGTGCATGATTATCACTGTACCCCAGGTGGGGAAACCGAGGCTCGGGGAGCAGAAGAGACTGAGTCAAGGTCAGGCGGCGAATCACCAGCAGGCTCGCGCCTCCCACACACCTTCCTCACCAAGCCTTCAATTTCCAAGTCAGGGATAGAAACGGGGGCTCAGGGGTGTCCTGGGAGGCAGAGCAGTGCTCCCTTGGCGCCTGGGGCATACCCCCCTGTTTTTTTTGCCAAGGTGGGTTGGGACCAGTAGGTCGCTGGGAAGAGAAGACGAGATCTTCACAAAATATATAAAGAAATAAAGAAAAAGAAAGACTCAAGGGTGGGGAACCCCACATGATCATACTCCCCTCTCCAGCAATCTCTTACAGCTGTGTGTCTGGTCACCACCCCCTCCTCACACCTTCCCTTTTCTACATCAACATTCAATCATCTTTTCCCATTCACTTCGTCTCTTCCATTTTTATCTTACGCTGCCCGTGAAAATTGGTGTGAAATAAAAAGGCAACTCTGCCTACAGATGTAATCAATTGATTTGGCAGGTAGCCCACGGACACCTAGGAAGGGGAGAGGCAATTTCCAGTGGGGACATTCCCGCCTCTCACTGTATGTTCTTCCTCTACCCCCTCCCTTCAGTCTCTCAGCCCCCCTCCTTTTATTTTTCTGTCTCCTTTTCCGCCTTGCTTCGGTCTTGTTATTTTCTGCTTTGCATCTAATGGAAACAAACCAGCCCATGGGTCCCTCCACCCTGTCTTTATTGCTATTTTGTTATATGAGAAGCAGGGGAGGGGAGGGTGTCTTCTTTCCAGCTGCCTCTGCAGGGTGCTAGGAGATGCTCAGTTCTCCCAGGGGTCTTCTCCATCTTTCTGAAGAAGTGGGACCAGTTTCAAGATCTTGAAGGATCCCAGCCGCCTAACGCCCCAAGACACCCCCAGATAGGAGATAGGCCTACAAAACCAGTCCCAGAATGAACGTCTCCCCGTCATCCAGGAAAGGCAGAGATGTCCTTTGCAGGAGAATTGGCTGGCGGAACCCCACAGGATGACGGGCTCAGGGTAACACGAGGGTAACATGCTGGTCCAGCAGATGTCGGCCACGAAGCCCCCGGAGGTGTGTGTGGAGCGTTCTCACAGCCACCACAGCCTGTTAGACGTAGAAGTGGAACTACTGAGTCAGAAGTTGGATAACGAGTCTGGAGTTCAACATGAGATCCAAGCCAAAGATAAAAATGTAAGAGTCTTCAGCTTATAAATGGTTTTTAAAGGCACAAGAATGGATGAGAGTGTCTGTAATTGGCAGAGTTAAGCTGCCCAAGGACCAAGTCCCAAGGCACATCTGCATT